>NC_056666.1:41729113-42386436 GCF_018350195.1 Panthera tigris
TTGCAGGTTCAAGCCCCGCATAGGGCTCTGTGCTGACAGCTCGGAGCCTGGAGCCTGCTTTAGAGTCTGTGTCTCCTTCTCTCTCTGCCCCTCCCTTGCTGTGGTCTGTCTCTCTCTGTCTCCCAAAAATAAAAGTTAAGAAAAAATTTAAAGAATTCCTATAAGTAAACACTAAAATGAAAAACATTCTAAAGGAAAAATAGAAATGTTATGACAGACATTTTAAGGTTACAGTATAAGATAATATTTTGGTGTATAGGATAAATATGGATAAAAACATGATATAATGCACTTATGGCAAAGTTATGAAGAAAATAATGCTCTCAGTTAATGTTGAAAATCAAAGCTACTGATAGCTATTTTGATGGCTATTAGACAATATATATCAGAGGCTTCAGAATAGTTATCTTGAGGAAATAATAATGGCTTTTCTATTCGGTCAATGTAGATGTTCATAAAAATTTCATCACAGTATTGTAATTGAAAACATAAATATACAACAAATGGGATTAGAAAAATAAGTTATGATTCAGTAATACAGTGTAATACCGGCAACAATACAAATGACATAGAAGATATTTTAATTGACAGAAAGAAATTTAAAATATATCATTAAGGGACTCCTTAATGCTTACTTAACGCTTTACTCAGTCGGTAAAGCGTCCAACTTCGGCTCAGGTCATGATCTTGCAGTTTGTGAGTTCCAGTGCTGCATTGGTCTCTGTGCTGAGAGCTCAGAGCATGGAACCTGCTTCAGATTCTGTGTGTGTGTGTGTGTGTGTGTGTGTGTGCGTGTGTGTGTGTGTGTCTCTCTCTCTGCCCCTCACCCACTTGTGCTCTGTCTCTCTCAAAAATACATAAACCTTAAAAAATAAAAAAAATATTGTTAGTTTTGAAAGTGTATATAAAATTGTGTACTTTATGATCCAATTATGAGTGTGAGTGTGTGTGTGTATGCATGTACACACACGTGTGTAGAGACTGAGATGTGCCCTCTATTAGAGCAGAGATTTAGTGTTCAGAAAGAATCTAAAGGGAGCTGGCAGACCCTGACTTGTCCTGTACGTGGCGGGTTTGGGGAATATTTGATGACCTTTGACACCATGATACCAAAGTTGAAGTGTCACAAGTAGATGGGGTAAACTCATGTGAACCGAATGCTTTAACATGCGAACATGCTCCGTAAAAACATGATTCTAAAAAAGTTCTCCCTGCAAAAAAATGCGCTTGACTGACGACATGGGATTTCTTCTTAGCCTAATGAGAAAGGCATTCGTTGTTCTCGGGGCTGGAGAGGCCAACCTGGAATCCGAGCACCAATTGTACATTTCATCGTGAGAGTCTACCTCAACCCCTAAAAGCCTGCAAAGCCTACAGAAGGACAACCATCATTAGCATATGGCCCAAACCTGAGGAACTGGAAGTTCCAAGAAATACAACAAGGAAATGAGGAGCAGAACCTCTCGCTCCTGTTTGGAGGCATAGACTTACCCAAAGAAGAGAGACAGAGACTTGTGGTTGGAGGGGTTTGGAACAGGAGGAAAAAGGGTGAGAGAAAGGATAGAGAGTTGAGGGACATTGCTACAGCAGCCAGGGACCAAGGCGCACATCTAGAAGAGCTGGCTCTCCGGCCATGTGACTAGATTGTTCTTTCGGAAGCTCAAGCACTGATATCTTGTATTCTCCTCAGTCAGGGGCTCAGTGGAGACAAGATTTCATATGGGATCCGGGGGAACTACAAGGGACAAAATTTCCCAAAGCATGTTCTAAGCACAGCATTTTTCCTAAAGAGTGAATCCACTAGGACGTCCCCAAACAAGCTTGAATACCTCACTAGGGCAGGGAAAAATTAACCAAAGAGACACATCCTGAAGTCTCTAAGACTAGCCCTCTTCTGCCTTCAATGTTAATGTCAGTCCACCTAAGGGCACCTACATTTGACATCACTTTTCTCTGCTGCACAGTGAGGTTGCAGAATGATCAAGAGTTAAGAAGGGAAAACATCAGGGTCGCCTGGGTAGCTAGTTGGTTAATCATTTGACTCTCGATTTCAGCTCAGGTCATGATCTCATGGTTCGCGAGATAGAGCCTATTTGGGATTCTCTCTCTCCCCCTCTCTCTGCCCTTCCCCCATTTGCACGCTCATGCTCTCGCTCTCAAGATAAATAAATAAACCTTAAAAAAAAGCAAAAAAACATAACAGGCAGGAAGACACAGTTCTGCCAAGAACCCAATGCTGGGGAAAGACCACAGTAAATAAGAAAAACAGCTGAGCTGTAGGTGTGTGGGGAAGAAAAAGAAAGTCAAAGTCAGGCTTACCTTGCAAGTGCGGGGTTATCTGGGGGTGTAATTATAGTTCATATTGGGAGGATTTTATTTTACTTGTTTTTAGTTTATTTATTTATTGATTTTGAGAGAGAATGAGAGAGAGGAGGGGAGAGACTCCCAAACAAGCTCTGTGCTGACAGCACAGAGCCCTCTGTGGGCTTGAACCCTGACCTGAGCTGAAACCAAGAATCAGATGCTCAACTGACTGAGCTGCCCAGGCACCCCGGGAGGACTTTATAGGCAGAAAGGTTTCTATATCTGCCCTATCATATACACATACATATGTATCCTCATCACCACCGCCACCTTCACCACCAAATCCAGCAATCTGGCTTAGACAATGTGAGTTCTATGGAGTATTATCTACAAGAATTGACTTTCAGCAGGCAGACATGTTTCTTTCTGCTTACGCATTTAGCCTTCTCCTCCTCTTCAGACTCCCCTTCACCTGATTCCTCCACCCCACTCCCCAACCCCTGTCTGACACAGAAGCCCATAGTCTAAAGGGTAACAGAGTATAGGAAGGATAGATCAGAGATCCAGCCTGACGTAGCCTCTCAGCCACAATCCACTACGGGATACTTTGGAAGTGATTTGACATTCACTGAGCTTTTCGGTGTTGTGGGGGCTGATTCAGAAAACCAACTTCATATGTCTGGAACATCCCACTGCTGAACTTGAAAAACAGAGTCTCTCCCCCACAGGAGAAAAACCAACATTCATTGTTACTAAAGGTCACATTTGGTCAAAACCAAACGGTCAGTAAAAAGGCATTGTCTTTACAACCCCAGAGATAGCTCTCCAGATTCTTTGAGCTAATCTAATATCTCTGCTGATTTTAAGAATTGAGGCTATGCTAACCTTGAGCACTCACTAGGATACTGAATAGGAGAAAAGCAATTCCCTGGAGAAAGCAGACTCAGTTCATGGTTTTTCAGATCCTCATGCCTTCAGGTAATAGCCTTAGCTTCTTCAAACCATACAAGGGACTCTCCTGGTCCCTAATGGGTCTCCTACAGCAGGAAGGGAATTATATAGTCCCATCCCTGGCTTCACTATTTTCTGGGAACCAACAGAAATCCTGTTTAACATCTCCTCTGCCATCAGAGACTATATAAAAAGTAAACTTTCTGAAATACAAACACTGATTACATGCTGACTCTTAAATATCTCCTTATATGAGCTACAAGGTTTCCTGACATTAGGTCTCATTTTGTCTCCAAAGCTCCTATAAAAAAGTTCTATCAAAAAATATATGCTGTTCATGGGGAGCCTGGGTGGCTCAGTTGGCTGAGCGACCGACTTCTGCTCAGGTCATGATCTCACAGTTTGTGAGTTCGAGCCCCGCATCGGGCTCTGCGTTGACAGCTCAGAGCCTGGAGCCTCCTTCAGCTTCTATGTCTCCCCCTCTCACTCTACCCCTCCCCTGCTCACACTCTGTGTCTCTCTGTCTCTCAATGTTAAATAAATGTTAAAAAAATATGCTGTTCTTTTCTCCATCCCCAGAGTCTGACTCAATGGCTGGTTCAGTTCAGCCGGTGTTATTGACAGTCAGATACACTGTTTTGGAGTCAGTTCTACCACATATAGCCCAAGAAAAGATGCTTTTTTTGGTTTAATGAAGCCTAGGTCTCCAATGTCCAATGAACAACATATTGTGGCCCTAAAGAAATGAGAAGTATCCAACAGAACAAAGAATCAGAAGAGTAGAAAATTGGGATTAGAAGGATAAAAAAAATTCTCAGGAAGATGAAAAAAAAAAAAGGTGAGATGGACTCAAAGGAACATGATCATTGGGTCTTTCCTCTCATTTCTGGTTGGTAAGTGAAAGCCTTATAAAGATCAAGGACTCCTGAGGGCAGCAAGTGTGAGGTATGTCTTTCCTTTCCATCACATCACAGAGAATCTTTTGTCCTCAAGACTACCATGGCCACTATGGACATGTCACCTGGGAATAAATTATAGTTCCCCGGACATGGTGGACCTATAGATTACAAATCAGTTACAAAATGAATCCCCATTTTACACTGTGGCAATCTGGTTAGAAAGTACATGTCCTTCTGGGGCGCCTGGGTGGCTCAGTCTGACTTCAGTGTCCGACTTCAGCTCAGGTCATGATCTCACGGTTCGTGAGTTCCAGCCCCGCATTGGGCTCTGTGCTGAAAGCTTCAGAGCCTGGCACCTGCTTCGGATTCTGTGTCTCCCTCTCTCTCTGCCCCTCCCCTGCTCATGCTCTGTCTCTCTCTGTCTCAAAAATTAAAAAAAAGAAAAGAAAGTATATGCCCTTCTACTCTTGGGTCCTCTTCGTCAACATTTCTGTTTCTCTGCCTCCCCTTCTTCTGTTCATTTTCATATAAACCAGTCTACTACTTTCACATTCTTTCCAGGCCTTTGAGTAAATAATAAAAATGTCTTACAGTGCTTGGAAATGAAATCCGTTTTACACAAATTGCTTATCATACCCTTGCTATCAACAAAACAAGGACTGATCATGTTTTCACCATTTTAAAAAGTTATTTTTCTTTTTAAATTTTTTTTAATGTTTATTTATTTTTGAGAGAGACAGAGACAGAATGTGAGCAGGTAGGGGGAAGAGAGAGAGGGAGACACAGAATCCAAAGCAGGCTCCAAGCTCTAAGCTGTCAGCACAGAGCCCAACGCCGGCCCCAACTCACAAGCCGTGAGATCATGACCTGAGCCAAGGTCGGACGCTCAACCGACCGAGCGACCCGGGCGCCCCTAAAAAGTTATTTTTATTGAGATACAATTGACACATAATTTTGTGTAAATTTAAGGTGTACAATGTGTCGATTTGATACATTTATATATTGCAATATGATTACCACCATAACATTAGGTAACACCTCTATCACATCACATAATTTATTTTTTGTGGGAGAGCAATAAAGATCTAGTCTTTTAGCAACTTTGAAGTTTATAACACAGCATTATTGTCTATAGCCATTATGCTGTGCATGAATTCTCCAGGACTTATTTATCTACTGGTTGCAAGTTTGTACCCTTAAACTACATCTTCCCAATTCTCGCAACCCCCAGCCTCTGGTATGCAACATGTACTCTCCATTTATAGGAATTTGATTTTTTTGACTCTACATATATGTGATATAATACAGTATTTGCCTTTCTCTCTGACTTATTTCATTTGGCGTAACGCCCACTTACCATGTAGTTTCACTTGTTGATTTTTGTTTTTGTTGCTTGTGCTTTTAATGTATGTCATATCTAAAAAAAAAAAATCACTCATGGCCAAGACCAATGTCAAGGAACTTCTTTCCTATTTTTTCTTCTAGGAGTTTCACTCTATCAGTCTTATGTCAACATTTTTAATTCATTTTGAGTTAATTTCTGTGAATGATGGAAGGCAGAGATCCACATTCATGTTTCTGCATGTAGTTATCCAGTATTTCCAACACAGTTTGTGGAAGGGACAATCCTTTCCCCACTGAGTGTTCTTGGCTCTCTTGTCAAATATTAGTTGACAATATATGTAGAAATATATATCTGGGCCCTATACTCTATTCCATTGGCCTCTGTGTGTATTTTTTATAACAGTACCATACTGCTTAATTTACTATTGCATTGTAATATAGTTTAAAATCAGTAAATGTGATTTGTGTGGCTTTGTTCTTCTTTTTCATAATTGCTTTGTCTATTTCAGGTCTTTTGTGATTTTATATGAATCTTAGGATTGTTTTTTCTATTTCTGTGAAAAATGCCATTGGCATTTTGATAGAGATTGTGTTTAACATAAAGATGACTTTGAGTAGTACGAGCATTCTAACAATATTAATTCTTCCAATCCATGAACATAGGATATCTTTTCACTTGTTTATGCCTTCTTCAATTTCTTTCACCAAGTAGAGATCTTTTAATTTCTTGGTTAAATTTATTCCTAAGTATTTTATCATTTTTGATGTTATAAATAAGATCAATTTCTTTATTTGTTTTTCAGGAAATTCATTGTTAGTGTCTAGAAACTACTAATTTTTGCATGTTAATTTTGGATACATAACTTTACTGAACTCATTGATTAGATTGGTTAGTCTTTAGGATTTACTATATAAAAATCATGTCATCTACAAATAGAGAGAAATTTATTTTTTCCTTTCAGATTTGGATATCTTTTATTTCTTTTTCTTGCTTTATTGCTTTAGCTAGGACTTTCAGCACTATGTTGAATAGGACTGGAGACAGTAGGCCCTGGTGTCTTGTTCCTGATCATAGAGAAAAGGCTTTTTAGCTGTGGGCTTGACAGATATGGCTTTTATTATGTTGAGATATGTTCCTTCCATGCCTGATTTGTTAAGCATTTTTATCATGAATGGGTGTTAAACTTTGTCAAATGCTTTTTCTGCATTTATTAAGATGATCACATGAATCTTTTCTTTCATTCTATTAATGTGATGCTTCATATTGACTGGTTTGGGGTGATAAATCCCACTTGTTTATGGTGAATGATCTTTTTAATGTGCTGCTGAATTTGGTTTGCTAGTATCTTATTGAGAATTTTGCATCTATAATAATCAGAGATATCGGCCTGTAGTTTTCTTTTCTAGTAATGTCTTTTTTTATTTTTGATATCCGGAAGTCCTGCAGGGTTTCAGGCAGCACCGCTATTTGGGGTCTTATAAAGTGTTTAGTTCATTAATGTGGGATCTTGCACCACATGGCTTTGGACCAAGGGTTCATTTTATGGCAAAGGATATTTGGCAGGCGTTATGTGACTGTCGGATCCAAGGGTCCTATCACCTATCCACTGACAGAGTGATGGAAATGCCTGTTGAAGGTGTAGCTGAAAAACAGCTTGGAGATGATACCCTACAAGGATGGGGCCCACCATCCACAGTACAATGTATGTTCTCAAAATAAGTTACCATTATGTGGTTACCCATGATATGGCCAACAGGTAAGAATACATGGATCCAAGAATAAGTGGAAATAGGAGTGGCTATGCTTACCTTCATTCCCAATGGTCCACTTGAGGTATTTGGGATTTCTATCTTCTTCTTTTTTTTTTAAATTTTTTTTTAACGTTTATTTATTTTTGAGACAGAGAGACAAAGCATGAACAGGGGAGGGGCAGAGAGAGAGGGAGACACAGAACCTGAAACGGGCTCCAGGCTCCGAGCTGTCAGCACAGATCCCGACGCGGGGCTCGAACTCACGGACCGTGAGATCATGACCTGAGCCGAAGTCGGATGCTCAACTGACTGAGCCACCCAGGCGCCCCTTTAATTTTTTTTTTAACGTTTTTATTTTTTTATTTATTTTTGAGACAGAGAGAGACAGAGCATGAACAGGGAAGGGGCAGAGAGAGAGGGAGACACAGAATCTGACACAGGCTCCAGGCTCTGAGCAGTCAGCACAGAGCCCGACACGGGGCTCGAACTCACGGACCGTGAGATCATGACCTGAGCCGAAGTTGGAGGCCCAACCGACCAAGCCACCCAGGCGCCCCTGGGATTTCTATCTTCTAAGTCTAGGCTTTGTGGATTTAGAAGCTCTGGTTCCCAGAAGGAAAAATGATTCCACCAGGGATCACATAAGTGCCACATTAAACTTTAAAGCATGGCTCCTTTCCAGTCACATCAGGATATCCATGACAAATTATCAATAAGCAAGAAAACAATAACCTCATTATTGGGGTAAATGACCCTAATCATCAGGAAGAGGAAAACTGTCGCACTACAGGTGCAGACAAGAATATACTTGGCACATATATTTGGATATCTCTTGGCACTTCCTTGCCCCATTTTGGTAATAAATATACCAGTGCATTAATCACAGCCTGAGAAGTGTATGGTGGCCAGAGTTTTAGATCACTCAGGGTAAGGGTCTGGATCATCCCACCAGCTAAGCTACCTAGACCAGCAGCTAATAAAGGATGAAGGAAATCTAGAATGTGGTATAGGAGGGAGGTGATGATTTGTGGACTCAAGACCCAATTGCAGTGGTGGGGATCTGTAGCTTGTCTTAGCTAACCTTCCTCTTGCAAAATACCCCAGAAAAAGAAACGTACAAGAATCCAGCAGGAATAGGCTCTCATAACTTAATGTAAAAATGCATACTTAACACATAAAGCAAATGAACTGGAGAGGTACAAAAGGTGGCTGCGGTGGAGGTTCTGGTATAACCCCCTTTCTGACCAAGGCATTCATTTTTGAGCTGCTGTAAGTGTTGGTGGCTGTCCCCTCCTTGGGGACAGTCCTCATCTATCCAGTGACTTCAGTGCATGGGTCTCTGTTTCTATTTGGAAAAAATATGAAGGGCCATTCCATCTCCTTGCGGTATCAACTGAGGTTGTCTGTTGAGTGAAGAAGAATGGGTCGTGGATTGAAACTTCGTAAAGGAGAGAATTAGTCTTGACAGTTTTGGGGATTAGTTACCTACTGGTTTGAATATATCTCTCCAAAATCCATGTCCATTCAGAACTTCAGAATGCGACTTTATTTAGAAATAGCATCTTAGGGTTGGCCCTAATCCAATGACTGGTACCCTTATAAGAAAAGGGACATTTAGACACAAACACAGGGAAGAACACTGTGTGAAGACCAGACGCACAGAGACTGCCATGTGACGGAGGAGGCTGAGATTGGAGTGATGCATTTACAAACAGAAGAATGCCCAAAATTGCCAACAAGCACCAGAAACTAGGCAAGGAAGAATCCTTCCCTAATGCCTCCAGAGAGAGCGTAGCCCTACTGACACCTTGATTTTGAACTTCAAGTCTCCAGAACTGGGAGAGAATAAATTTCTGTTGTTACCCAGTGTGTGGCAATTTGTTATGGCAGACTTAGGAAACATAGTAGGAATGTAAAAATGTTCTTTCAAAAAGTGCTTCAACGGAACTGTAAGAGTTCTTATACCAGGTAAGGTTACACGCCTAAATTAATGGATTTCTCCAGGTACTTTTGGAAGAGGGGCACCTAGGACATCCCAGATACAGGGTGAAGGAGTGAGGGTGGGCTTCCTGGTAATAATTGGACAACCTTAAGCTCTTTCTTTCCTGTCCAGACAATAGGGAAAATCTGCCTCATATTCACACGAAGACAGTGTTCCCCTCTTTTTGTCCCACAGGGCAGGAGAGCTATTCTAAGATGATCTCTGGTGCATACATTTTAGACAAGATTGGATGTGCCCTGAGGAAGACTGGACCTTTCAGGAAAGGATCAGGAGTCCCTTCCTGGGAAAGTTTTCCCTTCCTTGGGTTGACTTAGAACAGAAAACTTGGGAAAACAAACCAGTTGCCATGCACGTGGGTCTTGTTTGCTCTGGGAATATTCTCATCCTAAACAAGAGCACTCCAAGCCTTCTCTCTCCCTGCCCTGATGTGGGTGGGCTCCATTCCTGGAAAGGGGGGTTGGATATAGTGCTTCTGAACCTATGCGTGTGGCAATTTGTGAAGCTTCCTGATATTCCTTAGCATTCTCTCCTACAACTTCTCAAGGTAGTATTGGATAGGGTTGGGCTCTCTGAAAGCCAAAGGCTGGGCCAGTACCTGCCAGGATCTCACAATCTCCCATTGTGCCTGTGCTGTGACTTCACCATCCTGAAAACCCACCAGGTGACAGTAGGGGCAGGATTTCCCCCATGTCCCTTCCCATCCTGAGGATATGTTTTTTTCAGAGTCCAATTTAGGCTCAAATCCTGGCCCTGGGATCTTCTTTGTGACAGGTATCCTCAGTTTCATCTTTGGACCCTGCATCTTCCTTTTTCTCATTTTCCTGGTGATTCGGCCATGCAGAAAGAAAATAAAATGCGAAGGTAGGCTCTAAAAAGGGGATGAGGAAAAGGAGAGCTTGTGGGCTGTGGATGAGAAGGGGCCATTGTGATGTGGATACTGAAGCTGCCTTTGGTCCTTATTGCATTTTCTGGAAAATGTGATATGTGGACTGCTCTGGACTTTAAACCTCAATGACCTTGGACTAGGAGGACCAAAGAAATATGGTATCCCATGACAGCAGTGAGTTCAGCACCAGGAATAGGGACACAGGTTAGGACTCTTCTGGGGTATGTCCATAAAGCATGAACAAGGAAGGGGCTCTGATGAGCTGAGAGCAGCCCCAGAGACTTCAAATGTGGCTCTATATGAAGGTGTTTTAGCATGTGAGTTTCTGACTCGGAAACTTTGTATCAATCTTGCCCACTTGTGAATAGTATCCACACCGGGCTGCATGTGAAATCGTTGATAATGACCATGAAACTAGGGAGGAGAAATAGCTGGAATTGGGTGGATGTCCCTGCCCTCCTTAGCACGTTCTGGCCATAAACCGGTATCTAGGGTGATTCACAGCATCCGTGGTGCAGCATCTACACATACAACTCCTGCAACCCTCCTTAGAACCATACCTTTCTCCACACTCTGAGGCTCTCAGCAGCTCTCTCTGCTCCCCAGTGAACGCGGAGTCTTCTCTCTGGAAAGAAACCATTTCAAGCCCGAGGTTCTGTTATGAATCTTTATTTACTTTTCATATATGCAGATTTATCCTCTCACGTCTGTTCTGGGAAGGTTTCTCGCCTGGCAGATAATTCTGTGGCCAAGCTGCTACCGTGCGCCAAAGAGCATGAAGACAGAGTTAGATTTGGGAACGTTATAGGCAAGGCAAGCCAGTCTGCTTTGGGGACTGGGGTGGGGGTAGGAAGGCCTGTGTGGAAGACGGACTGAAGGGGGAATGGAGTTTTGGGAGATGGCAACCTCAGTCCTCTGAGAGGGGAAGTCTGGTTTCCTGGGGACCATTCTCTCAGGAACTGAATGACTATTTCTCAGGCTGGTTTAAACTGTTTTTCTCCTGACACCTCAGTAACTGCCTCATGACTTTAGAGAGTAAGAAAGAGACAGTTCTCCATGTGCATAGCTGCTCTGATGGTTTCAGCTATATGTTAACATATAGGTATTTCCCAAACCAAGATATCTGGTTTGACAAAGTAAAACTCCAGGGTGGGAGGCAACTGAGAGATCATTTTACTGAAATATATTGGGATTTGGCGAACCTTTTGGTATTTTAGGGGGCGAATGCTGCCGATTTTTTTTTTATAATTTTTTTTTTAACGTTTATTTATTTTTGAGACAGATAGAGACGGAGCATGAACGGGGGAGGGTCAGAGAGAGAGGGAGACACAGAATCCGAAGTAGGCTCCAGGCTCCGAGCTGTCAGCACAGAGCCCGACGCGGGGCTCGAACTCACGGACCGCGAGATCATGACTTGAGCCGAAGTCAGACGCTCAACCGACTGAGCCACCCAGGCGCCCCATAAGCTGATATATCCACCAATTATCCAGAATGCCTTCAATTATAGCCTCGGGGATTATTGGTACTTAAAGGGATCAGAGGAATTGTATAATCAACCACTACTACATAGATAAAATAACTGAAAGTAGATAGGACGTGACTTTCTCAAGGTCACGCAAGAGGTCACTGTTAGATCCAGAATGATCCTATCCTGATTCCTGGGGGTAGGTCCGCTCTACTTATGTGCTCCACCAGAGGCCCTAGCCTGCTCTTAGAGGACAAGAGACAGGTGATCTGGAATACAATTACATAAATGAAGGATTTCCCGTCCCTGAAATTCTTGCCAAGACTTCTTTATGTGGGACGGATGAGATAGACGTGCTCAGGGCCACCTTCATGGGAATGTGACCTGTGCAACTGCCCACGTCCTACACTAAGAAGGACCTCACACTTGGCTTGTTGCCCTCCTGTTGCCATCTTGAGCTTTTTGATGGTCTTTGAACAAGAGGCTCTGATTTTGTTTTGCACTAGGCCCCGCAAATTATGTAATCCTGAGAATAGTACCTCACAGACAAGTAGTAAAATAGTCCCTTACCAACAAGTAAAAGAATATCTCTCTTTTTTTTTTTTTTTTAGCGTTTATTTATTTTTGAGACAGAGAGAGACAAAGCATGAACGGGGGAGGGTCAGAGAGAGGGAGACACAGAATCTGAAACAGGCCCCAGGCTCTGAGCTGTCGGCACAGAGCCCAATGCGGGCTTGAACTCATGGACCGCGAGATTGTGACCTGGGCCGAAGTCAGCCGCTTAGCCAACTGAGCCACCCAGGCGCCCCGTAAAAGAATATCTCTTAATCAGAGAGAGAGTTAGCTTCCCAAGTCATTTCAGTTATTTCTTAGCATCTTTAGGGAGGATGGGAATGGGTTGGATCTGGTGATAGGGACTTTCCTGCAGTTGTGGCCATGCATGTACTTTTTGATGCTGTGGTCATGTTTTTCCAGTCACAGCAATCACATAGATTATTAAAAGATTGGGGGGGGGGTTAATTCAAAATGTGACAAAGTGAGAAATATAGTTAAAATGGCCAAACATTAATGTTAGACTACTTTTTGATATTCTATGGCTGTTTATAATATATTAAGATTACTCTGATAAGTATGGGTTTCCATGGGGTCAGGTTTTGGGTGAAGGGCAAGCATTACTCCATATTTCTTTAAGACCTATGGCAGGACTGGTTTCATAATTTTCAGGGCCCAATGAAAAATGAAGTGGGATTCCTTGTTCAACAATTATTGATGTGTTTATTTAAATGTTTTTAATCTTTTTTTATTTTTGAAAGACAGAGAGATGGAGCACAAGCAGGGGGGACCAGAGAGAGGGGGAGACACAGAATCCGAAGCAGGCACTAGGCTCTGAGCTGTCAGCACAGAGCCTGATGTGGGGCTCCAACTCACGAACAGTGAGATCATGACCTGAGCTGAAGTCAGACACCCAAACGACTGAGCCACCCAAGCGCCCCTGTTCTTATTTATTTTTGAGAGGGAGTGAATGGAGGAGAGGAGCATAGAGAGTGGGGACAGAGGATCCGAAGCAGGCTCTACGCTGACAGCAGTGAGCCCGCTGCGGGGCTCAAACTCACGATTGTTGAGATCATGACCTGAGCTGAAGTTGGGTGCTCAACCGACTGAGCCACCCAGGTGCCCCTCAAAAATACTAAGACTTTGAAGATGGTGACAACAGGATGTGAGACCAAGCACAGGGCCTTCTGGAGCATGGAGTCCTACACAACCTCATGAGCTACATGTCCATGGAGCTGGATCCACACTATTCAGAGTTGGAAGGCCCAACAGATCATCTGCTACCATAGCCTTCTTGAAGGTGGTGGGGTTCCTTGGGAGGAGAACAACAGGGGAAGTGGAAGCAGCTATACCCATTTAAGGACTTTCAGAAAAGATTGGGATTATCCTTGTGGACACTGGGGGAGTCAGGATCTGGTGTCTAGGTGACTTCATGGGATATATGGTAATAGAGTTATACCTTCCTGTTACCAAATTCCCTTGATGTCGCCCAATCTAATTGAGAAAAGTAGGACGCTCACCATTCCTTCTCCAATTTCATGTCTCTGCTGTTTGCATTGACTGCGAAGCAGCTCTTCAGAGGTCTTTAGTCTCTATTACAGATCTTTCGTAGACAACGGTGTGAAATCAACAGTTTGTATGGATGATTTCCCTGATGGGTTTTATATTATGCAGAAATTATCTCAATCTGGGTCGCCCAGGGTGCTGTTTTCTTCTTGTCCATGGTTCTGATGCCTCTTGAAGGCTCTGATTAGTCTCTGAGTTGTAATTATAACAGGGACCTGAATTTGCTATTGCAGGTTGGTTTTCACGGTCTTCAGAGAAAGAAGGTCTGGAAGAGGAGAAACTCCTGAATGAAGAAGAGCTTGTATGTGAGAATGTTGAGATTGGAGTCAATGGGGTGTCATTTGAAGACCAAATATGCCTGTATTGAAACTCCTATTACATTTTGGTCCAGGCTAGACGTTCAGAAAATATCCCTGCCTACATCAGGATAGGACAGTGCTAACTTGTGGTCTATCTTTATATAAAATGTCCAATAATAAATACTTGGGTCCTTCCAGACCAGTTCTGTGTTATCAAGAAATCTTTGTGAACATCTAGAGACTCTAACACAAACCGCTTTTTATGGAATTCATACCCTAGCTGCTTTAATCCAAGTATACATTTTCTTTTCCTGAGTGAAATCCTAGGTGATTGATCTGTGGTCACACTGAAAGAGACGTTGAATCCAGCTCCGGAGCTGAGGTTTCTTTCCTCAAGATGACATCACAGTAAGAACATTTGAAGATTCCAGAAATGTTCTATCCTAATTACATCATCTTTTCTTACATAATTTCAGCCCCTCCCCTCCACCCTATAGACTCTGGAATTTCAATTCACTTGAGGTAGATGTGGGTATGTCCAAAATTTCTTAGTAAACATAAATAAATCTAAAAATTTCACGGCGGCATAATTAGAATAGGAAAGTGCAGGTCACTTGGAAGGAGAATGATTTTAGGTTAACTTTGTGACTTTGTCTGTGAAGATACTCATACCTCTACTTGCTTCCAAACCTAATTGTCTTCTCATAGTTGAGTATTTGGGTGTAGCACATGTGTGTTACGCATTTAATTAAAATAAATATTATTTCTTGTATCCTCAAGCACAGCAATCTTTGAAAATGTAAATTGGTTCAAATTACCCCACGGGCGGAGCATCTTCTAGGATATGAATTGAGAAGACACTCCACATTCACCAAGGCTGTAACATGCTGAGGGAACAGGAATGTCCTAACTCCTAAACCTGACCCTAATCTGGCTTCTGGCATTCCCAATATTCACCCAGTGATATGTAGTTTGTGCTCTTTCCCGATAGCCTGGAGAAGTGAGAACAGGTGCACGACATCTGGGAAAATAGCTGCTAAAAAGAGCTCACACTGTCTCTGTAAAATTACTCTCTACACCACTGTCTCCGAATTACTTGTTTTGAAGATACGCAGTAACCCCTTAGCTTCAAGCTACGTGTACCAGAAAGTCAAATGATAAACCCTTACAAGGAAAAAGTGCCTGCTTTCATCCGCAAATTGCATCCGAATGTGTGCCTATCCATCAAAGGGGAAAAAAGAATGAGGTCCTTTATGTCTGACCTGCTGTGTTAAAGTCAACGGGATCGCAGGTAATAGAGTAGGCTCATCGCCTGGGGATCCTGAGAAAAATCGTTAGAGCTCACACATCTGCTGGGGACAGATACACAATCTACATATAACATGTCCAAGTTCTCAGGTCCTTTGGAAAATAAGAAATGAAGTGACTTGAATCATTAGCTCTACATCCTGTCCCTAGAATTTCTAATGGTTCTCGAGTGTGTTTGGGCTGTGATACTTCGAACCACTACTTCCTCACAGTGTCTTTTTGTTGAATTCTCCATCTCTTGTTTTTTTTTTTTTTTTTCCTTTTCTCCTGAGGCCTCTTATCTTCCCTCTGCCCCATGTCACCGAATGTGTGGACAGCTTGCTCCTTCTCCCTCCTCTCAAACATTATCAAAAGCTCTTGCAATCAGCATTCACTGAAATTTAGTGTTAAGGGTGGGTGGGAAGAAGGGAAGATAGCCTGGCAAAAGATACACATAATTACCAAATTTCACCTAATCTTACAAAGTTTTTTTTTTTTAATGTTTATTCAAGTAATCTCCACGCCCAGTGTGGGGTTTGAGCTCGCGAACCCGAGATCGAGAGTTGCGTTCTCTTCCGACTGAGCCAGCCAGTCACCCCAAATTTGACCTAAACTTAATGTCCCGCTGCTGTTTTCTCCCATCCCCCCCTGCCTGAGGGGGTTTCTCTTTGTTCCTCTTTCCCTATTCACCCTGTCACCATTACTTAGCACACACCTACCCCTGTCTCTAATTTCTTTCCTTTCCTAATTTCTTTCTCGGATGGGGTTTGAAATGCTCTCATAAATCCTCTCGAAATTGGCCCTCCTGCCTCTGCCTCAGGTATCGAGAGGTGGCGGGAGAGTAGATCAATAAAAAATCCTTCTTCCAACAAAGACAAAGTAGAGGAATATCATCCACTTTAGATCCTGTGCTTGATTCTTGGGCAAGAAATCCAAGAAAAGGTTTATCCTTCTATCAGCTGCTGCCTGGACAGCTTTTGGTTCCTGGATTCTTATAATTACCTTTGTGCATAAGCTGCCCCCACTCCACAGAATTTGCATGTTCTGCTTCTTTGGGGCTCAGGTCAGCCTTGTGCTTTGGTCTAGCAGGAGCTGCCTAGATTTTCACACTGGAATATGATAGAGCTTTAGCATCTAAACAGATTAGTCTAGTTTATAAGTATGCACAGGAATCTTACCCACATAGCAGATTTATGTGAGGAATATGACTCCAATCATAATATTTGGGCACTGGTTAACCTCCTGTAATACACATGGAGAGTTAACTTTTACTACTGTTACCCATAACCCACCCCCTTTTCCTGAATGCAAAAGCTACTGCTGTTATTTCTTTTGATATAGCAAGGTTTTCTTTCCTGTTTCATACCACTGTGGTTATAATGGCAAATGGACCTAACGATGAACAGAAAACCATCCTGCACATCCCCTAGTAATATCTGATTAACAGTGATGTAAGAGGCTTCACTGATCTCTATTTGGCAGAAAATTGTGGTGTACTTTCTTTATGTTAGATTGCTATGAAAGATCTAGAGTATCTACAGAATTCCCTACGCTAGCAGCCTCACCATTGATCAGTCATAGAGGTAAAGGGGTGATTAACTTTGGAAATTGGAATTTTGATTTATTAATGAATACTATTGGGTGTAGCTGGGCTCCAAAACGACACATATTTGTATTATCTTCTCAAAGTGTTTCTCCTTCCGTGGGAAATCTGTTTTATATACCATGAATCCGGTTACTGCCAACATGGTAAAATCAACAGGGGCTACCAGTTCCCAAAATCACCTCTGGAGAAGTGATTGAGGTAAAACGGAAATAAGCATCTAAAGAATTAATCACATTAGAACGAGACCAACTTAGGTTGAAATGGTGACCTGAGAGCAGTGGACGGGGCAGAAGGTGGTCAATGCCTGCAGTCCAGGAGGAGAGCTGCAGGAGAGGAGGGACGAAAGTGTAGACAGTGGGCAAGTTCTGATCTTGTATCTCCCCCAATTCATTTTATCACTTATTTTAATTTTACAGACACAGAAATCTGTGGCAGTGATCCAAGCTGCTCACCGTGTCTGTCCATGACTAATATCAGGCAAGTACAAAAGTGCTAGCTAAGAAGTTAAGGAAAACAATTAAGAAATAAATAGAAGGATAAATATAGGCAGAGAACAAATTGCTGAGTTGAAATATCAGTTTCAGTAATTTTCATTTTTTAATGTTTATTCTATTTTGGAGAGAGAGAGTGCTTGCGGAGGAGGGGCAGAGAGAGAGAGGTAGACAGAGAATCCGAAGC
This sequence comes from Panthera tigris, assembly GCF_018350195.1. Taxonomy (NCBI): domain Eukaryota; kingdom Metazoa; phylum Chordata; class Mammalia; order Carnivora; family Felidae; genus Panthera; species Panthera tigris. The sequence continues at coordinate 41,746,705 of NC_056666.1, forward strand.
AGGTCCCACGCAATCAGCACAAAGCCCACCATAGGGCTCAAATTCATGAATCATCGTGAGATCATGCTCTGAGCCAAAGTCGAACGCTCAACTGACTGAGCCACCCAGGTGCCCCAATCAGTTTCAGTAATTTTCCAAGAAGGTGTGAAAAAAGAACAAAAACATGGAAAGTATAAAATGGTAAGGGATACAGGGGGCAGAAGAAAAGCCTCAGCATATACTTAACAAGGGTCCTACAAGTAAGAAACAGAAAACTAGAGGGGAGGAAAGAGCTGAAGAATTCTTTCAATAGATGGAAATTTCACAGAATAAAAAGGATTTGTGAGTGCTTCATTTTGGAAGCACTTCTGGATTGCCACTAAAGGAAGATGAGAAAAAACTTTCACACCCAGACAAACTATACAGAAGTTTTTTTTTTTTTTTTTTTTTTAAAGTACCAGAGTAAAATTTCCGGAAGAAAGAGCACATCACCTGTTAAGGAACAAGAATCAGATTGACTCTAAACTTCTCAGTGGCAACATTACTTATAAGACAAAGTAATATCTTAAAAGAAGCAAGAACACTGAATTTGGAATTGTATCTGGAGCCAACTATCATTCCTAAGCGAGAAAGAAATACGCTATATAAGCCACAATTTTTATGAAATATATTTAAAGCGGCTATTAACACAAGAAGAAGCAACGAAATTGAATTTAACGCTGAAGGCCTAGATAGTTTTATTGGTAAGTTCCATCAAACTCTCAAGTAACAATTACTATTTTATACCAAAAAGTAGAAGAAGCAGAAAACGGAAAAAGTCCCAGCTCCTTTAAAAAGCCTAGTGTAATAGTAATTGTACTTTTTTATAGAGTGATAAACTTACATAGAGAAAATGTCACAAATATTAAGTATACAATTTGAGAATCGTTGCATATCTATATAGCCATATGTGTATGCTAAATAAAGAATATTTTCCATGCCACAGAAGGTTCTGTCATGCCTGCCTCTCCTGCCTATTACTATATTGACCTCTTATCATCATTTTGACCTGTTTTAACAGTAAGAATTTTTTTTATGTTTATTCATTTATTTTGAGAGAGAGAGGGGGAGAGATAGAGAGAGAGAATCCCAAGCAGGCTCCACACTGTCAGCACAGAGCCTGATGTGGGGTTTGATCTCAGGAACTGAGAGATATGACCTAAGCCAAAATCAGGAGTCAGATGCTCAATGGACTGAGCCACCCAGGTGTCCCTGAAGAGTGAGAATTCTTTTTTGCCTGCCTTCTTTTACAAAATAGTGTACCTGTGAGAGTCAAGTCTGGTGCTACGTGTCTCAGTATTTCTTTTAAATTGCTATCTAATATCCTAATGCAACACTACATCACAATTTATTTATTCTACTGTGTTTTGAAAATTAAATTATTTTTAGTGTTTGACTATTATAAATAGAGATGATGTGAGAGATAATGGGGAATCAAAAAAATGAGTTCCTCTACCTACCAAAACACTTATGTAAAGATATTCATATCAGCAAGTATGACCCAAAGTTGATGAAAGCTATTTTTTTAGGAATTCTCAGAAGAGGAACTCCGGGGTTATAGGGTATAAATAAAGCTCCAATGACTGAAACTAATCATATGGAGATCTATAAACTGTCTTACAAACAATTCAGAGAAATCCTCTTAAAGAAAGTCATGCACCACAAGAAAGGCCAAAAAAACCACAAATAAACAAACAAAATTAGAAAAGCAATTTATGAACAAAAAAAGTTCAACAAAGAAACAGAAACCATTAATAGCAAGGTTGCCTGGGTGGCTCAGTCGGCTAAGCGTCCAACTCTTGATTTCGGCTCAGGTCATGATCTCACTGTTTGTGAGATCGAGCCCCACATCGGGCTCTGCGCTGACAGTGCAGAACCTGCTTGGGATTCTCTCTTTCCCTCTCTCTGTCCCTGCCCCCCTTCTCCCATGTGCGTGGGTCTCTCTCTCTCTCAAAATAAATAAACTTAAAAAAAACCATTAAAAACAAACAAAAATTCTACACAATGACTACATGAAGAATTCAGTATAAAGCTTCAATAGCAGACTCAGCCAAGCAGAGTCTGGATGGGTAAAACAAACAAGCAAACAAACAAACAAACAAAAAACAAGACCCAACTATATACTACCTATAAGTTACTCCAGCTTTAAGATTATACACAGGCTGAAAGTGAAGGAATGGAAAAAGCTATTCCATGCAAATGGAAACCAAAAGAGAGCAGGATAGCTATGCTTATATCAGACAAAATAGATTATTAGCAAAAACTGTAATAAGAAACAGGTCATTATAAATAATAAGGGGTCAATTCATTAAGAGGATATAGCAATTATAAACATATATGCACCTAACATCAGGGCACCTAAATACTTAAGCACATACAGATGTGAAGGGAGACACAGATAACAAAACAATAATAGTAGGGAACTACAACCTCTCATTTTTAACAACAGATAGATTATCCAGATGGAAAATTTATAAGGAAATAATGGACTTGAACTGTACTTTAGACAAAATGGACCTAAAAATCTATTCAGAACATTCGATCCAACAGCAGCATATACACACTCTTCTCAATAGTACATAGAACATTTTCCAGAACAGATCATATGTTATGTCACAAACAAGTCTTAGTACATTTAAGATGAGTGAAATCACACCAAGCATCTTTTTCAATTAAAATTTTATAAAAGGAGGAGCTAATAATAGGAAGAAGACAGAAAAATCCCCCAATATGTAGAGATTAAACAACATACTCCAGAACAGCCAATGGGTCAAAAAAGAAAGCAAATGAGAGATTTAAAAAAATATGGAAACAAATGTAAGTGGAAAACAACAGACCAAAATTTATGGGAGGCAGCAAAACGAGTGCTAAGAGGGAAATTTATACTGATAAATGATTACTTTAGGAAAAAATATCTCAAATAAATAACCTAACTTTACACTTAAGGAACTAGAAAAAGAACAAACTAAGCCCCAGGTTAGCAGATGGAAATTAATAACAATGATCAGAACAGATATACATGATATAGGAACTGGAAAAACAATAGAAAAGGTCAGTGAAACTAAGCTTTAATTTTTTGAAAATATGAACAAGGTTGACAAAATTTTAGCTAGGTTAACTATAAAAAGAGAGAGAAGACTTAAAAACAAAAAAGGAATGAAAGAAAAGACATTACAAATAGCACAGAAATACAAAGAAAGGATCATGAGACTGTTATGAATGATCACATGCTAACAAACTGAACATAGAAGAAATGGATAAATGCCCAGAAACATACAACTTACCAATATTGAATCATGAACAAAAGAACGTATGAACAGACCAATAGTGAATAAAGAAACTGGCTCAGTCATCAAAAACCTCCCAAAACAAAGAAACACTCAAGGCCTGGCAGTTTCATGGGTGACTTCTACCACATTTAAAGACTCAATGTCAATCTTTCTCAAAATCTTCTGAAAAACTGAAGAGGGAACACATACTTATTTGATGAGGCCAGTATTACTCTGATGCCAAAGCCAGATAAGGACACTACAAGAAGAGAAAACTATAGGCCAACATCCTTGATGAATATAGACACAATTTTTTTTCAACAAAATACTGGATCGGAATGCCTGGGTGGCTCAGTCCATTAAACATCTGACTCTTGATTTCAACTCAAGTTCATGATCTCACGGTTTGTGGGTTCGAGCCCCACATCAGGCTCTGTGCTGACAGTGCCTGAGACTGCTTGGGATCCTCTCACTCTTCCTCTCTCTCTCAAAAATAAATAAATAAACTCGCACTCTCTCTCTCTCTCAAAATAAATAAACTTAAAAAAAAAAAAAAAACCCAAATACTGGCAAGCAGTTTTTCAACAGCACATTAAAAGAATCATACACAGTGATCGAGCTGTAGCTATCTCTGGATTGCAAACGTGGGTCAACATGTGTAAGTCAACAAATGTGAAACAACACATTAATAGAACAAAAGATAAAAGTCATATGATCATCAAAGCAGATGCACAAAAAGCATTTGACAAAATTCAACCTTCTTTCCTGATAAAAATTCTCAACACACTGGGTAGAGGAGGAATGGTCATCAACATAATGAAGGCTGTATATGAAAAGCCACCAGGTATCATCTCACTCAGTGGTGGAAAAATGAGAGCTTTTTCCTAATGTCAGGAAGAAAAGTATGCCCGTCTCAACACTCCTATTTAACATAGCTCTGGAAGTCCCGGCCAGAGCAATTAGACAAGAAAAAGAAAGAAAACATCCAAATCAGACAGAAACAAGTAAAATTGTCTCTGTTCGCAGGTGACATGATCTTACCCACATAAAATCCTAAAGATGGTACAAAAACTGTTAGAATGTGTAAATAAATCCAGTAAAGTTGTAGGAGGTAAAGTCATCATACACAAAATCAGTTGTGTTTCTACATCCTAACAAGAAACTATGTGAAAAAGAAATGAAGAAAACAATCCCATTTACAAGAGCATCAAAAACTAAATACTGGGGCACCTGGGTGGCTCAGTCATTTAAGCATCCGACTTCAGCTCAGGTCATGATCTCATGGTTTGTGAGTTTGAACCTCACGTTAGGCTCTGAGCTGGAGCCTGCTTTGGATTCTGGGTCTCCCTCTCTCTTTGCTCCTCCTCCACTCGCGCTTTGTCTCTCTCTGTCTCTCAAAAATGAATAAACATTAAAAAAATTTAGGGGCGCCTGGGTGGCTCAGTCGGTTGAGCGTCCGACTTCAGCTCAGGTCATGATCTCACAGCTCGTGAGTTCGAGCCCCGCGTCGGGCCCTGTGCTGACAGCCTGGAGCCTGCTTCAGATTCTGTGTCTCCCTCTCTCTCTGCCCCTAACCCACTTGCATTCTGTCTCTGTCTCTCTCAAAAATAAAAATAAACATTAAAAAAATTTTTTTTTAAATAAAATAAAAATAAATAAATAAATTTTAAAAAAGCAAAATACTTTGGAATAAATTTGACCAAGGAAGTGAAAGTACACTGAAAATGATGAGACATTGGTGAGAGAAATTTAAGAAACAAAAGAATAAATAGAAAAGTATCCTGTATCCTACTGATTCAATACAATTTCTTCTAAAATTACATTGACTGTTTTCACAGAAATAGAACAAACAATCTTAAAATTCATATGAAACCACAGAAGATCCCTAAATAGCCAAAGCGATCTTGAGGAAGAACGAAGCGGTAGGCATCCTGCTTCTCGATTTCAAACTATTACAAAGTTGTAGTAATCAAAAAACAGCATAGTAATGGCATAAAAACAGACACATGGACCAGTGGAATAGAGTACAGAGCCCAGAAATAAACCCATGTACAGTTGACTAATTTTTGACAAGGATGCCGTGAACACTCAATGGGGAAATGATAGTTTCTTCCATAAATGGTGTTAAGAAAACTGGATATTCATAAGTAAATACGAATAAAACAGGACCCTTATATCATACCACTCACAAAAATTAACTAGTAGGAATTAAAGGCTTAAATGTAAGACCTGAAACCATAAAAATTACTGAGGAAAACATAGTGAAAATGCTCCTAGACATTGGTCTCGACACCAATTTTTGGATAAGACCCTAAAAGCACAGGCAACAAAAGCAAAAACAAACCAGTGGGCTATATAACACGAAAATGTTTCTGCACAGCAAAGGAAGCAATTAACAAAACTAGAAGTCAACTTAGGGAGTGGAAGAAAATATTTGGAAACCACCTATCTGATGAAGGGTTACTATCCAAATTACATAGAAAACTCACACAATTTAACAGCAAAAAAAAAAAACCCCCAAACAAACAAACAAACAAACAAAAAACAATTAAAAAATGGACAAAGGATGTGAACAGCCATTTTTCCAAAGGAGACATAGAAATGGCCAAGAAGTCAGTAAAGAGACATTCATCATCACTATCAGGGAGATGCAAATCAAAACCACAATGAGATGTCACCTTATACCTGTTAGAATGGCTATCATCAAAAGGACAAGAGACAATATTTATTTATTTATTTATTTATTTATTTATTTATTTATTGGGGAGAAAGACAGAGAGAGAGAGAAAATCTTAACTAGTCTCCATGCTCAGGGCAGAGCCTGATGCGGGCCTTGGTCCCACGAGCCTGGCATCATGACCTGAGCTGAAATCAAGAGTCAGATGCTCAACCGACTGAGTCACCCAAATGCTCCGAGGCACAACTTTTAGTGAGGTGTGGAGAAAAGGGAGAATTGACTTGGGTGAATTCACTTGGGTGGGAATGCGAACTGGTGCATGCAGCCACTATGGAAAACAGTATGGAAGTTTCTCAAAAAATTAAAAATCAAACTGCCATATGATCCTGCAGTCCAATTCTGGGTATATATCCCAAGAAAATGAAATCAGTATCTCAAAGTGATATTGTTTGGGAACGTCATCAAAGAGACGTGACCACCGGCTGACCCGTGACCTGGACCCAGGCACTTGGAGGTTCCTCATGCCTTCCCCTGTTCTTGGAATGGGGGTTCTCACTCCCAGAGGACACAGCCTTGAGATAGTGATGTGGTGATGAGAACACCTGCATGGTGTACGTGACCGAGCCCAGTTAGGTGGCAAGCAGGTGGGGGGCACCCACCGGTATTGCTGCCTCCCAAGACAAGCCTCTCATGTAAATTCCTTTTGTAAATTCCTTTATTAAAACTGCCACCTACCAACCCGGAGTGGCCTGCCTCTATTTGCCTTCTTCATATGGGGCTGGTTTCAGATTTCACCTGGGAATCTCCCGACAGGATTATGAACCAACAATTGGTGAGCCAGTTAGCAGATTGAAGAAATGGACCTTGGTCAAGAGGCATCTGCAGGGGGACTCCTAAGTTGGCCATCGACTTCTGTGTGTGTGCGGGGGAGGGGGTGTGTGTGACTTGTATGTCAGATGGACCACTGCATGACTACAGGGACACCCCAAAAGCACAGGCTGATATAATGCATTTGGTGAAGCTGCTCAGGGCACACTGTGAGGGAGGAGGGAAGCATGTCGTTGCCGTGGTGGGCTGGCCTCTACTGTGGGCAGCTCGCTGGCCACCAGGCCCGACTAGAGGGTGAAGCTCGGGTTAGAAAGTTAGAAGCGCTGAGGTTAGAGAAGGATGCGGGGGTGTCCACTAGTCTGTTACTTTCAGGGCTGGCAGACAGGGGTGGGAGAGCAGGATAGTCAGTTGGAGACCTTAGGGTGCTATTTTGCAAAGCCAGGAGGGTGCAAGCTGCCACTGATTAAGATCTGGGCATTTGTGGCAAAGCCTGCTTAGTGCACAAAGAGGTGAAATCTCTGAGAAAGTGATGAAATGAAGGAAAAGAGGAGAATGTTATGGTAACTGATGAAAACACAGACAAAACACCCCATGCTTTCTGACCCTTACCAAAAAAAAAAAAAAAAAAATGTTTTAAATAGCAGTTACTCAAAAACTTCTAGAAAACTTGCATTCTTTCTCTGTCCCTTCAAGTTGTAAATGTTATCATGTCTTTGAAATGTAAACTCCCTAGGAGGTAATCAAAACCTGGCCCACAGAGACTGAAGGAAAGAAAGGGGGCATAATTTGTAACATATATCTGTAACATACATTTGTAATATACATCTGTAGAAGTTCCTTTGTTCACCGCATTATAATGACCTCTCATCGGATTTTAACCCTGGCCACTTTTAAGTCTTGTGTTTCTTGCAGACAGCACTGGTTTTTCTCTGACCCTTTGGCAAAAAGTGTTCCTGCAAAAGTGCTTCATTTTCAAGAGATTCATGGAAAAGACTGACAAATATGTTTCTCCTAAGATCAATTTGCCTTCACATGGGAGGGACAATGATGAACCTTTCAAGTGCTCCCCCGGGGCTGCCTGCACAGCCCCACCATGTGTCCCGGAATGGTTGCTGGGACCTGTCCCTGTTCTCCTTCCCCACATCAGTACCATGGGCCAATTACATTGATGATACAATGGTAACATAGGAAGACTTGTCTCTGCTGCAGGACAAAGCCTTACTAGAGCATCTGCAAGGGAGAGGATGGGCAGGGAACCCTCAGAAAGTTCAAGATCCAGACGCTGCTGTAAGGTTTTGGGTGCTGTCTGGTTGGGTAAAAGCTGTGATTAATACAGTGCAAGCCCTTGTAGGAATTTTGAGGGTCTGAGGGCTGTTAAAAAAATTTTTTTTTAATGTTTATTTATTTTTGAGAGGGGGAGGGGCAGCGAGAGAGGGAGACACAGAATCCAAAGCAGGATCCAGGCTGGAGCTGTCAACACAGAGCTGAACGTGGGGCTCCAACTCAAGGAACCGCAAGATCATGACCTGAGCCGAAGTCGGACGCTTACCTGACTGAGCCACCCAGGGGCCCCGAGCCTTGGGATTTAAAATGCCTTCCTTGTTAAAAGGATGAGGCAAGTGCAATTGGTTTAAAAAGCCTCCTCACTCGAGATTATTTAAATTGTATCTTTCCACCCTGTGTTTATGTAAGTGCTGAATCATGAAATTGTACACCTGAAACTAATATTACGCTGTATGTTAACTAACTGGAATTAATTAACACATTAATTAAATTTATTTTATTTGTATTTATTTTTTTAAATTAAAAAACTTTAAAAAATTGTATCCTCCTTGATTTTTCCCCCCTATATACATGGAGATTCAAACAGATTATATGAAAAGGAGAAAAGAATTTTAACAGAGTCCTCCATAAGGAGGAAAGAGCTTTTTGGGAGAAGAAAGATGTGCTGGGGTCAAGGAATACTGGTTTGGCCTAAAACATGAGGCTTTCTGTCTAGGATATCAACACAAAATAACAGAATCATGTAGATTTTATTCTAGTGCGGTTGTTAGTAACGATAACAGTAATGACCAACTTTTTGTTTGTTTGTTTTGTTTCAGCTTCTAGACATTAATTCTTATCCTGATAAGTTTTTAAAAGGCTCGGGTCGAAGAACTTTCGTTTCTGAGACTCAACTAGAAACAAAGCCAATAAAGGCAGGCAGGTCTCGTGGTTCCCTATTTACATTCCTTGAAACCAGGAAGTCCTTTTGACTCTCAGGAGATCATTTCCTTTTAGCTCCATTTATTTACTAGATTTTTCTCCTCTCATGTTCCATAAAGAACTCCCCAGTTTTCCCACAATGACCCCCCCCCCCTTTCCACCTGGGGTGTTCTTTCCTCAGCTTCCTCCCTAGAAGGCAGGATTTAGGCCTGGGGGTTCCTGTCATAAGACAGCACTGGGCACTGTTTTTGTTCTTAGGCAGTGGGATGGTGTCAGTGACTTCTCCTTGATGTTCTGGGTGAGCAAGAGGGCGTTTGTGGACTTTGGGAGGAAGCCCGTATTCGTGGCAGAGAGAGATTAGGCACGAAGGCTCCCGGAGACGGTCCATAACAAGTGTTGGCAGCTGGCAAAGACCGTGGAGGCACATTGGCACTTGGTCAGCGGCTGTGGCCAGGTGACGTTAGAGAAGGTCGAGTTCAGACCGGGGACTGGGATGCCTGTGGGCAGTGGGAGTGGCGCCGGGACAGGGTGCTGCCTGTGGCGGTGGGCGGGGAATCTCTGGGGAAAGTAGCTTGAAGCATAAGACAAGTGTCAAGTGCTCTTTTGAACCAGGGAGAATCGATTGATCGAAGTTCTTCTTCGAAACGTGTTAGATGGGTTTGTGTAGTAGGTTAGGAATTAAAAGATAGGAAAAGAACGGCGATATTTGGAGCAACACTCCTGCCTAATGTTCTGTTTCATTTAAAAGAACATAACCCCCATCTTAGAAAATAAACTCTTCTGGAACGCCTGGGTGGCTCAGTTGGTTAAGCGTCCAATTCGGTGAGTTCGAGTCCCGCGTCGGACTCTGTGCTGACAGCTCAGAGCCTGGAGCCCATTTCAGATTCTGTGTCTCCCTCTCTCTCTGACCCTCCCCCGTTCACGCTCTGTCTCTCTCTGTCTCAAAAATAAATAAAGAAAAAGCATTAATAAAAAAAGAAAATAAACTCTTCCTGGGGCACCTGGGTGGCTTAGTCGGTTGTGCTCCCGACTTCGGCTGAGGTCATGATCTCACGGTTGGAGAGAGTTTGAGCCCTGCATCGGGCTCTGTGCTGTTAGCACAGATCCTGTTTTGGATCCACTGTTCCTCCCCCGCTCTCTCTGTCCCTCCCCTGCTCATGCTCTCTCTTAAAAAATAAACAGTAAAAAAAAAAGAAGAAAATAAACTCTTCCCTCCCCATTGACATGACTGGGGAGACGTTCCCATGATCCATGTGACACACAGTCCTGACATGACGAGCACACAAAGACAAGCTATTTCCGAGCTTCTGGGGAAGGATCTGAACTCTCTCCTCAGGAAAATCTGGTCTTTCAACTTAGACATCATTCTGCTGACAAAGACTAGCTCTGGGACTGTGAAGTCTAGGAAAACAGTTCCTTCATTTCGTGAATGGATCCGGTTCCGGTGCAGTGAACTGAACACTCTGAATATCTCTGGAACAATCTACCTTCTTGCCGCTTTGGCCTGATAGTCTAGTATTTTTGGTTCAATAGAGCTGTGGCTTCTAAGCTCCCTGAGATTCCTTGTTTCTATACAGCATGTATAGAATGAGGCTTGGCCAATCCCCATCCAGATCTTCACCCCTCCCATTGTGCCTGAGGCTGTGACTTCATCACCTGGATCACCTAGGAGGTGAGACAGCCTGGGGCAGAGAACTCCGTGTCTTCTCTCAGATCTCAATGGCGGGAGTTGAACCCGGGGCCAATTTACTCCCAAATGGTGTTCCTTGGCTCTACGCCCTGTTTGCTATGCTTTTTGTATTTTTTCTCTTTGTCATGTTCTCTCCCTTTTTACTTGAGATTGACCAATATATAAAGAAATGTGAGTATATTTCCCCTCGGCCTTAGGACACAGGGGAGCTGAATGAGAGAATGTGTGTGTGGAGTGAGAAGGTACACACTGTAAGGCGGGGGACATGGAAACAATGTTTGCCGTTCTCTGAACTTCAAGGTCTTAATGACGCAGGGCTAAACGTCTTAGAAATCCTAATCTTACAGGTGCTAGAAGTATCTGGGGGACACAGGCCAGGACTGGACTAGGAAGCCCATCTGTGGTACACGTATAAAGCATGAGGAGGTATCTAGGGCCCTGCCTGAGTTGATGTAAGGCCCAGGTATAAGTTCACAGGAAACTCTGTGTAATCTGGCGACAGATGAAGGAATTTTCAGATGATGGTCTCTGACCCACCATGCTTCGTGTTAGTCTTGCTTAGATGCAGGTGTTCTCTGCATAATGCTGTGCGTAAGGATAAAGGAAATGAGATAAAGATGGACCATCTGAGAAGGCCAGGTGAGTATTCTTTGCCCTTCACTTCTCTATGGGCTCATTGTGCCCGTAAGCTGTCAGCTCTAGTAACTTTCATGGTCAATGTGCTAGATGGCTGAGAACTCCACATCCAAATCTAGTCTTTGCGAGACAGCCCCCTCACACTCTGTTTAGCCTAGGAATTCTGAGTCTTCTCTCTAGGGAGAAAACTTTTCAAGCAGAAGTTTGGTTCTGAGCCCTCACTGACTTCAGAATCTAGGGTCTCCTGTAGGTGGAAAAGTTTCTCTTTACTCATCTATACTTGTGATGTTTCTCCTGATAGTTTCATTGACGAAGCTACCATTAAAAAAAAAAAAAAAATTAGGCGGGGCGCCTGGGTGGCTCAGTCGGTTGAGCGTCTGCCTTCGGCTCAGGTCATGATCTCACGGTCAGTGAGTTCGAGCCCCACGTCAGACTCTGTGCTGAGAGCTTGGAGCCTGGAGTCTGCTTCCGATTCTGTGTCTCCCTTTCTCTCTGACCCTCCCTCGTTCATGCTCTGTCTCTCTGTGTCTCAAAAATAAATAAACATTAAAAAAAAAATTAGGTGACTCTTGTCCAGGCACCTGTTATAAAGTTGCCTTTGTGATAGGGATAAGTGCAGAAGGACCTTGTAGGGATAGACCATCGTACAAATAGCCCGAGGAGACTGAAAGTCCACTGTTCAGGGGGACATTCTGACCACCAGGTGACCATAATTCCTGAAAATTGTGTGCGTGCCTCTCTAGGTAAGGTCAGCTCTAGCTTTCTTTATGCTTTTCTGTGACTCCCTTGTGACATCACAGGGAGATAACACACCAGATTCTTGCGTTTTTGGTCCTTGAACTTAGACATCCCTGAGTTCTTTGTGTCCCTCATATCACCCCCTCAATAGGAATGTTACATGTTAAACTTCTGTCTTCTCTCTGCTATGGAAGGTGAAAGTTGTGGGCTATTTGGTGAGGATTGACTTTTACAGCTCATTCGACAACTCCCATTATATAATTATTATAACAATATAACGATTCTATAGCAGTAACATTATATAGCTTTATTATTATAAAGGGTGGGGTTATCTTCATAGGTAGAATCAGGACAAAGTCACAAGAAAGGGTTGGCCATTGAGGAACAAATGCTTTAGAGATTAAAACATTTCTTATACATTCATCTTGAGAAACAATAGTCTCTTGTGACAACTATTTCCCAGACTATAGGTCGAGAGTCATATAATCCTGTCCCGACAGGATTTTGCTGAGTGTTTAATGATGTACAGAAAATTTTATGATCTGCCTCTGTTTCATTGTGTCTGCTGTCCCAAATGGGTACCACCATTCTGCTGGGTCACAGTTACAATCAAACAATTTTCTTCCTGTTTCAGGCTGTCCTCTGGAGTCTCCAAGGAGAGACGTTCTGGGAAGGAAGGAAGACAGGATGAGAAAAGATCCCTCTCTACTTGTGAGGGTAGCAAGGGATTCTGAGGCTGACATCTGCACCCCTGGGCCATCAGTTTGAGAGTGGCTGAGCCTGTAAGGAATCACCTGTGACATCGTATTCCAGACATGAGAGGGCTTCTGAGTCCCTCATTATGTATGTTTATACTGGAAAAAAAAAAAAAGAGAGAGAGAGAGAGAGAGAGATAATAAATATTTTGAGACTCTCAGAAAAGTTCTATGTTGCCAGGAATTTTTTTGTCGAACTTACCCTCCGTTGCTTATAGTCAATCCAAATCTCACATTTCCCATTTTCAGGCAAAATCCTAGGTGAATGACTTACATTCTCTTATTCTCCTAAACAACATGTAGAGTCATTCTTTCAGGGGAAGAAAAGCAAACACTTAATCCAGGACCACAGCTGAGTCCTCCTCCTCCCCACCCAAGATGATCACACAGCTAATTCATCGGAACGTTCTAAAATGTTCTGTCTAGATTGTTGTCTTATATAAGTGCCAGGCTCCTTTCACATCTTAGCGTAGAATATAGTTTCATGAAGTCAGACGCATAGGGAAGGGATTGGTATAGATTGGTATAGATTTCCTCTTTCTACCCAAAGCATCATGGCCCCCCAAATGCTGCTGCTTCATTACCAATGGAACCGTTTTCACGGAAGTTCCTCCACATGATTCTCACTCATTCTTACCTACCACATATGTCTACTTACCAGCTCTTCCTCTCTGTTCGCCTCTTTTAACCAAGTGCAATATTTTTGTCATGATGGGTCATTAAAGCATCTGTGTGGAAACCTCTAGTTGGAGAGGTATATAAGCGATTGTGGAGAGAGAGAAGGAGGAAGGGGGAGAGAAGGAAAGGAAAAGGGGAGGGAGGGAAAAAGAGGGCAGTGATATCTAGCTTGGAGATTCGGAATAAGTTGTTGTGAGATGAAAGAGACTACCATAAGAGACTCTTAAAAACTGAGAACAAACTGAGGGTTGATGGGGGCTGTGAGGGAGGGGAGGGTGGGTGAGGGGCATTGAGGAGGGCACCTGTTGGGAGGAGCACTGGGTGTTGTATGGAAACCAACTTGACAATAAATTTCATACTTAAAAAAAAAAGAAATTCTAAAGAAAAGTCTGGCACTACCTGTCAGAACAGTTATGTGACAGATTTCCGCATTGCATTCAATGTTAAAATTGTCTGGAAAAGTCCCTTCATTGTATAATAATTACAATAAGTTAAAAACATTTGTTTTAATGTTTATTTATTTTTGAGACAGAGAGACACAGAGCATGAGCAGAGGAGGGGTAGAGAGAGAGGGAGACCCAGAATCCAAAGCAGGCTCCAGGCTCTGAACTGTCAGCACAGAGCCCGACGCGGGGTTTGAACTCACGAGCTGTGAGATCATGACCTGATCTGAAGTCAGACGCTCAACCAATCGGGCCACCCAGGCGCCCCTAAAATAACTTTTGAGAAAGAACTGTTAAATTTCAATTCACTTTGATGCTCACAAAACTGTATGGCTGCCTATTAAGATGCTATTCAAAATGGCCATGGGATATTGTTTTTGTGTGTGTGTGTGTCTGCATCTGTTTCTTTGCATGGAGCGTTGTCTCTTGGTATGTCTGTGTATCTTTTTTTCTTCAAAAGTTCTCCTGCAGTTTCTGGGGGCACATTTCTCTTTTTCCATTTTCCATTTTCTTGTTCTCTTTTTATTGATTCTTTTTTTAATATTGATTATTTTAAAAAGTTTTTTTTTAATGTTAATTTTATTTTTGAGAGAGAGAGTGAGAGCAGGGGAGGGGCAGAGAGAGAGAGAGAGACAGAGGAACCAAAGCAGGCTCTGTGCTAACAGCAGAGAGCCCGACACGGGGCTCAAACTCACAAACGGTGAGATCATGACCTGAGCTGAAGTCGGATGGTTAACCAACTGAGCCCCCCAGGTGCCCCTAGAAAGTTTTAAATAATTTTTCTCATCTTCATCTCTGGGTTGGTGCATGTCTTTCCTATTTCGGTTTTCTAAATTTCTTCAAAAAACCAACTCTTGGTTTCACTGATCTGCTCTACAGTTTTTTTACATTCTATATTGTCCATTTCTGCTCTGATCTTTATTATTTCTCTTCTTCTTCTGGGTTTGGGGTGTCTTTGCTGTTCTTCTTCTAGTTCCTTTAGGTGTGCTGTTAGATTTTGTATCTGGGATTTTTCTTGTCTCTTGAGATGGGCTTGGATTGCAATGTATTTTCCTCTCAGGACTGCCTTCGCTGCATCCCCAAGCATTTGGATTGTTGTATTTTCATTTTTGTTTGTTTCCGTATATTTTTTAATTTCTTCTCTAATTGCCTGGTTGACCCATTCATTCTTTAGTAGGGTGTTCTTTAACCTCCATGCTTTTGGAGGTTTTCCAGACTTTTTCCTGTGGTTGATTTCAAGTTTCATAGCATTGTGGTCTGAAAGTGTGCATGGTATGATCTCAATTCTTTTATACTTATGAAGGGCTGTTTTGTGACCCAGTATGTGATCTATCTTGGAGAATGTTCCATGTGCATTTGAGAAGAAAGTCTATTCTGTTGCTTTGGGATGCAGAGTTCTAAGTATATCTGTCAAGTCCATCTGATCCAATGTATCACTCAGGGACTTTGTTTCTTTATTGATCCTGTGTGTAGATGATCTATCCGTTGTTGTAAGTGGAGTATTAAAGTCCCCTGCAATTACCACATTCTTATCAATAAGCTTGCTTATGTTTGTGAGTAATTGTTTTATATATTTGGGGGCTCCCATATTCGGCGCATAGACATTTATAATTGTTAGCTCTTCCTGATGGATAGACCCTGTGATTATTATATAATGCCCTTCTTCATCTCTTGTTACAGCCTTTAATTTAAAGTCTAGTTTGTCTGTTATAAGTATGGCTACTCCAGCTTTCTTTTGACTTCCAGTAGCATGATAGATAGTTCTCCATCCCCTCACTTTCAATCTGAAGGTGTCCTCAGGTCTAAAATGAGTCTCTTGTAGACAGCAAACAGATGGGTCTTGTTTTTTTATCCATTCTGATACCCTATGTCTTTTGGTTGGTGCATTTAGTCCATTTACATTCAGTGTTATTATAGAAAGTTATGGGTTTAGAGTCATTGGGATGTCTGTAGGTTTCATGCTTGTAGCGATGTCTCTGATACTTTGTCTCACAGGATCCCCCCCTAGGATCTCTTGTAGGGCTGGTTTAGTGGTGATGAATTTCTTCAGTTTTTGTTTGGAAAGACCTTTATCTCTCCTTCTCTTCTAAATGACAGACTTGTTGGATAAAGAATTCTCGGCTGCATATTTTTTCTGTTCATCACATTGAATATTTCCTGCCATTTCTTTCTGGCCTGCCAAGTTTCAGTAAATAGGTCTGCTGCTAGTCTTATGGGTCTCCCGTTATAAGTTAGAGCATGTTTATCCCTAGCTGCTTTCAGAATTTTCTCTTTATCCTTGTATGTCGTGCAGTTTCACTATGATATGTCGTGCAGAAGATCGATTCAAGTTACGTCTGAAGGGAGTTCTCTGTGCCTCTTGGATTTCAATGCCTTTTTCCCTCCCCAGAGCAGGGAAGTTCTCAACTACGATTTGTTCAAGTACACCTTCAGCCCCTTTCTCTCTCTCCTCCTCTTCTGGAATTCCTATTATACAGATATTGTTCTGTTTGATTGCATCACTTAGTTCTCTAATTCTCCCCTCATATTCCTGGATTTTTTTTATCTTTCTTTTTCTCAGCTTCCTCTTTTTCCATAATTTTATCTTCTAATTCACCTATTCTCTCCTCTGCCTCTTCAATCCGAGCTGTGGTTGTCTCCATTTTATTTTGCACCTCATGTATAGCATTTTTTAGCTCCTCGTGACTATTTCTTAGTCCCTTGATCTCTGTAGCAATAGATTCTCTGCTGTCCTCTATACTTTTTTCAAGCCCAGCGATTAATTTTATGACTATTATTCTAAATTCTTGTTCCATTATATTGCTTAAATCGTTTTTGATCAATTAGTTAGCTGTCGCTACTTCCTGGAGTTTTTTTGAGGAGGGTTCTTCTGTTTCATCATTTTGGGGAGTCCCTGGGGTGGCGTGGAACTGCAGGGCACTTCCCCTGTGCTGTCTGGAGTAACTTGTGTTGGTGGGTGGGGCTGCAGTCATGCAATGTCTGTCCCCAGCCCACTGCTGGGGCCACAGTCAGACTGGTGTGTAGGGGCTGCAGTCATGCGATGTCTGTCCCCAGCCCACTGCTGGGGCCACAGTCAGACTGGTGTGTACCTTATCTTCCCCTCTCCCAGGGGCAGGACTCACTGTTGAGTGGTGTGGCCCCTGTCCAGGCTACTTGTACACTGCCAGGCTTGTGGTGCTGTCTTGATGGGATCTGGCATATTAGCTGAGGTGGGTCCTCTTCTGTAGGCCTCTTGTCTATGCTTGGCTCTGGAGAGTCTGTTCTGCTAGTCTTCTGGCAGTTTTCTGGGTTATTTAGGCAGGTGTGGGTGGAATCTAAGTAATCAGCAGGACGAGGTGAGCCCAGCGCCCTCCTATGCTGCCATCTTCCCCACCCCCCTCGGTTTTCTAAATTTCTGATTATTTCCTACTCAGTGTAATTTCTTTTACTTTCTCTTTTTTTCTGTCTACCAACCCAACAAATTTCTTGCAAATGTTTCATTCTTCATGTTTCACTACTTTGGAATGAGAGAATACAACTCTGAGGCCCTATTGCCCTGCTCCCCCAAACATAATCCTTCTCCAGGTTGAATGAATTTAAGGAGACCCAGGGCTCTAAAATTAGACATCAAACAGCCCTCTAGGTATTTAAAGCAGGAAGTGGTTTACTATGGGAAATTATATGCTTACAAATTCCTCATCATGAAGTTTCAAAAACCTCAGGAAACCACTGCACCGCGTTGCAAAACCAAGTCTAGCAAATTTCAGGGCAAGTGCAAAGGCCCCTACAAAACAAAATCTCCCACAGACAGGAGAACCCAGCACAGTGCAACCTGGCCCAGATTCCACCCGTACAGGTTTGCGGGAAATGTAGTTCTCAGTCTTCCAGCCCCTGCTGTTGAGGGAGAGCATACAAGACAGTGGGGATAGTGAGGAATTTGTAAGAGGTAATACAGCTCAGTTGCCCAGTCAGTGCACAGGGGAGCTCTCTGCTTATCTTCCGGAGAATCCTAGTGATTCTAGTACACTGTAATGTACGTGTCAATACTTCTCTCATTACTTCATTTCCTGTTCTTCACAGGGATTCTTCAGGGTGCTGGGTCAGGAGGGCTTAACCTGGCTCAAGCTGAGATCCCACCCTTTTGAAATCAGTGCCAAGTTGGAAACCATCTTCTTCCTTACCTTTCTAAAAGCACACTACAATCCCAATAGCTTTCCATTTATTTTCCCCAAATCTTGGTTCCTTAAACCTATATATTTCATGTGTGACATGAAGGTTCTAGTCCTAATGTCCTTCCCAGAAAACTGTTGCTCTTCCAAAACGTTCCCTGAGGGGTGAGAAGCCTGATGTATTTATTAACAAATATACCTTGTAACCCAACCTCCGGGACTTAAACTGAGATTTAAGATAGTTTTCTTCCTGGGGCCCCTGAGTGGCTCAGTCGGTTAAGCGTCCGACTTCGGCTCTGGTTATGATCTCATGGTTCATGGGTTTGAACCCCACGTCGGGCTTTGTGCTGACAGCTCAGAGCCTGGAGCCTGCTTCTGATTCTGTGTCTCCCTCTCTCTCTGCTTACCCCTAAATGTGGCCTTTTGGTTATACATCCTATTTACCATCACCGTTCTTTTTATTGTCTTTTTCTCATTTTTTTCCCTTCTTTGGTGAGGTTGATGAACACATAAGGAAATGTGAGTCTTAATGTGGGGCCTGGAAGAGGAGGGGAGGGATCCATTAAAATATGAGGTATTTGAAAATATGTCCCTTAACACATGATCTGGGAAAACAGTTCCTCATCCTTGTGCCTTAAATCCTTCAATGTCCCTGGGCTAAGAGTTCTTAAAAAATCATACTTTCTTGTATGATAGAAATACCTAGGGACAGAGGTCAGGATCAGGCTAGGAAGTCTGTTCTCGGTATGCCTGTGGAGTCTGAGGAAGTATTTAGGGCCCTGACTGAGCTGAGGTTAATGACCAGGTATAAGAATATGAAAAACCCTATAGAATCTGGGGACCCATGAGGGAGTTTCCAAGTATTTGTCTCTGATCCAGGGAACTTTGTCTTAGTCCTGCTCAGGTACAGATGGTCCCTGTGTAATGCTGTGCGTAATGATAAAGATGACGAAATTTTAAAGATGGACCATCTGGAAAGGCCAGGTGAGTATTCTTTGCCCTCACCTCTAGGTTCTTCTGTACAAAAACCTGGCAGCTCTGGTGAGTTCCAAAGCCCATATGCTAGGCAGTTTAGATGTGCAGAAATCTGGTCTTAGTGAGACAGTCCCCATAGGCTCTGTAAATGACCTCCCCTTTGTCTCAGGTAAACCTAAGTCCTCTGAGCCTTCTTTCTGGGGAGAAAATGTATTAAACCGACTTTTTCTTCTGAGCTTTCATTAATTCCTGTGAGTGGAAACATTTCTCCTTTTTGTCTATTTCTGTGATGTTTCTCTTTCTATTGTTAAAGGTCCCTTTCAACTGACTCAGTGATGAAATTTCCATATTAACATGCTAGAGGGTGAAAGGAAAGGAACGATTTGTAACCAGGCAGTGGTTATAAATTTGGTTTTGAAATAAGAATAAAGATAGAAGGATCCCAGGATCCTCTCATCTATAGAGACGAGACTTTCAGAGAAAGATTGAAAATCATTCTCATCATCTGTTAACTAGTAACTTCCATAGACTGTGTATATGAGGTGACTTGCCTCTTGACGTAGGGTCAGTTCTTCCCTCCTTTGTGCTGTTCTATGGCCCTTCATGGCATCACGGGGAGAGAAAGCACCAGATTCTTGGGTTCTCTGTGCCCACCATCTCCCACCCTCAATATGAATATTACATGTCCTACCAATACCTTGACCAAGGTTTCCTCTCATAAAATTGAAATGTCTGGTATATAAAAGGTTATTGTGTTGCTGTGAGGTAAGTAAAAGGTTATTGTGTTGCTGTGAGGTGGGAAATACATTTTGGGCTGAAGGAAGTATTTGGATTTGAGAATGTTTTTGTTAACTCAAGGGAAGAGTGGGAGACCATGTATTTGTATCTGCCACACCCCCAACAGAACCAAATTATATGGTAATTTTAATTGTAAGCAACCACACAACATTGCCATCTATCACAACATTGCCTTTATATACATGAGACTATATAATGTAGTATGGTAGTTGAAGAAGTTGAGTTGCCCCAAATTTCACAATAAGTCACTGTAGTTCTTAGTCATTTGTATAAATGTCTCCACTTCCCCAATTCATGCTCCACTCTACCACTCTGCTACTGTTCTTGAGACCCATTTGCCCATAAGAGCCCAAAGTCAGAACAACAATATCTCAAGTGATAATTTCAAAAGAGTCAAATGGGTGCCTCTGTCTAGAACTTTTCCTATTGCAGCCATGGGTGAGAGGGGTATCGCCTTCATGGAGGGGTGAAGAGACACAGCTTGATCATCCGGGGCCTCTTGTGAGTGGCCAAGGAAAGTTGAAGTTAGAATAACTATCCTTTCTGAGAGTTCAGAAGCCAAGTGGGTTCCTCTCTCTCCTACACATCAGCTGTGTCCTTTGCAAGGCATTTCTGTCATTCCCCTTTATCCTCACAGAGGCTGAGTCTCTCTCGCCTACATTCTCAGTCATTGATGCACACATCCCTAAATTCAAATGTTAGTTCCTCAGAATGTCATGATTCATTTGCACTAACTCCAGGTGTGATGAATTGTGGGTAATCTGTTCAAATTTTAAAATAATGGCACATTTGTGACATGTTTGACTTTTGGTGATTGTTGACCCTAGTAATTCCGATTAAGACTTTCCTGATAGATATGGAGTTTCAATGAGTTAGATATCAGATTTTAGGAGAACAGTAGACATACACATAGGCAGTTAGATCTAGAAGGAACCACAGAAAATATAAGCTCTAATCTTTCCAATTACAGAATGGGTAAGATGAGAGTTGCATGGTTTTTGGTAAACTTATTCATGAAGCTCAAGTAATCACTCCTATTTATTTGGGGATAAACAAGGCTGGGGTTATCCACATGGAGATTTTGGAAAATTAGGACAGGCATGATGGTTGGAGCTGCATTTTCCTACCTTCCATTCCTTGTGAATTTATTCATATTTTGCAAAAGGAAATGTTTGCCTCTTTGCCCTCATGTCCTTACTGATTATGTAGACAGGGAGACAGTTCTGCACACAGTGGTTGTCTGGCTATAATCTCTTGTAAGTATTTACCAGACTATGGCCCGTGAGCCACATAACTCTACCCTGATATAAAGGCTGAGAGATATTTATTGATGTTCTGAAATATTTGCAGTCTGCGTCTCTTGAAATTGGATCTGCTTAAAGAGGGTTCTGTCATTTTGCTGCATTAAACTTTAGCCAAAGAGCATTCTTTCTGTTTCAGGCCATCCTCTTCAGCTACCTGGGAGAGAAGCTCTGAGAGGGGCGGAAGCCAGGATGAGACAAGATCACTCACTCATTGTGAAGGTGGTAGGAGACAGAACCCAGGAAGTCGGCCTCGTAACATCAGTTTGAGAGTGGCTTTACCTGTAAGGGATCCTCTGTGATGTGCTGTCTCCAACAGGAAACGGCTTCTGAGACCCTCATTATCTGTGTGTGCGGAAATGAAAATTGATAATAAACATTTTGATATTCTCAGAAAAGTGCTATGCTTTAAGGAATTCTTTACTGAACATCTATCCTCTTTCATTTCGTTTCTTTTTTTTTTTAATTAAAAAAACTTTTTTTAGAGAGAGAGAGAGAGCATGTGAGTTGGGGAGAGGGGCAGAGGGATTGAGAGCATCCCAAGCAGGCTCCACTTTCATTGAAGAGCCCAATGTGGGGCTCGATCCAGTGACCTGAGCCAAAATCACGAGTCAGATGCTCAACTGAGCCACCCAGGCACCCCCCCCCCCATTTCTTTTAATACATCAAAATCCCAAGCACACTTCTGTTGTCCTATGTGAGTGACCTGTGCTATTTCCTTTCTCAGTGCAACATGTGGTTTCACTGTCGTAGGTAAAGAGATGCTCATGATTCTTACCAGAATAAGCAGACACTGATTCCAGGACCAGAGCTGAGCCTTTCCTCCCTCCACCCAAAATGATTTCACAAATCATGTAAATATTCTGAAGTGTTTTGTCCAGATTACAACATTTTCTTGCACAAGTGCCATGCTCCTCCCCCATCCTACAATGGAATATTGTTTCACAGATGTGTGTGGGAGGAACTTCTGTGGCTTTTCTTATTCTTCCTTAAGCTTTATGGCCCCCCCAGAGCATCATATTTTTCTTCTGTGCAATTATAACTGCGTCACAATTCAGACTATGGAGCTAATCCGTCCCCTTTTCATGCTATGTTCCACATTTCATCCCATTTAGCCTAAAAATCATGTTTTAACATGTTCTTTCTCTGCATAAAGGTCTCTGTTGGCTCTTCCTCAACTATCTTAGTGCTCTTTACTGTGGCATTCATTGGATCAACTTCCATACTAAAAAAGAATGAAGATTCCCTGGTGTAATCTCTCTCATTTTGAAGAGGTGCATGTTAAGAAGCACATGGAACAAAGGTTCTTTGCTCGCTCCCCGAATCTGTGTTTTTCTTCTTCCTGGGCACATGGCTTTTCAGCAAGAGGCTATGTCTCTTAACTTCCCTGGAAGCAAGTAGTAGCTATAGCAGGTGGTAGTAGCTGTTGCTGTAGTGACTGAACCAGTAGAATGCTAACAAATGATCCATGCTGAATCCATGTCATTGGCTAAATGGGAAATGTTTTCTCTGTCCTTGACTTGGAAATGGAACCAACTGAGGTCACCTTAGAAGCCCTGTTTAATTAATTAATTAATTAATTAATATCCAAGTTACTTAGCATATAGTGCAATAACGATTTCAGGAGTAGATTTCAGGGATTCATCCCCTGTGTATAACACCCAGTGCTCATCCCAACAAGTGTCTTCCTTAATGCCCCTTGCCCATTTAGCTCAACCCCCCTCCTAAAACCCCTCCAGCAATCCTCAGCTTGTTCTCTGTATTTAAGAGTCTCTTATGGTTTGTCCCCCTCCTTGTTTTTATATTATTTTTGCTTCCCTTCCCTTATGTTCGTCTGTTTTGTATCTTAAATTCTCATATGAGTGAAGTCATATGATCTTTGTCTTTCTCTGACTAATGTTGCTTAGCATAATACTTTCTAGTTCCATCCATGTAGTTGCAAATGGCAAGGTTTTATCATTTTGATTGCCGAGCAATACTGCATTGTGTATATATATGTAACTATATTGTATATACATATATATATACTACATACATATACTATACATATATAATATACTACACACACACACATATATGTGTGTGTATATATATATATATATATATATATATATATTACATCTTCCTTATCCATTCATCCATCGATGCACACTTGGGCTCTTTCCATACTTTGGCTATTGTCGATAGCGCTGCAATAAACATTGGGGTGCATGTGGCCCTTTGAAACAGCACACCTGTACCTTATTTATCCCTGGATAAATACCTAATAGTGCAATTGCTGGGTCGTAGGGTAGTTCTATTTTTAATCTTTTGAGGAACCTCCATACTGTTTTCCAGAGTGGCTGCACCAGTTTGCATTCTCACCAGCAGTGCAAAAGAGACCCTCTTTCTCCGCACCCTTGCCAGCATCTTTTGTTGCCCAAGTTGTTAATGTTAGCCATTCTGACAGGGGTGAGGTGGCATCTCATTGTGGTTTTGATTTGTATTTCCCTGATGATGAGTGATGTTGAGAATTTTTTCACGTGTCGGTTGGCCATCTGGATGTTTTATTTGGAGAAGTGTCTATTCATGTCTTTTGCCCATTTCTTCACTGGATTATTTGTTTATTTGGGTATTGAGTTTGATAAGTTATTTATAGATTTTGGATACTAACCCTTTATCCAATATGTCATTTGTAAATATCTTTTCCCATTCTGTCAGTTGCCTTTAAATTTTGCTGATTGTTTCCTTCACTGTGCAAAAGCTTTTTATCTTGATGAGGTCCCAATAGTTCATTTTTGCTTTTGTTTCCCTTGCCTCTGGAGATGTGTTGAGTAAGAAGTTGCTGCAGCTGAGGTCAAAGAGGTTTTTGCCTGCTTTCTCCTCGAGGATTTTGATGGCTTCCTGTCTTAGGTTTAGGTCTTTCATCCATTTTGAGTTTATTTTTGTGTGTGGTGTAAGAAAGTGGTCCTGGTTCATTCTTCTGCATGTCGCTGTCCAGTTTTCCCAGCACCATTTGCTGAAGAGACAAATTTGTCTTTATTCCATTGGATATTCTTTCCTGCTTTGTCAAAGATTAATTGGCCATACCTTTTGTGGGTTAATTTCTGGGTTCTGTATTCTGTTCCATTGATCTGAGTGTCTGTTCTTGTGCCAGCACCATACTGTCTTGATGATTAGAGCTTTGTTATACATCTTTAAGTCCGAGACTGTGATGCCCCCAGCTTTGGTTTTCATTTTCAAGATTGCTTTGGCTATTCAGGGTATTTTTTTGGTTCCATACAAATTTTAGGATTGTTTGTTCTGGCTCTGTGAAGAATGCTGGTGTTATTTTGTTAGGGATTGCATTGAATATGTAGATTGCTTTGGGTAGTAAGGACATTTTAACAATATTTGTTATTCCAATCCGTGAGCATGGAATATTTTTCCATTTTTTTGGGTATCTTCTTCAATCCGAAGCCCTGTTTAGAGCAAAGAGAACAGCTTTTCCAGCCATGATTCTAGATACAGCAGAGGCCGCCTCTTGCCCCTGCACATTTCCCTTAGACAGAATAAACTTCTTTGTTCACTAGTCACCATATTTTTTGGCTTCTTTGTTAGAGTTTCCCGGCCTTTACTGTAACTTTATATTCTTCTGCTCATGTTGTTTAGTATATCACAACAACAGCTGGCCCAGAGTTTAAAATATTCTTAACACAATAGACAAATATCACCACAATCTGACTCATTTTACCTCACATGTGGTTTAGGCACCAGGAGTGCCAATAGATAGATAGATGATAGATAGATATTAAGTTTCTTTATTTATTTTGAGAGAGAGAGTGTGTAGCATGAGTAGGGGAGGGACAGAGAGAGAGAGAAAGAAAGAGAGAGGGAGAGAGAAAATCCCAAGCAGGCTCTGCACCATCAACACAGAGCCCGATGCGGGGCTTGATCTCATGAACTACAAGATCATGACCTGAGCTGAAACTGAGTCAGATGCTTAACCAACTGAGCCACTCAGGTGCCCCTATAGTTTTTACTATTAAAGCACTGTAGTCCTTTACTCAATTTCATGCCACGTGTTCACTATTCCTTTTCCTGTTTGGTCTTTCCCTATAAATGACTTGTATCCTTCCTCTTTCTCAGACACTCCTTTTTCACTCACTGGTTAGTTTACCTGAAAACTATTGGATCACAGAGAGCCAAAAAATGTATAATGCTTAAAAACAAAATTGATTTGTTTTGCACTTGCATAACAGATTTATTTGATTCTGCTGGTTAATGGGACTTCATCCCATCTTGTGACTCCTCCACCCGTTTGGTGGTCAGTCATCTGTATTCACTCATGGAAGGGGAAACAGCGGGTACGATGCACAGAGGTGGCCCACATTCCTTGGTTGAGCCCCAGTCACATCATCACATAAAAAAGGCTGAGAATTATAGCTGACACATCTACTAAAAATCATATTATTTATAAGAAGGTATGGAATATGGTGGACCACTAATGATCTGATCCTATTAAGAGACAAGATTAAGAGGAATGTATGAAGAAATCCTCACTTTGACCTATCAAAGCCAAACTATTGAAAAACAACGAGAAAATCAAAAACAGCAAGGGAAAAATGACTTCTGTACAACATGATTTATGCTAGACTTAATGGAAGTTCAAAAAAAACTAATGTCATAAGAACAAAGCATCTTTATTTTACACAGATGAACAATATACATTCACTTATATTCCATACAAAGATAAATAAAAGACTGACAGAAACATTCTAAAACATCAACAGTAATTATCTCAGAATGGTAGAATTATTAGTGTTTATTATTGTCTTTTTAATATTTTCCATATTTTTATGAAACATGCATTCATTTTCTAATAAAAGAACTGAAGTTTCCATAAATAGAGAAAGGGATATCTCTGCACTTTTATACAGGAAATTTTTTAGTGAAGGACAAAATATTAATTAAACATATCTTAATAGGTCAAGGTTAAATTTTAATATTTAAACACTCTACTACATTTCCTCATAATATTTACTGCAAACATAATGCATGGATAGGTCCTGGGATTTATATCAAATCTAAGGGACCAAAGCCTTGTTCTCTTTTGAAAAGAAGCTCACAAAACAAGTTTCTCTTGGAACAGGGCTAATTATTCTTTCTGATTGCATTCATGGACCAAATGTTCTGATTTACAAAATCCCCGACTCCTTGAGAGCAGAGACCCTAAATGAACAAAAGTTTCTTGGGATCTTAAAGATTTAAAAATTTCCCTTATCAAGGCAACTGGCAGAATGGGAAAAGATATTTGCAAACGACATATCAGATAAAGCATGAGTATCCAAAATCTACAAAGAACTTACCAAACTCAACACCCAAAACACAAATTATCCAGTGAAGAAATGGGCAGAAGACATGAATAGACACTTCTCCAAAGAAGACATCCAGATGGCCAACCGACACATGAAAAGATGCTCAATATCGCTCATCATCAGGGAAATACAAATCAAAACCACACTGAGATACCACCTCACACCTGTCAGAATGGCTATAATTAATAACTCAGGCAATAGCAGATGTTGGTGAGGATACAGAGAAAGAGAATCTCTTTTGCACTGCTGATGGGAATGCAAACTAGTGCAGTCACTCTGGAAAACAGTGTGGAGTTTCCTCAAAAAATTAAACATTACCCTATGACTCAGCGCTACTAGGAATTTACCCAAAGGATACAGGAGTGCTGATGCATAGGGGCACATGTACCCCAATGTTTATAGTAGCGCTTTCAACAATAGCCAAATTATGTAAAGAGCCCAAGTGTCCATCAACTAATGAATGGATAAAGAAGATGTGGTTTATATATACAATGGAATATTACTTGGCAATGAGAAAGAATGAAATCCAGCCATTTACAGCAATGTGGGTGGAACTGGAGGGTATTATTAAGTGAAATAAGTTAGAGAAAGACAAATATCATATGTCCTCACTCATATGTGGAACTTGAGAAAGTTAACAGAAGACCATGGGGGAAGGGAAGGGAAAAAAATAGATCAAACAGAGAGGGAGGGAGGCAAACCATAAGAGACTCTTAAATAGCGAGAACAAACTTAGGGTTGATGGGAAGGGGAGGGAAAAGGGAAAATGGGTGATGGGCATTGAGGAGGGCCCTTGTTGGGATGAGCACTGGGTGTTGTATGTAAGTGATGAATCACAGGATTCTACCCCGAAGCCAAGAGCACACTATACAATGTATGTTAGCCAACTTGGCAATAAATTATATTTAAAAAATAAATAAATAAAAATTTCCTGTATCATAACCTGGTCTTCCTTTTCTCTCTATTACATCTCTTATAAGAGCTCCATGAAGCCTATTGATTTTTCCAAAATTCTTTTTCTTTTGAGACAGGTATTTATTGCTATAATTTGTTACAATTCCTATGGAAAGGCAGATACGTTCAATATCCAAGGAAGCTAAACTAGAAGCAAGCCAATTGACCAAAGGCATCATGAATAAATCAAACAGGGATAAAAATAAAGATGACGATTCTGATATTCAGTTTTAAAAATGGTGTTTTCATGGGGCACCTGGATGGCTCAGTCGGTTGGGCATCCGACTTTGGCTCAGGTCATGATCTCGTGTTTGTGAGTTCAAGCCCCACATAGGGCCCTGTGTTGACAGCTCAAAAGCCTGCAACTTGCTTCAGATTCTGTGTCTCCTTCTCTGTCCCTCCCCTGCTCACACACACACACACACACACACACACTCTCTCTCTCTCAAAAATAAACATTTAAAAAGAAAAAAGAAAATGGTGTTTTCCACATTCTCAGATAATGTTTCTAATTGTTTAGTTTATTACAGAAGTCTTAGTGGTGTCTTAGTTCAGACTCCTATATCAGAATACCATAGACTGGGTGGCTTGTAAAGAGAGAAATTTACTTTTCAAGTCCTGGAGGCTGGAAGTCTGAGATCAGAGTGTCAGAATATGATGGGGTTCTGGTGAAGGCCTTCTTTCAGGGTGTGGATGGCCAACTTCTCACTGTAGGCTCACACGGTGAAAAGAGAGTGAGAGAGCTCTCTGCGATCCCATTTATAAGGGCAGTGATTCCTTCCCAAAGGCCCTAATGCCACCATGTTGGGTGTTAAGATTTCAATATATGAATATGGTGGGGTGGGAAGAGAGGGTGAGAAACATTAAGTCCGTAACAGCGATACATGAAAATTAACTTTTATTATCACCAGTCTTTATCAATTTAGCCGTTCTTTTATTGCTCAGTAACTATTGTTTGGACCAGCTTTTCATAGGGTAAGTTGATTTCCTCTTCACTCAACATTTACTGTCTCTTTCCGAGACATTTGGAAGCTGATCTGAAATTATAAAAGAGGCAATAAGTTCCTATTCGAAATAAAGCTGCTTGAATATATGGATACACACACACACGCGCGCACACACACGAACACACACACACAGAATTGATCAGATTTCCTAAATTCTTAGGACAGATTTCTCTGATGTTATATCCTAATATTACGTTCTATGCCCAGATCTTAAGCGTTTTCTTCTTGTCTCCTTAGTGAGTCCCAGAACGTAAAAACAACTTATTTGACAAGAAACAGTTAAATAACCTCAGAGTGAAAGAGGAAGGTAAAACTGTATGTGGTTTTGCTTTTGACATGCTTCTGGAAATTAATCTTTAAAAAGTCTTTAGTTTGGACTCTAATAACGCTAAGTTTATGATTAATAAGGTTTAGACAGGGCAAAGGTGGCCCTTTGTTTCATATGATAACTGATGTGCTAAGGGTTATGGGCTGAATCATGTCCCTGCAAATTCATATATCAAAGTCCTAACCCCCAGTACCTCAGAATGTGCCTATATTTGGAGATAGGGATTTAAAGAGGTACTTAGGTAAAATTAGGTCATTTACTGGCCCCTAATCCAATAAGACCGATATCCTTATAAAGTAGGAAGATTAGGGTACAGACGCCCACAGACCAAGAGGTGAACATGTGAGGACACAGAGAGATGATGGCATCTATGGGCCAAGGAGAGGCTTTAGAAGAAGTTAACACGCTGACACCTTTATCTCAGACTTCTAGCCTACAAAACTGTGTGAAAATACATTTCTGTTGTCTAAACCCGTTGGTCCGTGGTATTTTGTTATGGTGGCCCTAGCACACTGATAGATTAGGCACAATAATAAACTAAACAAAGGGACGCCTGGATTACTCAGTTGGTTAAGCGTCCTACTTCAGCTCAGGTCATGATCTTGTAGTTTGTGAGTTTGAGTCCCTCATTGGGCTCTCTGCTATCAGCACAGAACCCACTTTGGATCCTCTGTCCCCCTTCCTCTCTGCCCTTCCCCCAGCTGTTCTCTCTCTCTTTCTCTCTCTCTCTCTCTCAAAATAAATAAACTTAAAAAAATAAACAGAATTGCTGAGGGAAATGTTTTCTAACATAGAAACGTAATTTTAAGTGTGTTAAAAATAACATTTATTTTTTTGCAAAGAATAATTTGTGCTAATACAAATTGCTAATTATAAAAAATTGTTTAGAATAATCTAGACAATCTTTTGTTCTTTACATCATATAGATGGAAATATTATAAGGTACATGTTTATTTTATTTTATTTTTTAAGTTTATTTATTTACTTTCAAAGAGAGAGAGAGAGAGAGAACAGGAGAGGGGCTGAGAGAGAGGGAGACAGAGGATCTGAAGCAGGCTCTGCACTGTCAGCATGGAGCCTGATGTGGGGCTTGAACTCACGAACCCTGAGACCATGATCTGAACTGAAATCAAGAGTCAGGTGCTTGAGTGAGTTTCCCCAGCACTCCTGTGTTTAAAGAATATTTTAGTTTAAGCTTTTCACTGAACTTTTCCAGATAGAGAAATTAATATCATCATCAATAACTAAGGAATGACATATGAGTAGGAAGGGGGTTGCAACCATAAATACAAATAAGTTCCAGTATTACTCACAAGAGTAACTACTGTGTTATATTTGGGCTAGTTACCACTGAAATGGTTTTCATGTACTTTGCCTCTGACTTTTCTAACATTTTCCTCTTATTTTGGTAATTAAATATATTTTTGAGAGGAAAAAAAAGAAATGCAAGCTCATTCACTTGGATGCTTGGGTCAAATTTGGAATAGTTTTGTGCCAGTGATACCTGAATATTCTATAATAAAAATCAAGAGAGATGACCTATATCCACATCCTAGTATTTATTTCCATAAAAACATGCAGGGGTGCCTGGGTGGCCCAGTCAGTTGAGTGCCCGACTCTTGATTTCAGCTCAGGTCATGATCTTGTGGTTCTTGAGATTGAGCCTCACATCGGGCTCTGTGCAGGTAGCACGGAGCCTACTTGGGATTCTCTCCACCCCTACCCCACCCCTCTCAAAATAAGTAAAATAAACTTTAAAAAAAGCATTCAGAATTGACTCTGGATTACACAGGAACAATCTTTTCAGAATTGCTAGTTTACCCATGCTGGGAATTAGAATGTTTTCTCAATGCTATTTGTAAAGCATTGTGCTTTCTAGTGCTGTGACTTCTACAAGTTCAATTCCCTTCTCCATTGTGCCTGGCCCATTCACTCTACTCTCTGGGTGCAGTCAGTGAGTGATCAGATCTCATGAAACCTTCCGATTCCTTGACATTTTAGCAAAAATTGTCAGCGAGTTCTATTTCTAATAAGCGAGGATCTTCGGACTTAGAAAACATTGCTCTTTTCATGACAGAACTCCCAGTTGGCTTTTTTTTCTCCTTGTTCTGGCACTGGTAGGTGTCTTAGAATTGACTTTTAAATGTATATGTGTATATATTTATATTATTTATATTTATATTTATGTGTATATATATGTGCACGTGTATATATATATATACATATATATGTATATATATACATATATATATATACACACATATATACACGTATATATACACACACACATATATATATATATATATATACACACGTGCACATATATATGACATCTTCATGTAATGAGTGCATGTTTCTCTAAATCTCCGGAGCTTGTTTATTATGCTGATGTTTTCTCATCAGGCAAAGCCACCTACACTTAACAAATATTGAGTGCGTATCATGTGCTAGGCCCTGGAGATTAAAACAACAAAAGGCAATATTAATGCACCGAATCTGGGTTGCACTTAAGAGAACAAAATGTGAATATCCTACTCTGTGTAATAAAAATAAGCGGAAATCCTAGGAACGGAAGATATTAATGAGCCGTATCGGAAGCTGAGATCTAATTACCCTTCTCCTCAATGATAGACTATCCACAGCTTCAGCCAATGCTCAGAAAGAGTCCTGATACATTCTGTAAGCTTTCTTTCTGTTAGAACAACTGTCTCATCACCCGTAACCTTTTCCAGGAGGAAACTTGGAGTGCTGAACAGACTGCGGATGTGAGCCATAAAGATAGAAAAGAGGTACGCTGAATTCTGTGAGGGTAGATCTGTGTGTGTTGCGTTTCAGTGGCTGAGTAAAGCTTCTCAACTTGCCGCGCGGGCTTTGGAAGCCCACAGTCGTTTCGTGGTTTCCAAGGCAGAAGGAACATCCAGCAGTGTGATGTGGCCAGCACCTTCACGATCATGGGTGCGGGTGCCGCTAACAGAAGGCCAGCTCCTCTGTATTATCCAGTAGGAGACCACCTCCCTGCGGAGGGAAGAGCTGTCAGGTGGAGTCTTTGAGCAGCTGGGAAAATACAATAGAGCAAGGAATGTTATCACATTCCTTGAAAAGCAAGCTCAGTTACTGTTTTGAGTGAAAACATTTAATTATGAAATTTAGACGGGTAAGCCATTGAGGTATCATCACTAAAAATGCATTTATAATTAGATGATCAGACTTGCTCCCAATATCTTAAAGGCCTAGAACTGTAACACACACACACACACACACACACACACACACCACAGCCCCATTCATAGCAGAATTGAGAGCAATGGAACATTGTCCACGGATGGAGAAATCTGGTGACTCAATAAGGCTGCCTGTGACTGGATCTATTAGGAGTGACCGTCTGAACTTCGGTTTCCCGTCTTGCGTGTAAGAAGCCTGGAAACCATCATTCCTAGCCACACAGCAAGAACAAAAGCTGAACAAACTGAAAACCAGCAACTTTTCTTAGATTTGCTGGAGAATTGAGGTCACCGGGCAAACTGCTGCTCCCCAAATTAGAGAGCGGCAGGCAGAGACAGAGCACAACTTACTGGAACGGAAGCCCAAGAGCAGAAAGCTCTGTGGGACCAGTAACGGTTAAGAAACGTCTCAGCCTCAGCCGCTACGGGCAAATTGCTGGAGGCTCAGTGTGGACCAACTGGAATGTAAAAACCTCAGGGGTCCCACACTTTTGTGAGTTTTGCCGTTGGGACCTGTGCCAGGTTCTCACAGTGAAGACTGGAGAAAAATCCCCTTGCGATTCCAGCAGGAAAAAAGAGAAAAGCGGCCATTTGGAAAGACACCCAGAGCATTCTGGTTGGTTGCTTGGCTGACTGAATGTTTGATTGATTTACTCACTTACTTACACAAGGTCTGCCCTCGAGGGAAACTATTTAATCCGAGCCTGAAGGGCTGGGATTTTACCACAGCCTAAAAGACCTGAGGGAAGGGGAATATTCAACCTCAGCCCCTTCTGGCCTTCCTGTCTCCTTCCCCTAAGAAGGGAAGACAGAGGTGAAGGTCACGGCCAGGGAGCACGGGCTTACTAAAACATTGAGATCAAGCAACACGCCTGCAGAATGCTTCGCCTCCCCCAACACCTCACCACCACATCAATGGGCTGCTATATACTAATGGGATTACCACAGAAAGAACGGCACATCTGAGACATTATTAATGAAGAAGTCACTAGGGAACCCCAAAGACAACATGGGAGACAAAAACACCACTGGAAATTTTAGCCTCTGGCACCTATCGCTTATAGCAAACAGTGTAACTCCCAGCCAGATAAACATCAAACCTTACCCTAAAGGCTTATTTACCTCAATTCCTTTTACCCAGCGCATCGCGTCTGGCTCTCAAGAAAAGATTACAAAGTACACTGAAAAATAAAACTACTGTTTGAAGAGACTGAGCAAGGGGCGCCTGGGTGGCTCAGTTGGTTATGCATCAGATTCTTGATTTTGGCTCAGGTCATGATCGCAAGGGCTATGGGATTGAGCCCTGTTTCGGGCTCCTTGCCGAGCATGGAACCCACTTGAGTCTCTCTCTCTCTCTCTCTCTCTCTCTCTCTCTCTCTCTCTCTCTCTCTTCTCTCTCTCTCTCTCTCCTCTCACTCTCTCCTTCTCTCTCTTCCCCTCTCCCCTGCTCATGTTCTCTCCCTCTCTCAAAATAAAAAAAAAACAAATCTTAAAAAAAAAGAAGAGACAGAGCCAGCATCAGAATGAGACTCAAATTGTGGCAGAGAGATTAGAATGATTAGGCCAGGAATTTAAAATAACTATGGGGCGTCTGGGTGGCTCAGTTGGTTGAGCATCTGACTTTGGCTCAGGGTTCTTGGGTTTGAGCCCCGGGTTGGGCTCTGTGCTGACAGCTCAGATGGAGGCTGCTTCAGATTCTGTGTCTCCCTCTCTCTCTGCCCCGCCCGCCCCCATGCTCGGTCTCTCAAAACAATAAATAAATATTAAAAAAATTAAAAAAAATAACTGTGATTAACATGCTAATGACTCAAATGAAGAACATGGACAACCTGTAAGAGCGTATGGATAATGTAAGCAGAGAGGGAATGACAAGAAAAATTAAAAAAGAAATACTAGAAATCAATAACACTGTCATAGATATGCCCTAAAACTGCCTTAAGGGCAGGGGCAGGAGAGCAAAAAAGAAAAACCCCAAAGGATTCCTCCATGCTTCCTGGTTCTCCCTTCCTTGGTCCTCCGGCCAGAAAGGTGGGCTAGAAGTTAGGGGCACCTGCTTGGGATTCTCCCTCTCCCCGACCCCCCCTCTCTCTGCCCTTCCCTCACTTACATATGTTCTCTCTCTCTCTTTCTCTCCCCCTCTCTCAAAATGAGTAAATAAAAACTTAAAAAAATAAAGAAAATCCTCCTCAATCTATTATTTACTTTATGGAGTCATAGAGTCCTAAGGTTTGTTTGTGGTTTTTTTTTTTTAATTTTTCTTTTTGACATCTTTGCCATTTTTGAATGTACAGTTCAATGGTATTAAGTGCATCCAGACAGTTGTGCAACTATTACCACCATCTATCTCCAGAAGTCTTTTCATCTTGGAAAGTGAAACTCTGTAGCCACTAAACAATTACTTCCCGTTCCTGGTCTCCCACACCCCTGGTAACCGCCATTCTGTCTTCTGTTGCCATGATTTGGACTCCTCTAGGTACCTCATGGAAACAGAATCAAATAGGATGTCTTTTCATGGTTGACTTCACTTAGCACAGGGTCCTCAAGTGTCACCCATGTTGTAGCTCGTCAGAGTTTACTTCCTTTTTAGGGCTGAACTACATTCTGTTGTATTTACGTACCGCGGTTTGCTGATCCATTCATCCGCTGATGAACGCGTGGGTGACTTCCATGTTTTCGTTGCTGTGAAAAATGCTGCTATGAACATGAGAGTACAAGTACCCCTCGGAGACCTGCTTTTGGTTCTTTTGGGCGTATCCCCAGCAGGGGGATTGCTGGAGCATCCGGTAGGTCTGTTTCAAATTTTTTGAGGAGCTAGCATAGTATATTCCATAGTGGCTCTATCATGTTACATTCCCATAAGCAATGCATTGGTTTCCATTTTCTCCATGTCTGCCAACACTTGTTATTTTCTATCTATTTGCTTGTTTATTTATTTAGTAGTAGCCATTCCGATGGGTCTGAGGTGAGTGGTTGGTTTTTTTTATGTTTGCTCAGAGGTATTAGTTGTCATCAGCAGGAGACACAGGCTGTATCTCGCTTGAAACTGCTGTCACCGATTACATTAATTAGAGACTTTTTATCATACTTTATTTTTCTCTTGTGTTTTGCTGTATTGTCATCTTTTTTTTTTTTTTTTTTTTTGCTTTCCGTAAGTCTAATTATTATCTATTGGTTTATCATACAGCTCATTCTTTCTCTTTTGAGCTCTATTCAGTTTGCTCTTAAACTTACCTATTGAATTCTTTCTTATTTTTTGTCAATTTTTTTTTTTTTACATTTATTTAGTTTTGAGAGACAGAGAGAGACAGAGTGTGAGCAGGGGAAGGGCAGAGAGAGAGGGAGACACAGAATCAGAAGCAGGCTCCAGGCTCCAAGCTGTCAGCACATTGCCTGACACAGGGCTCGAACCCACGAACTGTGAGATCATGACCTGAGCTGTAGTCAGATGCTTAACCGACTGAGCCACCTAGGTGCCCCCTTTCTTATTTTTTTAAGTTTATTTATTTATTTTGAGAGAGAGAGAGAGAGAGAGAGCATACCAGTAGGGGAGGGGCAGAGAGAAGGAGAGACAGAATCCCAAGCAGGTTCTGCACCAACAACTGATGCCGGCCTTGAACTCATGAACTGTGAGATTATGACCTGACCCGAGATCAAGGGTAGGATGCTTAACCGACTGAGCCACCCAGGCGCCCCACCTATTGCATTCTTAATTTCAGTTTTATATTTATCATAGAATTTCTATTTCATTTTTATTCATAGCTTCCCATTTTGTGGTGAAATTCTCTACCTGGACAGCTTTTTTCTTGAATTCATTAATCATAATTACTTTAAAATACCTAACTGATAACCCCAGTATCTGGGTCCACTTTGGTTTTCATTCTTTGGCATTTTTTTACGTATGGTCTTATTCCTTGGTATGCCTGGTGGTGTTTTGTTTGTTTGTTTGTTTTTAAATACTGAATATTGTGTTTAAAAATTTTTTTTAATGTTTATTTTTGACAGAGAGAGAGAGAGAGAGAGAGAGACAGAGCATGAGCGGGGGAGGGGCAGAGAGAGGGAGACAGAATCTGAAGCAGGCTCCAGGCTCTGAGCTGTTAGCACAGAGCCCGATGTGGGGCTTGAACCCACAAACTGTGAGATCATGACCCCAGCCGAAGTCGGACGCTCAACCAACTGAGCCACCCAGGAGCCCCGTTTTTAAAATTTTTGGATGCTCTGGATGATATTATTTCTCTCAAAAGAAGACTCAGTTTGCCCTCTGGCAGACTGCAGAGATGCAGATCAGGTCAGTCTAATCAGATACTAATTAATAAAACCGTGGAGTAATAGGTGGGAGCATTCCTGTACTGTCGAAAGTGGAAATGAACACAATCACTTCAAAAAACAACTGGATAGATCTGGGAAGTTTCAAGGTAGCATATTCTACATTGGTGCAATTCCTTTACTAGGTGCATGTGATGGACTGAGTCATGTCCCTACAAAATTCACATGTTGCAATCCTCCTAATGCCTCATACCTCAGAATGGGAGTATATTTGGAGATATGGTCTACAAAAGACAATTAAGTTAAGATGAGATCATTAAGGTGGGCCCTAATCCAATATGACTGGTGTCCTTACAAGAAGAAGAAACCAGAGCAGAGAAAGGTTCAGAAGGAAGATGGGAAGAGACAGAGAAAAGCCAAGGGAAGAGACCTCAGAAGAAATCGCCTCTGCTGACACTTTGATCTTAGACCTCCAAACTCTGCAACTGTGAGGAAACAAATATCTGCTGTTTAAGTAATCCAGAGTGGCTTTCTAACGGCAGCTGTAGCGAACTAACACAGTATAATAACCCCACCACCATTAGAGAGATAAGTGGGGTCCACATTTTCAATCAGATGAAATATAGAGTGCTATTGAAAGATTAAGATCACTGTCTGTTTTATTTTTTGTACCCAAGCCTTAAATTTCTTCAGTGCAATACAAATCTGTCTAAAGTATTTAAAGTCAAATGACAAACTGGGAGATTGAATGCAACAAATAACGTAGAGGAAAGATCAGTAGTCCTGATATTAAAAATAGCAGTTGCAGGGGCGCCTGGGTGGCTCAGTCGGTTGAGCGTCCGACTTCAGCTGGGGTCACAATCTCGTGGTTCACAAGTTCGAGCCCTGCGTCAGGCTCTGGGCTGACAGCTCAGAGCCTGGAGCCTGCTTCAGATTCTGTGTCTCCCTCTCTCTCTGCCCCTCCCCCACTCATGCTCTGTCTCTCTCTCTCTCTCTCTCTCTGTCAAAAATAAATAAAACATTAAAAAAAAAAAAAGCAGTTGCAGGGACACCTGGGTGGCTCAGTTGGTTAAGCATCTGACTTCAGCTCAGGTCATGATCTCATGGTTCACTAGTTTGAACCCTGTGTCGGGCTCTGTGCTGACAGCTCAGAGCCTGGAGCCTGCTTCAGATTCTGTGTCTCCCTCTCTCTTTGCCCCTCGCCTGCTCATGCTCTCTTTCTCTCTCTCTTTCAAAAATAAATAAAAATATTAAAAAAATAGCAGTTGCAAATTAAACTATCAATGTCAAAGGAAAAACTGGCAATTCATAAGACTTTTAAGACTTAACTTGGCTAATATGTAAAGATGCAAAAAAATAATATATTTCCTTAATAATGGAAACATTGTTAATTAAAATAACAGTGAGATACTATTTATCAAAACTGAATTAGCAAAATTATAAAAGGGATGAAAATATTCAGTGCCAGAGAAGAGGCAGTAAAATACATTCTCATTCATAACTTCTAGGAGTGAAATTTGTTACAACTACTGGAAAATCACTTGCCCGACTATGTCTATTGTGTTGGTACAGCAATTCCACTATAGCGTTTTCTCCAATGAAACAATGAATAGTTTTTTGCATGTTACGTATACATTTGTATGCATATTATACGTCATTTTAAACATTTTAAAATAATCATGAATGTGCAAATAAAGGCAATATCCAAAGAAGTTAGTGATCAAAATTTTTAAAAATACCTATTTATTTGTTTTGAGAGAGACAGAGAGAGTGTGAGCCAGGGAGGGGCATAGAGAGAGGGAGAGAACCCCAAGCAGGCTCCATGCTCAGCCTGGGGCCTGATGCGGGGCTTGATTCCACAACCTTGAAATCATGACCCAAGCCAAAATCAAGAGTCGGAGGCTCAACCAACTGGGCCACCCAGGTGCCCCAGTTATCACGTTTTAAAAAGTAAAAACGTAGCAAAATTGGAAAACAACCGTTCGTTGTTGATCAGCTTGCTAATGAAACTGAAGACAGGCTGGAGAGATTGAATTACATCTGAAGAGACTGCATGACTTTCATTTTAAACCCGTTTGGTGCCTCTGCCATGGACTACACGTGATCCTGAGGATGAAGCGGGTGAAGAGGTAATTGTCTGAAGTCGATTTTCCTAATTCTCTTAATTTTGAGTCACCTTTTATTTCAACCGCTGCTGCTTTTGCTTCCCTTTCACCCGCAGTCGTTTGTATAGGAGGCAGAGGAACGTCTCTGTCAGGCGGGAATTCGCAGCCATCCGTCCTGTTTCTTCACCCTCCCACCCTCCCCATGGAGTGAGGGCCCCGGAGTCACAGACTTGAGGTGCCCACCCGTTGGGGTCCTCTCTGGAGAGGCAGGTTTCCATCTCATGGAATAGGTCCTCCTCTAGAGAATCCCTTCTTCTGGATGAAACTGAGAAGGATGCACAGTGGGAGGAATTCAAATTCAAACGGCCCGGCCCCTACCGTCTCCGCTAGTGAATTCTTCAGGTTCCTAAGATTCATTTTCTCTCTGCTGAGCCCTTGCAATTCCTCCACTTTTATTAAGTCCTTTATTTAGCATTTACTACGTGCTGGCCACCCTTCCTATAGATGGTTAGTTACCTCTCATAACCTAATGGGGTAGCAATGTTATTTTTTCCACTTCAAACAAAAGTTAAAGGAATTTATCACCACTAAACCCGCCCTATAAAAAATGTTAAAGGGTTAAAATGAATAAGAAATGTTAAAGGGGACTCTTTGAGTGGAACTCTTTGAATGGAAAGGGGAGACCATAGTAGGAGTAAAGAAAGTAGGAAGCCAGGGTGATCTCATAGTTTCATCAGTTCGAACCCCCCCCTCCCCCCCATCGGGCTCTGTGCTGACAGTTCAGAGCCTGCCAAAAAATGTCTCCCTCTCTCTCTGCCTCTCCCCCACTGGCACTCTCTCTGTCTCTCTCAAAATAAATAGATAAACTTAAAAAAAATTAAAAATAGAATTACCATATGATTCAGTAATTCCACTACTGGGTATTTACCCAAAGAATAGGGAAACACAAATTCAAAAAGATATGGGCACCCTAGTTTACTGCAGGGTTATTTACAATAGCCAAATTCTGGAAGCATCCTAAGTGTCCACTGATAGGTGAATGGATAAAGAAGATGTAGTAGATAGATGATAGATAGATGATAGATAGATAGATAGATAGATGATAGATAGATAGATAGATAGATAGATGATAGATAGATAGATAATAGAATGGAATATTACTCAGCCATAAAAAAGAATGAAATTTTGCCATTTGCAACAACATGGATGGATCTAGTGGGTATAATACTAAGTGAAATAAGTCAGTCAGAGAAAGACATTTGATTTCAAAGACAGACCATTTGATTTCACTCATATGTGGAATTTGAGAAGCAAAACAAAGGAACAAAGAAAAAAAAGAGACAAACCAGGGCACAGACTCTTAACTATAGAGAACAAATTAATGGTTACCAGCGGGGAGGTGCGTGGGCTATGGGTGAAATAGGTGAAGGGGATTAAAGAGTACACTCATGTGGATGAGTACTGAGTGAGCATAGAATTGTTGAATCACTATATTGGACACCAGAAACTAACACAACGCTGCACGTGAACTACACTAGAACTAAAAAAGAACGTACAATTAGGTAATACATCATCAAAAATATCAACTAATAATGAGCTTATAGCTGATATTTGTATTTTTCCTGCTTTCTGTATATTCTTGTTGTTTTGAAAAACATTTTCTATTATGATAAACGTCAAATAGTTGAAAGAAGCAAGGAACGTAAAAATACGAACCACAATTGGAAAATATTCATGAGAAATGTTCACACTCACTCCTCATCAAGCCCATTCAAACTTCGTGGAGAGAGGTGAAATTTTAATTTGGCAAAGTGTGTATATGCATGTGTGTGTTTTTCTGTGTGTGGCGTTGGTAGGCAGGGTGAGATGAAATTGGTTCCTTATACGCTGATCATAAGAATGAAAATTAATACGCAGGTTTTCTGTGAGGGCAATTAAGTAGTATATGTAAGGAATCTTGAAAGCGTGCATTCACTTTCCCCCTTCATTACAGGATTAGACATATAATTTTTGGATATAACCAGAGATTCACCACAATGGGTAGGAATGTTTATAATGGCATTATTTATACTAGTTTGACATAGGGAGATAGTCTTAGTATCAATAAACACATGGTTATTTAAGTTAAGATACATCCACAGGATGAAATATTGTGTGCTGTTCAAAGACTATTTAGTGAAATTAGAATATATTCACAACATAGTTTCATATAAAAAGGAACCCCCAGTCAAAACATATATGTTATATATATGAGATAGAGTGATACGACACATTATACGCATAGATGCCATATTCTCTATATGTATATATAAGTACGTATAGTATCATCCACGTTTCATAAACACAATCATAATTACAATTATATTTTTGTACAAAAAGACCACTAGTTAATGCTCCTGAACACTAGCAATAGTTATTTATTTTTGAAGCTTTTATTTTTATTTCTATTTATTTATTTTTTTAGAGCGAGAGAACATGTGAGGAGGGGAAAGGGGCAGAAGGAGAGAGAGAGAGACAGAGAGAGAGAGAATCCTAAGCAGGGTCCACGCTCACTGCTGATCTGGATGTGGGGCTTGATCCCATAACCCTGGGATCATCACCTGAGCCTAAGTCAAGAGTCAGCTGGTCAACCAACTGAGCCACCGGGCAGATGGACACTGCCATATGAAGATAAGCATTGTAGGGCCCCGAACACCATCTTCCCATGTGAAAGCAGAGCCCATTTTATACGAAGGGGTGTGGCTGATAACTGCGTCCTTGGCACACGATCCCCATGGTGACCGTGGACACATTCCTCCGGCCCACACTGCCCCAGGTCCCGGCGTGGAATACCTCCAGTCTCCCAGCACCAGTGTCCCTTTCGGTTTCGTTGTAGAGCCTCAAAGCTGTGAATCTACTGTTAAATATTTCCTTTTGGAGTGTTAGAAAAATTCCTCCCTGAAGATAGTATATTAGGGCTCAAAAAAAAAAAATTTCATAAACCACTTTAACATATTATTAACACAATGTATCTGATGGAAACTAAGGCTCTTGTGTGATTTCAGGGTTCATATGGGTTCCCCAACGATATTTATGCTTAAAATTAAGTTAAAATGTAACTTTCTTAGTTTTACTCTCTAACATAAATCAGATTCAGGAAATGGGGTTAATCCCATTTCTACTACTTATTAGATTGTGTTATTCGGCAAGTTACTCAATGTCTTTTGGCCTCCTAACACCAGAGTAGATGGAATGAAAGGTCCCTTTCTTTGGATCTAACCTTCTCTTATTCTAAGACCAACACTCCTCTCCTAAATGACACCAAAAAAGGGAAGGAAGGAAGGAAGGAAGGAAGGAAGGAAGGAAGAAAGGAAGAAGGGAGGGAGGGAAGAAGGGAGGAAAGAAGGGAGGAAGGGAGAGGGAGGGAGAGAAAGGAAGGAAGGAAGGGAGGAAGGAAATAGCCAAGGGTATTAGGAAAGTTTAAGAACAGGGTTAAAATCAAGTTCTCTATACTCTCAGATCAGTAAATTTTTCACTCCACTTTGCCACTGTGCCCTGTGTGTGTGTGTGTGTGTGTGTGTTTGCAGCAGGATGCAAGGCTTGTGGGCAGACCTGAGTAGATGACCCCCGTGTCTTCCTTGTGCCTGCAGTCGTGCTGTCCCCAGCCCCGGGAAGGGCGCTTCCAATGTGGGGCTCCTTTCCTGTGTAGTTCAGGTCATTCAGCCAGATGGGGTCTGACCCCACCCCTCCCCCTCCCATGTGAGCAGAGTTGGTGGCATTAATGGCCACTCTATATCCCAGTTGTCTGCATACCACGTGTGCATCACTTAGGTCCCAGCTGTCATCACAGACACGCTCCAGGAGCCCTGGTGAAGGATCTCCACTCTGCCAGCACAGGATGGCCCCCACCCACGAGGCAGAGCTGTTTGTCTGCAAAGAGGAGAAAGTCTAGCCAATAGGTCACAATTTTTAGTGTTGCAAAGCATTTCCTGGTACTGTGCTTTACTTAGCTGAGCAGATGAAATCACCACTGTCTGGGACTGCAGACAGAGATGAGTCAGATAAACCTGAGGAGCATGGAAACAATGGCTGGGTCTGGTTTCCTGGTAGGGGGGTAGGAAATGGGGCGAAAATAAGCATGGAAAGGATCGAAGAGTTCTATGACAAAGTTGAATGAGCAATCATGGTAAGGACTCTCAAACTCGTGACCAATTAAAATGGTCTTTGTTTATTTTATTTTTTATTTTTTAATGTTTATTTTTATTTTTGAGAGAGAGAGAGACAGAGTGCAAAGAGGAGAGAAGAGAGAGAGGGAGACGCAAAATCGGAAGCAGGCTCCAAGCTCCGAGCTGTCAGCACGGAGCCCAATGCGGGCTCGAACCCATGAACCGTGAGATCAAGACCTGAGCTGAAGTTGGACGCTCAACCGACTGAGCCACCCAGGCGCCCCTAAAATTGTCTTTATTAATGTCTAGTTGCAAATCCCCAAAGGAGAGGTGAGTGCTTACCTTCACCTTACCAGTGTGCCCAGTTATC
Organism: Panthera tigris; assembly: GCF_018350195.1. Lineage (NCBI taxonomy): Eukaryota > Metazoa > Chordata > Mammalia > Carnivora > Felidae > Panthera > Panthera tigris. The sequence continues at coordinate 41,789,593 of NC_056666.1, forward strand.
ACTATTTATTACATGTTACTCTTTGACTGTCATGCCTATCCCACCTACACCCCTTGTTTTCTTACCTGTCTTTCCTTCAATCCCTCATCTTATCTGCCATGTGTGAGCTCTATTGCCAGTAGATGCCCATATGCACTGTTCCCTCACCGTGCAGGTCACAATGATGGTTTTTCATGGGCACAGAGAGGAGCTCCAAAGACTGTCATTTGACAGTTATCCAGAAGGGACTCATTCCCTAAGCAACAGAACCTATGTCCCTAAACACAAACACTTCCTCCTCCAATATATATATTTTTTTCTTGTGGTTGAGCAAGCAATCCCACAGCTGCACTGATTGTGTAGGACACTGGCATCTTCCAGGTCCCAGTGGTTGTCACAGGGGGAACCCCAGGTTCCAAGCACCTTGATCTCCACTTATCCCTCCCATTGGGGTTTGCCATTCACAAGTCAGGCATCTGTATATCCTAAGAGGAGATAAAGCCTTAGAAAAGAGACTTTTCAACTCCTGCCCAACCTTCTCCCTCTCCAGCCCCAGCACATTAAGATCATTCACTCTCTCACAAGAACAGACTCCAGCCTCTCTTGCTATGGTTACAAGTCCCGTCGGGATGGGGTGCCGTGGGGCACAAGGCAAGATGATTTTCACTCCCTTCACATTCAAGCTTTTCAGCCCCAATTGGATCATTCCCTTTCTCAAAGTGAGGACCCACAAAAAGAGATCCAGCCTCTCCACAACTTAATTCTCTGCACAGCACGCTGGCAGCACGGAGAGAGAAGTCAGAATCACACAAAGAACCCCACCTGTCTCCACGTCTCACTTCAACACGTCCAGAACAGGAGACAGCCGTTCCAACCAGCTGGGGCTGCCTGTGGGCTACAAATCATATTTCAGAGCCTCCAATATCTAGCCCCATCCTCCAATCTCCCTATCTAATTCCAGGGTACTTTTTCTCCATTCAGCATTAGAACACTCCATTTGCAGGGATCCAAGAACAATATCTTTGTAGTACAGACTTGGTTCCTAAGACCTAGATTACATGTTTACTTACTGGATCTGGGTAACATGCCAATCCCAGATTTGGAACTCTGAAGGAAATGAACGGTGCAAATCAATTCCATGAAAATAAATAATGATTGGGTAACCTCAGCATTAAATAACAGATATGAAGATTTGTAATCATTTTGAGGTGATGGATGTAATTTAAAGATAGAAGGTTTTTTTGTTTTTTTTTTAAAGCTTATTTGTTTTTAAGAGAGACAGAGACAGCATGAGCAGAGGAGGGGCAGAGAGAGAGGGGCAGAGAGAATTCCAAGCTGGCTCCGGGCTGTCAGCACAGAGCCCAATGTGAGACTCGAACTCATGAAACCATGAAATCGTGAGCTGAACCGAAACTGAGTCGGACGCTTAACCACCGAGCCACCCAGGTGCCCCTGTAGAAGGTTATTTTTATCTACAGGTTAATTCCAAGCAATACATCTAAGCAATCTAAAAATAAACAAACAAAAAACAATTGCTTTTTCCCACTGATCCCATCCTTTGCAGCACACCTGTGTTAATAATCTATGCCGTTAATATCTATTCCTGACTATTCCAACTCCTGACTCATTTATCCAAACGCCATGTAGCGTTTCCACTTGAATTTCTCATAGACGTCTGAAACGGAATTCTTTTCAGTTCTTCCAAATATCCTCTAAGACTGTAATCTGCCATGTTTTGGTTGATGTAAATCCATTATTTTATATATGGAAATATATTGGCACAATTATTGGCTCCTGTAATACCATATATCCTACCTTTCAGGAAATCTTGTTTTCTGCATCTTCAAAAGATGTTAAAAAATCCCAACACTTGTCACCCCTCTCATTGTTAACAACTACACTGAGCCACCAACATTTCTTGCCTGAATTACTGCAATGACCTCCCATGAGTCTAAATTCTCTATTTCCATCATTGATCCTCTACAGTTTATTCTTTATTCACAAGCTAAAATTAGAAATCAGACAGCAGTTTTTTGCTCAAGATCATCCAATGGCTCCATGTTTCACTGGAGTAAAAACCTAAATTCTTACGAAGACCTACTTATCCCTGAATTATCTGCCCTACCCCTTACCTCCTTTGACCCATGTCTGACTGTTCTAATTCTTACTCTTTAGTTACACTGGGTTCCTTTCCTTACTATTCCTCAAACATATCAGGCATAATCTTGCCCTAAGGCTTTTGAACTGGCTGTTTATCTGTATTTTTATAATTTTCTTTAATGTTTATTTATTTTGGAGATAGAGGGACAGAGAGAGACAGAGTGTGAGCAGGGGAGGGGCAGAGAGAAGGAGACAAAGAATCCGAAGCAGGTTCCAGGATCTGAGCTGTCAGCACAGAGCCCAATGTGGGGCTCGAAACCAGGAATGGTGAGATCATGACCTGAGCCGAAGTCGGGCCCTTAACTGACTGAGCCACCCAGGCGCCCCTACCTGTGTTTTTCTTCCCTGTACATGCACCTAATCAACTCTCTCACCTCCTTCAACTTTGCTCAAGTTTCACTTTTTCTAGAAGGCCTACCCCAAACATCCTATTTGGGATTGTATTCTGTCCCGTATACACTCTGGATCCCATTTTCCTTGTCTTTTTTTTTTTTTTTCGATAACCCTCAACATCTGCTACCTGTATATATACCTTATTCCATCACAGAAAGTTCTATTGCACAACACTACTCTAGAGTCTTCTGTCAAAGAAAATAAGTAATTTTGCTGGACCTATATTCCTTTTTTTTTTTTTGTCACTGCCTTACCAATCTCTTCCCCTTAAAATTCAGCTTTTTTGGAAAATAATCTATACCTACTTTCCCAACGTTCTAACTCCCATTAACTCCTGAACTTGAAACTATCTTCTTCTTTATTTCTTTATTTTTTTTTAACATTTATTTACTTTTTGAGAGACAGAGAAAGAGCAGGAGCAGGGGAGGGGCAGAGACAGAGGGAGACACAGCATCCAAAACAGGCTCCAGTCTCTGAGCCGTCAGCACAGAGCCCGATGTGGGTCTTGAACTCATGAACCATGAGATCATGACCTGAGCTGAAGTCAGACGCTTAACCAACTGAGCCACCCAGGCGCCCCGAAACTATCTTCTTTTTTTAAGCAACAAGACTGCTTTCATTAAGTTTACTAATGACTCACATGTTGCTAAACTTCATGAAAAATGCTCTGGTTCACGTGTAACGGCGTCTCCACAACTTGTTGACAAGGTTGCTAATGCCCTCCTTTTTGGAAACGTCCTTTTCCCTCGGCTTCGGTGACCTGCCATCCTCTAACTACTAGTCTTCAGTCCCCTCTTGCAGTTACTTTTAAGTCAATGAGCCATTCAATATTGTTATTCCTCAGGGCTAACAGCCGTCTTTTCTCGGGTCAGCAATTTTTATTCTTAATTTACAGTTTACCCTTGGGTTTTAGTTGCCATCTACAAATCTAAGATCCTCTGTTTGTACCTCCATCCAAGACCAGTTTTCTGATCACCCAACACTTGCATCAAGTTCCTTACCACCCTCTCTACTTGGCTGCTTTAAAAACACCTCAGACTCGGGGCGCCTGGGTGGCTCAGTTGGTTAAGCGGCCGACTTTGGCTCAGGTCATGATCTCATGGTCCGTGAGTTCAAGCCCCGCGTCGGGCTCTGTGCTGACAGCTCAGAGCCTGGAGCCTGTTTCAGATTCTGTGTCTCCCTCTCTCTCTGACCCTCCCCCATTTATGCTCTGTCTCTCTCTGTCTCAAAAATAAATAAACGTTAAAAAAAAATTAAAAAAAAAAAAACAACACCTCAGACTCAACATATACAAAATGAAATTCACCAGGCTACGTCCTCCAACCTGCCAGGATTCTCTTTTCCGATGACAGAACCGCAGTATACCTGTTCGCTTAGTCCAGAACTGGTGGAGCGATCTTTGAGTCTCCTTCATTCAAACTCCTACATTTGATGAATTATCGAGTTCTGTTGGTTCTACCAACTAAATATTTCCTGAATATGTCAACTTTGCACTAGCTCCACAATGAAAGTTCTACTCATAACCTCATACCTTCACTAGAATCATCTAGTAACTTGACTCCCTGTGTCCAATAGCCCCCCCAGCCACCTCTCTCTCTCTCTCTCTCTCTCTCTCTCTCTCCAGCCAGAGTTTTCTCTTTAAAATTCAAGTCTTACCATGCTTACACTCCTCCATGGTTTCCCTTTCACTTTAGAATAAAGTACAAAAATCTCTATCCCAGGAATAATCTCACCCTTGGCTACATGTCAAGGCTTTACGGGAAGATTTCCGCCTTATTCACTTAGGTCTAATATTATTCCCCTCGACCGTCTCTCAGTTCCTGGAATCAGACAAGCTCATTCTCACCTTTGTTACTTTAATAAAATACTACCTATGTATTTTTAACGGTCTCTCTAACACCTCTATATATGATTAAGTCACACCCATACCCTTCACAGAAATATTCTCTGACTCTGCAAACAGGTAAGGCCTTCTGCTTACACCTTTTCATTTCATCTTGTACTTCTACTTCATAACTTTAAATAAATAATTATTTCATCGTGCACATTCATTACACACTTGGATTCTTTTCTGGATAAGGGACTAGAGCTACTTTTATTTAGCTCATCTGCCTTTAGCCTAGCATTGTCAAGGAGCTACTCCATAAATACGTATTAAATACATGAAATTGTCAATAATTTAGTAAGTATATTTATCTTTGTCCAGAAATTACCTGAGCAGATCAAACTAGCTTCCTTATTAAAGTGACATGAGTTTGTGTCCCTTGGACACAATCCCAGGGAGAAGCTTCATTTACAGTGCAGCCAGATCTAGAGAGTAAGACGTGTGATGTTTTTCCCGTGAAATGAGGCCTTTTGCAGATGCTGAGTTAGGCACATCCAAGTTGCCTGCAAATAACTGCACCAATGTTCGTTTTTCAGCGGTTAGCAGAAGGGTGGCAATGACGTAGATTTCCTGCTTGACCCTCCCCGTGCATCTGCTGCCTCTGCCCACGAGCCTCAGTTCTTTTTTTGTTTCATTCTGTAACCAGAACACCAGAATGATTTTCGAGGTATCATTTTGCCTCAAAATCTGATCAGAGACTCCAGCTAAAAATAATGTTACTTTAATGGTCCTGATTCTTGTCTGCATTTCAAATAATTACATACTACTTACTAGATATTGTGAAGGATATTAGGGAGAGGTGATATCATGTATGTGGGGTCAGGAAAGAAAGGCACATATCTGTAATATGACAATGTCCAGGAAGTTAGAATAAACTTACATCTTAGAGTTGCTAGATGAAAATAATTCTAACAAGAGTTTGGACCCTGGGGTGGGAGGAATATGAAATTCACTATATGTAAAGAGTACGTGATTTTTTTGGAGAATTAAGAAATTGGAAGTTGATTCTGAGCCAAATTGACACAGTCAGCTTTTGAAGGCAATTCTTGCAAGTATTTGTTTGTTTGTTTTGCAGAATTCTTGCAAGTGTTCGTATGAAAGGGAATGAGTTACAGTTCTATCAAGGCTAATTTATCTATGTTAGGGCACTTGGGTAGTTTTTGGCATGCTGTAGCATAGTCAGTGAGATATTTAAGTCCTATTGCCTACTGATGTGAGAATGAATATATTTAATTAAGATGCTGATAGTCTCTGCTGGCCCTGACTATGAGCTGCTGGGTGGAACTGCTCCAAGCTTTCTTCCTGGTGTCAAATGATATCATGGATTCATCCCTCACCGAACAGGGGCAGATCGGCTGCTAACAGAAGCCAGGCATAGGTTTGGATGCCGTCAACGATGCTTTGCTTCCGGAAGCATGTATCTACTGCCTGCTGAAGCTGTACTGCCGGGAGCAGCCCTATTACCCGAACTTAATTGAGCTTTTCCTGCAGAGTTCCTATCAGACTGATATTGGACAGATCCTGGACCTCATCACAGCACCCCCCCCCCCCAGCCCCTGGGGAATGTGGGTCTTGGCAGATTCACCGGAAAGAAGTACAAATCTATTGTCAGGTGCAAGATAGCTTTCTACTCCTTCTATCTTCCTGTAGCTGCTGCCGTGTATATGGTGGGCATTGATGGGGAGATGCTACTGGAGAAGGGGGAGTTCTCTCAGATTCAGGATGATTATCTTGTCTCTTTGGAGACCCCAAGGTGACAGGCCAGATTGGCACTGATATCCAGGACAACAAATGCAGCTGACTGGTGGTTCAGTATCTGCAGAGGGCCTCTCCAGAACAGCACCAGATCCTTAAGGAGAATTATGGGCAAAAGGAGGCCAAGAAAGTGGCCCAGGTGGACGTGCTACACATGTGTCAGCTGCTTCGGATTCTGTGTCTCCCTCTCTCTCTGCCCCTCCCCTGCTTATGATCTGTCTTTCTCTCTCAAAAATAAATAAACATTAAAAAAAACATGTGGATATTCATGACCATGAGGAGGAAAAGTTCTCCTTGAAAGAGAATAGTTCAGTGCAGAACGAGCATCCAGAAGACTTGGGGAAAATTCAATTTGATAGAAAATCGTCACTGAAGGATTGTGATTGTTTGTAAATCATAACTGTAAATCTATCTAAATTGAAAAGCTGGATAGGATAGTCAAGGTTTAAGAGACAGGTTTCAGATTTATATTGGAGTTTAAATAAATTCCTTAAGACCGAATTCAATGTCTTACCTGCTCATCTCAGAAAGGAATGTCTAAAGTAAGAGATAAAGGTGTTGGGACTGATTGAAAATAAGGAAACTCCAAGACTAATAAAAGAGTATATCAGAATCAGGGAATTCAACTCTCCCACAATTATACCTGGGCAGGTGTACATGAGAATTTTCTTTGTACGACCTGAAAGTTGCGTAATAAAAACTTTGGCTTGGAGGAAGAATCCGCAAAACAATTCTTAACATTTTTGAAATTATATAAACCATAAGCCCAGACTTTAGCTGAAGAACATTTATTCCAGCGCTGTTGGTATGAATCATACACAAGTAAGTCCTTCAAGTAAGAATGAGTATTTGGGTAACTCTGAAAAAAGAATTTTTAAATATGCAGATATTTCTTTTCCTTTTTTAAAAAAAATTTTTTTAACGTTTATTTATTTTTGAGACAGAGAGAGACAGAGCATGAACGGGGGAGGGTCAGAGAGAGGGAGACACAGAATCTGAAACAGGCTCCAGGCTCTGAGCAGTCAGCACAGAGCCCGACGCGGTGCTCGAACTCACGGACCATGAGATCATGACCTGAGCCAAAGTCGGCCGCTTAACCGACTGAGCCACCCAGGCGCCCGTCTTTTCTTTTCTTTTTTTTTTTTTTTTAAATGTTTACTGATCTGAGAGAGAGATACACACACACACACATACACACACACTCACACGAGTGAGTGGGGGAAGGACAGAGAGAGGGAGAGAGAGAATCCTGAGCAGGCTCCATGCTGTCAGTGCAAGGCTTGATGCCATGAGCAGTGAGATCATGACTTGAGCTGAAATCAAGAGTCAGTTGCTTAACCAACTGAGCCACCCAGGTGCCCTAAGTATGTGGATATTTCAAGGCAAGTGTTTGAGTGTTTCAATGACTAAACCCTTATTAATTTTTCCTAAATTAATTTGACTATGGATAACTTCTTTTTGTGGAATACTTTGTTACCACTAGGGTCCGGTGAACTTAACTTTGGGAAAATATGGGTAGATATTAGAAAATGAGATTTGACTTCCCGAGAGAAAAGAAGTTTGGTACGATAGAAAGAGGCCTTAAAAATCAGAATGAGGTGGGGCGCCTGGGTGGCTCAGTCAGTTGAGCGTCCGACTTCAGCTCAGGTCATGATCTCATGGTTCATGAGTTCGAGCCCTGCATCGGGCTCTGTGCTGACAGCCCAGAGCCTGGAGCCTGCTTCCAATTCTGTGTCTCCCTTTCTCTCTGTCCCTTTCCCCGTCATGCTCTGTCTCTTTCTCTCAAAAATAAATAGATGTTAAAAAAATCAGAATGAAGATATGAGGTATGATTCATTTCAAAAAGTGAGAAGTGAGTATTCTGTCATATAGGTACCCATTAGGGGAAAAAAGTACATTGGAGAGTCCATGTGCTTTTATTGAAAATCCCGGTTTGGATGTCTTATCCGAACAGGTTGCTCCAACATCTTCACTGTGTCTGCAGTCATGATCTCCCCACTCTTTGTGCCTGCGTTCCCAGAGATGACTCATCCCCACCACAGGAAACATCATCCAGGCAAATTTTTCCAGATCCCGCAGAATCATTTCCAAGACCCATGTCAGTGATACAAGGTGGACAACCCAGCTGGCCACACACTACAGCAGCAGCATCACTGTTCCATGTGTCATCACCCATATCACATGCCCACTGCCCTTGGAAATGTATCTCCTCTTCCTGAGCAGCCCCAGGTTCCACCGAGGGAAAGATGGCCTTCATTAAATACAGCTGAAATGCCAGAACTGCCTCCGTATGTGGTAGAGGAAGGACCCAGAGGCTTAGGGAAGGAAGTTGGAGTGTTAGAGTGAATGTGTCACATAATGTCTGCTCACCCACCGCAGGAGCATTCAGAGAGCACACCCTTCACCACGGTTGTGAGAAATAAATCTGTGAGGGGAGCCCCACCACTCTTGAAGAACTCTGTGGCCGCTCTTCATATAGTCAGAAGCTACAAGGTGGGGGCACCTGGGTGGCTCAGTCAGTTAAGTGTCTGACTTTGGCTCAGGACATGATCTCGTGGTTCATGAGTTTGACCCCTGCATCGGAGTCTGTGCTGACAGCTCAGAGCCTGGAGCCTGCTTCCGATTCTGGGTCTCTCTCTCTCTCTCTCTCTCTGACCCTTTCCTGCTCATTCTCTCTGTTTCTCTCTCAAAAATAAATAAACATTAAAAAGAAGAAAAAAGAAACTACAAGGGTAACTTTTGCCATTCGGTTAGGATTCTTAAGTACAATGGGGGTAACTGGGCCACCGGGTGGTAAGGACAGTGATGGACACTTAATTGTCAAAGGCAAGGTGGGTGTGATTACCATAATGGACTGCACATCCAAAGCAGTAGTTAGAATAGCCTGACTTGGAGAGATTTATGACATCGCCTAGTTGATCGTGATGTTCCTAGAGGTGAAACAGGAAGGCAATCAACTGAATTTTTACTTGATCTGTATGAATGCAAAGAATTCTAAGTCAAATGAGCATAAGTAAACTTGAGTCATAAAAGTGGAGGGTCATGGTGCCACAACTGACTCCCAGCTTTGGACTATACGTACTCGGTAACTGGCAGAAACCCCACATCAGTTCCCTGATCTGTGCAATGAAGATAATTATGGTGGGAAAGGCCAACTGGAAGCTACCAGAATTGCTTATAGCTAGAAAATTAGAGAACCAAAACCAATTGCACTTTCTGGTAATGACGGCAGAGTTTAGTGCCACCATCAAGGACTTGAAGGGTGATTCCTAACATATCCCCGTTCAACTTGCCCATTTGGTCTGTGCAGCCAACAGGTGGATCTTGGAGAAAGACAGCGGATTTCAGAAGCTTAGCCAGATGGTGGCTCCCGTTGTAGTTTCTATTCCAACAACTTAATATAGCTCTCGGTAACTAGGGTACAGCTAGAGATCTGGCAAATACGTTTCCTTCATGCTTTTAATGAAAACCACCAGAAGCGGCTTGCTTTCAGCTAGGCCAGAAATACACCTCTACTGTCTCACATCAGGAATATGAACTCTCCTGCCTTAGTCATAATTTAGTTCACAAGGACCTTGATCATCTTTCTTCCCAACAAGAATTCACACCAACCCATTATATTGATGCCCATCGGACCTAGGTAGCAAGAAGCAGCAACTGTGATATACTTATTGGCAAGACATTTGTGTGACAGAGAAGGAGAAGTGCATTTAGGATCCTTCTACCTCAGTGAAAACTTTAGGAGTCAAGTGGTGTGGGTCATGTCAAGATAGCCCTACTTTTAAAATGTATTTATTATTATTTTTTTTTTTTATTTTTGAGGGTGGGGGCGGAGACAGAGGATCTGAAGTGTGCTCAGCACTGACAGCAGCGAGCCCGATGCGGGGCTCGAACTCATGAACCACGAGATCATGACCTGAGCCCAAGTGGAACGCTCAACCGACTGAGCCATCCAGGTGCCCTGTTAAGATATCCCTTTGAAGCTGAAGGATAAATTCATGTATCTCGCCCTTCCTACAACAAAAAAGAACGACAATACCTAGTGGTTCTCTTTGGATTTTGAAGGCAATGCATTTCTCATTTGGATGTACTACTTTGACCCATCCCCCAAAAGGATGGAAAAGCCGCTAGTGTTAAGTAGGGCCTAGAATGAGAGAAACCTTTGCAATAGGTCTAGGCTGCTCCTCTTCCACTTGAGCCATATGATCCAAAGACCCATTGGTGTGCAAAGTTCAGTAGGCAAGCTGCTCAGAGCTTTTGGTAGGCTTCTAGTGGTGAATCGCAGTGTAGACTCAGGACTTTGGAGCAAAGGTCTGCTGTCCTTTGCAGAGAACTACTCTCCTTTTGAAAAACAGCTTTTGACTTGCTGCTGGGCTTTAGTAGAGACCGAACACTTAACCATGGGCCACCAAATTATCAGGTGACCATGTGACCTGCGCTTCTTATCACGAATTGGATGTCGTCTGACTCATGGGGCCAGGAAGCTGAATGCACCCAGCAGCATTCCATCATCAAACAGAAGTGATATGCAGGAGATCAGGCTTGAGCAGGCCCTGAAGGCACAAGTCAGTTACATGAGCAAATGGCCCACCTTCCCGGTTTCATTTCTTCTATGTTACTTTCTCTCTTTCAGCCTGCACCTATGACCTCAAGGCCATTACTTATGATTAACCGACGGAGGAGGAGAGAACTGAGTCTGACCTACAGATGGTTCTGTGTGATATGCACACAGCATCTGAAAGCAAACAGTCACTGTCCTGCAGCCTCTCGTTGGGACATCCCTGGACAATGGTGAAGGAAGATCGTCCCCAGGGGCAGACTTCTGAGCAGTGTATTTCGTTGTTCATTTTACTTGGAAAGAGAAATGACCAGAGGCGGGATTATATACAACTCATGGGCTGTGGCCAACTTTTGGCTGAATGATCAGGGACTGGGAAGGAACATGATTGGAAGATCGATGCAAGTAATTCAATTTATTGTGGGTATTACTTACCCACTCACGGGAGGAGACTCCGGGTTTGATTTTTCAGAAATCTCAGCTTTGTAGTTACAGTATATGGGAGTTTCTTTCAGGGAAGACCTAGAAACTCTCAGGTTATTTACATAGAGCTTGACCTGAGAATTTGAACCCTGAGTTCATCTTTTTTCTGTCCTCATTGTTCAGCATCATCAGGAGCAACCAGCCAATTTCATTGTGCTCTTTAGTTTGACAAAAATGTGCCAATGTATCAAATACACGGTCACCCAGAATCTTGTCGTTTATAAGTATTCAAAAGAGTATCCAGGGGTTACTCTTTGTGTATACTTTGTATATCTCTATTGTCACATTACACTGAGGACTTTCAGTTCCCCCTTTACCACTGTAAATAGAATCATTAGTGTCTTTGAATCTAGAGAGATTAGGGAACCAACTCCAGAACTCTGAGCCTGAATTCAGAAAACTCATCCTTAAGATTCTGTTTTTCTTTTTAAATGTTTATTTATTAAATGTTTATTTTCTTGTTAAATGTTTTTATTTATTTTTGAGAGAGAGAGAGAGAGAGAGAGAGAGAGAGACAGAGCGAGTTGGGGGGGCAGAGAGAAAAAGGGAGACACAGAATCCGAAGCAGGCTCCAGGCTCCGAGCTGTCAACACAGAGCCCGATGTGGGGCTCGGGCTCACGAGCTGTGAGATCATGACCTGAGCCGAAGTTGAATGCTTAACTGACTGAGCCACCCAGGCGCCCCAAGAATCTGTTCCTTTCGAGCCACTCTTACTATCAACATTTTATCAGTTTCCTAGGATTGCCATAACAAATTACTACAAACTGGGTGTCCTAAGACAACAGAAATTTACTGTTGCGGTTCTAGAGCCTGGAAGTCTGAAAGAAACTTGCCAGCCATGCTCTTCCTGAAGGTTCTGGCAGAGAATCTGCCGCATTGCTTTCTCGTTGCTTCCTGTCATTTCTGGCAATCCTGGCATTCCTTGGCTTGTAGACACATCATTTCAACTTCTGCCTCTGTCATCACATGGTATTTTCACTGGGTCCCTGTCTCTGTGGTCTCTTCTCTTGTTAAAAGACAATTATTTTGGATTAGAACCTACCCTAATCTAGTAGGTATTAGTTTCCTAAGCCTGCCATAAGCAAGTACCAAAACCTATGTGGCTTACTACGACAGAAGCTTATTGTCTCACAGCTCTGAAGGCTAGAAGTTCAAAATCAAATTGTCAGCAGGACCATACTCTCTTGGAAACCTGTCGTGTAGAATCCTCCTTAGCCTCTTCTTAGCTTCTGGTGCTTGCCGGCCATCCTTGGCATTCCTTGGTTTATAGATGCAGCACCATATCCAATCTCTCTGACTTGTTGGCACATGGCTATCTTCTCCCCCTGTGTCTATGTCTCTGTGTCTCTTCTCCTGTTCTTATAAGAACACTGGTCATACTGGCTTAAGGACCCACTCTACTCCTGTATAACCTTAACTAATTATGTCTGCAACAACCATATTCCCAAATATGTTTATATTACGAGGTACTGGGGGATAAGACTTCAAAATATTTTGAGGGGGACACAATTGAAACAACAGTTTGTCCTCCGGTCCCCCCAAATTCATATATTTCTCACCTGCAAAGTATATATCCCTTGTCCCAACATCCCCCTGAAAGTCTAGTTCCATTGCAACATCATCCTAAATCCAAAATCTCATCTTCTGAATAATCTAAATCAGGTATGGATGAGACGCTGGATATGATCCATCCAGGGCCAAAATTCTTTACTATCTGTGGAGATGTAAAACTGGAAAGCAAGTTTTCTGCTTTCAAAATACAATAGTGGAAACAGGCATAGACTAGATATTCCCATTACAAGAGGAAGAAAATGGAAGGGAAAAGGGGTCACAGGTCCCCAGCAAGAATGAAACACAGAAGGGCAAATACCATTAGGCTCCAAAGCCTACAAATAATTCTCCATGGGCCAATTCAGCCTCTGGGTCCATGGAGGCCCATTGGCCTCTAAGGCAGCCTCAGCCCAAGTGGCCCAAACCCCCTGGGCTTTGTTTGCTACCCTAATCCCTCAACAGAGCCACCTTCTGGGCAGCTTGCTTCCTGCTTGTAGAATCTCAGAAATGTGACAGCCTTCCTTCAATTATTTCTGTCTCTGTCCCCTTCGGTCCAAGCTGGCAGTATTTCTTTCTGCTGAGATGGTTGATTGGATCCACGAATCATACACTTGGTGTCTTCAGTGGAAAGTTTCTCCAGCCACACCTTTGGCAAGGTTTCCATCTTATGCTCTTTGAATAGGCCGGAAAATTTCCAAATTTCCAAATTATCAATTTGCTTAACAATTTTTTTCCTCAATTGATCTCTTCTTTTCACATTTTATTAAAAACAGCAAGGAGAAAACAGACAGCACCTTCCATATTTTGCTTCGGGAGTCTCTGTTCATCGTTTTTTACGCCCTACTTTCCACCAGTGATAGAATAGAGTTCAGCATAGTTTCTGCCACTTTATAACAAGGATGGCTTTTTCTCCAGTGGCCAATAACAAGCTCATCATTTCCTTTTAGGCCTTCCTTCACCAGAAGCACCATCAATGTTCACATTTCTAGCAAAACCTCTTCAAGACAGTCTAGATCTTTTTTGATCATGCTTCTCAAAATTCTTCCAGCTTCTAGCCCTTACTCAATCCCAAAGCCACTTTCACAGTTTTAAGTATTTATGATAGCAACATTTCACTTCCTGGTATCCAATCTGTACCAGTGTTTTCCAGAGAAACAGAGCCAATAGAAAAAAATATATATATATATATGATATTTGACATATATGTATATATGTGTATTATATTTTTATATACATAGGACTATTTTAAGGAATTGGCTTATGCAATTATGGAGGCTGACAAGTCCAAAATCAGTAGGGCAGACAGGCTGGCAGACTGGAAAGTCGGCAGAAGTTGATTTTGACTTTGCAGTCTTAAATAAGAATTTCTTCTCTGGGAAACCCTAGTTTTGTTCTTAAGGTCTTCCAACTGATTGGATGAGGTCTACTCACATTACCAAGAGCAGTCTCCTTTATTAAAGCGAACTGATTGTAGATATTAGCTACATCTACAAAATACCTTCATAGAACCGCCTGGATTAGATTTGATTACATCACCTAGCTGAGTCAAATTGACACATAAAACTCATCAACGCCTATACTAACCTTCTTCCAGTATTTGAGCACCTCCATGCTATCACACGTTATCTTTTTAATGCTTGAAACACTCCCCTGCCCCAGAAACACACACACACACTTTACACTTTGCCTGGACAACCTCTGCTTTTCTTCAAATGTCATTCTAGATGTGACTTTTCTTAGGAAGACTTGCCCAGTGCCCCAACTCCTCATTCCCTGGCATTTCCCCATGCAATGGTGGCATCTTTAAATTCCCAATCTATGTCTCTAACCATATAATATTTTCCAAATATTATATTAGATTCCTTTATTTTCTCCTATTGTGTTTCATATCAAACTGCTTGCATGTGTGTGTATCTTCTTCTCCTAATAGACTCTAAACTCCAAAAGGATGTTACCCATAAATGTTAACCATCTTGCTTTTAACCTGGCCCTGGTTATTAAATTCTGGAATATAATAGGTCCTCACTACACGTTTTTGGATGAATAATCATCTTGATTAGTCTATAAACCCATGGCAATTTTTCTGTGAGCTAAGAGAATTAAGTGTTTATCAGAAAAATGTATCTTCTTTAATAATAATGATGTTGTAAAGGAAAATTATAGAAAAAAATCATAAAATTCTCTTTTCATTGCTATCATGATTCACCTGAATGTTACTTCCATTCATAACATGAGGAACAGAGTACAGTATCAGCCATCCTATGGCATGTGGGACTGTAAGGGAGTAATTAGTGGGCGTGAGTTATTTAGACTGCTAAAATATCCAGAAATTTCCAGAGTTCTTTTTTTTTTTTCTTTTTTAATTTTTTTTTTTCAATGTTTTTTATTTATTTTTGGGACAGAGAGAGACAGAGCATGAACGGGGGAGGGGCAGAGGGAAAGGGAGACACAGAATCGGAAATAGGCTCCAGGCTCCGAGCCATCAGCCCAGAGCCTGACGCGGGGCTCGAACTCACAGACCGCGAGATCGTGACCTGGCTGAAGTCGGACGCTTAACCGACTGCGCCACCCAGGCGCCCCGAAATTTCTAGAGTTCTAATGCCAGCAGAGAAGCACTAGACTACAATCTGAAATTTCTTGTATTTACAATTTAAACATGAGCAGTGTCTGACGTTTCTGAATCGATGCTGAATTTAGAACCATCATGTTGAAACTAACAGATGGCTAGAAATGTGCTAGTCTGGTGTGTATTCCTTTCTTGAGCAATTTCACCAGAACATAAGGGTGAGGCATGACAGTTTTCAAATCTGATTTTTCACACACTTGCAAGAGAATCTAGAGAGTAGGTCTGATTTATAAATTATATGCAATCGCTAAAAATGTTACCTAATAAGAAAAAAAGTTCTGTTTTGTTAATTCATATTAAATGTATCATTTAAAATGTTTTAGTCTTACAAAAATTCAGTATTTAAAAAAGCATCTTTGAGTCGGTAATAGTGCTTAAGTAACGAGTCTGATTTAACTTGTATAAGGAAATATCCCCACGAAAGTAAATACAGTGTTTAAAAAGGTAAATATTTAGATTTCGTTTTAGAAAATGTTATCAAACCATGAGTATTTATGAGTTACTGCTTATGTTAGTGACAGATATATAAATTAAGAGGCTTAATCAAATAAGAAAATTGTTTTCTAAGTGGATAAATGATTAAATAATTAAGGTATTTTCATAGAAACACATTTATGTACACTTTCAATAGTATCAAACAGTAGTGATTTTCTTTCAACCTTTGTAAACACTGGTTGCCATATTCCTCTCAGACTTAGCCAGGGCCTTTGAACAGAATGGACAACTCCCTGCACTTACTGGACAGTGAGAAGAGAATTCTTGGAACTCATTTAGGTGCCTCGATCACCTCTCCAAGTAATCTCTCTTAGTCCTGTATGATCACTATAAAAGTTATGCACTTTTTGATTCAAATGTACTTTAAATTTCTCTTTCTTTTTCTTTTTTTTTTTTTTTAGTGAAACTGGGAAATTTCTAGTTAGATAATCTTCAAAAACTACAAGGCTGAAAAATATATAAAGAACTTATAAAACTGAACACACAAAAATGGGCAGAAGACATGGATAGACATCTTCCAAAGAAGACATCCAAGTGGCTAACAGACACATGAGAAAATGCTCAACATCACTCATCGTCAGGGAAATACAAATCAAAACTACAATGAGATATCACCTTACACTTGTCAGAATGGCTAAAATGAACAACATGGGGAACAACAGGTGTTGGCAAGGATGCAGAGAAAGGGGAACGCTCTTACACTGTTGGTGGGAATGCAAACTGATGCGGCCACTCTGGAAAACAGTATGGAAGTTCCTCACAAAGTTAAACATAGAACTACCCTACAATCCAGAAATCGCAGTACTAGGTATTTATCCAAAGGATACAAAAGTATACTGAATCGAAAAGACACATGTACTCTGATGTTTATAGCAGCATTATCAACAATAGCCAAATTATAGAAAGAACCCAAGTGTCCATCAGCTGATGAATGGATAAAGAAGATGTGGTTTATATATACAACGGGATATTATTCAGCCATGAAAAAGAATGAAATCTTGCCATTTGCAGTGATATGGATGGAGCTAGAGAGTTTTATGTTAAGCAAAATATGTCAGTCAAAGAAAGACAATTACCGTATGATTTCACTCATATGTGTAATTTAAGGAACAAAACAGATGAACATAGGGGAAGATAAGAGAGAGGCAAAGCATAAAACAGACTCTTCCAGTAGAGATAGGTAGTAAAGAGGGCATTTGTGATGAGCACTGGGTGTTGTATGTAAGTGCTGAATCACTGAATTCTACACCACAAACTGGTATTACACTGTGTATTAACTGGCATTTAATAAAAACCTGAAAAAGAAAACAAAGGCTGCAGATATCAGATGTTTTACAATCAACACTGAGAATATAAAGGGGGATATAAGCAATAAAAGGGAGAGCCAAAGTCAGATGCTTAACCGACTGAGCCATCCAGGCGCCCCTAAGCAACCTATATTTGAATACCAGCTTCACCACTGCCCTCATAGCCAAGTAACCATCGGTAAGTTACTCCAGTGTATCTATTTCTTCACTGTAAAACAGAGGTTAGAATAGTGTCTACTTCCTGGGATTACACAAGGATAACATGAAATCATCTACATAAAGTAAAACACCTAGTGCCCGGCACACAGTATATGTCCAATGGGTGTTAGTTGATTTGTATTATTATTATTATTTTACCAGACTGACAGTGCTTTTAAAAATATTAAGATATTCGGTGTTAGTGGTAGGCAGGGGGGTAGTAGAAAATAAGGTTTAGTAGAAGAACAAAAGACTACAAAATTCTTGGAAGATAATTGGACAATATATATTCCAGTTTAAAAAGATGCATGTGTTTTTAAATACATTTTTTAAACAGTTTATTTAGTTCTTTTTGATGGCGCGGGGAAGCGACAGAGAGTGGGGGAGAGAGAATCCCAAGCAGGCTACCTGCTGTCAGCATGGAGCTGGATGCGGGGCTCAATCCCACAAACTCAGCTCAGGGGAGCATGACCTGAGCTGAAATCCAGAGTTAGACAGTTAACCAACTGAGCCGCCCAGGTGACCCGAGATGCATGTTCTTTTATATAACAATTCCATTAAAAAAATTTTTTTTAACGTTTATTTATTATTGAGAGACAGAGAGACACAGAGCGTGAGCAGGGGAGGGGTAGAGAGAGGGGGAGACACAGAATCCGAAGCAGGCTCCAGGCCCTGGGCTGTCAGCACAGAGCCCGACGCGGGACTCCAACTCATAAACTGCTAGATCATGACCTGAGCCAAAGTCGGTTGCCTAGCCAACTGAGCCACCCAGGCGCCCCAACAATTCAATTTTTAAGTATTTAACAAAGAAAATAATCAAAGTGTGAAAAATGTACTTTTAGTTATTTTGAATAGTGAAAACTTGAAAACCTGATTTTAACAGTTCACAGTTATGAGAGTCAATAAATTATAGTACATTTAGGCAATATACTATGTAGCCTGTAACGGGATGGTTAATAATGGCCATGAGGAACACGTCTATGATATATTATTCAGCAAAAAAAGGGGCACACACACACACACACACATGAATACAGGCACACACACATATCATATGTCCATGATTCTGTAACATAGACACAATTGTAAAAAAGAAAAAGAACAATTTGAATGAATGGTAGTATTATAAGTGGATTTTAAGAATCTTTTAATTTTTTTTGCATTTGACTTTTACTGGGTATATAACTTGATAAAAATAGTTTTCAAAAAACAAAAAGGAAAGTGCTAAGAGAGGAGATCTTAAAAATTCCAATCTCAAGAAAAAACTTGTTACTATGTGTGGTGATAGGCATTAACCAGACTTATGATGATCATTTTGCAATATATACAAATATCAAATCATTATGTTGTACTGTAAAACTGATGTAATATGTCAGTTATATTTCAATTAGAAAAAGAAAAAAAGGCATTTTATACTATTTTATATCAATCTATAAAATAAAATTACTGTGTACAAAAAGACTGACAGTTAACTTTGCCTACCAAGTTGATAATATTAAACATAATATTAAACATATTATTAAATATTAAACATAATATTAAACATCTCTCTTATGAGAGATGTTTAATCTCTCATAAGAGATTAAAGAGAGATAGGTTGAGATTGATAAAACAAACTTCACTCTTTGGTTTCTGAAATTTGTATATATTTTATACTCAACGATGTCAATTATAATTTATAATAGTAAAAAATGTGTGTATTTCATTTACAAAAATGTGGTTCTTTATATATTCTACTATTTGTCACCTATCAGCCTCCTTTGGCAGGTGCTAAGCGATCAGATTTGAATAAAAGACTATCCATACATACCCTCACGTAGGAAACACATTTGGAAGTTGTCATTTAGGACCACAATGCTCTCCTGCTACCCGACTCCAGACCGTTTAAAACGCTGTAGATACTGCTTTTTTTTTTGCATTCCCCAGAGAGCGGACTCATTTCCAAAGCACAGTATATGATAAATCCAGATTTTTCTTGTGTGAAACACTAATACTAAAATGAAAACTTGTGTTGATTATAGAGACACAGGACAGTAGCATTCGTTTTTATTAAAAAAATTTTTTTTAATTTATTTTTGAGACAGAGAGAAAGCAGGGGAGGGTCAGAGAGAGGGAGGCACAGAATCTGAAACAGGCTCCAGACTCAGCTGTCAGCACAGAGCCCGACGCAGGGCTCAAACCCACGAGCTGGGAGATCATGACCTGAGCTGAAGTCGGATGCTTAACCGACTGAGCCACCCAGGCACCCCATGACAGTTGCATTTTTTTTTAAATTTTTAATGTTTATTTATTTTTTAGAGAGACAGAGTGTAAGTGGGGGAGGGGCAGAGAGAGAGGGAGACACAGAATCTGAAGCAGGCTCCAGGCTCTGAGCTAGCTGCAGCACAGAGTCCAACATGGGGCTTGAACTCAAGAACCCTGAGATCATGACCTGAGCTGAAATCGGACGCTTAACCTACCGAGCCACCCAGGTGCCCCAATGACAGTAGCATTCTTAACAGCCCAGCTCTGCTGACACAGCATTTCTGGGTTTTGACATTTGCCACCCCTTTACATCGATTACTTCTACTCATCATCTTTAAGTACAGATCCTTTTCACCTGTAAAAGAGACCTAGGTCTAGGTCATAAGTGATATTGAGAAGAACCAGGCTTCCTGAGTCTCAAAACATGTTTTGTTTATTTATTTCCATAGGGTATTTCTTTTCTTTTCTTTTCTTTTCTTTTCTTTTCTTTTCTTTTCTTTTCTTTTCTTTTCTCTTTTCTTTCCTTTCTTTTCTTTTCTTTTCTTTTCTTTTCTTTTTTTGGCATAGGATATTTCTTTTTGGCTCAAACGACTCATGGCTGTAATGCTAAAATGTCCTCTCAATTCAGTTTGCTAGAAATGGATTTTTTTTTTCAGCTCTACGGCAAAGAGAATTCACAGAAATGATATAAGTATTCATTCAAGGCCACATAAATCTTTTCATTGAAACTTTCAAGGTTTATTGTATATAAGAGGAAAATGGATTTGAGGGCATATCTGTAAGATGCTCTCATACGCTATATTTTGCTAACTAACAAAATTACATAAGTAATTTAAAAAACTTCCATGATATGATCCTCAGCCAACGGTTGAAGTAAGCTTTCCATAAAGAGCCATTTGAAATGGAAAATAATAAAATTTGTGTGGAAGGAAAGATTGATCATTTACATATGCATAGTTAAATTATTTTAGAAGTATACAAACCCTAATCACAGTGATATGGTTGTAATCTCAAAAAGGAAAGGCTAAATTACGGTGTAAAGTAAAAATAATATGGCACATTATGTGGAGAATTTAAAGAGAATGCTTGTTTGTTTTTTTTACTAAAAATATGGAAATCACAGAAAAAAAGTATATTATCAATATGGTGTCAAGATAAAGGCAGCCCAGGTAGGAAGAATTGGACAGTGTCAGACTTGGCAAGCGTGAGTTTGCTCAGCAAACATGATAGTCCATTCCTCCCAGGCAGGCATATTTCCAAGTTATAGATGTTTCAGATTGTCTGTATTCAGTGATAATAGTCAATCATTAATTACAACTTACTTCCCTTGCTTCTCTTACTCTTAGACCAAACATATTATGTACTTATATTTATGTTAGATTTCTATATCAGTTTTCCTATGGTGTGTATTCCAACCAGCCTTCAAAACCATTCTGGGACGGGTGCCTGGGTGGCTCAGTCGGTTGAGTCTTGATCTTGGCTCAAGTCACGGTCTCACAGTTTGTGAGACTGAGCCCCGAGCATCAGGCTCAGAGCTGACAGTGTGGAGCCTGCTTGGCATTCTATCTCTCCCTCCCTCTCCCACTCCCCCTCCTCAGCTCTCTCTCTTTCTCTCGCTCAAAATAAATAAATAAACTTTAAATAAAATTAGCATACCAAATTTAGCAAAAATATTTAAAAAGTCAATAAACCTTAGGTTTAACCACAGGTAAGTTTGGTTTGATATAGAAAAATCTATAATTATCATGAACGACATAATAGATTCAGGGCAAAGAAATCCATATAATTGTTTCAATGACAGAGTAAAATAAGTTGATAAAAACTTTTTATAAACTAGGAATAGAAATGAACTACCTCCTTCTAAGTGATATCTGACAAAAATATACAACAATAATAGCCCTAAAAAGGGAATACTGGATGCATTCCTTGTAAATCACAAACAGGAAAAAAATGTCCATTTTGTTTCTATTTAACATTATACTAGAAATTCTGGCCAGTGCAATAAACCAAGAAAAATAAAGTAAAGGCATAAGAATTGTAGAGAAAGAAATTGAATTATCTTTATTTTGGATATAATTTTTTAATTAAAAATATATATCCAACACATTTTTAGATAAAATAAGAAAGGCTATGGTGAGGTTAGCTAGAATCAATATACCAAAATATTAATAATAACAACAACAATTACATTTCTCTGTTTTAGTATCAGTCAGTGAATATAATTTAAAATAGATACTATTTATAATAGCAAATAAAAATTTTGATACCAAAGAATTAATCTAACAAAAGTAAGAAAGATCTGTATCCGAAGAATTACATAACATTATTGAGAGACAAAAACATTTCAGTGGGTCATATGTGGCATATTCAGTAACAAAACAATATCCATACTGTAAAAACCATAATTCTTCCCCAAATAGGCTATAAATTCAGTAATAATGAAAATACCAACATGTGATCTTAGGGGCTTGTTAGGCAGATTCCAACATTTATATG
The DNA here is from genome assembly GCF_018350195.1 of Panthera tigris. Lineage (NCBI taxonomy): Eukaryota > Metazoa > Chordata > Mammalia > Carnivora > Felidae > Panthera > Panthera tigris. The sequence goes on from NC_056666.1 coordinate 41,811,724, forward strand.
GAAAAGTAAAAGAGTAAGAATAGGCAAGACATTTCTGAATGAAAAGAATTAATTTGATATACCTAGACTAGTATATATGAAAACTTACTAGAAAGCTAGAGTAATTAAGACAGCAGGATTTTGGTGTAGGGATGGACTATTGGCTAATTGGGAGAAAATAGACTGCCTCCGAAGAGTCTCACACTATATAATATAGATAGCATTTCAGATTAACATGAAAAGAGGAGGAGGGGAAGATGGAGGCGTAGGAGGATGCTGGGCTCACCTCGTCCTGCCGATCACTTAGATTCCACCTACACTGGCCTAAATAACCCAGAAAACCGCCAGAAGACTAGCAGAACGGATTCTCTGGAGCCAAGCATAGACAAGAGGTCCACGGAAGAGGTAGGAAGGGCGGCGAGGCGATGCGCGCTCCACGGACTGGCGGGAGGGAGCCGGGGCGGAGGGGCAGCCTGCCGGCCAAGCAGAGCCCCCGAGTCTGGCTGGCAAAAGCGGAGGGGCCGGATGGAGTGTGTTCCGACAGCAAGCGGGGCTTGACATCTGGAAGGTTATAAGCTAACAGCTCTGCCCCAAGAGCGGGAGGGCTGGAGGACAATGGGAGGGAGAGTTGTTGAGCCCCTGACAGTAGAGCGCAGCTTGGCGGGGAACAAACGCGCTCGCCAGCGCCATCTCCCTCGCCCTCGCCCATCCCCCAGCCAAAATCCCAAAGGGAACCGGTTCCTGCCAGGGAACTTGCTTGCTCCTCACAAACACCCGACCTTGTGCTTCTGCGGATCCATCCCTCTGGCGACGGGTCTGACTCCCTCCGCAGGGCCCCTCCTGAAGCGGATCACCGGAGGATAAGCGAGCTGAGCCTGCCCCTCCCACCCCCGTGCACCTTGCCTACCCACCCCAGCTAATACGCCAGATCCCCAGCACCACAAGGCTGACAGTGTGCAAGTAGCCCAGACGGGCCATGCCACCCCACAGTGAATCCCGCCCCTAGGACAGGGGAAGAGAAGGCACACACCAGTCTGACTGTGGCCCCAGCGGTGGGCTGGGGGCAGACATCAGGTCTGACTGCGGCTCCGCCCACCAACGGGAGTTATTCAAGACAGCACAGGGGAAGTGCCCTGCAGTCCTGCACCACTCCAGGGACTATCCAAAATGACCAAATGGAAGAATTCCCCTCAGAAAAACATCCAGGAAATAACAACAGCTAACGAACTGATCAAAAAGGATTTAAACAATATAACAGAAAGTGAATTTAGAATAATAGTCATAAAATTAATCACTGGGCTTGAAAACAGTATAGAGGACAGCAGAGAATCTATTGCTACAGAGATCAAGGGACTAAGGGACAGTCAGGAGGAGCTAAAAAATGCTATAAATGAACTGCAAAATAAAATGGAGACGACTAAGGCTTGGAATGAAGAGGCAGAGGAGAGAATAGGTGAACTAGAAGATAAAATTATGGAAAAAGAGGAAGCTGAGAAAAAGAGAGATAAAAAAATCCAGGAGTATGAGGGGAAAATTAGAGAACTAAGTGATGCACTAAAGAGAAATAATCTACGCATAATTAATATTCCAAAGGAGGAAGAGAGAGGGAAAGGTGCTGACGGTATACTTGAAGAACTCATAGCTGAGAACTTCCCTGATCTGGGGAAGGAAAAAGGCATTGAAATCCAAGAGGCACAGAGAACTCCCTTCAGATGTAACTTGAATCAATCTTCTGCACAACATATCATAGTGAAACTGGCAAAATACAAGGATAAAGAGAAAATTCTGAAAGCAGCTAGGGATAAACATGCTCTAACATATAAATGGAGACCTATAAGACTCGTGACCGATCTCTCTACTGAAACTTGGCAGGCCAGAAAGGAATGGCAGGAGATCTTTAATGTGATGAACAGAAAAAATATGCAGCCGAGAATCCTTTATCCAGCAAGTCTGTCATTTAGAATAGGAGAGATAAAGGTCTTCCCAAACAAACAAAAACTGAAGGAATTCGTCACCACTAAACCAGCCCTGCAAGAGATCCTAAGGGGGATCCTGTGAGACAAAGTACCAGAGACATTGCTACAAGCATGAAACCTACAGACATCACAATGACTCTAAACCCATAACTTTCTATAATAACACTGAATGTAAATGGACTAAATGTGCCAACCAAAAGACATAGGGTATCAGAATGGATAAAAAAACAAGACCTATCTGTTTGCTGTCTACAAGAGACTCATTTTAGACCTGAGGACACCTTCAGATTGAAAGTGAGGGGATGGAGAACTATCTATCATGCTACTGGAAGTCAAAAGAAAGCTGGAGTAGCCATACTTATATCAGACAAACTAGACTTTAAAGGCTGTAACAAGAGATGAAGAAGGGCATTATATAATAATTACAGGGTCTATCCATCAAGAAGAACTAACAATTATAAATGTCTATGCGCCGAATACAGGGGCCCCCAAATATATAAAACAATTACTCACAAACATAAGCAACCTTATTGATAAGAATGTGGTAATTACAGGGGACTTTAACACTCCACTTACAGAAATGGATAGATCATCTAGACACACGGTCAATAAAGAAATAAGGGCCCTGAATGATACATTGGATCAGATGGACTTGACAGATATACTTAGAACTCTGCATCCCAAAGCAACAGAATATACTTTCTTCTCGAGTGCACATGGAACATTCTCCAAGATAGATCACAAACTGGGTCACAAAACAGCCCTTCATAAGTATACAAGAACTGAGATCATACCATGCATACTTTCGGACCACAATGCTAGGAAGCTTGAAATCAACCACAGGAAAAAGTCTGGAAAACCTCCAAAAGCATGGAGGTTAAAGAACACCCGACTAAAGAATGAATGGGTCAACCAGGCAATTAGAGAATAAATTAAAAAATATGCAGAAACAAACTAAAAATGAAAATATAACAATCCAAACCCTTTGGGATGCAGTGAAGGCAGTCCTGAGAGGAAAATACATTGCAATGCAGGCCTATCTCAAGAAACAAGAAAAATCCCAATACAAAATCTAACAGCACACCTAAAGGAAATAGAAACAGAGCAGCAAAGACACCCCAAACCCAGCAGAAGAAGAGAAATAATAAAGATCAGAGCAGAAATAAACAATATAGAATCTAAAAAAACTGTAGAGCAGATCAACGAAACCGAGTTGGTTTTTTGAAAAAATAAACAAAATTGACAAACCTCTAGCCAGGCTTCTCAAAAAGAAAAGGGAGATGACCCAAATAGATAAAATCATGAATGAAAATGGAATTATTACAGCCAATCCCTCAGAAATACAAGCAATTATCAGGGAATACTATGAAAAATTATATGCCAACAAACTGGACAACCTGGAAGAAATGGACAAATTCCTAAACACCCACACTCTTCCAAAACTCAATCAGGAGGAAATGGAAAGCTTGAACAGACCCATAACCAGCGAAGAAATTGAATCCGTTATCAAAAATCTCCAAACAAATAAGAGTCCAGGACCAGATGGCTTCCCAGGAGAGTTCTACCAGACGTTTAAAGCAGAGATAATACCTATCCTTCTCAAGCTATTCCAAACAGTAGAAAGGGAAGGAAAACTTCCAGACTCATTCTATGAAGCCTGCATTACTTTGATTCCTAAACCAGACAGAGACCCAGTAAAAAAAGAGAACTACAGGCCAATATCCCTGATGAATATGGATGCAAAAATTCTTAATACGATACTAGCAAATCGAATTTAACAGCTTATAGAAAGAATTATTCACCATGATCAAGTGGGATTCATTCCTGGGATGCAGGGCTGGTTCAACATTCACAAATCAATCAACATGATACATCACATTAATAAAAGAAAAGGTAAGAACCATATGATCCTGTCAATCGATACATAAAAAGCATTTGATAAAATTCAGCATCCTTTCTTAATAAAAACCCTTCAGAAAGTTGGGATAGAAGGAACATACTTAAACATCATAAACGCCATTTATGAAAAGCCCACAGCTAATATCATCCTCAACGGGGAAAAACTGAGAGCTTTTTCCCTGAGATCAGGAACATGACAGGGATGTCCACTCTCACCGCTGTTGTTTAACATAGTGTTGAAAGTTCTAGCATCAGCAATCAGACAACAAAAGGAAATCAAAGGCATCCAAATTGGCAAAGATGAAGCTAAGCTTTCACTTTTTGCAGATGACATGATATTATACATGGAAAATACGACAGACTCCACCAAAAGTCTGCTAGAACTGATACATGAATTTAGCAAAGTTGCAGGATACAAAATCAATGTACAGAAATCAGTTGCATTCTTATACACTAATAATGAAGCAACAGAGAGACAAATAAAGAAACTGATCCCATTCACAATTGCACCAAGAAGCAGAAAATACCCAGGGATAAATCTAACCAAAGATGTAAAAGATCTGTATGCTGAAAACTATAGAAAGCTTATGAAGGAAATTGAAGAAGATATAAAGAAATGGAAAAACATTCCATGCTCATGGATTGGAAGAATAAATATTGTCAAAATGTCAATACTACCCAAAGCTATCTACACATTCAATGCAATCCCAATCAAAATTGCACCAGCATTCTTCTCAAAGCTAGAACAAGCAATCCTAAAATTCATATGGAACCACAAAAGGCCCCGAATAGCCAAAGTAATTTTGAAGAAGAAGACCAAAGCAGGAGGCATCACAATCCCAGACTTTAGCCTCTACTACAAAGCTGTCATCATCAAGACAGCATGGTATTGGCACAAAAACAGGCACATAGACCAATGGAATAGAATAGAAACCCCAGAACTAGACCCACAAACGTATGGCCAACTCATCTTTGACAAAGCAGGAAAGAACATCCAATGGAAAAAAGACAGTCTCTTTAACAAATGGTGCTGGGAGAACTGGACAGCAATATGCAGAAGGTTGAAACTAGACCACTTTCTCACACCATTCACAGAAATAAACTCAAAATGGATAAAGGACCTGAATGTGAGACAGGAAACCATCAAAACCCTAGAGGAGAAAGCAGGAAAAGACCTCTCTGACTTCAGCTGTAGCAATTTCTTACTTGACACATCCCCAAAGGCAAGGGAATTAAAAGCAAAAATGAACTACTGGGACCTCATGAAGATAAAAAGCTTCTGCACAGCAAAGGAAACAACCAACAAAACTAAAAGGCAACCAACAGAATGGGAAAAGATATTTGCAAATGACATATCGGACAAAGGGCTAGTATCCAAAATCTATAAAGAGCTCACCAAACTCCACGCCCGAAAAACAAATAATCCAGTGAAGAAATGGGCAGAAAACATGAATAGACACTTCTCTAAAGAAGACATCTGGATGGCCAACAGGCACATGAAAAGATGCTCAACGTTGCTCCTCATCAGGGAAATACAAATCAAAACCACACTCAGATATCACCTCACGCCAGCCGGAGTGGCCAAAATGAACAAATCAGGAGACTATAGACGCTGGAGAGGATGTGGAGAAACGGGAACCCTCTTGCACTGTTGGTGGGAATGCAAACTGGTGTAGCCGCTCTGGAAAACAGTGTGGAGGTTCCTCAAAAAATTAAAAATAGACCTACCCTATGACCCAGCAGTAGCACTGCTAGGAATTTACCCAAGGGATACAGTACTGATGCATAGGGGCTCTTGTACCCCAATGTTTATAGCAGCACCCTCAACAATAGCAAAATTGTGGAAAAAGCCTAAATGTCCATCAACTGATGAATGGATAAAGAAATTGTGGTTTATATACACAATGGAGTACTACGTGGCAATGAGAAAGAATGAAATATGGCCTTTTGTAGCAACGTGGATGGAACTGGAGAGTGTGACGCTAAGTGAAATAAGCCATACAGAGAAAGACAGATACCATATGTGTTCACTCTTAAGTGGATCCTGAGAAACTTAACAGAAACCCATGGGGGAGGGGAAGGAAAAAAAAAAAGAGGTTAGAGTGGGAGAGAGCCAAAACATAAGAGACTCTTAAAAACTGAGAACAAACTGAGGGTTGATGGGGGGTGGGAGGTAGGGTAGGGTGGATGATGGGTATTGAGGAGGGCACCTTTTGGGATGAGCACTGGGTGTTGTATGGAAACCAATTTGACAATAAATTAAAAAAAAAAGAAAATGGATATTTGAAAATTAAAAAAACATGAAAAGAAATCTGTACAATAAATTGGGTGAAGAATATTGATACTTACTTGAAAAAAATGAAATTAAAACAGTATCATTTTTCACGCATTAAAAAATCTAACTTGGGGGGCATCTGAGTGACTCGGTTGAGCATCTGACTCTTGGTTTGGGCTCAGGTCATGATTCCAGGGTTGTGGGATCCAGCCCCACGATGGGCTCCGTGCTCAGAGTGGATTCTGCTTAAAAGACTGCTTAAGGGGTGCCTGGATGGCTCAGTCAGCTAAGCGTCGGACTTCAGCTCGGGTCTTGAGCTCACAGTTTGTGAATTTGAGCCCCACGTTAGGCCCTGTGCTGACAGCTCAGAGCCTGGAGCCTGCTTCAGATGCTGTGTCTCCCTCTGCCCTTTCCCCACTCACACTCTGTCTCTGTCTGTCTCTCAAAAATGAATAAGCATTAAAAAATTAAAAAAAAAGAGACTGCTTAAGATTCTCCCCCTCTCTCTGCCCCCCCAAAATAAAGAAATGAACTTTAAAAAAACTGCTTAAAAATATGTATATTTTATATGAATGAAGGCTAAACTACAGCTTTTGCATTGGCAGAGATGGAGTTTAAAAACATAACACTGAACAAGAAAAGTAATCTCAGAACACTAAATGCAGTTTGATATTTTATAAAGCTTAAAAACAGGCAAAACTAAACAATTTGTCATATATATTACACTGTATCTATATATATTGTATTAAAAGCAAGGTAATAAGAAACACACAACTCAGAATAGAAGTCACCTTTGGAAGTGGTGGCAGATATATGGAAAAGAGGAAGAAAACAGAAAAAAAGAGATTGCTAAAGAGTCAGTTTCCTGATTGAATGATGGGTTTGTGTACGTTTGGATTAATAAATTGTGTATATGTGATGAACATTTTTGTCTAATAAAATCTTATATTAAGCAGAAAGAAATTTAAAGCATTTTTAAAAGCAAATAAATTAGTGAAAACACTTGCAATACATATGACAAGAAGCAATACTATTTTGAAATAAATATAAAGATCTCATACTATTCTAATGTAAGACCTAAATATTAAAAATGCATGAAGAAACTAAGCAATTAATAAAAATAAATAAGCATTTGAATACTATAATTCAGTTTCAATAAGATTTAAGAGGTTAATTTAAAATGATAAAATAACACTCAGGGGTGCCTGGGTGGCTCAGTCGGTTAAGTGTCCAACTCTTGATTTCGGCTCAGGTCATGATCTCACGGCTCATGGGTTTGAGCCCCGTGTCAGGGCAGAGCCTGCTTGGGATTCTCTCTCCTTCTCTCTCTGCCACTCCCCTGCTCTCTCTGTCGCAATAAATAAATAAACTTAAAAAAATAAAAAGATAAAACAAAATACCAGTCTACAACTTTGGCATTAATTAAAATTATCAAAAATATGAAAAATACAGAAAAGAAATATATCAGATTTATAAAACACAACTTACAAAATTCTTAAAGTAATTACAATATAAAACTTAATTACACCACTTCAATAATCACTCATAGGGTCTTATCTAAATCTATTTGAATTATTTCCAAGTGATGGAAACATACACAGCCAATACAATTTTGTATCATAAGTGAATATATGTTGTAATAGATATGTTAAAGAAATCTACAGGTAATAACCCGTAGCATAGTATAATACTAATTTTCTTTATAATATTATATATTAATATAAAGATATATTAAAAATTGGTTTTCAAAGTTGTAGGTGTGTTTTTCTCTTGGTGTTAAAATTAGGTATGTTTTCTTTACCATGTTTATTCTCTTTGATTTCTATATTTGCTTTATTAACTTTTTCTAATTTTAAAAATACATTATGCTTAAATATGCATATTTTTTCAATGAGACTTCCGAAATTATTTTCACATGTTCTATTGACCTCAAAATAATTGTTTTGGGTGGTGATTAGGGGGAAGGCGGGGTGAGGAAGTGTAGGCCCAGGAAGTAGTTATCCCATAGAACTCAGAAGCGAAAACAGGAATTCAATAGCAGGATGTAAATTACCACACGGACAAGAGATTCTGTTGAGCGCAGCATCTGCCAAAATCTGAAGAAGCAAAATATAGCAAGATGGAAATCCATGCCTCTCTGGTATACGTTAGATGACTTCAGTGATTTAAACCCAAAACAGTAAAGAACTATTCTTCCAAAGGAAAGGGCACAAAACTTCTTTTATCCTACGAAAATGTCACAGGCTTAGATCTTGTTTGTGATGGAAAGCCACCACATGGTTTGCATCAGGATATTTTAGCATGTGACATTAAAAGTTTGCATATGTGTCCGAATCTATATTGAGGCTTCTGGAGGTGTTTTAATCAGTATTTCAGGGCTACTTATTTTTACCTCTCGACTCTTTGGTCTACCTTCTCCCCAGGTTTTTTCTTTCTTTCTTTTACCATGCTTTTCTATCTGATTTTATCACCCCACTTTGTTAATTCATTGCTCATTTGTTGAGAATGAGGTATGCACCAGATTTGGTGCTTTGTTATGGGAAAAGAGCGATGAAAAAAGGTTCTTCCCTGCATCGTACTGGGTGGCTTCTGACTGAAATGTACAAGCCACCCGACCTTTGTGGTCCACTGTACTGATAACTGCTGGTTGAGGTCATGATTATTTACCAAAGCCACCCACTTTGCCAGTATCTCACTATTTATTTTTTTTTATTTATTTATTTTTTCAATATATGAAATTTATTGTCAAATTTGTTTCCATACAACACCCAGTGCTCATCCCAAAAGGTGCCCTCCTCAATACCCATCATCTCACTATTTATTTTTAATTTAATTACTGTTGTCTCTCTCTCTCTCTTTTTTTTTTTATTTTTTTTATTTTCGAGGGAGACAGAGAGCTGTCAGCACAGAGCCTGATGCAGGCTTCCACCCCACAGATCGTGAGATCATGACCTGAGACAAGATAAAAGAGTCTGACACTCAAACTACTGTACCCCCCAGGTGCCCCATAATAGCTGCTGTTTTTTCTTCCATTTTCCCTTTTTTTCCCTCCCTCCTTTCTTTCTTTTTCTTTCTCTCTTTCTCTCCCTTCCTCCCTCCCTCCTTTCCCTCCTTCTATCCTTCTTTCTTCTCTTTCTTTCTGATTTTTTTCAGATGAATAAATTTAGGGGGTCTAACTTACAGCATGGTAATTACAGTTAATACTGTGCTAAGTATTTGAAAGCTGGGAAGAGAGTAGATCTTTAGCCGTGAATAATTTAGCCATAAATAATTGTATCAACTCTGCCGTTGTACACCTTAAACTTACATGATACGTCAATTGTATCTCAAAGAAGCATCTCACTATTTCATCTACAGACTCTGTCACCTTCCTCACTCCTCTCTCCCTTTGCAGCTTATTCTCAGTTCTGCAACTTGTAACGTTTACATCCATGTGTGGGAAAAGAATGAATTGAAATAGGGAAGAGCAAGAACTTATTCCGAGAGTCATTTGGAGACTTCAAATATTTTATTTTATTTTATTTTATTTTATTTTATTTTATTTTATTTTATTTTATTTTATTTTATTTTATTATTTTATTTTATTTTTTAATTTAAAGTCAACTGAGTTAACCTACATTGCAGTCTTGGCTTTAGGAGTAGAATCCAGTGATTCATCTCTTATATAGGACACCCAGTCCTCATCCCAACAAGTGCCCTCCTTAATGCCCATCGCTCATTTAGCCCAGCCCCCCCCCACCTACCTGCCCTCCAGTAGCCTTCAGTTTGTTCTCTGTGTTTAAGAGTCTCTTATGGTTTGCCTCCCTTTCTCAAATTCCACAGATGAGTGAAAACATGACTATCTGTCTCTCTCTGACTGATTTATTTTGCTTAGCACAATACCCTCTAGTTCCATCCACATTGCTGCAAATGGCAGTATTTCATTCGTTTGGTCGCCAAGTAGTATTCTATTGCATATAAACCACATCTTCTTTATCCATTCGTCAGTTGATGGACCTTTGGGCTCTTTCCATAATTCGGCTATTGTTGGTAACATTTAATCAGGGTATGCTACATAAAATTAGCATTTTAGAAAGATTATTTTAAGAGTGTATGAGAAAATTAATCATAGGGATTTACGGAAATAGATGTAGATTCATAAGGGTAATACACAACATTAGATAAGGAGACTTAGTAAGTTGACACCAACACACGCGAGAATGGACGAGAAGCTGAACAAATAGAACAGTAATGAACACGACAGAAGAGAGACGACTATTAAAGTATTGTTACCAAAACTTGTGACCCTCTACCTACCTAATGCCATCCTGCCAAATTCAACATTTTCAACTTTCTTGTTCATTTTCTAATTAAGTACATGGCATGCGGCAGGTTAAAGGTTAAATAACCGTAATCCTTTAAGGAACTCACACGAATAATGAAGAGCTGTAATTCATTAAGTTGACTTTGCTAGATATGAGCTAGCTGTGGTTCTTGAACTATAGCAAGTCGTAGTAAAAAAAAAAAGTCTTTTTTAAAATTGTTTATGTATTCTCTTTTAAGTTTATTTATTTATTTTGAGAGAGAGAGAGAGAGAGAGAGAGAACAAAGTGGGGGAGATTAGAGAGAAAGGGAGAGAGAGAGAGAATCCCAAGCAGGCTCTGCACTGTCAGTGTGCGAGCCTGATGCAGGGCTGGAACTCATGAACAGCGAGATCATGACCTGAGCCGAAATCAAGAGTTGGTCGCTTAACCGACTGAGCCATCCAGGCACCCCAAAGAAGTCTTTTTTTTTTTTTTAAAGTCAGACATTCAGCTGATTTTCTAGAAATTTGCTGGTCTTCAGTCATAAGCAAAATAGTCACAAAGAAGTATCAGGGCATCTTCAAAAGTCCTAACACTTGTCTAGGCCTCCTGTCTCAGGGCAAACAGCCTTTTCCAGCCCGTGACCCTTTGCCATCCTCATTTCCACCAAATGTCCATGAAGTGTAAGTTTAAAGGTTATCACTATTTCATATGTGCTCTGAAATATCTCCTAGCCGTATTTTCCTTTGTCCATTCTTGCTCTTTCGAGTCCATTAAAGACTTGTTCTTTGTTTCCCTCGTTGCAATTTCTTTTCATTTCTCTTCTTTACTAAAAGTTATAGCAGAAAGATCAAGAGTTTGGACACAGCTGGCCCTGGGTTTAAATTACATTTTAGAATTTACTATATGAACTGACATAAATCAATTAGCCTTTAAATGCTTATTTTCGCTTTAGCAATGGAGACAATAATACCTACCTCTCAGGTGGCTTGTGAGAATTAAATTGAATGATGTAAAGCATTTACTACAGTACCTAGCATTTGGTAATAATAAATGTGTGTTTCTCATGTACACCTTATTGCCATTTTTACAACTTCATATCTTTGTCTGACTTCTACATTTTTTTAATGGTTATTCATTCGAGAGAGAGAGAGAGAGAGAGAGAGAAAGTGTGAGTGAGGGAGGGGTAGAGAGAGAGAAGGAGACATAGAATCCGAAGCAGGCTCCAGGCTCTGAGCTGTCAGCACAGCGCCCTATGTGGGGCTTGAACTCAAGAACCGTGAGATGATGACCTGAGCTGATGTCAGATGCTTAACTGACTGAGCCACCCAGGCGCCCCTATATTCTTGTCTGACTTCTAACCCATGGCTTTTATCGTTTGTTTTTGTTGACTTCGTTCATGATTTTCCCTTTTTTTTTGGATTCGTATTCTGCCTCCGTTATTGCTGCCGCACAAAGTGCCACCAAAATTCCAAGATTTTTTATGTTTCTCATTTCCTCTCTATTTTCATCCTTACTGTATAATATTGATATCTATCTGTTGACAGACATCCTCCTACCATACCCACTCTCTTCCCAATGGCAGAGCAAAATAAAAGCAAACCCTTATCAACATGTCAAGAGCTTTGCCTTATTGTGAGACTATCTCTTTCCAAGTCTTAAGAAAGAATTCCCGGATCCTCTCATACATGCCTCGGAGGTGGGCTAATGATGTGAAAACAGGTCTGTTTGGAAAGGAGACCCTAAGATTAAGTTACTGGTACTTGAAAGAAGAAGTCATTGTAAAAGCTGAGGTCATGTTTCCCCTGTTCCTTCCTTGTCACATCAGGATGTGGGGCAGCAAAAATCTGCCTGGTAGGTCCCACAGAGTAAGGGGAACTATAAACTGCGACCCTAAACTTTCAAAAAGGTCCATATTTTGCACTAAAAGATTTATGTGGCTTTTACTTAAAAGGTAAAACATGTGGCCAGATTTGTTTACTTTGGCACACATATTACTGTGTGTGCTAAAGGACTCAGATGGAAATGACATAACTCACAGCTGGATTTTCTGTCTTTCTTTTTAGAAGTTTATTTATTTTATGTTGAGAGAGGGAGACAGCACGGGCAGGGGAGGGACCGTGAGGGGTGGGAGGAGAGAGAATCTGAAGCAGGCCCCACACTGTCACCGAAGAGCCCAATGCAGGGCTTGAACTCACGAACCTCTACGTCATGACCTAGCCAAGACCTAGTCGGAACGCTTAACCCACCGAACTTCCCAGGCGCCCCTCGCAGTCGGATTTTCTATGAAACTTTTGCTGATGTCAACATGAGCATGGATAAACACATTTGAAAATATTCTATAATCTGCGAGAATGTTTAAAATTGAGTCCTTGAAGATTAGATATTTTTAAAAAGTTTTTATTTATTTATTTTGGGAGAGACAGAGACAGTACGAGTGCGGGAGGGGCAGAGAAAGAGGGAGGATCCCAAGTAGCAGCCCAATGCGGGGACTGAACTCGTGAACCATGAGCTCATGCCCTGAGCCGAAGTCAAGAGTCAGAGGCTAAACTCACTGAGCCACTCAGGCACCCTGGAAAATTAGATTTTTAATGTTAATGGTTATGTGAAATAAAATAAAGTTTAGTCACCCAATGAGTTGGGAAAACATCAACTTATTTGTTTTTTCAATTTTGCTGCTTGTATACTTCTTTTTATTATTCTATATATCACAGTTGAATTAATGAATGACAGTTGTCTTGACAAAATGCACTTGTGTGATTATTGTGAACTGAACCAGCAACTATTTTCACGGAATACGATTTTATTAGAAAGAACAACTGGCAAACTTTGTTTATTCAAACCTGGGTATTTGGCAAAAAATTTCTCAAAAGTAAACAAAATAGGCCTGCCACTTCAAAGAAGACAACTGACAATATTTGTTACCAATGGGAAAACATCAATTTAAATGATTTCAAACATTTGGTGGAAACCAGTAGAAGTAGTTTCTTAGCTCACAGTGATTGTTGTACATTTTATTTTATTTATTTATTTATTTATTTATTTATTTATTTATTTTTTTTTAACGTTTATTTATTTTTGAGACAGAGAGACAGAGCATGAACAGGGGAGGGTCAGAGAGAGGGAGACACAGAATCTGAAACAGGCTCCAGGCTCTGAGCTGTCAGCACAGAGCCCGGCGCGGGGCTCGAACTCACGGACCGCGAGATCATGACCTGAGCCGAAGTCGGATGCTTAACCAACTGAGCCACCCAGGCGCCCCTGATTGTTGTATATTTTAATGGGCTTATACATCCTATTCTGCTTCTTTGGGAAAATGTCCTTTTCTTCCTCATGTTTTATCTGTTAATAGTTATTGTTCACATCTTCTGATAAACCCACATCTTCCTGATTATAGTGATAGATCCAAGGAAAAGTCAACAAGTCCATCAGGGTACTTGTCAGGATTTTTCATACCATACTTCTATATGGAGGAGGCGGATTAATAAAAATGAAGCTAACGTACAGAAATTAAAATGAGATATAAGAGAATAAAGACTTCAGATAAGTACCTTAGCTCTTATAAATGTTCATTATTAAATTCAAAAGCTTTGTCCTTCCTTGTCCCTTCCTTGTCAACCTAGATACTTAGCAGATCACAAAACAAAGGTTAAATAAAATTATGCTGCAATTAACGTCAAATGTGTTATTAAGGAGTCCAATTAAATTTCAGTACTCACTAGGTATGAGCCAGTTATACCTCTGACACTGTCTCTTTTTCTCTTCTCAGAACAGAGGTAAATGGCCAAGTCAGAAACAGAAGAAAAACAGGAAGAACTTTTTCTGGGAAAGCGGGACATAAAACAAGCATTGGGGAAATATAATTTACTATCCAGCACAAGGTCATATGATTGAGACAATGGAGGGTAAAAAGGGTGGGGGGGGGGGAGGTACTGAAACTGGGTCTGGTACCTAGTTTCTCAGCCACAACTTCCTGAAATTTTCAAAATGCAGGATGACTGGAACCATTTTCACTTCTTTGACATTTTCTTGCTGACACAATGCAGAGCAAACTATTGCTGGTAAATGTGTGAGCTTTGATCTCACAGGAGTGAGAACTAAAAACATAGAACAACGAAAACCTGGTTGCGGCTATGCTCTGACAAAATGTACGTACGGACACTTACCTCCACAGCAAACCTGCTTCTGTTTTGGCCTTCCTCCATTGCCAGTCTCCAAAGTTCCCTCCCTCAGACATTTGGCAGTAAGCAATTCCTACTATAAATGTTTGCGTCTCTTTCTCACCTTCACAGTGAGCAGGCACAATGAATGTGATAACCTTCTCTTTTGGCAGTGGCTGGATATTCCGCTTTAAGGACTCCCATCAGGCTACAGCTGAGGCCATAATTTCACTTCGAGATTTGACAGAGGAAAGATCTGCTGCCATGGTCACTGGGTCACTGTTATGGCCTGAATTGCATCGTCCCCAAATTTGTAGGCTGAAGCTCTAACCCACAATGTGACTGCACTTGGAGATGGGGCCTTCAGGGAGGTAATTAAGGTTAAATGAGGTTATAAGGGTGGGACCCCAAACCAATAGGATTGGCGTCCTTATATGAAGACGAGAAGACACCAGAGAGCTCTCCTTCTGCGTGCACACAGAGGAAAGGCCGTGTGAGAACTTGACGAGAAGGTAACCAACCGTCTGCAAGCCAGGAAGATCTCTCATGACACACCAGATCTGCCAACACCTTGATCATGGACTTCTAGTCTCCTGAACTTTGAGAAAATAAATTCCAGTTGTTTAAGTCACCCAACCTGTCGTATTTTGTTATGGCATCCCAAGCTGAATATATAGTCACTAGTAAGGTTGTTGGCAGGATCCAGTGTGTTATGGGATATTGCATTTGAGGGACACTGTTTCTTGCTGACTGAGACAGAGGCTTCATTCAGTTCCTTGCCATATTGACCTCTCCATAGAGCAGAGAGAGCATGAACTCTTGCAGCAAGAGAGACTACCAGAAAGATGGAATCACAGTCATTTATAACCTAATCTTCAAAGGGACATCTCAGCATTTTTTGCTGTATTTTATTCATTAGAAGTAAGTCATGAGGCCCAGCCCACACACAAGAGAAGGAGATTACACAAGTCATGGTTACTTGAAGAACATAATTGGGAAGAATCTGAGGAAGAATCTACAGCAAAGACTGAACAAAGACAGAACAGGACATATGAGAGCTGTGGAACAATACATAACAGTGCCACATACTTGTAATTGGAATGCCAGGAGGAAAATGGTGATGGAATGGGGCAGAAAAAATGACGGTCAAGAATTAATGATAGACCCCAAACCACAGGTCCAACATACTTAAAGAACACCAAACGAGATGAGAGGTACACACACACAGAGTGTACTATGTTCAATTGAGAAAGAAAGAGAGAGAGAGGATGAGAAAGTTGAAGTCCACCAGAGGAAAAAAGTCACATGACATAGAGAGGAATGAGAAATCATTATAGTAGACTTCTTATCAAGATGATGCTTCATAAAGACAGTGAAAATGACATCTATTAAGATCTGAATGAAAGAAACTAACCTATCAACCCAGAACTACAGGGCACAGTGAAAATATTTTTCAAAACTAAAGGAGAAAGTTTTAAAATTCCTCAAACAAAACTTGATAGAAATAATTACCATCATTAATTACCACCAAGTTAATTCCAAAGAATAAACCAGGGGAAAGGGAGAATAATAGAGTGGAGAAATCCAGTAAACACCACCTCAACCAAATAATCAAGGGTTACATCCCCTGCAATGACATGTATATATCATGTATCCCCTTGGTATTTCAGGATGAATAAGGCGACTCACTTCTTATTTTCTAAATACCGGTATAGTTAATGTACAATGTTATATTACTTTCAGGCGTATAACGGAGTAATTCAACAATTCTATACATTCCTTAGTGCCCACATGATAAATGTACTCTTCATCCCCCTTCACCTACCTCACCTATCCCTTGCCTCATCTTCCCTCTGCTAACCACCATTTTGTTCTCTATAGTTAAGAATCTGTTTTTTGGTTTGACTCTTTTTCTTTGCTCACTTTTTTTGTTTCATAAATTCCACATATGAGTGAAATCGTGTGGTACTTTTCTTTCTCTAACTAACTTATTTCATTCATCATTATAACTTCTAGATCCATCCATGTGGTTGCAAGTGGCAAGATTTCATTTTTTATGACTAATATTCCACTCTGTGTGTGTGTGTCAGGAAGAGAGAGAGAGAGAGAGAGAGAGAGAGACCTCTTCTTTATTCATTGATCTATCGATAGACACTTGGGCTGCTTCCTTAGTTTGCCTATAGTATATAGTCCTGCAATAAACATAGGGGTGCGTGCATCTTTTTTAATTTATGTTTCCCTATTCTTTGGGTAAATACCCAGTAGTGGAATTGCTGAATCATATAGTAATTCTATTTTTAATTTTTTGAGGAACCTCCATATTGTCTTCCATAGTGGCTGCAACAGTTTGCACTCCCACCAATGGTGCACGAGGGTTTCTTTTGTCCACATCCTTGCCAACACTAGTTGTGTCTTGTGTTTTTGATTTTAGCCATTCTGACAGGTGTGAGGTGATATCTCCTTGTGGTTTTGGTTTTAATTTCCCTGATGATGAGTGATGTTGAGCATCTTTTCATGTGTCTGTTGGCCATCTGGATGTCTTCTTTGGAAAAATGTCTGTTCATGTCTTCTGCCCATTTTTAATTGGATTATTTGGGTCTGTGTGTGTGTGTGTTGAGTTGTATAAGTACTTTAAATATTTTAGATACTGGGGCACCTGGGTAGCTCAGTCAGTTAAACTTCCAACTCTTGATTTGGCTCAGGTCATGATCTCATGGTTTGTGAGATTGAGACTCACCTTGGGCTCTGTGCTGACAGTGGGGAGCCTGCTTGGGATTCTTTCTCTCCCTCTCTCTCTGCTCCTCTCGCACTTGCTCTCTCTCTCTCTCTCTCTCTCTCTCAAATAAATAAATAAACATTACTAAAATAAATATTTTGGACACTAACCCTTCTCAGATATGTCATTTGCAAATATACTCCCATTCAGTACGTTGCCTTTTAGTTTTCTTGATTATTTCCTTTGCTTTGTAGAAGCTTTTTATTTTAATGTAGTCCCAATAGTACATTTTTGCTTTTGTTTCCCTTGCCTCAGGAGACATATCTAGACAAATGTTGTTACAGTCAAGTCAAAGAAATTACTGCCTGTGTTCTCTTCCAGGATTTTTATGGCTTCAGATATCACATGGTAGGTCTTTAATCCGCTTTGGATTTATTTTTCTGTATGGTGTAAGATAGTAGTCCAGTTCCATCCTTTTGCATGTAGCCTTCCAGTTTTCCCAATTCCATTTGTTGAAGAGACTACACTTTTCTCATTGCATATTCTTGCCTCCTTTGGCAAAGATCGATTGACCAAATAATTGTGGGTTTATTTCTGGACTCTCTATTCTGTTCCATTGATCTATAGGTCTCTTTTTGTGTGTGCTGGGATCATACTGTTTGGATTACTATAGCTTTGTAGTATATCCTGAAATCTGGGATTGTGATACCTCCAGTTTAGTTCTTCTTTTAAAGATTGCTTTGGCTATTTGGGGTCTTTTGTGGTCCCATACAAATTTTAAGATTATTTGTTCTAGCTCTATAAAAAACACCTGTGGTATTTTGATAGGGATTGCCTTGAACGTATGGATTGCTGTAGGTAGTATGGACACCTGAGCAGTATTTGTTCCTCCAATCCATGAGGATTCCATTTCTTTGTATCATCTTCAATTTCCTTCATCAATGTCTTATAGTTTTCAGAGTACAGGTCTTCCACTTCCTTAGTTTATTCCTAGGTATTTTATTATTTTTTTTAAGTTTATTTCTTTATTTACTTAGTGTGAGTGAATGGTGGGAAGGGACAGAGGAAGAGGGAGAGAGAATCCCACACAGATTTTGCACTGCACAGTGCAGAGCTCAACACAGGGCTTGATTTCATGAACTGTGAGATCGTGACCTGAGCCAAGATAAAGAGTTGGATGCTTAACCGACTGAGGTACCCAGGTGCCCCTTTATTATTGGTGTAATTATTATTGGTGTAATTGTAAATGGGATCGTTTCTTAATTTCTCTTTCTGCTACTTTATTATTAGTGTGTAGAACACAACAGATTTCTGTATGATTTTGTATCCTGCAACCTTGATGAATTCATGTATCAGTTCTAGTATCTTTTTTTGTAGAGTCTTTAGGGTTTCCTGTGTATAGTATCATATTATCTGCAAATAGTGAAAGTTTTATTCCTTCCTCACCAATTTGGATGACTTTTATTTCTTTTCCTTATATGATGCTGTGGCTAGGACTTCCAGTACTATGTTGAATAAAAATGGCGAGGGTGTACGTCCTTGTCTTGTTCCTGATCTTAAGAGAAAAGCTCTCAGTTTTTCACCATTGTGTATGATGTTAGCTGTGGGTTTACATATATTATCATGAAAAATAACATTTTGTTATGTTGATATATATTCTCTATAAACCTACTTTGTTGAGGTTTTTTTTTTTATTATGAATGGATATTTTTCTTTGTCAAATGTTTTTTTCTGTATCTATTGAGATGATTATCTGATTTTTATTCTTTCTCTTATTGGTGTGATATATCACGTTGATTTGTAAATATTGAACCATGCTTGCATCCCATAAAAAAAGTCCCACTCGATTGTGACAAATTATTCTTTTAACGTATTGTTAGATTTGGCTTGCTAATATTTTGTTGAGGATTTTTGCATCTATGTTCATCAGAGATATTGGCCCACAGTTCTCTTGTGTGTGTTTGTGTGTGTTTGTGTGTGTGTGTGTGTGTGTGTGTGTGTGTGTGTGTGTGTTTTCTTTATCTGGTTTTGGTGTCAGGATAATGCTGGCCTCAAAGGATGAATTTGGAAATATTCCTTTATCTTCTATGTTTTGGAAGAATTTGAGAAGAATAGGTATTAACTCTTTAAATGTTTGGTGGAATTCACTTGTGAAGCCATCTGGTCTTGGATTTTTGTTTCCTGGGAGTTTTTTGATTGCTGACTCAACTTCACTGCTGGTAGTTGGTCTGTTCAAATTTTCTATTTCTTCTTGATTCAGTTTTGGGAGGTTATATGTTTCTAGAAATTGATTCATTTCTAAATTGTCCAGTTTGTTGTCATATATTTTTTCATAATATTCTCTTATTATCTTTTATATTTCTGTGGCATTGTTTTTTGTTTGTTTGTTTGTTTGTTTTCAGCTCTGATTTAATTTGAGTCCTCTCTGTTTTTGGGTGTATTTTTTGATGATGAGTCTGGCAAAAGGTTTAATCAATTTTGTTGATCTTTTCAAAGAACTAGCTCCTGTTTTCATTGATCTGTTCTATTGTTTTTTGTTTTTTTTAGTTTCTATTTCATTTCTTTCTGCTCTGTGCTTTATTATTTTCTTCCTGCTGCTTCCCAAAGATTTTTAACTACTTTGTTTTCATTTTTATCTGTTTCCATGTATTTTTTATTTCCTCTTTGATTTCTTGGCTTACCCATTTGTTGTGTAGTAGCATGTTATTTGACCTCCATGTGTTTGTGGTCTTTCCAGATTTTTTCTTGCGGTTGATTTCTAGTTTTATGGCATTGTAGTCAAAAAAGATGCATGGTATGACTTCAATCTTTTTTAATTTTCTGAGACTTGTTTTGTGGACGGATATGTGATCTATTCTGGATAATGTTCCATGTGCACTTGAAAATAATGTGTATTCTACTGTTTGGGGGATGGGTTGTTCTGAATATGTCTGTTAAATCCATCTTGACCCAATGTCAAAGTCATTGTTTCCTTGTTGATTTTCTGTTTAGATGATCTGTTCACTGATGTAAGTGGGGTGTTAAAATCCCCTACTGTTATTGTATTACTATCGATTATTTCCTTTATGCTTGTTATTAGCTGCTTTATGTATTTGATTGCTCTCATGTCAGGTGCATAAATACTTACAATTGTTATGTCTTCTTGTTGGAATGTCCATTTGTGATTGTAGAGTGTTCCTCTTTCTCTCATGTTATAGTCTGTTTTAAAGTCTATTTTGTACAATATAACTATTGCCGCCTCAGCTTTCTTTTCACTTTTATTTGCATGATAAATGCTTTTCTACCCTTTCACTTGCAATCAGCACGTGTCACTAGGTCTGAAATGACTCTCTTGTAGGCAGCATATGGATGTGGCTTGTTTTTTTTTAAATCATTCGGTCACCCTATGCCTTTTGATTGGAGCATTTCGTCCCATGTACATTCAAAGTAATTATTGATAGGTATGTATGTACTTATTGCCATTGGTTACTTGTTTTGTGGTTGTTTTTGTAGTTCTTCTTTGTTTCATTCTCCTCTTCCTCTCTTCTATTATGGTTTGCTGGCTTTCTTTAATGATATACTTGGATTCCTTTCTCTTTATTTTTTGCATATCTGTTAGTGGTTTTTGATTTGTGGTTACGACTCAGTTTGTATATAGCATCGTATGCATATAGCAGTCTATGTTAAGTTGATGGTCGCTTAAGTTTGAATTTTTTCTCTACTTCTCTCCCCACCATGTTTTAGGTATATTTTGTCATACTTCGCATCATTTTATTTTGTGAATCTCTTGACTGATTTTTACAGATATACTTAACTTTACTACTTTTTCCTACTTGTGGTCTTTCTTTTCCGCTGAAAGAGTGTCCTTTAACATTTCTTGTGGGGCTAGTTTAGTGGTGATGAATTCTTTTAGCTTTTGTTTGTCTGGGAAACTTTATTTCTCCTTCTGTTCTGAATGATAGCTTTTCTGAATAGAGTATTCTTGGCTGCAAGTTTTTTCTTTCCTCTCTTTGAACATATCATGCCACTACCTTCTGGCCTGCAAACTTTGTGCTGAAAAATCAGCTGGCAGCCTTGTGGGATTTCCTTTGTATATAACTTCTTTCTTTTCTCTTGCTGCTTTTAAAATTTAAAGATTATTATTTTTTAAGGTGATTTAAGTGGCCGAGTAATATAGACATGAAAGATGAGAACATTTGAGACTCTCAAGAAAGTTAGACTTGGAGCAGAGAGACATAGGCAAAACTTTTGGTAATATAGATTTGGTCCTCTTTTCTGTTGAGGTGACCAGACTCTATTCTTGCCCTGTTTCATCAAAGTATCTAGGTTCTCTCAAATAGTATCACAAATTACGTGTAAGTGGGTATAAGACTATGAAAGTTGGAAATGTCTTCACTCCATATAAACTAAATTTCACTTTGAAAGTCAGTATATATCATATGATGGTTAAAAGCATGGCCTCAAGAACCAAAGTACTCGGCCTCAAATTTCAGCCCTGTCACTTATTAGTTGCATATCTTTAGGCAAGTCATTTAACTTCTCTGTCCTTCAGTTTTCCCAAATCTAAAATGTGTATTAAAAAGTATG
The DNA here is from genome assembly GCF_018350195.1 of Panthera tigris. NCBI lineage: Eukaryota > Metazoa > Chordata > Mammalia > Carnivora > Felidae > Panthera > Panthera tigris. The sequence goes on from NC_056666.1 coordinate 41,833,578, forward strand.
TAACCTTGTCAGATTATTGTGAGGATTAAGTTGTTAACTAATGTGAAACATTTAAAGCAGTCCCTGGTGCATAGTAAGTACCACGTGCTAACTACTCTTACATGGAGTAGAATTTCACCATCCAGGGACATGCTGAGCAACAAAGGGGGCAGGACACATTACTATTAATACTCTCTCAAACAATTGCAATAATTCTGAAAGCACAATCTCAATTTTCATTTACCTCCTACTAGTGTATTAATAAGGAGGTGTTTTGTTTTAATTTTTTTTTAATGTTTACTTATTTTTGAGAGAGAGACAGAATCCGAGTGGGGGAGGGGCAGAGAGAGAGGGAGACACAGAATCCGAAGCAGGCTCCAGCCTCTGAGCTGTCAGCACAGAGCTCGACGTGGGGCTCGAACTCACGAACTGTGAGATCATGACCTGAGCTGAAGTCAGACACTTAACTGACTGAGCCACCCGAGTGCCCCTAAGGAGGTGTTTTAACAACTGATGTCTCATACATAATTTTGGTAAAATAAATCTAAATATAGGGAGAAACTCTTTTTGTATTATATATTATTCTAAAATATGTACATAAATATTTACGTTAATTATTACATAGGTGGGGCTCCTACAAGTGTATACTATAATTTGACATAGATATATACATTTATATGTGTGTATATATATATATATATATAAATTTCTTTTTTTTTTTTTTTTAATGAGGCCGCTTCTTTTTTTTTTTTTTTTTTTCCTTTATTTTTGGGACAGAGAGAGACAGAGCATGAATGGGGGAGGGGCAGAGAGAGAGGGAGACACAGAATATGAAACAGTCTCCAGGCTCCGAGCCATCAGCCCAGAGCCCGACGCGGGGCTCGAACTCACGGACCGCGAGATCGTGACCTGGCTGAAGTCCGACGCTTAACCGACTGCGCCACCCAGGCGCCCCATAAATTTCTTTTATTCACATATACAGTAATGGGGGAACAGTACATGACATACAATTGGGTATTTAATGTGCAATGCCTGACAAAAAGTAGGTACTTAGTAAATAGTTTATTAAAAGATTAAATGATTAAATGATTTAATTAGTTTATGTCCAATATATGTTTGAAATTGACAAGAGGAATGAAAACAATAGGAAGTGACCCAAATTTCATGATTCTACAAGATTGTGGCTTTGAAGCCCTAAATGCTAGAACAGAGTGTACTCAATACCAGAATACCGAGAAAAGGTTAAAAATCTATTCGCGACTAACACTGGAATATTTAACAACAGACTCTAAGCTTAGTGTTGAGCTGTTATAAATCTTTCTTTAGATTTATCTTCTATGTTAATATGTAATATGGATACGTGATTTTTATTAAAATATAAACTTTCCTTATGATAACTTACACTTATATAGAAAAGACATAATTTGCATATTCATTTCAGTTTTAGTTACACCGTCTTAAGGAACAAGGAAGTGAACCATTCAGTCTTTGTACCTTTACCGGGTGTTGCTGTGCAGATTTTTTTTAATTTTTTTTTTTTAACGTTTATTTATTTTTTTTTTTGAGACAGAGAGAGACAGAGCATGAACGGGGGAGGGTCAGAGAGAGAGGGAGACACAGAATCTGAAACAGGCTCCAGGCTCTGAGCAGTCAGCACAGAGCCCGATGCGGGGTTCGAACTCACATACCGCGAGATCGTGACCTGAGCCGAAGTCGGACGCTTAACCGACTGAGCCACCCAGGCGCCCCTTGTGCATATTTTATCGGGGACCAGAATTACATATTGGGAACCAATTAGGAACCAATAAGATTCATGTCTTGTAGAGATAACAATGTATTATTAACCTTTCAATAATCATTAACTTTCCCTTTCTTAGAAAAAGAGCTAAGAACTAACACATGAAATCAGCAAAGTCTCAGGATATAAAATCAATGTACAAAAATCTGTTGCATTTCTATACACCAATAATGAAGCAGCAGAAAGAGAAAGCAAGGAATTGATCCCATTTATAAAAACAATAATATACTTAGGAATAAACCTAACCAAAGAAAGAAAAGATCTTCACTCCAAAAACTAAAGAATACTTATAAAACAAATTAAAGAGGACACAAAGAAATGAAAAACATTCCATGCTCATGGATTGGAAGGGCAAATATTGTTAAAATGTCTATACTGCCCAAAACAATCTACATATTTAATGCAATACCTATCAAAATACCACCAGAATTTTTCACAGAGCTAGAACAAACAATCCCAAAATTTGTATGGAACCACAAAAGACCCCAAATAGCCAAAGAAATCCTGAAAAAGAAAAACAAAGCTGGAGGCATCACGATTCTGGACTTCAAGCTATATAACAAAGCTGTAGTCATCAAGACAGTATGGTACTGGCACAAAAACAGACACATGGATCAATGGAACAGAATAGAAAATCCAGATAGGGACTCACAACTATATGGCCAAATCATCTTCAAAAAAGCAGGGAAGAATATCCAATGGAAAAAAGACAGTCTCTTCAGTAAATTATACTGGGAAAACTGGACAGAAACATGCAGAAGAATAAAACTGGACCACTTTCTCACACAAGACACAAAAATAAATTCAAAATGGATGAAAGACGTAAATGTAAGACAGGAAACCATCAAAATCCTAGAGGAGAACACAGGCAGCACCCCTTTTGACCTTGGCCACAGCAACTTCTTATTAGACACATCACTGAAGGCAAGGGAAACAAAAGCAAAAATGAACTATTGGCACGTCATGAAGATAAAAATCTTCCACACAGTGAAGGAAGTAATCTACAAAACTAAAAAGCAGACTATGGAATGGGAGAAGATATTTGCAAATGACATATCTGATGAAGGGTTAGAATCCATAATCTGTAAAGAACTTACCAAATTCAACACTCAAAAACCAAATAATCCAATTAAAAATGGGCAGAGCAGGTATTTCTCTAAAGAAGACGTACATATTACCAATAGACATGTAAAAAGATGCTCAACATCACTCATCATCAGGGAAATGCAAATAAAAAACCACAGTGAGGTACCACCTTGCACCTGTCAGGATGGCTAACATTAACAACACAAGACACAACAGGTGTTAGCAAGGATGTGGAGAAAGGGGAACCTTCTTGCACTGCTGGTGGGAATGCAAACTGGTGCACCCACTCTGGAAAACAGTACAAAGTTTCCTCAAAAAGTTAACAATAGAAGCACCCTATGACCCAGCAATTGCACTAATAGGTATTTACCCCAATGATACACAAATACTGATTTGAAGGGGTACATGCACCCAAATGTTTATAGCAGTGTTATTAACAATAGCCAAACTATGAAGAGAGCCCAAGTATCATTTGACTGATGAATAGATAAAGAAGATGTGGTATCTATAGACAATGGAATATTACTCAGCCATCAAAAGGAATGAAATCTTGCCATTTACAACGATGTGGATGGAACTAGAGTGTATTATGCTAAGTGAAATAAGTCAATAGAGAAAGACAAATAGAATATGATTCCACTCATATGTGGAATTTAGGAAACAAAACAGATGAACATATGGGAAGGGGGGAAAAAAAGAGAGAGGGAATTATGTGTAAATGATGAATCACTGAATTCTACTTCTGAAATCAATATTACACTGTATGTTAACTAACTACAATTTAAATAAAAATTTGAAAAAAAACTAAAGGAAAACAAATTTGTTTTGATTTGGTAATAAGAAGAAAATTGTTATTTAAACCAAACTAGAAAAAACATATATGCAAATGAAAACATCTTCAAATGAAAAGACATCACGTTACATTTATCAAACCCCTCAAAAAATCAGAAAGCCTACTCAGAAATTCATAAAATCAAGACCAGGAAGTTAAGACAAATTCAAATTAGCAATATTCCCTTTTATTTAATCCCTTTGACAGTCTTAAAAACAGCTTTGAATAGTTACATTCACCAATTTAATTTTTACAAATTCAGCAGCCTTCTTTGGGATACGAGGAGATACAGGAACGTACTGTAATCTTCAGTGGACGAGGGGGATTCTTCCTCTATTCAGTAGTTCAGGTCTTCTTCATCAAGGTGTCTTAAAGGCTGAACAAAAGCCATACATGGAAAAACTGTTATTTTCCTCTTCATACACACTTGTAAGGAATTCCATTATAATGTAATCTAATGTGTTCTATTACCACACGCATGTGTGTGTGCACAAAACACACACACACACACACACACAAACTCACATGTATTAAACAGCATGCTACTTTCCTGAACAGAAAACTTAAATGCAGTGATCTGCAAACTTCAGTGGGCCCAAGAATGATGCCTTTTTCATAAAACTATGATGTATACCAAAATACCATTTTTACAAGCATCCCCATGTAATTCTGAAACAGTGCTTCAGCAGTGATTACGCTTTAAGGAAAAAGTAGTTTAATGATTATTCATTACATCAGAATAATATTCCTATGTTCAAGATTATAAATCAAAAGGCATTTGTAGTCTTAATCTAATAACGTTATTAGATTTTAATGTTTCTCTACACATATATACACACACATGTAATCTTATAGATGTAAACATATTTAATTATATTTGATAACATGAGCACATAAATGGAATGATATTGCACGTTTGTGGGTGATTTTTCCTTTTTCAACTAGCTGCACCATAATTTTCTAGCCACTGCGTCACTGTCATTCACTTTTTCCAGATTTTTGCCATTACTAACAATGCTGTGGGAAGGAATCATTATATGTGAGCTCTTTATCTGCATGGATGAAGTTCTCAGTGGGAGAAGTTCTGTATGAAAGGATGTGAAGCGTTTAAAAAATGATTAAGAGACATTTTTTAGGTTGCTTTCGGCAAAAGCTACCACACCTCTCATTTCCAATAGCAGTGTCTAAAATTTTCTCTGTATTCCCACCAGCGATATTGGCACTGTTTTAAATTTTTGGTGGCCTGTTTTATATAAAGTGATATCTCAGTGTTAATTGTAATTGGAACCTCCCAGACATACTGGTGAATTAGAGCATTTGTAAATGTCTAGGTGTCACTCGAAATTCATTCTGTGTGAGTTGTGTTTTCATAGCTTTGCCGAGTGATCTATCACATGCTATCCTTTAACAATTGTTAAGATATATGTATATAGATAGAGAGATCTATCTATCTACTCTCTCTCTCTCTGTCTATATGTATACTATATATACTATATATATATATATATATATATATATATATATATAGTAACACCTTGGTTTGCAATCATAATTCATTCTAGAAACATGCTTGTAATCCAAAGCGCTCGTAGATCAAAGCGAATTTCATGAACCATTGGCTCATTGTGACCATGTGACTTTTGGCATCGCGTACTACTCATTGCAAGACATCACTTGTTTATCAAGTTAAAACTTATTAGAAATGTTTGCTCGTCTTGCGGAACACTCGCAGAACAAGTAACTTGCAATCCAAGGTTTTACTGTATATATATTTATCCTTTTAATGCTATATATAATTTATTAGCTTCTATGTGTATATATGTACATAAATGATTTGACACTTTACATTTTTATACTTTTAAGAGTTCCGACTTTAATCCTGTGTCTCAGTCTGTATTTATTTCCACAACAAAACCATACTTTTGCTATATATAATTTCTAAATGTATAGTCCCCCCAAAATAGTTTTTTTAAAGATAGAAAATATCTGCACTATCTCATTTCACCATTTTTCTTTTTGATGTATAACTTAACAAATTTCTTGTCTATTCACTCTTTTCCCTTGTTACACTTCCTGCATGAAAAGCAAATTATAAAATGTAAACCCGATTGTGTCTTGCCCCAGCTTCATTTTTCAAAGTTCACTGCCTCCCTAACAGGAGCAGGCAAAGCCGCCCATTATAGGGGTCTACGCAACCTTTCTGCTTTGATTCTCACCACTTCTTCTCTCTCAGGTAGACTGCAAGATTTGCATTAAACGATCGTGCCTTTGTCAACAGTATCTTTTAGTTATGTGTCTTCAGTGCTCAGAACACCATTTGTCACCATAAACACGTACAATACATATGTTTTTCAAGATTTTTATTTTTAAGTAATCTCTACACCGAACGTGGGGCACAAACTAACAACCCTGAGATCAAGAGTTGCATGCTCTACCGAATGAGCCAGCCAGATGCCCCTGTTCAATACATATTTTGGAAGGAAAAACTTCTTTTTTTTTTTTTTTTTTTGGAAGGAAAAACTTCTTATTGTTCCCCAAAGATGTGGTTCTTTTTTATGCCTCCATATTTTGTACATGCTATGTCCTTGCCCTAAAGTTGTCTATCCTTCAATCATCTGATATTTCCCTTGAGTATCACATCTTCCTCAGAATCTCAAACTTTCTTAGGAAAACTTTCTGTATTCTTACAGGCATCGTATACTACCTTTACCATAACATAACATTATACAAGTGTTGACATAAGTCTTTTCTCTTTCCCCAAATGACCCTTATAATATCTTGAAAAGATTTTTTTCATACTAATTTACACAGTTCTTCCTTAGCTCTATGATCTACCACTGTTATTGCTTAGAATATACAACTAAGAGTTGGCCAAGAGTCACATCGGGGCGCCTGGGTGGCTCAGTCGGTTGAGTGACCGACTTCGGCTCAGGTCATGACCTCATGGTTTGTGAGTTCGAGCCCTGTGTCAGGCTCTGTGCTGACAGCTCAGAGCCTGGAGCCTGCTTCTGATTCTCTGTTTCCCTCTCTCTCTGCCCCTCCCCCACTCGTGCTCTGTCTCTGTCTCAGAAATAAACATAAAAAAATGAGTCACATCTGTAAAGAGCTGTTATATATTCTGAAAGTGGATATACATATATATTAATATATATGGAAACATGTGTATATATATTCTTTTTTCCTAATACCAGAGGAGTTCTCAACTTTCAAAAAAAAAATGTACCTGTTTTGAACAACATTGAATAAATTCTCCTCACTCACCTCCCTGGGTTATAATTCCCGTTTTCCTTTTCAGTGCACCTCAGAATGGTCTTCTTTTTCATCCAGAAACAGGAAGAGATTTAGACACAGAAATTAGCCCAGCATCACTAAAATCATCTGACTCATTGGGATTTTCTGAAAGGAAGAAAATAATTACTGGGAAATAAATCAGACCTCCCCTCAAGTGCCTTAGCAGCTCTTTGAACATCTAAACACATTGCCCACAATTAGGAAGGCAACCAAGTGTGATTTAAGGGGCACAGAAAGTCTTTCCCAGGCCTTGTACATGTTTTCCTGACACAGTTGCAGCAAATACCAAGTACCTGGGATTGAAGAAGTGAGGTGGGCCCTTGTCAGATGGTAAGGAATACTGAGAAGGTGTTGAGCGTTTGTGGAGAAAGTGGGTATTGAGAGATTTCTTCCAACCCAGCAGAATTCTGCTGCCCAGAGACAGAATTCATGCACTGTCGCTAAGCAGAAGTTGGAGGACAAAGAAAGAAGAATCATGTAATGGGAAATCAGAGTAATCCTGTGAATAGTGATGGCTTCTATGGGATAAAGATACAGAAATTTTAAGCTTTCAGACTTTTAGGGGGAAATATAGTAAATAGCAAGTAAGAGAAAGAAAAGCAGCAGGAGGTAAGAAGGCAAGAAATTATGAGAGACGTGACGAGTGAAACCACCCTTTAGAAGATTAGTTTCTGTTTCAAGAAAATGAGGTCCAAGTCATAATATGCTTCTTGCATGGTTCCCTGTCCCTCCATCAGACATAATCATAGATCTCTAAGCCAGATCACATGGTTGCAATTCTTATGTTCTCCAAGAGTAATCTGTCGTTCATTTCTGCCTCTCTTCCTTGTGCATCATAACTTCCTATTCCATGTTCGAGATTCCTTTCCACTGCTGTGCACAGTGGAATGCCTCCACTGTAATTGTAGCTACCCGTCTGAACCCCAGGGCTACAGACCCTCAAAGAACCCTCAAAGAACCCACAGACCTGAGGCAGTCAGCACGTCCAGATCATCGGCTTTCAGACAAGAATTCATCTCCCGGTATTGAACTTGGTGGACAGAATTCTCTCCTCTCAAGGAAACTGACAACAGAGGCCCTAGGTTAGGGATCAGCTCGTAATAAAAGTCACCCTCCCTACCAGTGCTTTTCCGCAGCAATGCAAACATACTGAATCTTTACCCATGCCCTTGTCTTGTTTCCATCCGTTCTACTACCAAGCTTTTCCCTTACAAGGCCATGATTAAAGTCAATAGGAGGAGGCGAAACCTCCCCTATTGCCATCGCCTGACTTCCCAGTTTCTTCCCCTAAGGCAGGCAGTGGTCTTCTCTAACTCATCAGAACTTTAAAAAAAAAAATCTCTCTAAAATCTCTCCTCTTCTCTCCATTCTCACTAAAGCCCCTGTCATTTTCCATCTAAACGATTTCGAAATGCTACCCTGGTCAATAACGTGGTCTTCCTTCAACCCCTCATACATCTTGTCATCAAACAGAACTTTCTGAAAAACAGCTTGACTACTTCACCCCCCCACACACACACACACATAGTATTCTTTGACTATTAATCTTCTTACCATGGAGTACACGACTACATACTCTGTTCCTCCTCCTTCTACCGACTTACCGGCAGCTTCTCTCCTGCAACCCAACTTTTACTTCCCCTCAAAACAGCATATATGCCCATCCTTTAAGCTTCTCCACACTTGTACATATTTTTTCTCTTTCCCTATAAAGCACCTTACCCAGTTCTTTGAACTTGATTTTCAGAATGAGCCTCTTAGAAGCCTCCGATTCTCCCCTTGCCCCTCCAGTTAATTACTGCCTTTTCTGTGCCACTTTTTTCCTTATCCATCTTAGTGTACACTACCACATTGCACCTTATTTGTCTGCATGAATATCTCTTCCACTAGACTTGAAATGCCATGGAGACAAAAACACTTGACTATCGATGTCTGTATCTCCAGAGCCTAGCACGTTGCTTCACTGAACAGTAAAACTAATAAGAACTACATAGTGACAGCAAATAAGTATTTGGGCAAGAAAGGATTCCTCCTAAACCATATAAGCATATTCATCCCAAACTATCGATTCTATAATGTCCCAATTAGCATACAGATAGAGTGCAGAAATCATCAAACAGCCCAAACCCCTGTCTCCTCTGAAATCTTGTTCCCTCTTTTTGAGAAGCTGCTTAAATCTCTTCTAGATTCCATCCTTTTGGTTGTTTTATACTGGAGTCTAATATGCATATCCTTGCGTCTACTATGGATATATACTGAGATAATACGTATTTTATCCCAAGAAGCTTCAATCCCATAGAGACATGAGAAAGACCATAATTTGGCTGATACCTGTGAGCAGCTGTCGCCGTCTTCGCTTCTGAATCCACAAGAGGAGAGCAACGAGAAAGGCCAACAGAATGAGGCCAAGGATCCCAAATACGACAAGCGATGAGCGACCTAAGGGCAAGGAAGTATCACAAGAGACGATCATGTCTTAGCTGGAAGACCCAGATCTCTAGTACCATCCTTCTCTGAAATACAGGATTGCCGAAGTACACCTCAGATCTTCAGAACTACCTCTGACCTAAAGTCTCTTGGCAGAAAAGATTCTAAATAACACAGGCAATTGGACCCAGGCTCATAAACCCCACGATATACCTGCAGCCGTTGATGATCTCTGGGCCACGGCGATTTCTGCAGGAGAAAAGAGAAGACTCACTTTGGGGAGTAATATGTAGAACAAATATTTCTATTTCCTATGTGAGCCTTCGGTGCCCGGCAACCAAGTAGATTACTCTTCCCACCTAATACCAGGGTCCCCTTGTTTTCATTCCTTCCGTACAGAGATACATATAGTTACATGCTCTTCCTTTGGTGAAGCCAATGTACAACCATAAATGTTTTCTTCATTCCTTCAGATTGGAAGCATCATGATTCTCTTCCTACTAGATTCCCTGGGTTGATGCGTCTAGTCTTTGCACAGTGCGCTTCACTGCCCACCCCCTTTTTGCTGCCAGGGATTCCACGCTTAGTCCAGGCTCCAGATACTCACCTGAGCACCTCACAGCAGCATCTTCTTTGTGCCCACAGTCGCTGTGCCCCCAGGCTTTGGCAGGACAATCCCACAAGGAAGACTCATTTCCTTTGCACTTGACTTCATTGAGCCATATGGGCCCCGTCCCCTGACCACATGCTGCCTCTTTTAGTGCCTCTAAAGCTGGGCCACAGCCCAGCTGTCGACACACCACCTGCGCATCTTCAAGGTCCCAGGAGTCATCACACACCGTCCCCCAGGAACCTCCATGCCAGAGCTCCACGCGTCCGGAACAATTAGAGCTTCCTTCCTGCAGTCTTATCTTGTCTGAAAAGTCAGAGACACCCAGATCATTTCTGAGAACACAAAAACTTCCAAGAGGTCACAGGCGAAAAGAGAGATTTTAAATTCGTTTTAAATCTCTGTTTGAATACTTGACTTATTTAATCTGCATTTAAAAATATATTTTAACAAAACCTATCCTTTTTGAAACTCTGTGTCTTTTCAGCAAACTGGGCGCATTTCATGCTTGCGACTCAGGAAATGTGAAATGAACGAAATGAACGTTGCATAATGTTAATTTCTCTCAAGGAGAAAGGGTTTAGGAGACAGGTACATAAAAAAAAAATCTCTTCCAGTTTAAGTAGATAGAGAATGACAAAATACCTCAGGACTGGTCTTTTTGACGGCTTCCCTTCTTACACGAGTAGAACAAGATAATATTTGAAACAAAAGTGGGAAAGGGAAGGTAGACTGTTCACGAGTCAAATACTGAATTATATATTCCGTGCTCCTCATTCATGCTCAGAGAAAGCAACCGAATAAACTTTCAAGAAGACCACAGGGCGTGTCACGCTTTTTGGAAAAATAATCCCCGATCCTGAATACCTATCCGCCAAATGAAATGAAACCGATTACACCATCCGGGTAGAATTGGCACCAGAGGTCATTCAGGCCTACGTCGTGAGATCTGAAGAGGCGAGTGGGAATTAGAAAGTAGAGTTTTCATCCAGGCTGGCGGGTACTCACTAGCACACGTGATCCAGGTCTCCTCTGAAGGGCTGGCCGGTCTCTGTTTCCATGGAGAAGACGGGCACTGCCATAATGTGTCGGGTCCTTTCGGACACTGAATGTTGTCCACCCACATGTGCCTGGACGACGTGTCCAGAGATGCAGGGCTGATGGTCCCTCTGTCCGCACAGCCCAGTTGTCTGCATACCACCGCCACCGTTGTTGCAGACATATTACTCTTGCCAACGCTGCCCCAAGCTCCATTGTAGAAAACTTCCAGACGCCCCGCACAGGGGTCTCTGCTGGTTTCATCCGTCAGTCTCAGAGACATGAACTCTGGGGTGAAACACAGAGTTAGTAGTTTCACGTTTTCTCTGAAGGCTCAGAGGACTCCCTCCCTTTACTCTAAGGCGAGCACGGCTTTAAAAATAGGTAGGAAATGTCAACTACCAGTAATTCTTTCGTAACTTCTGGATGCTTCAGTCGATTTTGGTAAAATACAGTATTTTCTAGACTAAATACAGTATAGTTAGGTATACGGCTTACGGTTTTTCTAGTATGGAGTTTTGTACTTAAGGAACTCTTTAGAATGCCTCCGACGATTCGAAATTGATTTCTCAGTCTTAATCAAGAGCTCAGAGACGTCTCTATCCGTTACACAGTTTGGATTCTTCTCCCTAAATTACTGCAATGTTAGCCCGAAGACTTTATTTCATTAGCCTTCTTTTTGCAGCTCTCTTGGCAAATTTTAGGGAGACACTCAGGCACTACAGCCGATGTTGTGGACATGACCCTGAAATGAAATACTTCCTTTTCTGACTCTTCACAGTCGGCTGTGTATGTCCTCTACCAGGTTATGTCATCAAATGCGTATAGGACTTTTCACTTCCCTAAATGAGTCATAGTTTTGTTTTCCCCAATACATTACAACGGACTCCCTTTTTCTGCTTCACAGTAGTTTCTAAAGCTCGCCATGTATATGCAATAAAGGCAGTGGCCTCTTATGATAAGTTTTGCTCCTGTGACAAGTAAAGTTCATTTGACTATCATGAAAAATTACTTGGGTATAATAATTATCTTTTGCTCTGTAGAACGGAGTGCTGGGTGTATTTCTTCCTGTCCCTTTTAATCTACTTCTTTAGACAAGTGATAGGAAACTCCACATATACTTATAAAAGGGCTTCTCGATAATAGTTTTGGGGTCATGTTCATGATGGGCAAGCTTATTTCTGTATTTTTCGCTTCTGAGGTTATATATACTACCTTGCCTCTGAACCTGCTTTTCAGGATTCCCTCAGATTAATATCCCTCACTACACTTTGCTCCCCCACCCACCCCCCGTCCTTTCTTATGTAATTGTGACCAGAGCTTATGTGCAGAACTCACCCGAGCAGATAACCCCTGCATCTTCCTTATGCCTGCAGTTATGGTGCCCCCAGCCGTGTGAACGACATTGCCAAATATGAGTTTCTTTTCCATTACAGTTCACCTCGTCCAGCAAGATGGGCCCCGTTCCTTCCCCAAAATGAGCAGAGCCAGTTGCGTTAATGGCCACTCCGCAGCCCAGCTGCTTGCACACCACGTGGGCGTCACTCAGGTCCCAGCTGTCATCACAGATTGTGCCCCAGGAGCCCTGGTGGTAGATCTCTATTCTCCCAGCACAGCGACCGCTTCCATTTGCCAGGCGAAGTTGACCGCTCCCTGGAAAGGGAAAATAAAGTATTAATAAAACACATTCTTAAGGATTGAGATCATTTTTTATAGCTTGGTCACTGATTCTCACCTATGCAAGCAACAGCGCTGGGGTCTGGAATGGTAGATCTCGTTGGGTCCGGAGACGATGAATTGCACGGGGATAGTGTCTGACTCTGATTTCCTGCAAACAGCAAACTGCTCAGTTATACAAGATACAAAAAGGGTAAGGAAGGGAGGGGACAGATGAGCTGAGAACAAACAGGAAGGTGGTGGGCCAATGGGGGGGGGGGTGGAGAATGAATCAGGTGCTTTGAAAAAGCCAGCACATGGTAAGCGCTGGGTAATTATGAGGTCTGTGAAAATTAAGTTTACTTTCTTTCTAAAAAGACACAGGAGAGAGGCGCCTGGGTGGCTCAGTCGGTTAAGCGTCTGACTTCCGCTCAGGTCATGATCTCGCCCTCTGTGAGTTCGAGCCCCACGTCGGGCTCTGGGCCGACAGCTCAGAGCCTGGACCCTGCTTCAGATTCTGTGTCTCCCTCTCTCCCTGCCCCTTCCCTGCTCGTGATCTCTCTCTCTCTCTCTCTCTCAAAAATAAAATAAAACATAAAAATATATTTTTTAAAAGACACAGGAGATTAATATTCTGGCACACTTCTCATGATCCTTTGAAATAGATCATGCCCTGTTATTTTTGTCCTTTTCCCCTACAGGTACACCTGCCTCTAAGGCACGCCATCCCGGGAAAAGCTCGTCACCAGCTGTCCATCCTCTTACCTGAGCAGATTACAGAGGCCACTTGCCCAGCAGAACAGAGCGATGCACCCAGAGCAGTTACCGGACAATCTCCCATGTGCTGCTCGGTCCCGGTGCAGTGAAACATGTGCCGCCAGATCTGACCACTTCCTTTCCCAAACTGTGCTCCTCTTGGGGTAGAAAGGGCAACTCCACATTTGAGCTGCTGGCAAAAAACGTGGGCATCTTCCATGTCCCAGTGAGAGTTGCAGAGGGATCCCCAGGTCCCAAGTATCTTGAGCTCCACTCTTCCCTCACATGGGGACTTGCCATTCACCAAGCGGATCTCCGTGTATCCTGGAAGGAGACGGGACTTTTAAAAAGATGTCTGTGATGACCTCATCCCACCCTCTTGGCAGTATGGGAACAAACTGAACATGTCCTCTGGGTCTCACTTGAGCAGACGACTCCAACATCCCTGCTGTGGCCGCAAGTCCCATCTGGACGGGAGGCTACTGAGCAGAGTGAAAGATGGGACTCGTGTCCCTCACACTGGAATTCTTCAGCCCAGATCTGTCCGTTGCCTTCTCCAAAGTGAGCTCCCCCTAAGATCGAGATGACTGTTCCACATTGTAATTCTCTGCACAGCACACTGGCAGCTTCCAGAGAGAAGTCAGAATCGCAGACGGTGCCCCATGTGTCGCCATGTCTCACTTCAACACGACCGGAGCAGGGAATATCCCCTCCAACTAGTCTGGGTTCCCTGTGGGCTGAAAAATAATAGTATTTCAGTGAGAAATGACATCACTCCCAGATTTTCCTTCATGATGGGGGTAGAAAAGGGAGGCTAGGGTGTTTAATGATTTTACCATACTTGTTCCCCTTAGCTGTTCTGCCTACAGTTGGGCATAGTGAATTCTAGATCTCCCCATTCCTCGTTGGACCAATGTATCTGAGAGAATTTTTAGAACTTTGTCTCTTGGAATCAACCATTTCCAGAAGCATGATAGCTCTTTCCTTTCAATATTTTATATACATTATTCATAACACCGGGGACCATAGATACGGTGTATCTTCTTTTTGTATTATTTAGCCTTATACTCAGTTCTCTACCCACTACAGTCTGGTGGTGGCCTGATCTCTTTGAATGGTTCTATGTAAAGTGTTGCAATATACTTCCTGTTTTCAAACCCATCGTGGGATTTCTTCTTCCCTTTGCTATATGTTACACTTGACACATGAGATACTCCTTTCTCCTGTTTTCTTTCCTGCCTGACCTGCTTTATCAGAACCTTTCACCTATTCCCTGACCAAGGTTCTAACCTCGATTCTCTCACCTTCCCTTAACTGCCCATAAATATGTTTTCATCCATATGTCTCTCTTTAAATTTATGTTCATAAACATATCTTCTTGGACATCAGAACATAATGGGTTCAAAAGTGAATGAATTACTGCACTGAGAGGAACACAGTAAGTATTCTTTGCTCAATTAATGCGATCCAAACCAAATTAAAATCACTTGAAGGGGCACCTGGGTGGCTCAGTTGGTTAAGTGTCTGACTCTTGATTTTGGCTCAGGTCACAATCTCATGGTTCATGAGTTTAAGCCCAGTGTTGAGCCTACTTGGAATTCTCTGTCTCCCTCTCTCTCTGCCCCTCCCTGCTCACTCTCTCTCTCTTTCAAAATAAATAAATACACTTAAGAAAAAAAAAAAAGAGAGAGCATCACCTAAAATCCAACCACTTCTTTATCTAATTTATCTCATAAACAATGGTCACAGTGATAGTACTGAACATTAAACGAGAGCCTTCCTATGTCGCACTTTACTAAGTACTGAACAAACACCCCTCCGTATAATCCTTAAGGATTAATCCCTAAGGGGATAATTATTAATATCATCCCAATTTTACAAACAACGTAACTGAAACAGAGACGTGTAGTAATTTGTGACAGTCACGTAAGGAGTTAGTGAAAGGCCAGGATTTGATCCAGGCAGTATGTTCCAGAGCCTAGAATATGGACCCTCACGGTATGCTGCACACGTGGAAAATCATTGAGGTCTGTCAGTCCTCCACATCTGTTGCTACTACTTTAACATAATTTGTTATCACGTCACGTAGACCTTTGCAATGGCTTCCTGAATAATCTCCTTTTTCCGAGCCCTCTTTCTAATACATTTATGCCACGATCACAGATGCGTTATAACATTTCAAGTATTTTCACATGATTTCTTTGTCTTGAAGACAATGTTTCTTTGCTACTTATACAACAGTTTATCCTTTCAACAAATAGTGTTAAGTCCCTACAATGTTTTAGGCATTTGTGTGGCCTAAACAGTCGGTCACAGTTCAGTCCGTCAGTGCGAATAAATACTATTACTACCTACTACTACTAATCATAACCACAGCAGTTAACACGTGTTGATCACTCACTGGGTAATTCTTGTGAAGTAAGTAGCATTAATTACTAATCACTTTTCTTTTGAGGGAATGGAAGTACAGAGAGCTTTGGGAGATTCCCTAATGTCAGCCATCTGTTAAAATTTAAAGAGAGATGATAAATACCAATTTCTTTGCAAACTTTAAAATACTTTATGATGTCACCTTGAAGGCTTTCATATCTATTACTCTGTCAATCATACCTGTTGCCCCAGCCTTAAAGAAGCCTGGTCATGCCACGCTTCTGTGCCTCTGCAGAAACTTCTCCGTCTATATTTCCCAACCTATGTACCTGGGAAAAACCTACTTCTTTCCAAGGCTGCTCAGTTTCTTAGTGATCGCCCTCGCCCCCAAGAACACACAGTTTAGCAGAAGATATACGTATACATGTTCATAGAATGATGGGTCCAAAACTAAAAATATATGTTAGTACAAAACTAGCAAATGAAGGTGTCACCAGCTCTGTTTGGGGATCGGTAGGAAAACTATAGAGAGTGCCATAAATCAGAACTGAGTTTTGAAATAAGAAGATACGGAATTTAACAAGTAAACAGTGTTTGAATCTGCATCTAAAGGATACAGTCATGAAACAGCATGGTGTAATTGAGGAATTATGAATAATTCAGTATGAGTGGGATTTAAAAACGTAAAGAAAAGATACACCAGAAATTAAGCTAAAGAAATGGAGCTCAGGCTTTAAGGATTCTCTTTGCCAAGTTGAGGAGTCCAATCATCAAGGTAGGAGTTTCTTTTGGCACACTCAAAACCGATTCAAATTATTTGGGAGATGCAAACTATTCCCTTTAATTTATTTCTTAAAGAAAGGAAGTGTATTTGAAATTGGACCTTCTAAAGAGCATACTTCTTTTAGAAATGCCTGCTGTCAAAGATCACTAATTCTTGTGACCCCTTGACATCACTCTCAGTGTGACACAGATATCCTATCAGCACTTGCCAATTTCCTAAAATGTTTCAGATCTGACTATATTCTGTATTGTGGCCGTATAACACACCCCAACATGTTAAAATTTCACCACTTATCCATTAAATCTGTACAAGGCAAGTTTCTATCCTAATGGGAGTGGAAGAACATGTTGCTTTCTAAACACAGTTCCCAAGTATAAAGCAAATAGTGCTTCTACGCCACAAATAATGAGAGACTCTGGAGCTGAGTCCTTAATTTCCTCTTGTTAAATCATTATCTGAGCGTGAAATTCCTCTAAGGTATCATTAGCTGGTATTCATTTGATCCCATCCCACTTTTGGACAGACCTAAACCTTTAAATAAAATCAGTTTCCTAGATTGAGCCAAATTCAGCTTTCTAATAACCTCTTGCTCTCTCACCTGGATCCATCTCGAACAAAATAACAACCAATACAAAAACAAACCAAAACATGAAACGAAACGAAACAATTTTCTCTTTCATGGTGAAAACTTGCTAAGCAAGTCCCTTCTTTAAATATCCTCTTTTCCTTTTTCCTAAAATTTTGAATTCTGGACAAAGGGAAATTCTCCCATGCTGAAATGACTTGCAGATTCCATTCTAGCCTTTTTCCCCCCATAAATCTGATAGTAACACATTAATCTACACCATGAGTTGGCTTCCTTATATTATTTATCTGCATACAAGGTTAGAATATTCAAGATTTGCTCCTTTAAGAGATTTCTTATCTGCTGGACCTGTGATTGCATTTTAACATAAAAGCCGTTAATTGGATTTCTGTGCCTGGATTTAGCTCCTTTGATCAATAATTTAAACTTTCCCCTGGCATAAGTAACTGAATCTGTATTCAAATGAAGACACGTAGAACAAATATAAGAAAGAATTTGTTAGAAATACGTCCTTTTGTGTAATAATAGGTAAATGCACAATATGATTTTAAGAAGCATTAATACATTTTTATCATTTATTCCTTTCCAGACTCTGAAGAAGTTTAAATCACTCTAGTATCAAAACTATTTCTCAAACTTTAGGAAACTATAGCACACACACCGCTGTCGCAGACAAAATGTTTAGGATTCAAAGTAGTTTTGTAGCAAAATTTCCTAGACCTGTTTGTGACTGCTTTGCGAAACTGTGCATCAGAGATAAATTGTTGCTTTATCTATCTAGTCTTCCTACCCTGTTGAGTTCTTTGGCCCTTTTCAGCCCTAAAGCCCTGTGCTCTACAAAACTAAGAACTCTTAAGAATGTAAACAGATAATGGAATTTGTAGTTTGAACTTGGCAGGCAGAGAGATAGTGTTTCCATGATTTTCCCCCTGGAAATCTTCTGGCAGTATCAAGAAATCAAGACACAAAATTACAAATTCTGTTTCTAGCAAAACCAGAAGAGAGCTAAAGACCTATGCCCCCAAGCCAGTAGAAGAGGTTGCAAAAGCTACATGATTATAACAAAAGAATTTACAAAAGAGAGCAGCGAACATGCCTGGCACTGAGCAAAAAGAAAGGGAGAAAGAAAGAAAGAAAGAAAGAGAAAGAAAGAAAGAAAGAAAGAAGAAAGAAAGAGAAAGAAAGAAAGAAAGAAAGAAAGAAAGAAAGAAAGAAAGTAAGTCCTGGAAACAAAGAGGTCCACTTCACGCTGCAAATTTATGCTACTCAGGATTTTTATCACATGCAGTTGCATAGAACCCTAACTAATTCAGAATATGTTACTGTAAGTGAGGTAACTTTTGGATGCAGTTGAATGGAATGGATGGACAAAATATATAATAACCCAGATGTTATAGGCTGGAAAGCTAATGTCTTGTTATCCTAGGGAAGATATTTGGACAAATGTCACCTTGAAAAGAAAACCACATCCTTGCTGAAGCCGAAAACTCGGAGAACGTAATCAGAGAACAACAAAAAACAAAACAACAACAACAACCAAAAACCAAAATCAGAATGTTGGCATGACATAAATCCTCCTTGCCACTTTTTCCGCATTTATGGGAGAGATAAATTCAAGACTAGACGTAGCCAGACAGCAAGGCAGAAACAGAAAGAAAAATACCAATTTTGTGAAGGAGGCATGCTCTCCTTGCAGCTACTAATGCATAATTAATTGACAGACCTATCATTTGGAACTTGCAAGATCGGAAAAAAAAAAAAAACAAACCCAAATAAACCCTAAGTATCCTGTCCCCCAAACTGAGGTGGTAATAAAACTGTAGGCTTAGCAGAAAATAGAATTGATTCTCCACATACATAGACAATGAGCCTATCAGCAAAGATAAGATTTAAGTCCTGTTTTTCCTCCCAGACCCCTGGTTTCAAATGACCTTAGGGCAGTGGCCAATAAATCAAGGGGAACGGGCTGCTCACAGCATAGTTCAAAGTTTGTAAATATGTTCCTTGACTGTGGGTATTTCACGTAGCATTAGATGAAAGAAAACAGACCAGAAGCATACTAAGTTTGGGGAGAGTTGTTTTGCTGACTTTGAGGACAGCTGACCTCTGTGAACGATAACCCATAAAGCAATCCAAGGGCCCCTGAGCCAATATCAGCAGAAAGCGGATTGTGAAAGGTGTTCAGCCTTCAAACCTCACTCAGCAATGACCGTGGAGGGCTCCAGTAGGAGAAACTGCCCGGAGAAGAGCACCTGGGCCCAGGAAGGACAGTGAACAGAGGACAACTTTTCAGAGGGCAGAACCTGGCCTATGAGATTCGCTTACCAGGGAACTCAGTCAGTTGCAGGGCAACTCATTCTTGACCAATAAGGTTTGGTAATTTCCGCAGCAAAACAACTCTCGCTATTTCTTGGTGACCACAGAACCACCCAAACAGCCTTAAGCTGCTTACCTACTTGACTTATTTAAAAATTTTTTAATGTTTATTTTGAGAAAGTGGGGGAGGGGCAGAAAGAGAGAGGGAGACACAGAATCCAAAGCAGGCTCCAGGCTCTGAGCTGTCAGCACAGGGCCCGACTCGGCGCTCAAACTTACACACTGCGAGGTCATGACCTGAGCCAAAGTCGGACGCTTAACCAGCTGAGCCACCCAGGTGCCACCTGTTTGACTTACTTTAATGAAAAAGAAGTAAACTTTTCGTTAGCCACTCTTATTTGGCTTTCTTTAGGCCAAGTTGGATGCTGCCCAACTTAGTTCTAATTAATATAAAATACAATTAATAGGAAAATATTTAGAAGAAAATTATCAGGGGCGCCTGGTAACTCAGTCGGTGGAGTGTCCAATGCTTGGTTTTGGCTCAGGACAAGATCTCATGGTTCGTGAGGTCGAGCCCCTCGAGCTTCTGTGCTGCCAGTGGGGAGCCTGCTTGGGATTCTCTCTCTCCTTCTACCCCTCTCCTGCTCATTCTCTCTCTCTCTCTCAAAATAAATGAATAAACTTAAAAAACTAATAAATAGAAGGGGCTCCTGGGTGGCTCAGTTGGTTGAGCATCCAACTTTGACTCAGGTCATGATCTCATGGTTCATGAGTTTGAACCGCATGTTGGGCTCTGTGCTGACATCTCAGAGCCTGGAGTCGTCTTAGGATTCTGTGTCTCCCTCTCTCTCTGTCCCTCCCCTGCTCCCTCTCTCTCTCTCTCTCTCTCAAAAATAAATAAACATAAAAAAATTTTAAAATTAAATAGAAGAAAATAATCAGACATACGAGTATGCTTACACATGCTCAAACACAGGCAAAGTCCCCCCAAAAAGTTATATAGAGAAATATAGTTCATAGTTAGTTGTAGCATAATGCATGATGACAATAAATATTATGTATACATCATATGACAACATAAAAATGCATAATATGACTAAAGTTAAAGTCAAATATATCTCCCATCTCTAAAAAGTAATCCAATCAGAGTTTTTTTGGAAAATAAATCATTATTCTACGATGAATACAAGTGATGCACCTAGAACAAAATGATTCATAAAGGTTAAAAATAAATAAAGCAATAGTTGTGGTAATAACATCAGACAAGTCTGATTCGGGACAAAAATCGTTCAACCATAGAAAAGGGGGGGGGTGCCTGGGTGGCTCAGCCAGTTAAGCATCCAACTTTGGCTCAGGCCATGATCTCACGGTTCATGGGTTTGAGTCCCACGTGGGGTTCTGGGCTGACAGCTCAGTGCCTGGAGCCTGCTTCGGATTCTGTGTCTCCCTCTCTCTCTGACCCTCCCCCACTCATGCTCTGTCTCTCTCTGTCTCTCAAAAATGAATAAACATTTAAAAAATTAAAAAAAAAAGAAAGGGGAAACTTTATAATACTAAAAAGAACAATTCACAATGACCACATAACAGTCATAGGAAGATCTATGTCCCAGAGTCATAGAGCATCAATTCATCAATTATATGATACAGTCACTGGTATACTCAGTGAAAAACCTATAACCTCATATATTTATATTAATAACTAGGAAAAAATCAACATTAGTCAAGCCCTGAACTCAAGAAGTTAAGTTAGTAGGAAATCAGAAAGGAATTATAGAAAGAAAAGCAAACTGTAATGAATTAGAAAACAAAAATAGGATTAATTAAAAAAAACTAAATGCTAGCTCATTAAAAAAAAACGCTAAATAAACCACACTCACTTTCTCTAATAAAAGAAATTAAAAGCATAAATAAAATCATACAATAATAAATGATCAGAAGAGAAATGTCCTGGATAGAGAAGTAATTTCAGAAAGGTCTCTAAATATTGATACAAAATTGTGGTCAAAATACTTTATGAAGTGAATACTAAGGTACAGAACAATTTACCTAATATGCCACCATATGAACAACAAAATGGGGTGAAACTTATACATGGATTTGTTTGTATTTACATAAAGTATCTCCTAAAGAATATATAAATACCCCAACCACATGACTTGTTTGTGAAGAGTAGAATTGGACAGCTGGGGATAGCATTTGGGAAGAGCTTACATTTTAATTTTGAAGTGTAAACCATGTGAATATATATTCCAATCAAGAAATCTTAAAAAAATTTTTTTAATGTTTATTTATTTATATATATTTTATAATGTTCAATATAAATTATATTATATTTATAATGTTCAACAATTTTCTCTTTCATGGTGAAAACTTGCTAAGCAAGTCCCTTCTTTAAATATCCTCTTTTCCTTTTTATATATATATATATCTTATATATATATATATATATATATATTTAAATATATATTTATATATATTTATATATATTTTATAATATATATCTATATATATTATAATATGTATATTTATATATATAATATATATTATATATATTTATATATATTTTATATATTTATATATTTATATTTATATATATATATATATATTTATATTCTTGTTTATATCAAGAACTGTGAGATCATGACCTGACCCGAAGTTGTACACTTGACCAACTGAGCCGTCCAGGCACCCTATAGAAATCTTTTTTAAAAATGAAAGGAAAGGGGCGCCTGGTGGCGCAGTCGGTTGGGCGTCCGACTTCAGCCAGGTCACGATCTCGCGGTCCGTGAGTTCGAGCCCCGCGTCAGGCTCTGGGCTGATGGCTCAGAGCCTGGAGCCTGTTTCCGATTCTGTGTCTCCCTCTCTCTCTGCCCCTCCCCCGTTCATGCTCTGTCTCTCTCTGTCCCAAAAATAAATAAATGTTGAAAAAAAAAAAAAAAAAGATGAAAGGAAGGATGATTGAAAAGCAGATATGTATCCTCAAATTTGCGTCTTAAAAAACTGTCTTTTTACAGTCAGAGGATAATTTCTATGTAACTAGAAGTAGACACTTCTACTTTGTAACATCAGGGAATGCACCCAGGGGCACAACTAGGTTAGGATGTATCTGGAATAAAGCCATTGGTTCGTGGACATACAGCAACCGTATGACTTGATCTCCATGTGTTCAATGGTTTTGCTCTTAAATTGCTTTCTCTGAAGTCTTTCTTTTACCATATCTGCAATATGTTACCTTACAGTTGTTAAAAAGGCACCACTTTTCAACAATGTTAACATTCGTATAAATGTGATTAGCATAAAATACTAGAGATTATCCATAAGCCAGGCCAACTCACAGCTCATTTTGGAACATTTAAAAGAGGTTGCAGGGAAACACACAAAAATATTCGTAAAGAAGAAAATCCTTCTTTTACTTTTTAAAATCACATACTTTTCACATACTTTTAAAAATCATTTGGTTGACATTCCCATGAAAGACACTTTTAAGGTCTACCTTAAAAATTTTAATCCTTCTTAATTTTTCATATTTCTACGGATTTAAAAATGACTCAATTGTTTTGTTTTGTTTCTTAACCAACAAACAAAGGAAAAGAAGAGAGAGAGGGAAACCAAGAAACAGACTCTTAACTATAGAGAACAAATTGATGGTTACCAGAGAGGAGGTGGGCAGGGGGATGGGTTAAATGGATGATGGGTATTAAGGAGGGCACTTGTGATGAGCACCAGGTGATGTATCTATTTTTTTTTTAATGTTTTAATTTAGTTTTGAGAGAGACAGAGACTGAGAATGAGTGGGGGAGGGGCAGAGAGAGAGGGAGACACAGAATCAGAAGCAGGCTCCAGGCTCTGAGCTGTCAGCACAGAATCCAACATGGGGCTCAAACTTGAACTCGTGAACTGTGAGATCATGACCTGAGCCAAAGTTGGACCCTTAACTGACTGAGCCACCCAGGCACCCCTGTGAGTATTGAATCACTAATTTGTACATTTGAAACTAATATTACACTGTATGTTAACTAATCAGAATTTTTAAATCGAAACAAAAGCAAAAAAAAAGAAACAAAAAGAAAAATTACTCAAAAGCTAAAATGGGCAAAAAGCAAACACAAAAATAAAACATAACAATCCTGCGACCAAGGTACAAAATGAATGACAAGTTTCTCTGAAATTTGTGCAATGGGATAGATATTTTCTGGTTGCTTGAGTGATGTCTAGTCCTAGGGACCAATGTCTCTCATCAGTTTCAAGGCTCTTACTGGAAATTTACACTCTTTGAATTCACGTTCTTCACATGTTGATAGAAAGTCTTACCTGAGCAAGTAACTTTAGCTTCCTCGTAGTGATCACAGCTAAGTCCACCCCATTGCCAATTCTTGCAGTCCCAGAAAGACGTTTCATTTCCATTACAGCTGCCTAAAAACAGCCATGTTGTTGTTGCCTTGGTTTTGGAATAACTCTGATAGGATGTTTTGAGAGCAGATCCACATCCCAGCTGCCTGCAAACCACATCAGCTTCTTTCAGTCCCCAGTTTCTGTCACACACTTTCCCTACCAGTTTCTGAATTTCCACCTCCACTGTCCCAGCACAGCGGCTGCCTCCACCTACAAGTCTTAGCTCCAGATCTGTTCCATCTGCAAAAGAAGCACACACTTAGGCCACAGATACACATGGAGGTTAGCTCCCAAAGGATATATTCTTTACCTTGCTCCTTCCCAGATACTGAGGCATTTGGAAATTATGGCTTATCCATCCCCTGGCTTTTTTAATGGCCAGTAGAGGCCATGACTTTGGTTAAAAACAGGGTTATAGGTTCAAAGTTTAAGAAAAATTGTCAATGGGGGGCGCCTGGGTGGCTCAGTCAGTTGAGCGTCTGACCTTGGCTCAGGTCATGATCTCACGGTTTGTGAGTTCGAGCCCTGCATCGGACACTCTGAGGTCAACATAGAGCCTGCTTTGGATCTTCTGTCCCCCTCTCTGCCTCTCCCCAGCTTGTTCTATAAATAAATAAATAAATAAATAGTCAATGGCAGCATGTCAGAGATATTTGAAAAAGACATAACATTTTGTGTCTCGGAGCTCCAGGGAGATTTAGAATCTTAAATGTGGTCCCTAAGAGCAGCCTGAATAATTACTGCAGAAAATAGTCAGACAACCCTCCAAACCAGCCAAATAAAGACTATGTTTAAGATTACTCACGACTGTGAAAGAATCCCCAACAAGGACATTAGCAGACATTTCTATCGCTCACGTCTCCCCCACCATGCCTACTCCTAAAGAACACAAGTCCTTCCTTCTCTGTTTTTCTCTTAACTTACCGGAACATGTGACACCAGCGTCTTCATTATGGTTGCAATAGTGCTTTCCCCATTCATGGTGTCTGCACTGCCAGAGGGCAGACTCGTGTCCATGGCAGGAAACACTGTCAAGCCAAATGTGTCCACTTCCTTCACTGGCATTAACTCGACCAATGGCGGTGATGGCAGTTGGGCATCCCAGGTGCTTACATGTCACAGCAGCATCATTGCTATCCCAGCCATCATCACACACTGTCCCCCATTCCCCTTGGAATCTCACTTCTAATCTTCCTGAACATGCAGTGACTCCTTCCACCAGTCTCAGGCTCAGATCCGCTCCATCTGTAAGAGGGACACAAAACAAATCAGTGATAAAGAAACAAGAATAAGGGGCAAATATAAATAAAGACAGAAAAGAGTGATATAATACCACTGAAAATCACTGGATGTGAAGAAGGAGTGCCTTGGGCAAGAAGACAGGACTTTTCAGAATAGCCAGTATCACAAAGACAAGAAGAAACAAGTGTTGGCGAGGATGTGGAGAAAAGGGGACCCTTGTGCACCGTTGGTGGGAATGCAAACTGGTCCACGGTGGAAAACAGTACGGATGTTCCTCAAAAAACAAAAAGAACTACCCTATGATTCAGTAATTGCACTACTAGGTATTATCCCCCAAAATACAAAAACTCTGATTCAAAAGGACACGTGAACCCCTATGTTTATTGCAGTATTATTTATAATAGCCAAATTATGGAAGCAGCCCAAGTGTCCATTGATAGATGGACCAGCTCCTCAGTCCAAAAGTGAGCAAAGAGAAAAGGGACCTCATCATGACTACTTTCACCTTCCCCCCAATCAATATCCTCGAAGAACAGAACTTGATTCTGAGTGGTATCTTACAATAAACAAATTGCCCTTTTCCTCTGGTGGTTTTAGCATTTGCTGCCACAATGCTGTTTATTATGATTCCTCAGCATTGAGAAGAAATGTACTGGTCGAGGACCTAGAAGGATTTTGGTGGGTAAATGGTAATGGGAGGTACAATTGTGGGTTTTTTTCTCTCCCATATCCCTTTCGCTTTCTTCAGCTAACAAAATCTATCTTCTCTGTAGGAGTCCCATTTTTTATGGTTCGAACAATAGATGGTCATGTTTTTCAACAACAACGAAAAGCCAATTTAAGAAGGAAAAACCCAAAACCCCCATGGCATTGGTTCAGTGTTTGGATCCAGCCATGCATGAAGCCAGCTGTACCTCGTGGATTCCCCAGTTTCCTGAGTCAGTATTCTCTTTCCTTAAAGTTGGTTTGAATTGAGTTTCCTCATTTGAAAAAAAAAAGGGGGGGGGGCCGGGAGGGGGGAGGTATCTGGTGAATATAGGGACATCTTCACTCTATTATATTTTCTAAATGTTCTCTGGGGTTCAAGACCTACTAGGTCTGCCTCCACATAAGAACTCAAGTGACAAAAGGAGAGTGTCATTCCTGTACACGCAAATCCAATGTCCCTTTGCCCTGAGTAAACATGGAACATGAAAGTCTCCAGATAGACACAGAACCTATTTGTACCGTAGCACTAGCATCAAGGAGGTCTTAATAGAAAACCAAATTAATTTTTATCATTTGATTCTGTGAATTTGAACTAATATTTGGGAAGGGGTGGGTTTTAATGTGGCTAAACCCTCTGCAGGTAGAGGACGATAAGGGGTGTGATTTCTTTTCAAAACTCATCCACAAAGCACAAGTTGCTAATTAAGCTGTTTTTTTTTCCTTAATTCTTTTTCTTCTTTTTTTTTTTTTGGCAGGGGTGGGGGTGGTACAGGGGAAGAGTGAGGATGATTGGATTATTCTCTAAACACCTCCTTCTAGCTTCATGACTTGGATCTCGGGTTCACTGTTCATCCTTCCCCGCTAACGCAGGGAGCCTCATTTCAGCTGCGGTAAAAACTCCACAGGTATCAAATCAGGAACCAGAAATGAGGCAGTAAAGTGATCAAGGAAGCAGGCTTCATTATGGTTTTAAGAGTTCAAGCTTTTGAGACTCTCACCCCCTTTCTTTGTCCTCTCATGAAGAGCAGAACAGACCCGGATCAGTCCTTACCTAAGCAAATCACTCCAACATCCTCAGCGTGATCACAGTTATGCTTTCCCCATCCTTCGTGTTTGCAGTTCCAGAGAGCTGACTCATTTCCACTGCATACGAGATCATCAAACCAGATTGGTCCCGAACCTTCTCCAAAATTAGCTGAACCAGAGAAACTGACAGCACTTCCACATTCAAGTTGTTTACAAACCACAGAAGCATGATCTATGTTGAAGTTATCATCACACACTGTTCCCCACTGTCCTTGGAACTTGACCTCTATTCTTCCAGAACACTGGTTGCCTCCATTCATCAGCCGCATCTCCAAATTGGATCCATCTGGAGCAGAGAAAAGAACCAGGGTTCAGAAGTGATTTTAGGAAATGAGCTTCCTCTGGATACTTGAGATTTGATACTGGTTTTGAAAATGGTGCCTCATTTTGGATGCTGCCCATCTTTACACAGTGGGGAATTTTAATCTTTTAAAGATCAACCGACAACTAGGATTTTCATCTATACCTACTTACCAAGGAGGATGCTTTACAGATTAAAATCTGCTTTCTGTTTTGTTTTGTTTCCCTCCAGGATTAAGACAAAACACACACTCTTTTATGTAGAAATAGACAAATTTGACTCCAAACACCTATTTAAAAAACTAGAAAAAATAAAATTGGTCCATACAACAATGTAGCAAAAAATGGCAAGCTGGTCATTTGTTGAACATTTAAAATCTTGATTTTAATCTTGCTTTATCACCAACAGTTGAGAGCATGAAGATTAGAAACAGGAAAAAGTGAAAAATAAAAATGCATGAGCATGCACAATGGTTTGCAAAAGCATCCTCTGGTATACCAAATTAATAAAAGTTGAGGAAAAATAAATCAAAATAATTCATTTCCTACCAATATACTGTTTGAATCAAAGCTTTTTTACCCCCTTCCCCAACGCATCTGGTACCATTTTTAGCAAAGAACAGCTTTCTCATAAAGAAAATTCTCTCTATACACTCTTCCCTAGATTTTTCTGTGAGAACTAAAATACCCAAGAAAAGGAGATTTGGGATGAAATTCGGGGACATCCGAAAAACAAAATCTGTGCTTAAACAAAATGTTTAGATCCGCTTTTTTTTTTTTTTTGAGAAAGTAACCCACTTTCAAAAGCTCTAAATACCAGGCAAAGACCTCTACTTAACAGGATTTTTTTATCCTGACAATTTATAGTAAGAAAAATAATAATTCGCAATTAAAATAGGCATGTGGTGTCCCAGATGTATCATATATGCTACCTTCTTCACAACATTAGGCATTATATATTATTTCCACTACCCCTACTTCACAGATTCTCAATTTGCCTAATTGTCACAGGAAACAAAACAAAACAGAAAGCAAATTTTAATCTGTAAAACATCGTCTTTGGCAAGCAGGTGTAGATGAAAATCCTAGTTGTTAGTTGGTCTTTAAAAGATTAAAATCCCCCACTATGTAAGGATCCTAATTGTCCATTATCCCTACTTAGAACATTCTCAATTTGCCTAATTGTCACAGGATCACACACCCAGAAGAGAGTAGAGCCAGGATGTGAAAAGAAAAAGCAGTCTAACACCAGCGTTTATTGTCTTCACTGTTATACTCTGTTGTCCCAGTGCGTGTGATAATAGCAAAATCTCCCAAGAGGCAGAGCATTGAGGATTGAGCATTAGTCAGGGTGGGGAAATCTCAGAAATACGGGTTCTGAAAACTTGTGAAACTAGGGAGTCATTGAGTGGCTAGGCATGCACCAGTTGGAGCTTTAGCTGTGTAAACTTCCAAAAGCAAATGTGATTAGCTCTATCCTTAAGTATAAAATACTGAAAACAAGAGTTAAAAGCTTCACTGGGGTCTCAGCTTAAACACTCAGCTCTGTATTGCAATATAGTGAGAGCCTGGCAAAATTTATTATGATTTTTAACTTTGCTGTAGATGCTCGATGTAGATGTTACTATTGTTGTTCCGAATCTTCCCCCATAATGATTAATGATAGCAGAGAAGGAGGAGGAGGAGGAAGAGGAGGAGGAGGAGGAGGGAAGGAGAGAAGAAGGAAGGAAGGAAGGAAGGAAAAGAAAGAGAACTGAGTTGTCAAGTAATGAGAAACAGTGAGCTATGCAGAAACTAAAGTTAATTTTTACCACTGACTACACCAGTAGCTCCACATGTTTTAAGCACTGAGTTTCCAGAAACTGAAGCTCAGAAAGGTTTAACAAAATAACATTAACGAGTGTCTGAGTTGGAATTTTGTCCCTCACTTTTCTAGATCCTAGCCTGTCTTGCTCACATACACCACAATGTCTGCATCGGGATTAGTCCTTTTTAAAACCAGTCCCATGGAGGAGATGGTCTCTAAGAAAGAGGCTAGGAGGTGAGAGAGTTGATAAAAGCCAGTGAAATGAGCAAGGAGAAATGGAAAGCCCAGGAATCTGAATTGGGTCATAAATATGACCTTGGGATCTGTCAGCAGAAAGGTCTGACCCATAACTTTCTGAGTTATTGTACAGTCAACTGAGATAAAATTTACGAAATGTTTTGTAAATTAAAACCACCATGTAAATGAAATGAACAGCACTGTGCACCGGAGAAAGCAATAATACTTTGCAAAACATCCTTCCTCCAGGATTAGCACTAGGAATATTTATTTCTTGATCCAATAAGTCGATTAGCAGCTAATGGACAAAAAGGTGAATGCATGAAAGCAGTGTGTCACTGAGAAAGAGGACAAGGAATGAACTTAGATATCATGATATTTTTATGTAAGGAGTAGAAACTCATAGGAGGTTTACTGACCATAAAATTAAAACTGGTCACTTCCTCGTCGATTGCAGTGTTCAGAATCTTTTGATTTTTTTTTTTTTTTAGGGGGTTTGTCATGCATTTTCTGGTCTATTGGCAATGGATTGGGTAGTTTTATACATGGACTGGAGGACTTACAGCAAATTGGCCCCTTTTCGTTTTCAACCCATCTACATATTGATTCCTCCCACAAAGCATTTCATGTCAAGGTTTTGACTTTTTAAAAATATTTATTTATTTATTTTGAGAGAGAGAGAGAATGTGTGTGCATGCGTGCAAGCTGAGGAGGGGCAGAGATTGAGAGAGAGAGCGAGAGAGAGAGAGAGAGAGAGAGGAGATCCCAAGCAGGCTCCCCTGTCAGCACAGAGCCAAACACAGCGCTCAAACTCATGAATCTCTAGATCACGACCTGAGATGAAACCTAGAGTCGGTCGCTTAACTGACTGAGCCACCCAGGCACCGGAGGCTTGGACTTTTGCAAGTCTTACCTGAGCAGGTCACACCAGCATCCTGTTGGTGAGTGCAGTTATGTTTTCCCCATCCTTCATGTTTGCAGTCCCAGAGAGCGGACTCATTCCCTCGGCAAGAAACATGATCCATCCAAATGCGTCCAGAGCCTGGCCTGGAATTAGCCCATCCAGTGGCTTTGATAGCAGTGGGACAACCCAGCTGCCTACAAATCACAGAGACCTCATCCATGCCCCAGTCGTTATTACACACAGTTCCCCATTCCTCCTGGACTTTCACCTCCACTCTCCCAGTGCACCTGTCTTCACCATCCGCCAGCCTCAGCTCCTTCTCTGCTTCTCCTGCAACAATGCATAAAGGCAGCAGTTGGTCGGGATCCAAAGAGCAAGTTGAAAATTAGTATTCTTTTGATTACTATTTATTTTTCAAAGCCAAATTGGAGAAACATGCCTGGCCTCATCCAAGGTACGATAGGAGAATGCTATTTGGGAATACACATATCAGCATCACAGGTTTCAGATAATGTAATGACCTAAAACCAGTAAAGCTAAGTAACACAATTCTGATATTCTTTATAATGTCAACTTGCATAATCTCCACGGAAAGTTTACTATTAAAAGAGCATACTTCAGAATTGTATAGGGATGAGCCATGTAAGTTTCTCCAAATTCCTAAGATGGAAAAGATGAAGAGACCAGTCATAAGGAATTTAACACCCATTGTATACATATATGTAAAACACCATGAATTTTTAAAATACTACGTGCAATCTGATCAAAACTTTTCTATTTAAATGGAAATTGAGATGGAGATATTTTCCTACTATCTCCTACCATAAGATAATCCCTTCTCCCTCCCAACCCCTCCCAAATGTCTCAGCTCCCATCCTATGACTATTTTAACTAACCTAAGAATCTGTGCTCTCACGCATATATATCTGGCCTCCCTCAGTACATTTTTAGGTAAACTTTGGCATTTGAATTTATTGAAGTGTTCCGAAAATTCCATTTCATCCCAATAATTCTGAGGTTTTTCTCCAGAAAAACCCTATTCCCTCTTTTTTTAGGTAGACATTATTTCAAATCTTTAAACAAAATGCACTGCCCCCCCCATGTAACAGTTTATTTTATTTTTGGGGAAAGTGTGCTAATATTTTGTTCCTTTTTTGATATCACGTGGTTAGGATCTTACTTTGTACTTTTAATATCTGATCCTTTGAAATCGCGAAGTGTGTTTTTAGATGCTGTTCAGCCTTCAGGAGAATTGTTTGCTTTTCAATAATTTTTGTCAGATTGGCTAAGACTGCAAGTAAATTTGACAAAGCACTCACCAAGAGAATTGGTGATCAAGCAGGAACTGAGAACTGAGACCACAGCCACAGTGGAGGGACTCAAGAGAACAAACCATCTTCTAAAGTCTATGGGGGAAAAAAAAAGGACAACAGTATTGTCTTCCCAAAGAGACTTTGGAGAATTTTGAGATTAACAAGGAAAGTCCAACCAAGACAAAGAACCTTTCCTTCAAAATGGCAAGGCGGAATGGACACATTCACACCCAGAATCATACAGTCTCAATGAAATAGCTTTGAAACTGTTCATGTTGGTAGGCAACCCAGAGGTGAGGAATTAGAAGCAAGTTGAGGATGGAGAAGAATTTCAAAAGCAGACTTTAAGACCTGGAAAATCAAAACAGCATCTGTGAAATTTAGCAGGGAGCAGTTCCCTCCACAGGCACAAAACAATATTCAACTACAGAGGTCCCCGTCTCCAAGCCCACTTGATCCAGATGGAAAGTTCCATGAGGGAATGGATTATACCTGTCAAGTTCAGCGCTGTTTCACCAATACCTGGTATACTGCCTGCTAAAGAGTAGTTGAACATTGATGGAATAAAGTGACCATGTTTCTTTGTGAAAAACCAAAATATTGTATAGAGTGTAAAACTCTAAAGCTTTTATCACTCTCACTTCTTAGTCTTACTCTAACCCAACACTTGCGTAAAAGTCCGAATGCTTTGGTAACCACACAGGAGCACCCACTTTGGGATAAGTCACTGAACTGTAAGCTTATGACTCATGCTTTCATGTGGCATGCTATCCTTTGATAAAAAAGCTCTGAAAAAAAAATTAAAAGTGCTAAATGAATTTACCACATTCATAGAAATCAGAAAGTAGGTTTCAACACGCAGGGATGCTATTGTAAAGTTCCTCTAGGTGATCAACTTTCAATCAATATTCATTCCAGCACGTTCTATCTTTTCTAACCATTCTTTCCAGACTCAATACTGTTCAGTTCATTTCAGCCCCTTTCTGAGTCTCACCTCAGCGGTTTGACAAAATTGATGCCAAATCTAATCTTTATCTCCCACCTTCAATTTTGAATCTATGGCAGACACAAGTTACTGCCATGGAAGCTTCATGTCCGTTTCCCATCCCTCACTGATGCCAACCACTATTATGTAAGACCCATTGACTGCCAGAATCATTTTATGCTACATTAAAAGGTAAATGGGGAATAAATAAGAAATGTTACCAATAGGTCCAGAGTTTCCATGTAGCACCATTCTGAGTTTGTCCAGTCCAAAGTTTGAACGCTTTCTGAATCCTCTTGTGTTATTCCCTAGGAGTGTTCTGCTAAAGAAGAGGACCGCTAAAAATTCTAAAACATTATCTCACTTCTGCACACACACACACACAAATCCAGAAAGGCTACATA
Organism: Panthera tigris; assembly: GCF_018350195.1. Classification (NCBI taxonomy): domain Eukaryota; kingdom Metazoa; phylum Chordata; class Mammalia; order Carnivora; family Felidae; genus Panthera; species Panthera tigris. Next base: position 41,866,485 of record NC_056666.1, read on the forward strand.
ACAGGAGGTGGAGTCAATCAAAAAAGGGAAGTCATTCAAAAGACTGAGGTTCCCTTTCATACTCATGTTTTCTGCAGTATGGGACATGAAACAACCAAAGGAAATTGAGAAATATTTACTACGGATTTACAAAAATTAAGGGGAAATATTAACTCATGGACTGTTGTTACTGAAACGAATATTTAGATTTCTGTACTTTGTTTTGGACTAATACAGTAGAAACAAAAAGGATAGGGGCGCCAGGGTGGCTCAGTCGGTTGAGTGTCCGACTTCAGCTCAGATCACGATTTCGCCCTTTGTGGGTTGGAGCCCCGTGTCAGGCTCTGTGCTGACAGCTCAGAGTCTGGCACCTGCTTCTGATTCTGTGTCTCCCTCTCTCTCTGCCCCTTCCCTGCTTGTGCTCTGTCTCTCTGTCTCAAAAACAAACAAACATAAAAAGAAAAAAGAAACCAAAAGGACAATCATGGAGTCAAGTTGTGCCAAAAAGCTAAAGGGAAACAAGCAAAGTGTAATTAAATAATTTTTTTATCATTATAAGCACTTTGAATACTATTACCATAATCAAATGTGGTATGAATGAATAATTTTGTGTAGATTGTCTATACAACGGCACTTGTATTTCTTTTCTAATGAAATGAAGAGCAACAATAAAATCAGCCATGACCATTACAGATCCTAAAAATGGTGAAATGAAAATTTGCAAGACATAATTTTAGCTCCAAGTAACACAAATTGCAGGGACAGAAACACACACGTTGACGATGATAAACATAGGTTCAAAACGCAGGGTGAAAAACAGAGAAAAAAGAGGTCATACCAAGTGGGATACAGGAATAAACAGTCAGAAAACCCTTTTCCGTGAGGACATGCTTAAGTTGTGTCCTAAAATATGAGGAGGACTTTGCCCAAAAGAAGAAAAGCTACAAGGATTCAAAGCGTAAGAAACAACCCATATGAAACAATACAGGCATGTGAAAACATGGAAATTTGATGGTTCATGATGCATAAATATTCTCAGGTATTAGTGGGGGACCAGAATAGGTGAGTTAAAGAAGCATCCCCAGTCTTCCAAGGAGACATTCACTACAATCCAGTTCCTCAAGGGCATACTGACATCTGTCCATTTCTTGGACATACCTAACCTCTCACCCACGTTGTTCCTTCTGTGTGTACTGTCTTTCACCGGGCTAACTCTTACTCATCTATCTTTTATGTCTCAGTTAAACACCACTTCACTAGGAAAAATAACTTTAACCTTGAATTACTCCAGAAAATGTGCAGTCATGGTAACCTGCCCTTTGAAGATGATAACTCATACTTTTTATAGTTATTTGTGGTTCATCTTACTTGCTACTCTTAATACCCCAAGGATAGGAACTGTGTCTTCTTTTTCAACAAGACACCCGCCAGCCTTTGCCAAATGGTAGACTCTTGATAACATCTATATTTTGTTACAGTAATAGGTGTTGTTGATAATGTTATTATGGCTGCAGAGGTAAACAAAGGTTACATGAGGAAGGACATCATGGGCCACGCTAAAGAATTTGAACTTTATATTATAAAGGTCTATTCCATGGCGTGGAAACTCAGGGCAGTAAACTAGAGCAATCATGGGATTTACCTTGTTAGTTTCTCATCTCTTACAGATTACTGTCCTTTGTTGCCTGATATTCAGTGTCTTGAAAATTTTTGTTTTGTCTGTTTTTCACTTGTTTCAGGTGGGAGAATAAAGGTACTTCTTTTTTCTTCATCTTTAATGGAAGCAAAAATTTTTTGCTCACTAAGATTTTTATCTTTTTAATTTTCCAGTGGTCTATTCATTTCATTCCTCTACTATTTTTTTTTCAATTAGGCCCTTCTTATACTGTTAGTAGATTTAAAAAATTGGGGCACCTGGGTGTCTCAGTCAGTTAAGTGTCTGACTCTTGATTTTTGGCTCAGGTCATGATCTCTCGGTTTGTGAGTTCAAGCCCCACATTGGGCTCTGTGCTGGCAGAGCAGAGCCTGCTTGGGATTCTCTCTCTTTCTTCCTTTTTCTCTGCCCCTTCCCCGCTCACTCTGTCTCTGTCTCTCTGAAAATAAATAAACTTAATAAAACATTTAAAAAAATAAAAAATAACATTCTACCTTCACTGTATTTACTCTTGTTCTCATTTCTTTCCATTACCACCCTTGCCTCCAGTCACCCTCAATATTGCTACAAGATAAAATGTAAAAACAAAGCATCTTTCTGGTACTCCAATTTTGAAAACCGTTTACTGTCATTATTTGTCTATCATATAACCTGTACTTTGAAGATTGTAACTCATACTTTTTATAATTATTTACTGCTCATCTTACCTGCTAGTCTTAATATACCAAGCATAAGAAATGTGTCTTCTTTTTTAAAAAGTTGAATATATGACTCCTCTATTTGTTATTTCTTGTCACTTTCATTTTTTTTTACCCTTTTCTGTCCCCAGCCTGCACCCTCTTCTCTCCCCAGCCCATGTCATGGGGCAGCACTCCAGTATATTTGATGCAGATCCTCAAACATGCATATGTGCAGACTTGTAAAATGAATTTTGCCTGTTTGTGTTTTTAAATTACATAAATGACATGTTCTAATTAAAAGGTAAGAAGAATTAATAATAATAACAATAATAACACAAAGGGTAAGTAGACAAATGGAAGAATATGATAAAAAAATTTAGGTACTATATATAAAGTGGCAAAATATCTTTTCAAGGTAGACCACGATGAGATAAATTGTATAGTATAAACCTAAATCAGCTACTAGAATAACAAAACAAAGAGTTATAGCTATTAAGCCAATAAAATAGTTATTATAGCTATTATAGCTCTTAAGCCAATAAAATAGATAAAGTGGAATCATTAAAGATAGTTAATACAAAGGAAGCCATAAAGAGAGAAAAAAGAAAGAATAGATTAGACAAATAGAAAACAAAGAGCAAGATAATAGTTTTGGACTCAACTATATCTATAATCACACTAAATGTAAATGGTTTAAGTACACCCAATTAAAAGGCAGAAATTAGCAGCCTGGTTTAAAAAGCAAAATTCAACTATATGATGCCTAAATCATATAAAGGAAAAAGATAGGTTAAAAGTAAAAGGATAGAAAAAGAAGCTGTGCTGACATCAATGAAAAGAAAGGCAGAGTGGCTATATTAAAATCAGTGAACATGGATTTCAGAGCAAAAGATATTTCCAGGGACAAAGAAAATCATTTCATAATGGTATATGGGTCCATTTATCAAGAGTACATATCAATACTAAATGTTTATGAAATTGACATGAGATCTTCAAAACCCATGAAGCAAAAGCTTATAGAATTGCAAGGAAAAATAGCAAATCCATAATTACGATAGGAGATTTCAATCTCTGTCTCTCAATAATTGATAGAACAATTAGGCAGAAAATCAGTAAGAGTATAGTAGAATGAAACAAAATTATCAATCAACTTAACCTGATCAACATGTACAGAACATTTCATTCAATAACAAGAGAATATACATTCTTTTCAAGTGCATTCAAAACATTTCCTAAGATATTTCTGGACATATAAAAATTCTCCATATATTAAAGTAATTTGAATCATACAAAATATCTTCTCTGATCATTTCTGGAATGAAATTAGAAATCAATAACAAACATATCTCTGGAAAACTTTAAATATCTAGAGACTAAATAGCTCACTTTTAATAATCCAATGGTCAAAGAAGAAATAAAAAAGTAATTAAAAATATTAAGAACATATAAAAATGAAAATAAAACACATCAAAATTTATGGGATGTCACTAAAATAGTATGCAAGGGGAAATTTATAGCACTAAACTCCTATATTAAACAAGAAATGAAAAATAAATGTCACCACAAAACAGAAGAGACTCATAACTATGGAGAACAAACTGAGGGTTGCTGGAGGGGTTGTGGGAGGGGGGATGGGCTAAATGGGTCAGGGGCACTAAGGAATCTACTCCTGAAATCATTGCTTCACTATATCCTAACTAATTTGGATGTAAATTTTAAAAAATAAAAAATAAAATTAAAAATAAACAAATAAATAAATAAATGTCACCAATTGTCACCTTAGAAAAAGAAAAGGACTGGCAGATCTCTCTCCAACCTGTAGCTCTGATGTATTCTGGATCAGCTTTTAACTCTTAATAGTATATCACTGTCCTCTAAACCCCTTCTCCTTCACTGCTGCCATATGGTTCTGGCTTCTACCCAGTGCAGCACACTTACCCCCAAAGCATCATACAGTTCTAATATCTGGAGGCTGGCAGCTTGACTTGGCACTTTAGGCCCTCAGCAGGGTGAGCTGTTAAAACAATACACCTACCTCTCTCACTCATCCCCATTTCCTCCATTCCCTGCTGGGTTTTGGAAAGGAAGGATTCGTGGAGACCACCTCCCTCCTCTGTGACCCCAGAACTTCGGTCCCCTCCCAACACCTCCATCTAGTTAGTGGTACTCACTTGCTTGGAGGCAGACTCCCGACAGGGAGAGGGCTACCCTCCTCTAATGGTTTCTCTGAACATAATAAGATAAATGCTCTGTATCAGTGAGAAAAGTCCCAGACTAATGGCAGAAATTTGCATTTTGAATATGTGTGTTTTGTGTTGTGAAACCTGAAATTCCTTATTTATTAATGGAAAGTCTGACCTCTCTTCTTTCTTTTCCTTTTTCTTTCTTTTTTATTTTCTTTCTTTCTTCTTTTTCTTTTTCTTTCTTTTTTCTTTTCTTTCATTCTTTTCTTTTCTTTTCTTTCTGGCCTTCATTGCCATATTTTGTGGGGCTGTGAGAGGTTACACTATTTTAGATTATTCTGACCTAGGGTTCTTTCCATAAAAGGTACTTCTGAAGGCGAGATATAGGGTTGAAGAAGCCCAACAAGCCTCTAAAATCATAGCTCTCCAGTGTCCTTTAAAGAGAGGTGATTCTCAGCACTAGCAAAATCACTATAGTAGCCTAGTGTGTTTTCAAAAGCAGTTTTAGGGAAAGATGCTGGTTTTCAGTACTTAGTGCTCTTTGAGTTTTAGAGCATTGAGATTTAGGAATTTTGAAGGGATGAGAAGGATTATTTAGGGTCTGACTTACAAATAAAAGATTTTCTCTTGTGAATCTATTTTCTTTCTTCTTTCTTTCTTTCTTTCTTTCTTTCTTTCTTTCTTCCTTTATACTTCCCCCCCACCCATCATTTCTTTCCATGTGCCTTCCTATTGGCCCAACTTGCGCCCTTTGCTTGGTTTTTGGTTTTGCTTTGCTTTATCATTGGTTCATTCCAGGCCTCAATTATTGAAGGACACTGCCATTAGTGAAAGAATAGTCCATGAGTCATACGGTTTTAAGACAAAGAAAATTTCTCTGTATGGTTTCTCTTTCAATCACACTTCAGAAAAGGAAAGACTTCCATAGACAAAATTAATAATCTGTATAATAATAATGGCTTTGGCTTTCACCTGAAAATCCAAGAATTACCATTTTCATTGAGATAAGGATTTTCTTGGTGTGGATTGCTTATTACTGTCCATGGGAGAGACAGGTGGTGTTTTTGCAGAAGTTCCTAAGTCCCAAAAGACTAAAAACCTATTTTGTCTCATATTTATGTATATTTTGAATTTATTTATTTATTTTGAGAGAGAGAGACAGAGACAGAGAGAGAGAGAGAACAAGCAGGGCAGGGGCAGGTAGAGAGAGAGAAAGAGAATCCTAAGCAGGCTCCATACGGTCAGCACAGAGCCTGATGTGGGGCTTGAACTCACAAATTGTGAGATCATGCATGACCTGAGCTGAAATCAAGAGTCAAGTTGTCAACCAACTGAGCCACCCAGGTGTCCCTTGGCTCATTTTTAGAGAATGAGAAGCATAGTTTCTGTCCTTCTGTGTACCTCATAAGCTGGAGTTAAAGGTTTGTCCTATTCATTGTCAGAAATGTGGGATGGCTGCTGGAAAGAATGAAGTTTTACTGACCTCAAAATAAGAAACAACTTGTTTTTCACAAACACTAAAACTACAAATTTTCTCTTTGATTTATTTTTCCCCAAAAAGAGAGGTAACAAAATATCAATTTTGAAAGTGGTGCCAGTGGTAGGGACCACAAGGAATAGGGTGTCAGACACCTACCTACAGTGAATAGTCTTAAATGCACTATTGTTTCTTTTCAGAGTGTTACAAATTTGCCATCCTGTATTCCATAGAAAATGGAATAAAGACAGAGAGACGTAGAATATGCCTTCCTGCCCACAGCAAGGATTTGGAATTGACTTTCGTATGTTGAGTACATTAGAAAAAATAATCAGATAGATTGATTGAGTGGGTTTCCAACAAAATTGTTCCACTCCCAGTGTAAGACCATTTCGTACTGTTTCATTCCTTAGCATCTATACCCCACACTTACGTTTTGTCTTCATCACATTTATCTTCTCTTTTGTTTCTGTAAGTTAGTCATCAGATATTTTAATCACCCACACAAAAGCAAACTGCATTTAAAAACTTTATAAGATAGAGGGAAAATATGGTCTTTCTTATATCACACTCCTCCCCTCCAAAAGCAACAAGCTATTTCTAATTAGAAACTTTCTGTTCCTTCTCCTCTTTTGTCCTCTGCACAAATACCATTTGCCTACAGTTTGCTTCAGTAAATTTTTATAGCAGTTTGCAATCAATTTTAAAATATTGTCCTTGGGGTTAAGATGGCAGAAGAGTAGGGGGACCCCAAGCTTGCCTCAATCTTGAACACAGCTAGAAAAATACCACATCATTCTGAAAACCCAAGAAATCAATCTGAGGACTGAGAGAACAAAACTTTACATCTACAAGTAGAAAAATGAGCACCTTGTAGAAGGTAGGAGCTGCAGAAAGTTGATTTGGGGGCGAAAAGAACATCAGGTACTACAGAAAGAAGGGAGCCTTGATCGCAGAAAGAGGAGTGAGAGAGAAAGAGAGAAAGAAAGAGTGAAGCAGCAGGCAGGAGAATGCACAAGAAAAGCTCTTCCCTAAAACCATTGACTGGGAAAGGATAGGGGCTAACTATTGCAAGCTATTATAACCAGCAGAGTGCAAAGTCTGAAGTTTTAGAAGTCCATGCCATCACCTGGCAGGCTTGGCAGTCCTCCACTGGGGAAGGAGGGTAGAGACCAGGGTGTGGGTAGCATGGTCTGAAGATCCTGGGGTTGTGAGGAGCAAAGCAGTACCCCTTCCTGGAATGCATATGGGAATGGTAGCATGGCCTCTCGGGGAACAAGAGAACCACCAGTGCCAACGTGATGCCCTGTTCCCAAGGATAGGAACAAAGACACTGACTGAGGGCAGCAAATCTTGGTACCAGCTTTCTGTTGCACTTTACCATAAACTCCCAACCATTGTGTGGTTGTGCAACTGCTTTTCTGGGACCAACTGGCAAATGGCAAAAGCATGGCAAGATCCTCCCCTAGAGGATCCCACAAATCAACACTGGGCAGGTCCCTAAAATTACGAGTTTTGAAACTCAGCCACGTGCCTGAGATAAAACACAGGAGTACTGTGCCACCTGGCAGATGGACAGCTAGGAGGCAGACAGGATGAAGGCAGGGATCTGACAGAAGCCAGAGACACAAGAGGGGTGATTGCTCTTCTGTGAGGGCTTCCTGAACAATGGTGGGAGGGAAGTCCCTACTTCTGGCTCCAGGGAGGAGACAGCACCCCACATCCAGTGGAGGATGGAGCTGCATATACCAAGCCTCACCCCCCTTCATCCTAAGGTTGCATCTCCACTAGGGCAAGTCAGCCCAAGAATCAGTGTAGCAGAAGACCATGCACCAAGTCTATTGATCCAAGAGTGCTGTAAAGCTTCAGCTCTAGGGGAAATGGGATCTAGCTGCTTCTTCTTCTTCTTCTTCTTCTTCTTCTTCTTGATCTAGTTTCTTTTAACAAGCAGACCAAAACACACCTGGTTAAAACTTGCCACATGTGAACAAGTTCCAAACAACCCCACTGCAGGCAAGGAGAAATGCTGCAGAGGACTGACCTAGAGGTAGGAGCATCCAAAACACAACAGAAGAGTGCATATAGCACACCTCATCCCCACTCTTTTGGAGCTCTTCATATAGCCATTACTTTCAGGAGCAGGTATATAACAGTCTTTCTTAACAATCACACACACAATAAAAACAGTGATCTAGACAAAAATGACAAGACTGAAGAATTCATCCCCTCTCACCACCCCCCCAAAAAAAAGAATAGGATGAAGTAACAACCACGGATTTAATCAATAAATATAAGTAAGATGTCTGAACTGGAGTGTAAAACAACAAATGTACACCTGGCCTTGAGAAAATCATAGAAGACACTAGAGAATCCCTTACTGCAGAGATAAAAGAACTAAAAACCAGCCAGGCCAAAATTTAAAATGCTATAACTGAGATGCAAACCCAACTGATGCCATGACAACAAGGATGGATGAAGTAGATGAACAAATCAGCTAAATAGAAGATAAAATTATGGAAAATGATGAAGCTGAAAAGGAGAGGGAAAGAAAGGTGTTGGATCATAAATGTAGACCTTGGGAACTCAGTAACTCCTTAAAGCATAGTAATATTCATATCATATGAGTCCTAGAAGATGAAGAGAGAGAAAAAAGGGCAGAAGGTTTATTTGAACAAATAAATTACAAACCTCCCTAATCTAGAGAAGGGCATAGACATCAACATCCAAGAAGCACAGAGAGCTTCCACTGAATTCATCAAAAGCCAGCCATCACTGACATATCATAGTCAAATTTATAAAATACACAGACAAGAAAAAAATCCTCAAAGCAACAAGGGAAAAAAGTCCTTAACCACAAGGGAAGACAGATCAGGTTCACAGATATGTCCATAGAAATTTGGCAAGCCAGAAGGGAGTGGCAGGATATATTCAAACATACTGAATGGGAAAACTATGCAGCCAAGAATATTCTATCCAGCAAGGCTGTCATCCAGAATAGGACAGACAAACAAAAACTAAAGGAGCTAATGACAACTAAACCAGCCCTGCAAGAAATATTAAAGGGTTCACTTTGAGTGGGGGGGAAAAAGACAAAAACAACAAATATGAGAAAGAAACAGAGACTATCACCAGAAACACCAACTTAGCAGGTAATACAATGGCACTAAATTCATATCTGTCAATAAACACTCTGAATGGACTAAATGGTCCAATCAAAAGACATAGGGTATCAGAATGGATTAAAAAAAATAAGACAAATCTATATTCTGCCCACAAGAGACTCATTTTAGACCTAAAGACACCTGCAGAAAGTGACGGGATGGAGAACCATCTATCATGCTAATGGACATTGAAAGAGAGCCAAAATAGACATACTTATATCAAGCAAACTAGATTTTAAAACAAACATTGTAACAAGAGATGAATAAGGGCATTATATCATACTTAAGGGATTTATCCATCAAGAAGATCTAACAATTGTAAATATTTATGCCCTCAATGTGAAAGCACCCAAATATATAAATCAATTAATCACAAACATAAAGAAACTCACTGATAATAATACAAAATAGTAGGAGACTTTAACATCCCACTTACAACAACGGACAGATCATCTAAGCAGAAAATCAACAAGGAACAATGGTTTTGAATGACACACTGGACCAGATGGACTTAACAGATATATTCAGAACATTTCATCCTAAAGCAGAAGAATACACATTCTTTTGGGTGCACATAGGACATTCTCCAGAATAGATCACATACTGGGTCACCAATTAACCCTCAACAAATACAAAAAGATTGGGATCATACCACGCATATTTTTAGACCACAATGCTATGAAACTTGAAGTCAATCACAGGAAAAAATTTGGAAATACCACAAATACAAGGAGATTAAAGAACATTAAAGAATGAAGGGTTAACCAGGAAATTAAAGAAATAAAAAGTACATGGAAGTCAATGAAAATGAAAACACAATAGTCCAAAACCTTTGGGATGCAGCAAATGGGGTCATAAGAGGGAAGTATATAACACTACAGGCCTTTATCAAGAAGCAAGAATGGCACAAAAACAGACATTCAGATCAATGGAACAGAACAGAGAACCCAGAAATGGACCCACAAACATATGGCCAACTAATCTTTGACAAAGCAGGAAAGAATATCCAATGGAATAAAGACAGTGTCTTCAGCAAGTGGTGCTGGGAAAACTGGACAGCAACATGTAGAAGAATGAACCTGGACCACTTTCTTACACGGTACACAAAAATAAGCTCAAAATGGATGTAAGACCTCAATGTAAGACAGGAAGCCATCAAAATCCTCAAGGAGAAAGCTGGCAAAAACTTCTTTAACCTTGGCCACAGTAACTTCTTACTCAACACGTCTCCGGAGGCAAGGGAAACAAAAGAAAAATGAACTATTGGGACCTCATCAAAATAAAAACTTCTGCACGGCAAAGGAAACAACCAGCAAAACTAAAAGGCAACCGAAGGAATGGGAGAAGGTATTTGCAAACAACATAACAGATAAAGGGTTAGTATCCAAAATCTATGAAGAATTTATCAAACTGAACACCCAAAAAACAAATAATCCAGTGAAGAAATGGGCAAAAGACATGAATAGACGCTTCTCCAAAGAAGACATCCAGATGGCCAACTGACATATGAAAAAACGTTCAACATCACTCATCATCAGGGAAATACAAATCAAAACCACAATGAGATACCACCTCATACCTGTCAGAATGGCTAACATTAACAACTCAGGCAACAACAGATGTTGGTGAGGATGCGGAAAAAGAGGATCTTTTTTGCACTGCTGGTGGGAATGCAAGCTGTGCAGCTGTTCTGGAAAACAGTATGGAGGTTCCTCAAAAAATTAAAAATAGAACTACCCTACGACCCAGCAATTGCACTACTAGGTATTTATCCAAGGGATACCGGTGTGTGGTTTCGAAGGAGTACATGTACCCCAATGTTTATAGTAGCACTATCAACAATAGCCAAAGTATGGAAAGAGCCCAAATGTCCATTGATGGATGGTATATGTATACAATGGAGTATTACTCAGCAATCAAAAAGAATGAAATCTTGCCATTTGCAGCTACATGGATGGAATTGGAGGGTATTATGCTAAGCCAAATTAGTCAGTCAGAGAAAGACAAATATCATGTGACTTTACTCATAGGAGGACTTTAAGACACAGAACAGGTGAACATAAGGGAAAGGAAGCAAAAATAATACAAAAACAGGGATAGGGACAAAACATAGGAGACTCTTAAATATGGAGAACAAACAGAGGGTAACTGGAAGGGGTGCGGGGGGGGGGGATGGGCTAAATGGGTAAGGGGCATTAAGGAATCTATTCCTGAAATCACTGTTGCACTGTATGCTAACTAATTTGGATGTAAATTAAAAAAATAAAATAAAATGAACCACACACACACACACACACACACACACACAAAGAAGCAAGAAAAGCCTCAAATACACAACCTCATCTTACATCTAAAGAAGCTGGAAAAAGAATGGCAAATAGAGCCTAAAACCAGCAGAAGAAGGGAAATAATAAAGATTATAACAGAAATAAATGATATAGAAATTAAAAAAGCAACAGAACAGATCAATGAAATTAGGAGCTAGTTCTTGAAAGAATTAACAAAACTGATAAACTCCTAGCCAGAATTATCAAAAAGAAAAGAGAAAGGATCCAAAGAAATAAACTTACAAATGAAAGAGGAGAGATGACAACACGACAGAAGTAGAAATAATTATAAGAGAATATTATGAGCAATGATATGCCAACAAATTGGGCAATCTGGAAGAAACAGATAAATTCCTAGAAAGTTATAAACTACCAAAACCGAAACAGGAAGAAATAGAAAATTTGAGCAGACCCATAACCAGCGAAGAAATTGAATCAGTAATCAAAAATCTCCCAACAAACAAGAGTCCAGAAATTGACCCACAACTATATGGTCAGCTAATCTTCAACAAAGCAGGAAGGAATATCCAATGGAAAAATGATGTTGGGAAAAACTGGATGACAACATGCAGAAGAATGAAACTGGACCACTTTCTTACACTGTACACAAAAATACATTCAAAATGGATGAAAGACCTAAATGTGAGACAAGAAACCATCAAAATCCTAGAGAAGAACACAGGCAGCAACCTCCTTGACTTCAGCCATAGCAACTTCTTACTAGACACATCACCGAAGGCAAGGGAAACAAAAGCAAAAATGAACAATTTGGACTTCCTGAAGATAAAAACTTCTGCACAGCAAAGGAAACAATCAACAAAACTAAAAGGCAGCCTACAGAATGGGAGAAGATATTTTCAAAGGACATATCTGATAAAAGAGTTAGTATCTAAAATCTATAAAGAACTTACCAATCTCAACACTCAAAAAACAAAGAATCCAGTGAAGAAATGGGCAAAAGACATGAACAGACAGTTTTCCAAAGAAGACATTCAGATGGTCAACAGACACATGAAAAGATGCTCAACATCATTCATCATCAGGGAAATACCAATGAAAACCACAATGAGACACCACTCACACCTGTCAGAATGGCTAAAATGAACAACTCAGGCAACAACAGATGTTGGTGAGGCTGCAGAGGATGGGGAATCCTCTTACAGTATTGGTGGGAATGGAAACTGGTGCAGCTGTTCTGGAAAACAGTATGGAGGTTCCTCAAAAAGTTAAAAATATGATCCAACAATTGCACTATTAGGTATTTACCCAAAGGACACAAAAATGCTGATTCAAAGGAGTACATGTACCCCAATGTTTATAGCAGCATTATCAACAATAACCAAACTATGGAAAGAGCCCAGATGTCCATAGACTGAAGAATGGATGAAGAAGATGTGGTATATATATATATATATATATATATATATATATATATATGATGGAAAATTGCTCACCCATAAAAAAGAATGAAATTTAGCCATTTGCAACAATATGGATGGAGGTAGAGTGTATGTATTATGTTTAGCGAAATAAGCCAGTCAAAGACAAATATATTATTTCACTCATATGTGTGAATTTAGGAAACAAAACAGATGAAAATGTGGGAAAGTGAAAAAGAGAGAGGGAAGCAAACCATAAGAGACTCTTAATAATAGAGAAAAACTGAGGGTTACTAGAGGGGAGGTAGGCAGGGGATGGGGTAAAAGGGTGATGGGTATTAAGAAGGGCACTTATTGTGATGAGCACTGAGTGTAATGCAAGTGATGAATCACTGAATTCTACTCCTGAAATCAATATTGCAGTGTATGTTAACTGATTAGAATTTAAATAAAAATTTGAAAAGAGGGGAAAAAAAGAAAAAGATATGATCAAAGACAATCAAACAACTGATCCACCAAAAAAAAAATAAATAAATTATGAACTGCCTCAGCATTATTCTTTCAGAATTTGGATACTTGGGCCAATATCCAAATGAAGTAATTTTGTAGTTATATAAAGTGATCAAATTAAAACAGTCCCCTTTCACTGTACTAGAAGTATAATTCGTTTTATTAAAAGTTGTAAAAGAGTAAAGAAACAGTGCACAGTAATACACTGCAGGCTGAGTGAACTGAGAATGCATTTTCTTTTGCTTTCTCCATCAAGAAAATATTCCCTTGGAGACTGACTCACAGTGAAAAGACATAATCTAGGTGCATATTCTCAAAGTATGGGTCCCAGCTCCTCATCTGGATCACCTTGTGCCTGTTGGCCATGGAGAGTCTCAGGCCCCATCTCAGTGCTAGTAAATCAGAATCTGTCTCGTATTAGTGTTCCCCGGTGGTTCATAAGTACATCAAAGTGTCCAAAGCCTGATCTAGGTGACTATTAAAAACCCCTAAAAGAAAAATAAATGACACAACGAAACTTGTAAAAATGAGATACACATGCCCATTAGTCATACTTCTAAAATTTTTTAATGGTTATTTACTTATTTATTTATTTTAATATGGAATTTATTGTCAAATTGGTTTCCATACAACACCCAGTGCTCATCCCAACAGGTGCCCTCCTCAATGCCCCTCACCCACCCTCCCCTCCCTCTGACCCCCCATCAACCCTCAGTTTAGTCTCAGTCTTTAAGAGTCTCTTATGGAATGTTTATTTATTTTGAGAGAGATAAAGAGCATGCATGGGGGAGAGGCAGAGAACGAGAGGGAGACACAGAAACAGAAGTAGGCTCTAGGCTCTGAGCTGCCAGCACAGAGCCCGACGCAGGGCTCGAACCCACGAACTGTGAGATCATGACCTGAGCCAAAGTTCGACACTTAAGTGACTGAGCCACCCAGGTGCCCCTGTTAGTCATACTTCTAAAAAAACTTAATCACACAAGTAATAAAGGTAAATAAAATAATAAATTTATATTGTAAGTCTGTGAAGGTATATAGTAAAGGAGGCTTCAATTTTCTTCTCAAAGGAAAAAAATATTGCCCATGGACTTTATCTTTTTTCCTTTTGAGAAAGGGATGCTAGCACAGAAGAGTGCAAGTAAAAACTGTCTTATGTGAGGCTTTCTTCCCTTTCCCCGTCTGCTTCTCATGATGTTTACTTCAGTGTCCTTCCAAGGAGGTCTCTTAATCTTAAAATTTTGCATTTCCTACTCTTAGTCAAATTGTATTACTGTTTTTTGGGGGTTTTTTTAATTAAAAAAAATTTTTTTTAACGTTTATTTATTTTTGAGACAGAAAGAGACAGAGCATGAATGGGGGAGGGTCAGAGAGAGGGAGACAGAACCCGAAACAGGCTCCAGGCTCTGAGCTGTCAGCACAGAGCCTGACGCAGGGCTCGAACTCACAGACCGAGAGCCGAAGTCGGGCGCTTAACCGACTGAGCCACCCAGGCGCCCCTGTATTACTGTTTTAATAACTCTTCCCACTGCATATTCTCCATCTTGAATTGGCACTTCTGAATTCGGAAAATGTAGTTGAGATCTAAGGATTACTTCTGGGAGATGTGCTTCTCCCTTGTTTGTGGTTGCATATTATTCTGTATCATTGAGACGGTTATTCTGCATAATTGAGACATACTATGCTTCAGAGAGTTTGCATAAACACTAGCCAGGATTACTGGGAGTTAAAACACAAAATTCAGGTATGGAAAAGCAACTACGTAGAGTACTAGAACCTCCTTTGTACCCGTTGGAAGAAATATAAAGAGTGTAATAAACCCAGCTAAGGTTATTACAGTCTGGTTCTTTGAAGTACCATTTTTCTCTCCTTCTGTCTTTTTCCACTTTCCAAGGTACTCAGGAAAATAGGAGAAATTTCCAATTGGATTAATTGGATTAATTTAAATTAACTTGGATTAATTTAAAATATTTTATTCCCTAATGCCCTTTTTGTACCTGTCGTAATGTACAGGATCCTTCTCTTTTGATGGGAAAGACAGGTAGTTATCTGAATCTAGGTTGAAAAAGTTATATATAAATAAATTATAATAAAAGGGATATTGTGCTTTTCAAATCTGTGTTTTTTCTTAATCTAGGTCAGGCATATCCAAAATAAATATGTAAAGAAGAAAAGAGTTTATCTTCATGAAAAAAAGAAAAGAAAAGAAAAGAAAAAAGAAAATCCAACCCAAAGTAAGTAGAAGACAGGAAATACTAAAGAGAATACAAAAAAATGGATAAAACTAAAGCCAGAATGATCAGTATTAAGAATACTGATATTAAGAATGGGAATATTAAGAATGGGAATCGCTGTAAAGTCTACAGAATTAAAAAGGAGAAGAGGGAAATATAAAAAATTTTGCCAATAAATTGACAACCTATATGAAATGGAAAAATTCCTTAAAAGACAGACTATGAAAGCCCACTAAAGGAGAAATAGCCTGTAAAAAATCCTAAAAAAAATCTTCCCACATTGAAAATTCCAAGCCCCATTGGCTTCATTGGTAAATCCTAACAAATATTTAAGGAAAAAAATAATACCAAGTCTAAACAAACATTTTCAGAAAATAAAGATTGGTCACTACTTTCCAACATGCCCTTTGAAGCCAGTGTACCTTGATATCAAAACCAGAAAAAGACATTAAAAGGAAAGAAAATCGCAAATGAATATATTTCACAAGTGTATATGCAAAAATCTAAGCAAAATGTTAGCAAATGAAATCCAACAATATATAAATAACTATCTATGTCATGACCAAGCAGGGTTTATCCTAGGAATATAAGGTTAATTTAACATTCAAAAGTCAATTAACATAACTCATTATGTTACAACACTTACACAGAAAAAACAATTTGTTCAACTTGACGGATGTAAAAAGTCTTTCACAAGATGCAATTTCAGTTTCCAATAAAAACTCTCAGAAAACTAAATATTTAAAGGGCACCTATAAAAAACTTACAGTTAAAATCATATTTAATGTTGCAAGACAAGACACTTTCAACATTTCTATTCAACACTGTATTGGAGGTGCTGTCCAGTTTAATAAGGCAAGGAAAATAAATAAAAGGCATTCATACTGAAAAGGAAGAAGTAAAATAGTCTTTTTTTTTCTTTTGAAGGAATATGATTATCTCTGTAGTATATCTGGTGGAATCTACGAAAAAGACTGATAGAAAAAATAGTTGAGTTTAGCAAATTTACAGGATACAAGATCAACACACAAAATAAATCAGAAATTGAAACTGAAAAAGTAAATCCCATTTGTAATAGTATCAAAATTAGCCAAAAAATTTTGTGATAGATATGACAAAATGTGAAAATCATATACACTCTAAACTACACAACATTATGGAGAGAAGTTAAGAAAAACTTAAATAAGTGGAGAGATGTATTGTGTTCTTGGGTTAGAAGACAGTAGTATTGAAATGTCAATGCTCTCCAAATTGATTTGTAAATTAAATTTAACCAAAATCAATATCCCAACCAAATCAAGGATAGAAATTGGCAAATAAATTTTAAAATTTATTTGAAAACGCAAAAGGTCTAGAATAGCCAAAACAAATTTGAAAATGATGAACAAGTTGGAAGGTTAACATTATCCTATTTCAAGATTTTTTAATAAAGCTACCATAATAAAGGGAGTGTTGTATTAGTATAATCAACACATATATGAATAACTGATTTTTGACAAAGAATATATTTTTCAACCAATGATGCTGGAACAACTGGCTACCCACACGCAGTAAGATGAATTTCAATCCTTACATCATATAATACAAAAATTAACTCAAAATGGATCATAAACATACATTGAAAACCTGAAACTACAAAATTTTTCAACAAAAAAAACAGGAGAAAATCTCTGTGACCTTACGTTCCGCAAAGATTTTCTAACACCAAAAGCATGAGTTATAAAACAACAATTTGATAAATTGGATATCATCAAAATGAAAAAGCTCTGCTCTTCAAAAATCACAAAAGAATGAAAGACAAGCCATAGACTGGGAGAAAATGCTTGCAAATCATGTATTTGATAAACGATTTGTATTCAAATTTTATAAAGAATTCTCAGGGTGCCTGGGTGGCTCAGTCCATGAAGCATCTGACTCTTGGTTTTGGCTCAGGTCATGATCTTGTGATTTGTGAGTTCAAGCCCCATGTCGGGCTCCACACTGACAATGTGGAGCCTGCTTGGGATTCTCTGTCTCCCTCTCTCTCTGCCCCTCCCCTGCTTACTCTCCATCTCTGTCTCTCAAAACAAATAAATAAGCTTAAAAAAAATACAATAATTTCGTACAGAATTTCACCAAGGAATTTCCAGGATGGTGAATAAGCACATGGAGTAATTCTCAACATCATTAGTCCTTAAGAAAACTGAGAAATCCACAAGGAGATACAACTTACATACCTATTAGAATGTCTAAAATTACAAAGACTGACTACACCAAATGTTGTTGAGAATGTTGAGGAACTGGAACTCTCATATAGTCTTGTGTGTGTGTGTGTATGTGTGTGTGTGTGTATTATTATTTTTTATTTTTTTAAATTTATTGTCAAATTGGTTTCCATACAACACCCAGTGCTCATCCCAAAAGGTGCCCTCCTCAATACCCATCACCCACCCTCCCCTCCCTCCCACCCCCCATCATATAGTCTTAATGGGAATTTAAATAATGTAACCACTTTTAAAACCAGTTTGACTGTTTTTTTAAATATTAAACAAACTCTTAAGTTTACTTAAGAGAAATGGTAACATATGTCCCTTTAATGACTTGAATATTTCTGCCAGTTTTATTTGTAATAGACAAAACTAGAAACAAATGAAAAGTCTTTCAACTGGTGAACGAGTAAACAAGGAGTGGAATATTACTCAACATTAAAAAGGAATAAACTATTGGGGCACCTGGGTGGCTCAGTCGGTTAAGCATCTGACTTCAGCTCAGGTCATGGCTTCGCATTTTGTGAGTTCGAGCCCCGTGTCAGGCTCTGTGCTGACAGCTCAGAGCCTGGAGCCTGTTTCAGATTCTGTCTCTCTCTCTCTCTCTCTCTCTCTCTCTCTCTCTCTGCCCATCCCTGCTCATGCTCTGTATCTCTCTCCTTCAAAAATAAACATTTAAAAAAATTAAAAAAAAATAAACTACTGATAGACCCTACAAGAGGAAGGAATCATACTTTATGATTCTATTTACATAGAATTCTGGAAAATGCAAACCAATTTATTGTGACTGGAAGCAGTGCTTGCTTAGGGATAGATCGGGAAGAGTGGAAAGGAGGGATTACAGCAGGGGGTAATTATGATGAAAGTTTTTGGGGTAAGTGATATGTTCATTGTCTTGACTGTGTTGATGGCTTCACAGGCATACACCTACATCAAACTAAAAAATTGAACACTTTAAGTGTGCACAGTTTAGCGTATATCAATTATTCCTCAATAAAGCTGTTTATTAAAGTTTTAGTGAGCAATTATTAGTGGGAGATAAAAGAAAGGGAGAAGTCAGCTCCATCTTTCAGGTTTACAACAGCTCAAGGCGCAAGGCAAACCGTCCAGTGAGAGTCAGTTTTGGAGGAACTGAATATGTAAAAAAAAAAAGACATTTAGGTGGACCTGGAAGTTAGAACATAATTTCGTTGGCAATCTGTGACCTTTTTATATGGGCCTGTGCATGGCAGATGGAAGAAGGAAGAGAAATAGAGAAGTAGGGTAGTACCAGATTTTGGAACTTCTTTGGAGTTTTGAAACAGATTTGGGGCTTGTTAGTAAAGTCACTGCGCCCATATTCTCATTGTATCCCTTCTAGAATGAAGCCCTTGGCTGTGTCAGAATCACCTAGTGTTTTATGCTGTTTCAAATCTCTACATATCAGTTGCAGGTTTATGGTATTATTATACAAATCAGGAACAAACATATGCTTTTTCTTTAGTCCTCCATCACCCACCCCTAGAGAATACCCGTGTTCTCTTCCTAATTTGCCTAAGACACAGTCTCCGTAGCACTGAGCAAGTTCAAGTTCCACTTTTCCTTTCCTCAGGTAATTGTCTAGTCTTCCATTGCAGTTCATGGAGAATGGCCATCTACATCTGATTATCCTTGTGATGGGTGCCAAAAGTCCCTTGTTTTCAGATTTTTCAACTATTATTATTTTAGCCTTTCTGGATAGTTCTTCATCCCTTCCCCTCTGATTTCCCTTCCCCTCAAAACCCCAGAGTGCAATGTCTTCTGAATCCTTTATGCTCTTGGCCCTCACTCAGTGCTGCCCTTGTTCTCAGATTATTTTCTCTTCATATTCTAGCATACTGAGCACAAATTTAAGCTATACATTTGCAAACTCATCATTTACATTGAACATACAAAGTGTGTACGTTGCATATGAATAGTTCATTGCAGGAGGCTTATGACTAATCGCTGACTCTGATTCCATCAAACTCTGATTTCTTTCCCCCCAATTCTAGTAAATGGACTTCTGCTTTGCCCCTGCCTTGTGACAGTCTTTGTCATGTACCAATATGCTTTATTTATGCTGCACTTAGTAACTTGATTATCTCTCCAAATTGATGAGTGTTTCAAGATGAGGGGTCCTGCTTTCCAAACAATATGTAGGAGACAGAATCAAGATCTTTTCTTCATACTGTTTTACTACCAGCCAGAGATTGGATAGCTTTCTCTTTATCCCTCACAGTTCATAACTGGCCTATATCACTCCCATATTGAGTCTAAATTGTTTTTCTCTACAAAGCAACATTGTAAATGCCCTTATGCATTTATAGCCCCAGAAAATTATCATTTTTCTCAGCCTTCATTTAGTTATTTCAGCTAGTCAAACTCAACTGCACCATATATATACAATAGCTATTGAATTACATGTTATGGATAATCCCACACTGACCTTTCTCCTTGTTCTTAATCTTTTCTTGCTCTCTCTCCACATCGCCTACAATATAAGCTTTTTGCTCTAAATCTGGACTCTGACTTTATCCTTGGGAGCTTAGATTTCATGTTGTTTTCAACACCCTCAGCATTTGATTATTCATTTCCCAGTGTTCTTCATCATAGACTTGCAAGTCAAGCTTTTCCCTTTTAAAATTTATTTGTGAAAAAGCAGTGTATACTCACAATTTGCTTTCCTTTCATCCAACTTAACTCAATGCAATATGGTTTCTACTCCATACATTATATTTTTGCATTTAATAAACAAATATATTCATATGTTATTTGTATCAAGTACCCTGTTTCTTGGAATACATTAGAAATTAATTCATTCAAGGCTTCTAATCTCATTGAGCATTCCTCATTAGGAGGAATGACAGACATAAATATTAGCTAATAAATTGTTCTATGTAATATCCAGGGCAGGAGCATAACAAGGGGATTTAACACCCTGCAAACAATTCTAAAGGATTTGTATGACATCCAAGAAAAATGTCCTTTAAGTTGAGCTCCGAAGGATGAGTTAGATGGCTACAATGGAAAAGTGGAAGACTTTCCAGGTAGAAGGAAAAGCACGTTTAAAGTCCAGGAGATAAGAAACAGCCTTGGTGCACTGAAGGAGCTAAAAATCCAGTATATTTGCAACATAGAAACAGGATAAGATTGGCATTTGTTGAGTTCAGAGGCAGGGCAGAAATAGTTCTCATAGAACACTTAAGGCCATGTTAAGAATTTTCCATTAAGGGGCGCCTGGGTGGCTCAGTCGGTTGAGCGTCCGACTTCAGCTCAGGTCATGATCTCACGGTCCATGAGTTCGAGCCCCGCATCGGGCTCTGTGCTGACAGCTCAGAGCCTGGAGCCTGCTTCAGATTCTGTGTCTCCTTCTCTCTCTGCCCCTCCCCTGCTCAAACTCTGTCTCTCTCTCTCAAAAATAAATAAACATTAAAAAAAAAAAAAAAAAAAAAAGAATTTTCCATTAAGAGCATAAAGAAGATCCTGAGTGGTTGCAGAGTAGTAATATAATCAGATTTCTGTTTCCAACAATTACTCGAGTTATGTTATAAAAAGAGCTTACAAAAGGGCAAAAGTAGGGGTAATAATGCCAGACAAGAGACTCTTAGAGTTTTCAGTAAGAAAGGACATATGGTGTGGATGATGGGATGTAGCGGTGGGTTCATCTGTGATTAATTATTCATATAAATAAATGACTCACTGACTGAACAAATAAATAAGGTGTATTCATGTACCAATAATGATGAAGTGCCGTAGCCCAAAGATTATCATTGATTCAACTGTATCTACTTGAGACCCAAGAACAGAGAAAGAAGAAAACAGCGGATATGGGCAAAGTACACTCTCATAGTCCAAAAGATAAACTTTGGTAGTTGATGATGAGGGATGAGAGAATTCAAGATGATGGATTGAACCACCAGTAAGGTTGTCATGAACTATGGTAAAGAATACTGGAGGAACGACAGACTGGAACGAAAGACAGTGAGCTAGAACCAGACATGTGACAGTTGAAGTCTCTTTGAGACATCCAAGAGGAAGCAATGAGAAAACAATATACTTGCAACTAAGAATTGTAGAGGAGCCAACTAGACCAGAGATGTAAGTTTGGAAGTGTTTAGATGGCAATTAAAGACGTGAAAATCGAAGAGATCATTTACCACGAGAGCCTCGGTAATGATGAACATTGAAGAAACTCCAACATAGAATGGTGGGATGGAGGAGAAATGGTTTTCCAAAGAAACAGAGAAAGAATGCTCAGATACATTGAGAAAACCCTTGAGAGTGAGGCTCCATAGTCGAGAAAAGAAAATATTAGGAACAAAAAAAGAGAAGAGTTGCTGTGTCAAAGGATCTGAGGACTAAAGAGAGTTTTTTTGGATTTGTGATGTGGAGGTCAATATTGAGTTGATGTAGAGTTTCAGTGAAGTAATTTTCATTTTTGTGTATGAACTATGAATAAGTGACATAGCACAGGTTGTGGTAGAGTGCCTGACAAAACGGAAGACCCAGATGAGGACTGAGGTGTTTATTTAAAACCTATCTGCTCAGTTGTGTCATTTTTTTTTTTTTTTTTCCAGCAGTGATCGCAGCCAGGGGAGATACACAAGATAAACAACAGGAACAGAGCAAAATCCAGCCTCAATGTCTCTCTGGGTCACCCACTCAGAACTTCCCTGTCGTTGTGTAACAATTCATCACTATTACTAATTCCAGAAACAATTACACTGCAATTCTACCAAGAAAAGTCTACTTCCCATTCTTTCCATCCTAGTTTTTTTTTTTTTTTTAAACCGGACCACTGCATTAATAACTTCTATTCCCTGTGAAAGCGTTCTAAAGAAACACTACAGATGACAAGATCTTGGTCACTGCAATTTCCAGGAACAGACACAGTCAAGGGCTAGTGGTTTCAGAAAGGGGAATAATATTCACAATAATATTGTGAACATCAAAAGGTTCAACTTGTGTGGTCTTAGAAATTAAGGCAGGGCAGATCATTTTTAACTTAACTTATCATCAGACAAGTAGCAAGAAAAACAAGAACCTAGAGCAGATGAAAGGCCCTACCTAGTTGCACTGATTTGGGTCCTCTATCGCCATAGCACGTATAAAGTTCCAATGGGACCATGTAGAAAGAAGAAAGGGTTTACAGATTTAACCGGTGCCCTTTGCTGAGAAATAAATGGAATCGCCATGAATGGGAGTTTGAATTCTTGATCTGCTAGGTTGAACTGGAAAGAGGAGGGAGAAATGTGAGTTCTGTTACTTGCCACAATACTGGAGGATCATTCAAGTTACTTGCATCCTGAGAAGACACTTTTGAAATATGTATGCATATTTGAGGTTTATAGTTTGTTTCACAACACTCTAAATCTTACTTCTCAGTCTTTAGGAAACATTATATTTTAGAATCTTTTGCCTGTTTACTATTTTTGATTTAGAACAGTAGTTCCACAGATTTTTTTATTTGCTTTTTCTCTTATTTGACTCCCTTTCAAAAGTTGTCCAATCAAACATGACTTTTACCTTTTAGTCACTCTCTTAGCAAACATTTCCTCCAATTTACTTTGCGTTTATGTAAAAATGAATGTCAACAGTTTTTACTGCAATCACTTTCAGATATTGACGATTTCACCTTTGGGTGAGAAGATATTATATTCAACCATCTGGATTAAACAATTTTTGAAATATGTGTCATATTTTACCTTTTCATACATAAGGTAAAAGTGTGTACAAAGCAATTTTATCTTGGGAAAAACTTTTTATCAATCAGAAAATATTAGGGGGAAAAATGTAATGAGCTGATTCTGAGATAAAAATACAAATATTTTGTCATAGAGTAATAACATATGAATTCATTAGTATCTGTTAATAATCTAACAGAAATTTCTTTACCAAAGTAGCAGCTAATAGCATGTAAAAACTCAGGGAATGTAAAGAAAAACACAGTTCTAAAAAAGACAAGAGTTTGGAATAAAATACAGAGGAAGGTAGGACTGTGTCATTAAGGTCTGTAAAGAAAATTGCAAGGGATAGACAATATCAATAGACATGTAGAATATGAACTCCAGAACAAAATTATCAAAAACAAAATTTAGGTTTACAAAACTGGTCACAGGGTACAGTTAAAAGCCACTCATATATCAGCAATTTTTTTGAGTCTGGTACAAAATATTAAGCACTAAACAAAAATAAGTTTACTGAATAAATGATTAGAAGAATGATTGAAGTTTCAAAGTATTTTGTTAAAAACATTTTTTATATAAGAGTGCCTGGGAGGCTCAGTCGGTTAAGCATCCAGCTCTTTATTGCGGCTCAGGTCACGATCTCACAGTCCTTGAGTTCAAGCCCTGCATCGGGCTCTGTGCTGACAGCTCAGAGCCTGGAGCCTGCTTCCAGTTCTGTGTCTCCCTCTCTCTCTCTCCTCTCTTGCTCGCACTCTGTTTCTCTCTCAAAAATAAATAAAACATTTTAAAAATTTGTAAAAACTAAAAAAACATTTTTTATACAGTTCCTCATTGGATCTTGTTCTGAGATAATGTCTGAGATAAAGGAAAAAATTTTCACTTCAAGGATCTGTTAGTACATTCATTCTGTAACTTAATTAATGCAACTCTGTCTATGCCAGCAGCGTTGGTAAGTGCAAGGAATAAAGTAAACACGATCCCTATCCTCAAAGAATTTACAGTCTAATTTAGAGCTTAGCCAATTACAATGTCATAATTTTATATACAAAAATCTATGAGACCATCTTTTAAAAAAATTTTTTTTAATGTTTTTTATTTATTTTTGAGACAGAGAGAGAGAGAGCATGAACGGGGGAGGGTCAGAGAGAGAGGGAGACACAGAAGCTGAAACAGGCTCCAGGCTCTGAGCGGTCAGCACAGAGCCCCAAGCGGGGCTCGAACTCACGGACCGCCAGATCATGACCTGAGCCGAAGTTGGCCGCTTAACCGACTGAGACACCCAGGCGCCCTGAGAGGATCTTTTTAAAAAGGAAAATCTATTAACTCTGCTCTTGGTACTTTACTTAAGGGCTCAAAACAAATTCTGGTTCAATAACGAGAGATGACCTTATTTTTAAATAATTATGTGAATAAATAAGTAATTAAATGAAAGAAAACTAGAAAATATTTAAGCTAGGATATTATTACATTGGAAGTTGCCCCCGGAAACCATCCTAAATGGTTCATTTCCAAAAGTACCTTTTGAGCTAGAGGCTTTGGCTTTTCAGCTGCATTCTTTCCTGGCCAAATTTGCACACAATAATAAGTTCATTTTCAATGTAGTCATCTATGATTTAAAGCAAAAAGAAAAAAAAAGCAGGATATAAAAGTAAGTCATTTTAAAATTAGGTCCAGTAAATAGTGAAGGTGTAGGAATGACTGAAGTGGGGGAAATTAGTCTGACCAAATAAGAATGACCACTTAGGACATAGGACAGAGCAAGTGTTCCTTTGAGTATCAGAAACAGAAACTTAGAATATGAGGCGAGGTGGAAACCAGTTGTAGCCGTCAGGCAAGACTGCAGGATTGAGGGCACTTCCCTTGGTTCATCAAAATATGCTGATGCTCTAAGAGACTCTTAAAAATTGAGAACAAACTGAGGGTTGATGGGGGGTGGGAGGGAGGGGAGGGTGGGTGATGGGTATTGAGGAGGGCACCTTTTGGGATGAGCACTGGGTGTTGTATGGAAACCAATTTGACAATAAATTTCATATATTGAAAAAAAATTAAAAAAAAATTCATACAACTAAAAAAAAAAAAAATGCTGATGCTCTACACGTGCAAGAAAACAGGATTGCCGGTGTGAGTGGCTTACAGGGTAAGATATCCAGATGAGAAAACAGGCATTTGCAAAGTCATTTTTACTTCCTGCCAAACCATAAGGTCTGGAAGATGGGTATGAAAATTGGAAAGAATTAGACCTTTTCTTTTAAAATTAAGAAAAAGTGACTTTAAAAGTCAGATATTGTACATGAGGAAGCAAAACATTCCCAGGGACCGCGAGGACTAGTACATACTGAATTCCGACAAGTCACAGGCAAAGAGAAGGAAACTAAGCCAATCTTGACTACCAACGATTGCAGGTGACCCACTCTTATTTTTTTGTTTTAATTTTTAAGGTTAATTTATTTATTTTGAAAGAGAGAGAAAGAGAGCATTAGCAGGGGTGGGGCAAAGAGAGTGAGAAAGAAAGAATCCCAAGCAGGCTCTGTAGTGTCAGCGTGGAGCCCGATTGGGGACTCAAACTCAAAAACCATGAGGTCATGACCTGATCCAAAATCAAGAGTTGGAGGGTTAACAGACTGAGCCACCCAGGCATCCCAATGACTCAGATGACTCATTCTTTACTCAGGTAAAGCATGGTCCATTCACAGGCAGGTTGCCTCATTTCATCTCACCAACTACCTTGTGAAACAATAATTTCTTCACCTTGCAGATAAGAATACTGAAGCTTCTAAGTTAAGTGGCTTACCCAACAATGATTATTATGTAGAAGAATAAGAACGGAAACTGACATTTTTGACTCCAGGCTTGTTTTCCTTTCCACTTAAACATATCCTCCTCAGAGTTAAAACACTTTTTGAACTCTCTCTAAAAAGATCCCCAATTCCATCAACTGATGAATGGATAAAGAAATTGTGGTTTATATACACAATGGAGTACTACGTGGCAATGAGAAAGAATGAAATATGGCCCGTTGTAGCAACGTGGATGGAACTGGAGAGTGTGATGCTAAGTGAAATAAGCCATACAGAGAAAGACAGATACCATATGTTTTCACTCTTATGTGGATCCTGAGAAATTTAACAGAAACCCATGGGGGAGGGGAAGGGAAAAAAAGAGGTTAGAGTGGGAGAGAGCCAAAGCATAAGAGACTGTTAAAAACTGAGAACAAACTGAGGGTTGATGGGGGGGTGGGAGGGAGGGGAGGGTGGGTGATGGGTATTGAGGAGGGCACCTTTTGGGATTAGCACTGGGTGTTGTATGGAAACCAATCTGACAATAAATTTCATATATTGAAAAATAAATAAATAAATAAACATTAAAAAAATAAAAAATAAATTAAAAATTAAAAAATAAAAAGATCCCCAAATCCTTAAGACAAGGAGAAAGCAAATCACACAATTTTCCATCATGATGAACACCGTCCCAGAGACCAGAAATTTTCATGTAGGCGGAAGGAGTTGGAAAGAAGGGAAAATCTCCATTTCAAGCAAAACTTAAATTCTTAGGAGAGTGCCAGTTCAAATGGGCAAATTATAACTTGGTAGGGTTCTGAGGTATTTGTATTTTTTTCTTATCGCTAGTACTTTTGATATAAGGATGTTGTCACTTATTTGTGATAAAACGAATCTTTCCTCTTATTGTCTCTAGGAAAAAAAAAATAAGTTAGGCGAGAACCAAACTTAGTTTTCCTATTGAGTTCCAAAAGTGGTATGTGAGTTCTCCGTTCATCTCTGTACAATTGCCTTATATTTTGTTAGCAGAGAGATGAATATTTTCATAAATGGATTCTCCAGGAGTGTAATGTTCTTCCCTTTTTGAAAGCAGCTGTTTGCAAAAACCAGGAACATCACACCCAGTTATTTGCCGAAAACCTCAGCCTTTTATTCCATAATAAGAATTGAGTACAAAATGTACACAGCACAGACTTTCCCCCCACCTCGCGTTTACTGTTGAATCCTTAAGTCCAAGAAATTTAAGATTTCACTCATAGACACAGATTTTAAGGAAGCAAGTGGACAAGTATGCAAATACAAATATTCAGAGTCATGTGGCATCGCAAAACTTTTGAAACAAGCATGTGTCTAGTAAGAGGAGAAAGTTGTCAGCAAAATTTAGAATATCCATTCGATGGAATACTATGCAGCTGTTAAAAATACTATTGGCATGTTTTATGTGTGGATTTGCAAAATCCATGCTATTTTATTAGTGAGAAAACCAGAACATGGAATATTATAGTATGATTACATTATATAAATGTCTGAAAATATTTGTGTGTGTGTATATATATATATATACACCTATGCATATACTAAAAGTTCTGAAGTAATCAAACAAAAATTGTACTTTATTTATGACTAGTGTATCATAGAGTTTATTTGTATATTAAAAGTAAAGGAGTATCTTTAAAAAATTTTTTTTAATGTTTATTTTTAAGAGAGAGAGAGAGAGAGAGAGAGACAGAGAGAGACAGAGAGAGACAGAGTGTGAGCTGGGAAGGGGCAGAAAGAGAGGGAGACACAGAATCCAAAGCAGTCTCTAGGCTCTGAACTGTCAGCACAGAGCCCAACATGGGGCTCGAACTCATGAGCTGTGAGATCATGACCTGAGCCAAAGTCAGATGCTTAACTGACTGAGCCACCCAGGGACCCCAAAAAGGAGTATCTTTTAAAAATAATATGTGGCTCCCTAATTTCTTTATATCTTCAATCACTTACTTAGGAAATATTTACTGATCACCCAGGAGATGCTAACTATCTCTGGGATAGTTGGTATGGATTCACAGATGAACTAGGCCCCATAAACAAGAAAATCAACACCTACAACAGAGTTTGGGATAAGTTTGGATGGCAGTGTGTATGGGTACTTTAAGAGCATGGATAGATGTCTCTTAATGTCAATGGAGTCCAGAAAGCTCTGTCCTCTGCTAAATCTGAAACTGCATCAATAGTCATATAGATAGAGGAGGAAATATTCCAGCCATAGATATAAGTAGTACAAAGGCTTTGAGGTATGTGAAAATATGACAACCTTGGGAATTTGGAAGTTGTACGAATAAAGTGTAAGTTATCTAAAGATGTAGAAGGATTTATATTTGAAAGTTAGGAAATAAAAGAAAAGCAAGGAATATTGACTGTATGGAAGGGGAGAATGTAATGAAAGAGTTTAGTCAGGGAAATATGTTTACATTTGAAAGATAGATAATTCAGAAAGGGAATGAGGAGCAACATGGAAAACCAGATGTGTATCTCAAGTGGACACAAAAGATGCACACATCTAAAGTCAACTTTTCCCTTAATTCTTAAACATCTATGATCTGAGCCTTTACTTTGTGGTCATGCAAGGAATTTAGTCCCCGTGCCTAAAATTTCTGAAACTCTTCAGTGCATGTTTCGATTACTTCTCAAGTCACTTCTCGAACTTTCTTTAGGATCACCTCTATTCTCTTGCCGTGTTTCTTCCTAATATTTCTGCTAATCATTCATTAATGAAGATTTAAAGAAATCAAGGGAAAACAAAATGGAAATTTAAAATTGAATATCGGGGCATCTGGGCGGCTCAGTTGGTTAAGCGCTGGACTCTTGATTTCAGCTCAGGTCATGATCTCAGTTAGTGATTTAGAGCCCGCATTGCCTGATTGGGATTCTCTCTCTCTCCTCTCTCTGCCCCTCCTTCCCTCTCTCTCAAAATAAATAAACACGATAAGATAAGATAGATAAGATAAGAATAAGATAAGATAAGATAAGATGAGATAGGATAATTCTTGCCCTTGTGTCCATTACCCTTGCCAAGTCACAGGGATTCCCCGTGCCATGTTTTTCGAACTTGTTTCTATTCAGAGCAGAGGCCACTCTCTAATAGTACTTCTTCACCAGGTCTCAGTACTCCTAAGAGTAGAAAAAAGAAAGATAATAATCTAAAATCATTTCACCAAAGAACAATCTTGACACCCATTGAAGAGAATTCTTTTGTTTATTTGCAGAGCTTTCCCTACAAGTTTTAGCTAAGTGTTTTTAGCGTTCATAATCAGAGGGCAATGGGTTTTTCTAAATAAATGAGCTCCTGGGGCGCCTGGGTGGCTCAGTCGGTTAAGCGGCCGACTTCGGCTCAGGTCATGATCTCGCGGTCCGTGAGTTTGAGTCCCGCGTCGGGCTCTGTGCTGACAGCTCAGAGCCTGGAGCCTGTTTCAGATTCTGTGTCTCCCTCTCTCTGACCCTCCCCCGTTCATGCTCTGTCTCTCTCTGTCTCAAAAATAAATAAACGTTAAAAAAAATTAAAAAAAAAAAAAAGACTAGGGGTCCTCTCTTCCAACCAATATGTAAGAGACAGTAGCATGATATTGTCTTCGTACTGTTTTATACCCAGAAAAGACTGGATATTTTTCTCTTTACTCCAACAGTTGTCATAGCTAAACTATCTAGTATCACATTTTTGTGGTTTGCAACTGGCCTATATTACTCCCATATTGAGTCTAAATTATTTTTCTCAACCAACTAACATTGTCGATGCCCTTACATGCTTATGGTCTCTCTGAAAATTATCTGCTTAGCATTTTATTTACTCTTTAAGCTAGTCAAACACAATCACACTCTATGTTCACAGCTGGTGAATTGTGTGTTATAGTTAATCCCATACTGACTTTCCCCCTTGTTCTCGATCTTGTTCTTTCTCCACATCGCCTGTAATATCAGTCCTTTGCTCCAAATCTGGATGGATTTTATCCCTGGTAGCTTATTCATGTTGCACTTGACATCTTCGGGTTTTTGATATTTGAGCTTCCTAATGTTCTCCAGCATAGATTTGCAACTCCTGCTTCTCCCTTTTAAGAGTTCTTTGTAAGAAGGCAGTTTACACTCACAATTTGCTTTCCTTTCAACCAACTGAACTCAACACAATATGGTTTCTACTCCATATTTTATATTTTTCCTTTGCTTGACAATAACTTACCTAGTAGTGTTTAGAAAGAACCAGAAAAAACATGTATGAATACCGTACATCCTTGGTCTCAAGATACTAGAACTGCCTAGATCTATCCAGTGCTTGTAAGTACATTTCCAGTCCCACAAGTTATCGAGAAGACATTAGAATAAAATAAAAGCCTTGAACAATATGTCCAAGAGCAAACACATTAATTTGTGTAAGTGTGACATAATCAGACTTCTCTTTTTTCTCTTAATAATGTTTCTGTTATTTGTCCTGATGATGGGAGGTGAAATAAACTGAACACTGGGAGGGAATTTTTTTTTAATTTTTTTTTCAACGTTTATTTTTGAGAGACAGA
This sequence comes from Panthera tigris, assembly GCF_018350195.1. NCBI lineage: Eukaryota > Metazoa > Chordata > Mammalia > Carnivora > Felidae > Panthera > Panthera tigris. Next base: position 41,897,323 of record NC_056666.1, read on the forward strand.
GAGAGACAGAGCATGAGCAGGGTAGGGGCAGAGAGAGATGGAGACACAGAATCGGAAGCAGGCTCCAGGCTCTGAGCTGTCAGCACAGAGCCTGACGCGGGTCTCGGACCCACAAGCCATGAGATCACGACGCGGGCCGAAGTCAGACACTTAACTGACTGAGCCACCCACGCGCCTCTGGGAGAGAATTTTTTTAAATGTAGATAGTGGCCAAAAGATTTTACTTATAAAAATGTTTGTCCAAGACCACAGCTCAAGAAGGATCCATATTGAAAAGGAAGAAGTACAATTTCTATGTCACTATTTCATATGACAATACTATACATAGAACACCCTAAATCACCAAAACTCTGGTGAAACTAATGAATTAATTCAGTAAGATCGCAGGATACAAATTAACATGCATATATGGGGAAGTAAATGTGAGTGACACACATTTATACCTTATATAGTGAATGAACAAAAAAATCAGCATTATGTTATGAAGGATTATTGCATACGACAAGGAGTATTAACATGAAGGAAAAGCAACTCCCAAGAAGTGAGATATTAGGTCATCCTCAGTAGGTTTCCACATATTGTTGCCTTTATGAGGTATGTACAAACAAACATGGGAAGGGAGCAATTATAATAGGAAGAGTTGGTGAAGGAATGAGGGCCTGGTGAAGTTAGCAAGGCTTGCAGAACATTAAAAATGTAACAATGTAATTAAAATCTGTATGGCAGGAAGTAAAGAAGTTAATGGACAGTACAGAAAAATAGTTTATGAGAGGAATCTAAATCCGAGAAACTCCATTAGAAGATTGAGGAGAAGGACAAAAATGATCTGTAGGGGATGGAGAGTGGAAATACAGCCTAGGAAATAGAGGTCTTTTCTAAATTATCAATCCCAATAGATGGGATAAAAAATAATCAAATATGTCATTGGAGTAGCAAAATTTTTCTAAATAGAGAATGAAACATGTAGATTAAAATGGATCATTGTACTTTAGGAAATAAATAATAAAAAGAGAATCACACATATTATTTTAGCAACATATTTTAACTACACGGGGATAAATAGGTAACCTATAAGCTAATGGAACAAAACAATACTGATCCCAAACTTATTTTCTGCAACTGGTGACTATGGATATACAGTAAGGAACTGTTAAAGTGTTTATGACCCAATAATTCTACTCGATCAACTCATCTGCCATGTGTGTGGACAGCAGAATGTTTTAGTTCTTCAATGTTTTAAAAAATGTACCCTCACACACAACGCCCAAAATGATTTCAGAAAGAAGAAACAGGGGCGCCTGCGTGGCTCAGTCGGTTGGGTGTCTGACTTCGGCTCAGGTCATGATCTCACGGCTCCTGAGTTCGGGCCCCATGTCGGACTTTGTGCCTACAGCTCAGAGCCCGGAGGCTTCAGATTCTGTGTCTCCCTCTCTCTCTGCACCTCCTCCACTAACACTCTATCTCTCTCAAAAAATAAATAAACATTAAAAAAAAATTAAAAAAAGAAAGAAGAAACATAAGTGACTAATTAAGAAAAATATGGGAAAGCAGAACAGGAGGAAAACAGGGCGAGATAGAAGAAAAATGTGTGTCAGCAGGACTACAGGCTAAGTCCTTCTGGAATCAGCGAAACTAAGCGTGAGAGGAAATGCTGAGTTTATTACTTAGGAGAATTTGTGGTTGAATTTTTCACCTCTTGCCATGTTCTTCTTCCTTCCACAGTCCTCCTTCCCTGGCTACTGTCTCTAGGGTTCACAAGAGAAGGAGAAAGTAAGCACGAAGAGGAAGTAAATTTGGAAGGAATGAGGAAATGTAGTCAATGTGAGGGCTATGACCTCTTCCTAAACAGGGAAAGGAAGTAAAAGCGGGCAACTCTGAATTGCAGCAATTAAAGTGAGGGTTATAATGTGTTCATGAAAGCTCATAGGATTTGAAGGGCTATGACTCTGGAGTAAAGACTAGTAATTTTCTATGTCAGTTTTGCTCTTAAGACTATGTTGTGGAACACTACTTAATTGACCGGACTTGAACGTTATTGGTCCTTACACACGTGGCAGGTAGAAAAGGGACCAGAGCAAGAGTAGTGTAGGACATAGGGCCAGATTAAGACCTTCATGCTGTTCCAAGTTCTGAAGACATTATGGGCTATTTCATATACACAGTTCAAAAGAAAAATGTTGAACATTCAAACATGAATAATGAAGCTCCAAAAGGTTCTCGATTATTTCCCAACAATTACTCCCTTAATGGTTTGTTTATATTTAGAATATGAAAAATTCCCACCAGTTGCATTTAAACACAGTAATTTGATGGTCCCTTAAGGACATGCTTAGTCTTTCTGTTAGGTAAGTCTTTACTGGAATCATAGTCTAAATACTTTGTGTGTGTATGTGTGTGTGTGTGCGCGCACACCTGCATCCCTCCTCCTTGATTCCTATCCGTGAAATTCACACATCCTTATATGGCAAACTCCTGCTGCTTTGCAACTTTCCTCTCTGTAGGATTTCCTTGTTCTTTTCCTAGGTAGTCACTTAACGTTACTCTTAAGTTCCCATTTGAGCTTTGCGTAGTGGCAGTATCCTAGCCAGTGAGGTTTACTGGAGGCGCGATTATTGCTAATTAAGTTCCCATTTGATGCACTTTGTCCTCTTTTGTACTCCCACGATCTCTCCCTTTCAAATAGGTCATATTCCTGTTCATAACACATCTGGAATTTATTCTATTCCGCTTCCTCACCTCTTTCTTTACTCCTCTGGACCCACAAAAACTTGATTTACCAGTGAGGGTAACTTGTTTCCTTCCTGCTCCCTCTCGAGCCTTAGACTGTCCCATATTCTTGTCTCTCAATGAGACAGATGACAATGAGTTGACCTTATCCTATATTGATGCTCCCCATCTTAGTCCTGCCTTCTGGAAATACTGTTATGGTTAAATGAGGCAATTATCATAAAGTGCTTACCACATTGACGGAGACAAATTAGACAAACATTCAAGTGTAGCTTTGTTTGTGTGCATGGAGTGAGCTGGAGAAGACTGAGCTGAATCTGAGCATTTAATGTCATCGACACCCCAATTTTGTTTTATGTCCACTTTACACATTGGGTTGAAGGCCCTATGGTTAAATTGTAAAAAAGAAAAAGGGTACTTCTCTAGGGGAAGGGTTTAAAACTCACTTTTGCAATGTCAACGAAAAACATCATCTGAAAATTTTAAAAATTTGAATATTTTGCTACCTCTCTTTCCTCTTTACCTTGTTGCATATTTGGTTTCCAAAACAAAAATTTCATTTTATTTCTTTATATATTTTTTAAAGTTTTATTTATTTTATTCACTAATCTCTGCACCCAACATGTGGCTCAAACTTACAACCCCGAGGTCAAGAGTCCATTTTATTCCAACTGAGCCAGCCAGACACCCTGAAGATAAAAATTTTAGAATCATGTTATTATTATTGCTCTTATAAACACTAATTTTTCCTTAGGTTTTCCATTTCTCTTTCAAGGATTATTTATTTCATTCACATAGTTTTATAACTCTAGTGAGAGCAATTATTTAGACTTAATTCCCATGTTTAACTGGTTTTTTTGTTTTTAATAATTCATTTAATTTTTTTCTACATTCTTTAAATTTTTTTATTTTTTTATTGTGGTACAATGTATATAATATGAAGTGTACCATTTTAATGTTTTTTAAATGCATAATTCAGTATATAGTTCAACTAAGGACTTTAAGTGTTATGTAACCGTCATCACTATCTATTTCCAAAACTTTTTCATCGTTCCAAACAGAAACTCTGTACTATTTAAGCAATGGCTCCCAACACTCCCCTGCCCCAGTCCCTTGTAACCTGTATTCTACTTTCTGTCTCTGTAAATTTACCTGGTCTAGGAACCTCATATAAGTGAAATCAAGGGGCGCGTGGGTGGCTCAGTTGGTTAAGCGTCTGACTTCTGCTCAGGTCACGATCTTGTGGTCCGCGGGTTTGAGCCCCGCGTCGGGCTCTGGGCTGATTGATGGCTCAGAGCCTGGAGCCTGCTTCTGATTCTGTGTTTCCCTCTCTCTCTGCCCCTCCCCCGTTCATGCTGTGTCTCTCTCTGTCTGAAAAATAAATAAACGTTAAAAAAAAATTTTTTTTAAAAAATAAGTGAAATCAAGCAATATTGTTCACTTATATCTGGCTTACTTCTCTTAGCATGATGTTTTCAAGGTTCATCCTTATCACAACTTCCTTTCTATGACTGAATATTATTCCACTGTATTTATATATACTACATTGTTTTGACTTACAAGTTTTTTATTTTAGTATTTCATTTGAAAGAGCATATCATTGGGTTTAACTTTATCTGTACTTAATTTAAAGACATCATATCCTTTTATTCATACATCAAATTTGTATTTTCGTATATCAATCAAAGAGCTAGAGGTATGTCATCATTATGTTCCCCACTAAGTACTGGTTTTATCTTGTTTATGTCACCACCTTTGGCTATAGCTTTGTTTGTGCATTTATTTGAATATGTTAATCAGATTCCTTTTTTTGCATTTAAATGTGTAGAAACTAGAACATTTCATAATACTACTGTTAAGATATGTAAATTTCATAAAATTATAATGAAGATATACACGTTAATTGTACTGAAATAATGATCCCTTACACTCAGTTGGATATTTGTTGCAATGAAACCACTTGATTCTGTTGGTGCAAAAGAAAATAGTTAATTTAAAGGGATTATCCCCCTTTCCCCATTTTCCCTTTGTCTTCCTTGAGAACTCACTTTAAATAATAGATGAGGAGAAGTGGTAACCCTCTTGCAACTATGAGGGCTAGGTCAAGAAAATGGCAGAAATTCAAATTAAATGTTCTCACACTACTGAACTACTGCATAATTCTGGATTTGTCCATTTCTACAGGTCCTGTTATATAAAAATTAAATGTTCTTATTAAAAAAGAAAGTGAGATAGTAGGCTATCATGAGGATAAAGACCACATTTCCTCATTATTGTATACACAGTATCTAGCAATAGAAGATGGCAAACAAGTGTTTGTTGACAGAATGAATATACAAATGAATGTATATATATGAATGAATATACAAAATGCTTAACATATGTTATAAAAGACTACGCCAAACAAGTAAATTATAATCATGAATTTATGAAGCTATAACATGTAAACTGCACCTTGAAGTTTTGTATTTATTTATTTGTTTTTAAATGTTTATTTATTTATTTTTTAATGTTTTTATTTATTTTTGAGAGAGAGAGAGAGGCAGAGCATGAGCAGGGGAGGGGCAGAGAGAGAGGGAGACACAGAATCTGAAACAGGCTCCAGGCTCTGAGCTGTCAACACAGAGCCTGATGCAGGGCTCGAACTCACAGACTGTGAGATCATGACCTGAGCCGAAGTCGGACGCTTAACCGAATGAGCCACCCAGGCGCCCCAAATGTTTATTTATTTTAAGAGAGTGAGAGAGACAGAGCATGAGCAGGGGAGGGGCAGAGAGAGAGGGAGACACAGAATCTGAAGCAGGCTCCAGGTTCCGTGCTGAGCTGTCAGCATAGAGTCCAATGTGGGGCTTGAATTCATGAGCAGTGAGGTCATGACCTGAGCCAAAGTTGGACACTTAACTGACTGAGCCACCCAAATGCCTCTCATTTTCACCACTTCTATTCAACAAAGTACTGTAGTCCTAGTCAGAGCAATTAGGAAAAAAAGAAGAATAAAGAAAGAAAACACATAGAAATCATAAAGGAAGAAGTAAAATTACCTGTTTGCAGAAGACATAATGTTATATATAGAAAATCTTAAAGACTTCACAAAAAAACTTGTTAGAATGAATAAACAAATTCAGGAAAGTTGCAGAGACAAAACCAACATTAAAAAGTCAGTAGAGTTTTTTATTTACTAACAATGAACTTTCTAGAAAGAAATTTAAAAATAATTCAATTTACATTAACACCAAATAGACTAAAATGCTTAGGAATAAACTCAACAGTGGTGGTGAAAGACATATACACCTAAAATTATAAAACTTTGATGAAACAATTTCAGTAGTCACAAATAAATGAAAAGACATCCTGTGTTCATGAATTGGAAGATTAGCATTGTTAAAATGTCTCTAGTACCCAAAGTCATCTATAGATTCAATACAATGTCTATCAAAATTCCAATGACAACTTTTACAGAAATGACAACAGAATCTTAAAATTCATTTAGGACCAAAAAGACTCCAAGTAGCCATACCATATTGAGAAAGAAGAACAAAGCTGAGGGCCTCATTCTCTCTGATTTCAAAATATGTTACAAAGCTACAGTAATCAAAACAGTATGATACTGAAAAATAGACACACAGAGCAATAGAACAGAGTAAAGAGCACAGAAATGAATCAACACATTTACAGTCAACTGATCTTTGACAAGGATGCCAAGAATACACATGGAAAACTCTTCAACTAATGGTGTTGGGAAAACTAGACATCCATGTGCAAAAGAATGAGATTGAACCCTATTTTACACCACTTTCAACAATTAACTCAAAATGGATTAAAAATTTAAGGGTAAGACCTAAACCATAAAAACTTCTGAAAGAAAGCAGAGAAAAAAATCTTGACTTTGGCCTTGGCAATATGACCAAAACCATAGAGAACAAAATAAAAAATGGACAAGTGGGATTACATTGAACTAAAAAGCTTCTGCACAAAATGAAAAGGCAACCGACAGAATGGGAGAAAATATTTACAAGGCATATATCCGATAGAGTTGTATGTGTAAAATAGAGAGACAGCTCTTATAACTCAAGAGATTTCTTATAAGCAAAGGAATTGAATAAACATTTTCAAAAAAAACCCATACAAGTGGCTGAGAGGTATATGAAAAGGTTCTCAACATTACCTATCATCAGAAAAATGTAAATGAAAACCATAATGATCACTTCATACCTGTAGAGTGGCTATTATCAAAAAACAAAAGATGAAAAGTGTTGATATGGAGGAGAGGGCACATTGTACACTGTTGGTAGGAATATAAATTGATGTGGCCACTATGAAAAACAATGTAAAGTCGGTTAGGCGTCTGACTCTTGGTTTCAGCTCAGGTCATGATCTTATGGTTTGTGAGATCAAGCCCCAGGTCAGCGCAGGCCTGCTTGGGATTTTCTCCCTCGTTCCTTCTCTCTGTACCTCCCTCCTCTCAAAATAAATCGATAAACTTTTTTTTAATTAAAAATATGATCCATTAATCTCACTTCTGGAAATATACCCAAAGGAAATGAAGCAACCTAAATATCCACTGACAAATGAATGGATAAAGAAAATGTAGTATATTCATACAGTATAATATTATTCAGCCTTAAATAAAGAAAATCCTATAGTAAATAATATTGTGTTAAGGGAAGATGTTAAGTGTCCTTATCACAAGAAATAAAAGAGGATGAAGAAAAACTTTTGGAGGGAATGGATAGATTTATAGCATAGGTTGTAGTGATTTTATGGGTATATGGTGTGGTGTTTTTATGGACATGGACTTATCTCCAACTCATTGAGTTGTATACACTAAATATGTACAACTTTTTGTACATCAGTTAGACCTCAATAAAATGGTTTTTACAAAGAAAAACAATAAAATTAATGAAACAAAAATTTGTTTCCTTGAGAATATCAACAAAATTAAATGTTTATAGCTAGACTTAAAAAAAGAGAGAAGACCCAAATTACTAAAATTAGAAAGGAAAGTAAGGGGGAAACTGGGTGGCTCAGCTGGTGAAGTGTCCAACTCTTGATTTCAGCTCAAGTCACGATCTCACATTCATGACATCAAGCCCCGTGTTGGGCTCTGTGCTGACAGTGTGCAGACTGCTTGGGATTCTCTCTCCCTCTCTCTCTGCCCCTCCCCTGCTCTCTCTCTCTCTCTTTCTCAAAGTAAACAAATAGACATTTAAAAAAAAGGAAATAAAAATAGGAATATTACTAATAACCTGATAGGAATAAAACTAATTAAAATAGAGTGCCATGAACAACTGTACTCTAGCAAATTATATAACCTAGATAAAATAGACAAAGTTCTAGAAACACATAAACCAAAAAAAAAAAGCTGACTAAAAAACAAACAGAAAATTTGAATATATTTATAACAAGTAAAGAGATTTAATCAATAATCAAAACTTGTCAACAAATAAAAGGGCCAAGACCAGATGGCTTCATTGGTGAATTCTATCAAACGTTTAAAGAAGAATTAACACCATCTGTAGACTAACATCTCTTATGAATATAGATGCAAAAGTCCTTTGTAAAACACTAGCAGATTGAATCTAATAGCATATTAAAAGTGTTATACATTATGACCAAGTGGTGTTTATTCCAGGAATGTAAGTGTGGTTCAAAATAAGAAAGTAAATCAATGTAATAGAGCACATTGTATGGGAGGTATTACATTAACAGATTATACTTATGATTATGTCTTGGATGTCTGCTTTCACCCTTTCTATTCAGCATTTTACTAGAATTTCCAGCGAGAACAATTAATTACTCAATAAAAAGGAAATAAAGACATCTAATTCAGAAACAAAAGAGTGAAACTACCTCTATTTTCAGATAACATGATTTTATATGTAGAAAATCTTAATGAATACACCAAAATAAAACCCACCTATTTCAGCTAATAAAAAAATTTGTAATGTTGCAGGATACAAAATCAGCACACAAAAATCAGACATACAGATGGCAAACAGACATATAAAGATGCTTAACATCACTGATCATCAGGGAACTACAAATCAAGGCTACAATGGGATATCACCTCACACCTGTCAGAATGGCCAAAATAAAAAACACAAGAAACAAGAAGTGTTGGTGAGGATATAGAGAAAAGGAAACCTTTGTGCGCTGTTGGTGGGAATGCAGACTGGTGCAGCCACTGTGGAAAACACTATGGAGGTTCTTTGAAAAATTAAAAATAGAACTACCCTACGACCCAGCAATTGCACTATTGGGTCTTTACCCAAAAGAATACAAAAACACTAATTTCAAAAGGTATATGCACTCCTATGTTTATTGCAGCATTATTTACAATAGCCAAATTCTGGAAAAAGCCCAAAAGCCCATTGAATGATGAACGGATAAAGAAGAGGTGTTATATACATACAATGGAATGTTACTCAGCCATAAAAAAAAGAATGAAATCTTGCCATTCGCAACAACATGGATGAATCTAGTGGGTATAATAGTAAGTGAAATAAGTCAGTCAGAGAAAGACAAATAACCATATGATTTTACTCACATGTGGAATTTAAGACACAAATAAGCAAAGGAGAAAAAAGAGAGAGAGAAGCCAAGATGCATACATACATATACATATGTATACACCACATCTTCTTTATCCATTCATCAACTAACTGGAATCTAAATAAAAAAAAATTTAAAAATCTGTTGAATTTCTCTATATTAATGGTGAAAAAATCCAAAAACAAAATTAAGAAACAATCCCATTTACATAGCATCAAAGGAATGATTTCTGCAGTCTCCTATAAAAAGAGATCTATTATCACTTAATCCTAAATTTAATAATTTTCTATAACTTTTCTCTGTCTCTTGAGAAAGTGAAAAAAAAAAAGCCATAAACAGGGTTTCTGTTTCTTCTTATTAGTTTATTGAGGAACTTCACCAAACATCTATAATTGAAACAGTCTAGGTCTTTGAAACTTAATGATTACCATAAAGAAATATACCAGAGACTATTTATTTATTTATTTATTTATTTTACCAGAGACAACTTTAAAATATGTGGTAGAATGAAGGGAAAAGAGAGGGTTTGAGATGAGAACACAGAGAAACAGTAGCTTACTTTCTGTTATTGACACAAATTCCCAAAATGAGGCAGTGATCAACAGTGGGAGAAGGAGGATATAAAACTGTCATGCCAAAATGCAGGGATTATCTCCTTGTTTTTCATTGAGAAGCTTCTTTTTTTTTTACTGATATTTTTTAAAAATTTATTTTTGAGGGAGAGAGACACAGGGTGTGAGCAGGGAGGGGCAGAGAGAGAGACACACAGAATCTGAAGCAGGCTCCAGTCTCTCAACTGTCAGCACAGAGCCCGACATGGGACTCGAACCCATGAACCATGTGATCATGACCTAAGCCAAAGTCGGATGCTTAACTGACTGAGCCATCCAGGTGCCCCATCACTGGGAAGCTTCTGTATGATTCCAATATAGCAGAAAAATGTTGCTGACCTCCATTTGCATAAAAACTCCTTTTGCATAAAAACTTTCAGAATGACAAGGAAAGTATTTCCTAAAAACCTGTAACTGTGCTTAAATTCAGTAGGTGAAAACTCAATAGACCAGCTGCGTATACAATTCTTGGAGAGAGATAACATACAGAATAATATGAAATGAGTATATCAACCCTCCAAATGCATATTTAATACCATATATAATACTATTGAGACATATGAGTTGTAGCTCCAAAAATACTTCAAATTTAGCACAGGAAGAAATCCAAGGGCAATGGGCAGGGTAATAACATTCATGTCCTAAAGTCAGATTCACAAATAGAAATTCTAGGAAGCCCAAAAGACTTTAACAGGAAAATTATTGCAGGGCCAAAAAGCGCAAAGTGTCTGAAGAAAATAAATATTATGAGAGAGAGACAATAAACACAGCAAATGAAACATCTTATACCTAAGGAAACATTTTTAGAAAATGTACAAGGTGTATAAAATAACTAAAAGTGAGATATTCAAAGAGACATTAAAGGATATTTCATTAATTTAAAAAACCCCATAGGAGCACCTGGGTGGCTCAGTGGGTGTAGTGAAACAGTTCTGCCTCTTGATTTTCATGGTGGTTACACAACTATATGCTTTTGTAAACACTTGCAGAAGTACAACCTAAAAGGGAGAGAATTTTACTGTATTATACCTTAGTACAAGACATTTAAAAAATTTTTTTTAATATTTACCTATTTTTGAGAGAGAGACAGAGCATGAGCCGGGGAGAGGCAGAGAGAGAGGGAAACACAGAATCCGAAGTAAGCTGTAGGCTCTGAGCTGTCAGCATAGAGCCCAAGGCAGGGCTCAAATTCACAAACTGTAAGATGGTGACCTGAGCCAAAGTTGGATGCTTAACCGACTGAGCCACTCAGGTGCCCCCAAGATATTTTTTAAATGTTAAAACAATAAAGTTTTCAGTAGAAAACAACATTTTCATGATATTGGAGTAAGTTGTTACTTAAATAGGACACACACATCACTAACTTGAAAGGAAATAAACCTAGGAAAAAACATCAATAATATTAATATGAAAAACTTCTGTTAATTAAATGATGCTATTAAGAGGATGGAAAGGCATCCCTCAGAGTGAGAGAAGATATTTACAATTCACATATCTATCAAGGACTCATATCCAGAACACATAAAGGACTCCTAAGTTCAATAAGAAAAAGACATACAACTTATTAAAGAAAAATGGGCAAAAGACTTGCACAAGTACTTCACAAAACACAATATTCAAATAGCCAATGAGCATTGCTCAATTTCATTAATCATGGAGGAAATGCAAATTAAATCTATATGGAATACAGCTACATAGCAGAATAGCTCAAATGAAAAACACCTGGGGCGCCTGGGTAGCTCAGTCAGTTAAGCGTGTGACTTCAGCTGGGATCATGATCTCATGGTTCGTGAGTTCGAGCCCCGCATCAAGCTCTGCACTGACAGGAGTCCGCTTAGGATTCTTTCTCCCTCTCTCTGTCTCTCTCTCTCTCTCTGTCTCTCCCTCCTCTGCTCATGCTCTCTGTCTCAAAATAAATTAAAAAATTATCACAAAAAAAAAAACTAAAATGAAAACCAACTGACAATGCAAAGTGTTGGTGAATATGCAGAGGAAATCTCTCCTGCTGTGGAGGTGTAACTAATATATCAAAATACATGCATGGAATAGTTATAAAAGCACCATTTGCAAAAGCCCCAACTTTAAAATCACCAGCATTAAAATGAATAAATTAAAAACATAAATAAATAAAAATAAATAAAATTAAATGAATACATAAAATATGGTATATTCACACAGTGGAACTATAGCAAAGAGAAGAAAAGAACCACAACTACACTCAACAATATTATAAATGGATCTCACAAACAATATATAAAACAAACAAAAAATTCCAGGCACAAAAGATTACATAATTTATGATTCATTGATATACATTTCCAGAGCAAACAAATTATATTGTTAGATGTTCAGATATTGTTTACACAATGGAGAATGGTAACTAAATGAGCGTACAAATGGGGCTTTGGGGATGTTGGTATGTTCTTTTCTCGATCTAAATGACAATCACTTGAGTGCGTCCCTTCTGTGAAATGCATAGGACTGAACAATGTGACTTGCGTGCTTTTTTGTGTATGTTTGCCCTTCAAAAATTTTACTTCAAAGTGTACTGAAAATCTACTCCAGAAACTACAAACATAATTTTAAGAGACCTAAAAAGTTAGGAGAGAAGACTGGGAATACTTCTGTCTGAATGTATCCCACCCCTCCTCCAATTTTAAAGTCAACACATCCCCTTCTCCTAAGTTGGGCAGCAGCCAGAACCACCAATCCATCAGGTGTGGCTTCAGGCTCCCTAGAAAATCCCCATAGAGAAAGTTGAGGCAAGCCTGTCCCTTCTCCGTGTGAGAGTTTTTTCAGAGAGTCCCAGGGCAAGGATTAAGCATGGCGTTTTCAAGCATGGCTTGACTTTCCAGTAACTGTAAGAATTTGCTCTGAAAATCTCTTTCCAGTTCATAGGAGGGATAGCGAATTACAGAAAGCACAGAGGTCACAATAAACTTATTGGAGGAAAAGCGCTCCTCACACCATCAGATCTGTAATTCTTTTTAATTTCTGTTTTGTTATTGAAGCATCTGCTTCATATCACTAATCACCAAGGAAATGCAAATCAGATAAGTAATTAAAGGCAAGAACTACCTCATTCGTTTTTCTATGCTCAGGACTGTGTTTGGTGCTCAGAGTCCGCTCAAAGTGATGAGCAGCCGAATATAGCGCAAGTAAGAAATTTACACGCTCCCTCAGTAAAAGGCAATCCCTGCATCTCGACTGGTTAATCAGAAGCAGATTTTGAAACTGGTAACGGGAAAGTTGACCTCAACTGACACTAGTCAATTCAGTTAATCTATCAGATAGGTACATCTCAGGGAGAAGCGCTGAAGACTTACCTTTCAGCACTCATATTCAGACACCTGTGGGGGTTCTATGACAGTTGGAACTATACTGTTGATCAGAGTGGGTTGACTGACACAGGTTGGCACGCAGATTATAAAAAGAAGGAAACGACACAGAGTGTGTGCTGAGAGCAAAAGGGATAGTGGTATAGAGAACTTAATAACCTGTGGGAAGAGGTTGGGAAATGAAATGGGGTTGGGAAGAGAGATGGGCAAGGAAAAATCAGAAGGGGTTAGCAAATGAAAGAACAGGAAATATTAGTAAGTGGGCATTTTTTTTTTTTTTTTTGAACCCTCTCCTAAACTCTCTTCGGAGTTGTTCTCTCACCTGAGACAATTGAGTTCCCTCACAGAGACCACCTAATAAGAGAATAGCAGAGATGGCACAAACGGGCAAACTGGGCTAAAAGGGGCAAAACTACAGTCATTCTTCCTCCCTACTTTGCTTTTGTCTTCCTAGATTCCAAGATGGCTGAGACTACTAAACTTTGGGGTATGGCGCCTGTCATACTGAAGATGAGCAAAGACCCCACAAACTTCTACATAGGGCGGTCACTCTGGTTCAGCATTACTTTTCTTTACGTTTCAGTTGTGTATGTGGTGCAAATCACCTGGCTTCGTCTGTTCCGAGACTTCCAGTGCCACGGAAACATCTCCAAAGTCTGTCTAGCAGAATGCTACGAGAATCACTTCACTAGGCCTGTGTTAGGAGTTTGGTATACGGTTGGCTTTGCCTTTTCCACCATCTTTTTTGTGATGGAGTTTTTGGTCTGTCAGAGTGTGCGTAAACTGACCAAGATATTTAGGAAGGAATCTTTAGGAAAGAAGCCTGGTGACACTCACGGCAACACGGAGTACGTGAAGGCAAATGAAGATGAAATTTTTGACTTATCCCGGGAAAAGCCCCTGTTGGCAATGTATCTTGTCTACTTTCTGATACAGTTGTCTATACAGGTGATCTTCTTGGCCATTCTTATTCACTATCACCTACCACTGATTAAAACCCCCATTTGGTGCAGTACCCCCATGTGTCATGGGCCCTATGAATGTGTGCTATTGGGGACACAGGAAAAGATGATGTCCATTATAATTCTGGCTACATACTCCGTGGTCATCATGATGTTTTGTATTATGTTCTTCCTGTACACCATTAACACATACCTAGCCATGGGACGTAAGTTTCTCTGAGGAACACAGAGGCTCTATGCCATCCTCAGAGTAGCCCTGATGATTATCACTGATTACAAAACGTGGAATGATTGCAAAGGAGGCCTGTAGCAGTCTCATTCTGGAAGAATACATACTTCATCCTTCTTTCACAGTCCCCAGGACCTGCTGGTCTTAGGAAAATAAAACTTGGATACGACAAGCCTGCTTTCTTCTCTTTGGGGTAATCAATTTTTCCTAAAGAAAAAATTAGAATCATTTTCAGAGGATTATAAAGGGAGGACTGAGAGAGCATTCCACCCTACCAGTTTTGATATGCGATCACAGTGAAATTTTAAGGGCTATTCTTTTCCATTTTGTTGGTTAGTAACTTCAGATTGAGATTAAGGGGATTTACATAATGAGAATTTTAGAGGGAGGGACACAGTGGAAAACTACAGATAATCAAACGTCATAGCTTCTTTAGTATATTTAGAATCGTATCTACTACGTACAGCGTTCTTCAATCAGTATCTTCTGGGATTTCCTACTTGAGTAAGACTTCAGTGCAGACGTTTCAAGGAAGGTTAATACCAAATATGTTGCAAAAATAGAAAACATAAATGAATAAGAAAAAAAGGAAACAGTATGTCCTCAGAGCTTCAAAGTAGATGATTTAGCTTCAGATGTGTATTAAGGAAAGGGAGAGAAAGGAAACAGAAGCAGCACATGTATTTCTGTACTTGAACGTCATCTATTTCCCTTTGGCACTTTATTTCGTCATTACCAACTACTAGCTTAGTTTCAGCAAGCTGCAACAATTTATGTAGAGGTGATTACATTTGAGAAGCGAATTCTTCATAGAACAATTAAAGATTCTCCGTTGGTAGATTTAAGTTATAAATGCAGGCACTGCTGCTGTTAGTGGGGGTATGGATACATTTGGGGGCTGCGGAAATAGCCTACGGATCTTTAGTGAGCAAGGAAAGTTGTTCCTTATGAACCCAGGTGCTCACCACAAAATAAACAGCAACTTAGAAGACGAGATTAGATGCTATTGTGTGGATAGATGTATTTATAGAGTCAGGCATGGGCATGCAGTACTAGAATGGAAGCCTGAGAATCCCTGTTAATGGATCTCAGTTTGAACTCCATCCAGAGTCAAGTGAACTTGCAGGATGAATGTCTGGTGATTGGTGTGCCCCTCCCCTCAAGCTCCTCTTGTTATGCTACCTGTAGATTACACTTTAGGTGATCCCAGATGTCTATAATTTCTGACACAGGAAGACAAGGCACAAGCCAAATGATCTCCATGGCCCATTTCAAATATATCTATATCATCTTCTCAATAGAAATTAAATACCTATCATGCCATTCATTTGGCATGTGTAGGTAATATCTGTCCAATTTTCTCCATCATCACTCTCACTCTTTACTATTACATGATTATATCCCACTTGGATCTCAATAATAGCTGTCTTATGTTGACCACCTCCCAATACCGTTGCCATTTCCATGCTTTGGTTCCTCATTGTCCTAAGAAAAATCTTAAACTGTTTTTTTTTAATGTTTATTTATTTTTCGAGAGAGAGTGAGAGAGAGAGAGAAGGAGCACGAGAGAGGGAAGGACAGAGAGACAGGGGGACAGAGAATCCAAAGCCAGCTCTGCGCTGACAGCAGAGAGCCAAATGTGAGACTTGAACTCAAGAACCTGAGATCGTGACCTGAGCCAACACCAAAGTCGGACACTTAACTGACTGAGCCACCCAGGCGGCCCAAAAGTTTAAATTCATAATTTTTTTTTTTTTTTTTTTTTTTTTTTTACAAAACTCTACTTTGTTAGCTTCCTATTTAGCAATCCAGTCTTGTTTTTGACCATGACCTCCCAACACATCCACACTTCACGCTCCATCCAGGTGTTAGAGTGCCTTATAATGCAATGCTCTTTTTGACTTCTCAGACTTCACTCAAGCTCTGCTTTCCAACTGTGACCATTTTCACAACAACCCTGATTCCTATTCTCTGAATCTACCTAACTTCTGCTAGTTCAGCGTAGATGTCACCCCCTGCAGGAGGACTTCCTGGCTCTTCCAAGTCTGAGTGAAGAGAACTCATTCTGTGATTCTGTGTTCTTACCTAATCCTGACACTTGTAGCCATGAGTGGCTTTTTGCCTTTATCACCAAGATACAACCTTTTCGTGACAGACAATATGTCTGATTTGCTTCCTAACTTACACATAAGGTTAAAACACATTGTATACATTGAATAACTATTTGCAGATAAAATTCTTAAATGAAACAGGGGCACCTGGGGGGCTCAGTCGGTTAAGCATCAGACTCTTGATTTCGGCTCAGGTCACGATCTCACAGCTCATGAGTTCGAGCCCCATATCAAGCTCTGTGCTGATGGTGTGGAGTTTGGGGTTCTCTCTCTCCCTCTGTCTCTCTCTGCCCCTCCCCCACTTAATTGCTTTGTCTCTCTCTCCCTCTCTCTCAAAATAAATAAAATCAACGTTAAAAAATTATTAAATGAAATATTACTGTGGCCCATAAAGTACTGTTAGAAATACCAGTATATCATATAAAGAAATCTTAGAAGGGCTTATATATCCAACTGTCCAAATCTTTTTCCCATTTTTATTGGATTGATTGTGTGATTATTACTGAGCTTTGAGAATTCTGTATATATTCTGGATACAAGTTCTTTGTCAAATTACATAATTTGCAAATATTTTCTCTCAATCTGTGGTTGGTCTTGGCATTCTTTCAATGGTGTGTTTCACAGAGCAAAAACTTTCAGTTTTGATAAAGTGAAGTTCATGAAATTTTTCTGTTAGGATTTATTGTATCTAAGAATCCTTTGCCTAACTCAAAGTTGCAATGGTTTCTATGATTTTTTCCAAAAAGTTTTCTAGTTCCACAATTTACAGGTAGATCAATAATTGGATTTGAGTTACGCTCTACAGAAGGCATGGGAAGAGCTTCCTTTTTAAACACTGATTCCATTTTTTTACACTATTTGTTGAAGAGGGTATCTTTTCTTTATTGAAGGGTTATTGTGTCTCTGTGAAGAATAACTGACCATATTTGTGAGGCGTATTTCTGCACTCTCTACTCTGTTCCATAGTCTCTGTTGGGCTTTTCACCATTCCTATACATTCTTCATTACCATAGACTTAAAATTAGCCTTAAAATCAGGTTCTGTGCATCATCCAAATTTGTTCTTATTTATTTATTTTTTTTTAACGTTTATTTATTTTTGAGACAGAAAGAGACAGAGCATGAATGGGGGAGGGTCAGAGAGAGAGGAAGACACAGAATCTGAAACAGGCTCCAGGCTCTGAGCAGTCAGCACAGAGCCTGACGCGGGGCTTGAACTCACAGACCGTGAGATCATGACCTGAGCCGAAGTCGGACGCTTAACTGACTGAGCCACCCAGGTGCCCCTGCTCTTATTTTTCAACAATTTTTTGGCTAGTCTAATTACTCTGCCTTCCCATATGAATTTTCGAATGCACTTGTTGCTGTCTTAGATTTTGAGCCTATTTCGAATCTACTGAATAATTTGTGCCAAATTGACATCTTGACCATATTCACTCTTCCAATTTATGAACACAATTTCTCTCTCCACTTATTTAGGTCTTCTTTTTTTAAATCTCTTTTTGATTCATGTTTTGTAGTTTTTAACATGAAGATCTTGAACATATTTTGTTATATTTTTACCTACATACTTTATTTTTCCTGGTACTGTTATAAATGGTACTTTAAAATTATTTTATTTCCAACTCTTTATTGTATATGTACGTATGCAGGATTTTGTATGTCAACATTATATTCTGTGACTTTACTAAATGCATGTATAAGTTCTAGAAACTTTTTTTTTAATTCCTTATTGTTTTCTGTGCAGGCAATAAAGTTGTCTGCAAATAGAGAAAATTTTGGGTTTTCCTTTCTAATATATATGCTTCATATTTCTTACTCTTGCTTTATTGCACTGGGTAGGTATTCCACTCTAATGTTGGGTAGGAGTGGTGACATCAGACATCATTGTTTTCTTTCCAATTTAAAAAGTAGTTAGGGGCAGGCACCTGGGTGGCTCAGTCGGTTAAGCATCTGATTTCGGCTCAAGTCACGATCTCATGGCTCATGAGTTCAAGTCCTGCGTTGGGCTCTGTGCTGACAGCTCAGAGCCTGAGCCTGCTGGGAATTTTGTGTCTCTGTATCTGCCCCTCCCTGGTGCTCTCTCTCTCTCTCAAAAATAAATAAACATTAAAAAATTTTAAAAATAGTTATTAATTCTTTCACCTTTAAGTATAGGGTTGCTGTAGATGTATTTGTAGATGACCTTTCCTTAGATTAAGAAAGTCCCTTTCTATTCTTATTTTCTGAAGATTTTTATTATTTATGTATGTTAAAATTTGTCAAATGCATTCTTTGCATTTCTGATTGCATTTAGGGCTCACCCAAATAATCAGGATAGTCTCCACATCTCAAAATCTTTAACTTAATCCCATCTGAAGGGGCGCCCAGGTGGTTCAGTCAGTTAAGCCTCCAACTCTTGGTGTCAGCTCAGGTCATGATCTCAATGTTCGTGAGTTTGAGCCCCATGTTGGGCTCTGCAGTGACAGTGTAGAGCCTGCTTGGGATTCTCTCTCTCTCTTTCTCTCTGCCCCTCCCCTTCTCACACTTTTTTTCTCAAAAATAAATAGATAGACTTTAAAAAAAAATCCCATCTGCAAAGACCTTTTTTGCCATGTGAGGTAACCTTCAGAGGGCCCAGAGAACAGGATGTGTATATGTTTTGGGAGCAATCATTCAGCCTACTACAGACAGTGAAAAGGAACACTGAGAATAATTACATAGCAGCAACAGGTGCAAACAGGGACTGTTGTAGGCAAACCGGAGTATACCGTCCCATATTTGGAGGCAAGTTGGGGAGCCTCAGGTTTCTGAAATGTTCTTCCATAAGCAACCGTGAAACAGGAAGCATGGATAATGGTCACTGTCCATTAAAGAGAGCAAGTTGCAGAGGAAATAATTATCCTTGAGATAGAGGCAGGAAGCTGCTGGTCCACACAACACCTGTGTGTGTATCCTGCGGGATGCAGCCCAGCACAGGATATAGGGATGTGGTGACTGTGCAAAAATCAGCCTTCACAACCACATGCAACAGTCCTAGATAGACACTGATTTTATAAGAAGATGGGGCAGAGAACGTATTTGTGAAGAAGTTTGGAATTCCAAAAAAGAAGCTACATTTGAGTCACTGAAAAATACTCTCTCCTCCTTCCCCTAACAGTGCCTTTCATGGAACAGACATTTTTATTTTCGATAAAGCCCAACATTACTTTTTTTTTTCTTTCGTGAGTTGTGTTTTTGGAGTTGTATCCAAATCTCAATGCCAAACTCAAGATCACTTAGATTTTTTCCTATGTTTTCTTTTGGACGTTTTAGAGACGTAGATTTAGATGTAGGCATAAGATGTATTTTGAGTTAATTTGGGGGGAAGGTGTAAAATCTGTAGTGCTATGCTATTGTTTGGTTTGTTTTTTTTTACATATGAAAAAAACAAATACTTGTTGAAATGCCTATCGTTTCTTCATTGCATTGAGTTCGCTGATTCTTCAAAGACCAATTGACTATATTTGGATAGGCCCATTTATGTCTTCTCAATCCTGTGTGAGCAGTTTGCTGAGTTTATACAGCTAAAATGTGAGAAACTAAATTTGGACCCAGGTCCCCTTACGCTGGACACGTAGCTTTCGGCCACTGCACTGTACTGTCTCTCTTTCTACTGCTGTTTGGCAGAAAATATTAAACATTTTGGGGGGAAATTCAACAAAAGGATAAAACTCCCTGGGCAGTAAACTTCTACCTTCACTTTTTTCAACTTGCCTTCACCAATCTTTTTCCTGACCAACTGTGGACAACAAAGTCAAGGGAAAGCCTTTGGCTTACCTAGCTTGTCTTCCATGACTTATAATGATTCCTGCTCCTCATAACCAACAAAATTTGCTTTTGTATTTGACCCAAAGTGTGTTCCAAATTCCAAGTGAAAGGGTAGAGCAGGCACGACTGGCCATGCACAGCTGTAAGTTCCTAACTATTCGGGTTTCCTATACCTGATCTTTACATGTGATCCTGTCCGGCTTCTAACTCTCCCCACTTGTGTTCATCATCTTATTTCCACCACCACTTCACGCCTTGACCTTTGGGTAGAGCTCCATTTTCTCAGCAATATCCTGCTTTCTCTGGATTTGTGGCTCCCCTACTTCTGGTTCCGTCTCACCTACACCGTCTCTGGCTTCCTGGGGTAAATCCTCCTTTGGCTTGGTTTGATCCATGGATTCACCGCTACAAACAATGTTTTCATCAGAATCTTACTTCAGAAAGGTAGTGTCCAGCATGGCTCCGATATCTAGAGTGCCATGCTCCAACCACATAACTATTTTCTTTTTTTTTTTTATGTCTATTTATTTTTGAGAGAGAGAGACAGACAGAGAGTGAGCCGGGGAAGGGGCAGGGAGAGAGGGAGACACAGAACTAGAAGCAGGCTTTAGGCTCCGTGGTGTCAGCACAGAGCCCGACACAGGGCTCGAACTCAGGAACCGTGAGATCATCACCCTTAGCCGGTCAGAAACTTAACCTACTGAGCCACTCAGGTGCCCCCACATTACTATTTTCAATCTTACAAGCCCCACGAACTTTATTTATTTGTGGTCTCTAATCAGGTATAATGTTACCTTTAGATGTCATTGGCCATATCATTTTCAAATCTTCACAGGGATTAGATATAGCAAGTCTGAAGATGTTTAAGGGAGGAAAAGCTCCGAGGAGTGATACCAATGAAAAGAAAGCCATCAATAGTGATATATCAAAAGATACAACTGTTTCAATCTGAAATCAAATAGTGAAGGAGCAAACAGGTCAACATCCCATTTCACTATAGTTCCAATGGTGTACAGTCAAGGTCATTTATAATGATGACTCTTGAGTGGTTAAAACATAATCAGTTATCTTCAGTATATTCCGATTAAGAAAGAATGAGGGACACCTGAGTGGCTCTGTCAGTGTCCGACTTCACCTCAGGTCTTGATCTTGCTGTTCGTGAGTTTGAGCCCCGCATCGGGCTCTGTGCTGACAGCTCAGAGCCTAAAGTCTGCTTCTGTCTCTAAAGCCTGATTCTGTCTCCTCTCTCTCTACCCCTCCCCCTGCTCATGCTCTGTCTCTCTCTCACAAAAATAAACATTAAAAAAAAGAAGAATGAAAATAAATCACATCTTTAGAAAGATGTTCGCCAAAAGTGTGAAGGTGGTAAAACAAAACAAATTTTTAAAAACACCTTATAACGGTAATTAAATCGCTTGAAATATTCATCTTGAGAAAAACGATAGTCGATGAAAATAGATAAAGAAATGAGAAAGAGAAAAGCAGCCCGTGACACCTGGGAGCTGGCCTGATACTCAACAGCTCAGCCTTGGCTTTCTCCTGTCGAACATAAGAAATTTCACAAAACGCTGACACTCGATAAGGCCACTCTACGTGACCATGACGGATCGAGATGAAAACAAGACCATTCCACAATCAGGAACACGCAACAAAAGTATAAACACTGTTCAAACCACAAAAATGACCATGCGTCCTCTATTCTGGCCAATAGGAATGACTGTTTCTTCTTTACTAAATAAAGTCTTAGCCTGTTCCTAGTTTTCCTTTCTTCCAGAAAAGATTTGTGAAAATACCCAGTCATACAATTATCTTCATTTCCTGACAGCATCCAATCCAAGCCCTGCCTCCTCAAACTCCCCCGCAAGTCACCCAACACAAGCTCAAATCTTATAACAAATCATTTCTAATATATCTGTAGGAAGCACCACAAGATTCCCCATGGAGTGCATTTCTGCTCACTGCCAAGAAAAATAAACGCACTTTCTTTAACTTCAGGTATGTTTGTGGTAGTCTATGGATGGAGGACATTGACAGAGGGTAGCACGGTATGCTGTTTAAGAGACTGCTGTCCTTTGAATCCCGGTTTACACCAGCTGTTTAAATTAAGTAAATTAATTTTTAATCTTTCAGCCCCAGTACCCTTATTGGTAAAGAAAGAAAGAAAGAAAGAAAGAAAGAAAGAAAGAAAGAAAGAAAGATAGGGCAAGAGGGGAGTAAAAAGTATATCTTTTACAAAATTGGGTTGAAAATTAAATATACAAGTATCTGTTGCCTTGTTTTAGCTGTTAGAATACCTGGGGTGCCTGAGTGGTTCAGTCGGTTAAGCATCCGACTCTTAATTTTGGCTCAGGTCATGGTCTCGTGGTTCACAGGACCGTGCTGACAAGTGCAAAGCCTGCTTGGGATTCTCTCTCTCCCCCTCTCTCTGCCGCTTCCTCTCTCTCTCTTTCTCTCTCTCTCTCTCTCAAAAATAAATAAACACACATTTAAAAAAATCATTCCTCTAAAAACAAAATTTATCCCACATAACAAGTTCAGTCTGAGATCATCTAAGGGTTCACTCAATGACTTGCTCAGTGACTTGTTGACTCCCAGACGCCACAGACTCAAGTGACTAAAACTTGATGGTGGTAGATGGCAATGCACATAGAAGTGGTCTGGGCAAGGGCTAACTCCCAGTTTGCGGAGATGTATCCTAAACTTCCCCTCCTGCTTCTTGCACCCATTAGGATGGGTCTTCTTAATGAAGACAAGTTTGGAGAAATTGGAACACTCATACGCTTTTGGTGGGAATGTAAATTGGTATAGCCCTTATGGAAAAAAATATGGAGATTTCTAAGAACACTAAAAACAAAACTACCATGTGCTCCTGCAACCCACTTCGGGGTGTGTATCCCAAAGAATTGAAATCGGGATCTTAAAGATATCTGCACCCCCATACTCGTAGCAGCATTATTCACAATAGTCAATATATGGAAAGAACCCAGGTGTTCATCAATGGATGAATGGCTAAAGAAAGTGTGATATATACACACAATGGAATTCAGCCTTAAAAAAGAAGTAAATCCTGGGGCGCGGGGGTGGCTCAGTCGGTTGAGCATCGACTTTGGCTAGGGTCATGATCTTGCGGTTTGTGAGTTTGAGCCCTGCATCGGGCTCTGTGCTGACAGCTCAGAGCCTGGAGCCTGCTTCAGATTCTGTGTCTCCTTCTCTCTCTTCCCCAACCCCACTTGTGCTCTGTCTCTAACAAAAATAAATAAATCTAAAAAAAAAAAAAGAAGAAGAAGTAAATCCTTCCCTTCCCCTATGTTCATCTGTTTTGCCTCTTAAATTCCACATATAAGGGAAATCATATCCTATTTGTCTTTCTCTGACTGACTTATTTAGCTTATTATAATACACTCTAGTTCCATCCACATTGTTGCAAATGGCAAGATTTTATTCTTTTGATTGCTGAATAATATTCCATTGTACATATATACCACATCTTCTTTATCCATTCATCAGTGGATAGACATTTGGGCTCTTTCTATAATTTAGCTATTGTTGATAGCACTGCTATAAAGGTTGGGGTGCATGTTCCCCTTCAAATCAGCATTTTTTAAACGTTGGGATAAATACCTAGTAGAGAAATTGCTGGTTCATAGAGTAGTTCTATTTTCAATTTTTTGAGGAACCTCCACACTGCTTCCCAGAATGGCTGCACCAGTTTGCATTCCCACCAACAGTGGAAAAGTGTTCCCCTTTCTCCGCATCCTCGCCAACATCTGTTGTTAATTTTTGGCCATTCTGACAGGTTTGAGGTGGTGTCTCATTGTGGCTTTGATTTGTATTTCCCTGATGATGAGTGATGTTTAGCATCTTTTCATGTGTCTGTTTGCCATCTTACTGTCTTCTTTGGAAAAGTGTCTATTCATGTCTTCTTCCCATTTCTTCACTGAATTTTTTGGTTTTTGGGTGTTGAGTTTGGTAAGTTCTTTATAGATTTTGGAGACTAAGCCTTTAGCAGATATGTCATTTGCAAATATCTTCTCCCATTCTGTCAGTTGCCTTTTAGTTTCGCTGACTGTTTCCTTCACTGCACAGAAGCTTTTAATCTTGATGAGGTCCCGATAGTTCATGTTTGCTTTTGTTTCTCTTGCCTCCGGAGACGTGTCTATAAAAAGTTGCCGTGGCTGAGGTCAAAGAGGTTGTTGCCTATTTTCTCCTATAGGATTTTGGTGGTTTCATCCATTTTGAAATTATTTTTGTGTATGATGTAAAAAATGGTCCAGGTTCATTCTTCTGCATGTCGCCGTTCAGTTTTCAGAACACCATGTGCTGCAAAGACCATCTTTTTTTCCATTAGATATTTTTTCTGCTTTGTCAAAGATTAGTTGGCTGTAAGTTTGTGAGTCCATTTCTGCATTCTCTAGTCTGTTCCATTGACCTATGTGTCTGTTCTTGTGCCAGGACCATACTGTCTTGATGACTACAGCTTTGTAATACAGCTTACAGTCTGGAATTGTGATGCCTCCAGGTTTGCTTTTCTTTTACAACATGACTTGGGCTATTCAAGGACTTTTTTGGTCCCATACAAATGTTAGAATTATTCATTCTAGCTCTGTGTAGAATGTTGGTGATATTTTGATAGGGATTGCATTAAATGCATAGACTGCTTTGGGTAGTATCTTAACGATATTTATTTTTCTAATCCATGAGCATGGAATGTTTTTCCTTTTTTGTGTGTCTTCGATCTCTTTCATAAGTGTTCTATAGTTTTCAACGTACGGATATTTTACCTCTTTGGTTAGATTTATTCCTAGTTATCTTATGGTTTGTTGTGCAATTGCAAATGGAATTGATTCCTTGATTTCACTTTCTGCCCCTTCGTTATTGGTGTATAGACATGCGACCGATTTCTGTACGTTCATTTTCTATCCTGCAACTGTGTTGAACTCATGTAACAGTTCTAGCAGTTTTTTGGTGGAGTCTTTTGGGTTTTCCACATAGAGTATCATGTCGTCTACGAAGAGTGAAAGTTTGATTTGTTCCTTGCTGATTTGTATGCGTTTTATTTTGTTTCGTTGTCTGATTCCTGAGGCTAGGACTTCCAGTACTATCTTGAACAACCGTGGTGAGAGTGAACATCCCTGTAGTGTTTCTTACCTTAGGGGGAAAGCTCTCAGTGTTTCCCCATTGAGGATGATATTAGCTGTGGGTCTTTCATATATGGCCTTTATGATGTTGAGCTATGTTCATTCTATCCCTACTCTCTTGAGGATTTTTACCAAGAAACGATGCTCTATTTTGACAAATGCTTTTTCTGCATGTATTGAGAGGATGATGTGGTGCTTATCCTTCCTTTTATTAATGTAGTGCATCACATTGATTGATTTGCAAATATTGAACGACCCCTGCAGCTCAGGAATAAATCCCACTTGACCGTGGTTAATAATTCTTGTTGGATTTGGCTTGCTAGTATCTTATGGAAAATTTTTGCATCCATGTTCAACAGGGAAATTGGTCTGTAATTCTCCTTTTTAGTGGAGTCTTTGCTTGGTTTTGGAATCAAGGTAATGCTGGTCTCATAAGGTGAATTTGGAAGTTTTCCTTCCATTTTTTTTTTCTTTGAAAATAAAACAAGAGAAAAACATAGAGGGAGGCAAGCCATAAGAGACTCTTAAATGCGGAGAACAAACGGAGGGTTGCTGGATGAGAGGTGGGGGAGGGGGGGGGATGGGCTAAATGTGTGATGGGCATGAAGGAGGTCAGTTGTTGGGATGAGCACTAGGTATTATATGTAAGTGATGATCACTAAAGACTACTCCTGAAACCAAACCAAACCAAAACAAACCTTTTTGGATGAAGGCAGTATGCCTAAACACATAAGCAATAAGATACTTAATATTTTTATGAAATTGTGATCAATTTTACCATTGTGTTTACACTTAAAAGATCTTTATATACAGGGGTGCCTGGGTGGCTCAGTCGGTTGGGCGTCCAGCTTCGGCTCAGGTCATGATCTCACGGTTTGTGGGTTCAAATCCCTCATCGGGCTCTGTGCTGACAGCTCAGAGCCTGGAGCCTGTTTTGGATTCTGTGTCTCCCTCTCTCTCTGCTTCTTCCCCACTCGTGCTCTGTCTCTCTCTCCCTCAAAAATAAATAAACATTGGGGTGCCTGGGTGGCTCGGTCGGTTGAGCGTCTGACTTTGGCTCAGGTCATGATCTCACGGTCCGTGAGTTCGAGCCCCGCATCGGGCTCTGGGTTGATGGCTCGGAGCCTGGAGCCTGTTTCAGATTCTGTGTCTCCCTCTCTCTCTGCCCCTCCCCTGTTCACACTCTGTCTCTCTCTGTCTCAAAAATAAATAAACGTTAAAAAAAAATTTTTTTAAAATTTTTTTAAATAAATAAACATTAAAAAACATTAAAAAAAATCTTTATATACATTCTTCAAGTTTTTAAACCTAGGGTGCTAACTTGACAATTAAGTTTGGTTAGTATAAATTGTCAGTTAAAGCTCTAGGATGTGTTTGGTAGAAAATGGTGTTTTAAAGTATTAGGATAATTAATGAAATTCTATAACTTTCTACATCTGCAGTTCATGCTATACTATAGAGAAACAGCCTTTATGATATATATATATGTGTATATATATGTATATACACATATATATATTTACACACACTATATATACACACTATATATACACACACTATATATATACATTTTATATATACATTATATTATATATATACAGTGTGTACATATATAGTATATATATATAGTATACTCTTACAAAATGTCAAATGGAAGGAATGTGCAAAGTTCTCTTCTTATTGCACTAAACTTTAATATAATTTTATATTTTAATATGTCAGTTTAAATACAGTTATTACAAATTTTTTAAAAAAGGTCAATCCTTCCACTTGTGACCACATTGATAAGCCTAGAAGACATTATACTATGTGACTTAAGCCAATTGCAGAAGGACAAATACTGCATGATTCAACTTATCCGAGGTATCTAAAATAGTCAAACTCATCAAAGCAAAGAATACAATAGTGGTTGCCAGGGGCTACGGAGTAAAAGAAATGGGGAATTGTTCGATGGGTGTCAAGTTTTAGTTACACTACATAAATTCTGGACATCTGCTGTACAAGAAATACAGTATAGCTAACTATACAGTCCTGTACACGCCAAAATTTGTCAAGAGGGCAGACCTATGTTAAATGTGCTTCACACACACACACACACACACACACACACAGGAACTTGGGAGGTGTGGGGCATGTCTATTGATTGTGGTAATGGCATCATGCATGTTTGCATATGCCCAAACTCATCAAATTGTACACATTAAATATATGCAATTCTTTGTATATCAATTTATACCTCAATAAAGATGTTAAAACTTTTTAAATAAAAATTAAAAATAATAACCTATGGTGGAAAGAACATCTGGCCACCTATTAGTCTAGATTCCAGTTCTATCTAGAACACAAGCGAATTATGTTTTCAGGTAAATTATTTGTTCTTTCTGTTTATTTACTTGTAAAATGATGGGATTGAAGCAGATTAGCAAAAAATATGTACTATTTGTTTAAAATTCTAATTTTTTGAGTAGTTGGCATTCAGATTTGTAAGAGTTGCCTTTTAGGCAAGAAACTATGGGCAAAACTGTATGCATTCTCATTACTTACCAGATAATTTGTTTTAAAGTATCTGGACCTGCATTATTTAAGCAGTAAAAAATATACATTAGAAATATCTGGGCTGAGTTAACACTTAAAATCAAATCCTTGGATCTTGAATCATTATAAATTAGATAAAATCAGAATCTAAGTTCATATTCATTGGACTAACCATTTGGAAAGGTGTAGTGTCCTCTCAACAAGTGGAAAATCAGGCTAATCTTCAAGTGATCAATGACATAGACAAGCATCATAAATCTGTGACATCCCAGCTCTAACGTTCCTGATAAAAATCGCCTTTAGAAAACTTTCTGCCTCAATCAACATGTCAGAGGAAATTACACCCAACATTTAATCATTTCTTTGGGTCTTAAAGACATCTCTAAGGTGCAATGGCAGAAAATACAAAAGGAAGTCCTTGTTAATTTCTCACAAGGTCACATGAAGTTATGAAGGCAGAATTAGGCAGGGAGGACAGATCTGATTCAGCTACAACAGATATATCTTAACTGCAGTGATCAATCAGAAGCACTAGGGGGTCTCTAGCAAAGAATGGGCATGATATGGTTGAGGGTATGGGGCAAAGCATCAGGTAAGAAGGAGCAGAAAAACGACAGGAGGCAGGCGTTGCTGTAACAAAGTTTAGCAACTTCGTAATTGTGCTGAGCACATCTCCCATTGCCATGTGGAGATCTGATGCCAAAGATAGCATCTTCTAAAGGTTTCTTGGGGCGCCTGGGTGGCTCAGTCGGTTGAGCGTCCGACTTCGGCTCAGGTCATGATCTCCAGGTCGTGAGTTCGAGCCCCGCATTGGGCTCTGTGCTGACAGCTCAGAGCCTGGAGCCTGTTTCGGGTTCTGTGTCTCCCTCTCTCTCTGGCCCTCCCCCGTTCATGCTCTGTCTCTCTCTGTCTGAAAAATAAATAAACGTTAAAAAAAAAAAATTAAAAAAAAAATGATACATGAGTGGCCAACAGGAACATGAAAAAGTGCTCCACGTTGCTCCTCACCAGGGAAATGCAAATCCAAAGCCCAGTATCACCTCATGTCTACCCGAATGGCTGTCATCAAAAAGACAAGAGATAACAAATGCTAGTGGGGTTGTGGAGAAAAGGGAGTCTTTGTGCACTGTTGATGGGAATGTAAATCGGTGCAGCCAATTTACCATGGCAACAGTATGGAGGTTCTTGGAAAAATTAGAAATAAAACGACCCTATGATCCAGCAATTCCACATCTGGACGTTTATCTGAAGAAAATGAAAACATTAACTTGAAAAGATATTTGTACCCCCCACATTTACTACAGCATGATTTACAATAGCCAAGACATGGAAACAACCTACATGTCCATCGAGGGATAAATAGGTAAATAAAAAAATGTATATATACACATATATACAGACACACATCATAGAATACTCTTCAGCTATGAAACAGAAGGAACTCTTTTTATGACAATATGAATGAATCTTGAGAGCACTATGTTAAGTGAAATACATCAGACAGAGGAAGACAGATACTGTATGATCTCACTTATATGTGGAATCTGAAAGAGCGAGAGAGAGATCAGATGTAAAAAAGATACAGAAAGATATAGAAAAAGATGTCGGATTTGTGGTTGCCAGAGGTTAGTGTTGGGGGTAGAGGGGATCGGATGAAGCTGGTCAAAAGATACTTCCAGTTATAAGATAAAAAGTATTAGGGATATAATGTACAACATGATGACTATAGTTAATATTGCTGTATGGTATATGCGAAAGTCGTTCAAAGAGTAAATTCTAAGAGTTTCCCAAAGGAAAAAAAAAACATTTTTTTCCTGTTCTTTGTATCTATATGAGTTAATGGATGTTAATTGAACTTTTTGTGGTAATCGTTTCACAATACATGTAAGTCAAAGCATTATGCTGTACTCAAGTTTATATAGTCAATTGTATCTCAATAAAACTGGAAAGAAAGAACTATAATAGGGTTTGTAATAAAGCAAAACCGTTATTCTAGGACATAACTACCGGGCTGAGTTAAAAGGATAAGATCAGAGAAAAAGCCAAGAAAGTTGTGAGTAGAGTCCGTTTGAAATCATCACAGGTAAAGGTTTCTTCCAAATGGGAGACTTCCCACAGTGGATAAGCCAACCGCCTCACCCCAATCCTCCTGTGGTAGACTGTTGTATCTCAAAATCCATTCTTCCTTTCTTCCTAACACTTGCCCACTTTGGTAGAGGCCCCATTTTCTGGTATTCTTAATCCTTAAGGGTGGCCATATGATTGAGTTCTTAACAATACCTGACTGAAAGAACAAACACAATTTTGACCTTGTTTTCCTGAAAGGAAATTACTTGTCCTATACTTCCTTGTTTCCCTTTCCTCCGGGCTGGACCACGAACATGGCAATGAGCCAGCTTTGACCATGCAGACAAGAACAATGCATTAGGGCAGGCTTTCTAATCATGGTTTCTAGAGAATTCACTAAAAAAAAGATTATTCAAAGGATGATTTTCTCAGTTCTCTCAAGCGTGACTACTTTATGTGGGTAAGAAGTAAGTTAATTAATCACACAAGATGATTTATTTATTCACTCCCAGAGAGAATTTATTTATTCTCTCCCAGAACAGGTTGAGAGGAGATGGTGGAGTTCTGCGTGGAAGGAAACTTATTCTTTGAATTATCTCATGAGTCAGGGCTACCTAGCCAATTCAGACCCGCCAGACTGGTACTCTTAGAGAAATGAAACTCCGTTAATTAGTCCCTTCTGTGCATTAGTGTTTAGTGTTTAGTGTGCACATAGTGTTTAGTGTGCAATTAGTGTGCGATTAGTATTTATGTGCATCTTTGTTTTTTCAAAGTAGAATTTATTCTCACTACTAGACACTGCTTATTTTTTCTTAAAGGAAAATACATCTCACTGCATTGTAGTATATTGGGTTGGGGTAGACTGATTCAACATTGGCTCATTAGTGGTTTGGATACTTAGGTATTTTTACCCTTAATCAATAACTGATGGGTTTTTTTTAACGTTTTTATTTATTTTTGAAGGAGAGTGAGAGACAGAGCATGAGTGGGGGAGGAGCAGAGAGAGAGGAAGACACAGAATCCAAAGCAGGCTCCAGGTTCTGAGCTGTCAGCACAGAGCCCAAGGTGGGGCTCGAACTCACGAACCATGAGATCATGACCTGAGCCAAAGTCGGATGCTTAACCGACTGAGCCACCCAGGCACCCTTATAACTGATGTGTTTTTTTTTTATTTTAAGTTTATTTATTTTGAGAGAGAGAAAAAGAGAGCACAAGCAGGGGAGGGGCAAAGGAAACCCAGGCAGCTTCCTTGCCATCAACACTGAGACTGATGGGATGCTTGAACCCATGAACTGTGAGATCATGACCTGAGCCAAGATCAGGAGTCAGTCGCTTAACCAACTGCACCACCCGGGCACCCTGTGTTGGGTTTTGAGTGATGGCTGGGTATGGGTTCTGAATCTAACGTGTCGTCTGGTAAATTACAGCAAGATAGAGTGAGTAAATTATTTATTTCTCTTACCCAACTCCTTCTTTGTCATCACTTCCATATCTGCCTATTCTAGCAATAGACCATGATGACATAATTACTTATGACATCACAGGAACTGACTACATTCATACAGAAGGATGAGAAGGATAGAGAGAAGCCACGTGGAACAGAAGAGGACAAGATGGAAGGTATGAAGAAGAAGAGAGAAAGAGTAAAAAGAAAAAAGAGAGGCAAAGCAGAATTAAGTCTCAGGAAAGAAGGCAAAAAGCTTTAAGAAGCTAGAAAAACTTCCAGCTTAATAGCTGTATCAACAGGTGAACCTCAAAGTCTTAGTGGCTTAGAAGCATTCAAAAAATGCATTTCTTGGGGCACTTGGGCGGCTCAGTAGGTTAAGCGCTGGCTCCTGATCTCGGCTCAGGTCATGATCTCATGGTTTGTGGGTTCAAGCCCCGTGTCAGCCTCTGTGCTGACAGCCTGCTTGGGATTCTCTCTTCCCCTCTCCCTGCTCCTCTTTCTCTCTCTCTCTCTCTCTCTCTCTCTCTCTCTTTCTCTCTCTCTCTCTCAAAAATAAATAAATACACTTAAAAAAATAATTTAAAAATGTATTTCTTGCTCATACTACAACCCAGCAAAGATCCAGGGTGGGAGTAGTACAAAGCTCTACTTCCTATAGTTATTCAAGGACTAAGGCAGATGGATGTTCTATTATCAATTGGTGTCAACATCTCAACAGCAGACCTCAGATTTTGCTACCGCTCGGTAAATGAGCACCGAAGGGTGCTCACCAGCAATGTAATGATCTTTTCTTGGGTAAATACCTAGGAATGGAATGGCTGCGTCACATGTATATATGACTTGCCCAGATATTACGTTTTGCAGAATGGTTATTATTTTACATTCTCAGCAACAATACATGAGAGTTTCCATTCCTCTACATCCTTGCCAATATCGGTGTATTCAAACTGTTAAATTACACATCCTAAAAGATACATAGTGACATCTCATTAAGGTTTTGAGTTGCATTTCTCTATCAGCTCATGGTGTGGAGATTCTTTTCATCTGCTTCTTTGCTGTCTGTGTAACTTCTTTGGCGAAATGTCCCGTTCAAGTCTTCTGCCGTTTTGAAAAATTGCGTTTCTTTTTTTACTCTTGAGCTCTGAGAGTTCTTTATATATCTGGATACAAGTCCTTTATCAGATATGCAATTTGCAAATATTTCCCCTGAATCTATGCCTTATTTTTCACTTTCTTAATGCTGCCATTTGAAGACCAGATATTAATTGAAATGCTTCTTTGAGGCTGCTGAAATGTTGAGAATGTAATCAGTTTGGGATCGCGTATGTGATGACACAGAGGTTTTTCTTAACTTTATGCTCCCCTTCTCCCGGGTGGTGATTGATGCTGTAATTAATCATGCTTGGCCACCTAAAGTGATTTTATTATTGGAGTGATCTCGTGACATGAAGGAAACTAAGGAAAGCTGTCATGGATCTCCTTGCTCAGGTCCTGCAAATGGGCTTAATGATAGGGTGGAGATTAGAGTTATTCAGAATAAAGAGAATGATAAGAATTAAGAAGGTGGAAAAATCTTGGGACAAATGAATTGGATGAAACCATTCCGACAGCTGATTGAAAATAACATGAGGGGCGCCTGGGTGGCTCAGTTGGTTGAGCATCTGACTTCGGCTCAGGTCATGATCTCGCAGTTCCTGAGTTTGAGCCCTGCCTGAGTCTTGGCTGCTGTCAGGGCAGAGCCTGCCTGGATCCTCTGTCCCCCACTCTCTGTCTGCCCCTCCCCCACTTTCTCTAAAAAATAAATAAAACATTTTCAAAAAGTGTATTATTAACCCTATCAGTTCCTAGAAGGAACTGTGGCTTACAGTCTCTGGGTTGCAAGACAATGTCAAATATATAACATTATAAAAAATTATAATTATAACATATAAAAAATTAAGATGACATTGAAACATACCTTGTAAAGTCACACTTGTGATAAAGATACAATTTCTGTCCAAGAAACCGATCGACATGCTTGACAATAATTTTTTTTATTTATTGGATTTTTTTGGAGTCACAAAATACCTGCCCTTTGTTACAAGTAAAACAATATAAGAGTGTATAAAGGCAGCATTAATAATGTTGATGTTAAAAAAATAACACATAGCAGTAAGCTGAGGTAAGCAGGGTTCTGAGAACTTATGTTTTTTTTTTTTATTTTTTTTAACGTTTATTTATTTTTGAGACAGAGAGAGACAGAGCATAAACAGGGGGAGGGTCAGAGAGAGAGGGAGACACAGAATCTGAAACAGGCTCCAGGCTCTGAGCTGTCAGCACAGAGCCCAACGTGGGGCTCGAACCCACGGACCGTGAGATCATGACCTGAGCCGAAGTCGGGCGCTTAACTTACTGAGCCACCCAGGCACCCCTCTGAGAACTTATGTTAAATGAAGTGATATTCCCAACAAACTGATGGATGATAAGCACTATTTTGTAAGCAAGATTTTTATTTAACTTTCAATACAAACACAAAAGGCTTGTCACAGTGTGCAGATCGATGACTTTTCATGAAATTAACATTCCTATGTAACCAATATGCTGGTAAGAATGCAAAAATGTCATCACCACAGAAGCCACAACATCTGTGCCCTCAGTTACCTCTCTCTCCCAAGGGCAAGTAGCCACTTAGGCTGACTTTTTACCCTGCAGATTATTTTGGCCTGTTTGGGAAATTTATATACACGCAATCATGCTTGCTCTGTAATGGCTTGTGTCTGGACTCTTCCTCAACATAATTGTGATATTCACATTATGGTGTTTCCTGTAGTTCAGGTTCAGTCATTTTAATTTCTGTACGGTATTCCATTTTTGTCAATCTACTACTTTTGATAGGCCTTTGGGTTGTTTCCAGTTTGGGCCTATGACAAAACGCTACTATGGACCTTTTTATACATTACGTTAGATGAACATTTGTATGCCTTCCTGTTGAGTTTGTGCCTCAGAGTTAAACAGCGGTGTCAAAAGATATTCCTATGTTCTGCTCTAGCAGACATGGCCAAAGAGTCTTCCAAAGGGCCCATGTCACCAGCAGCAAATAAGACATCAAGTCCTTCCACATTCTCTCCAGCAATTGGTACTGCTTGCTTTTGTCTGTTTATTGGTAGTCTTGTGGGTGTGTTCTAATTTGCATGTCTTGATGGCTAAGAAAGTTGAGCACATTTCATGTTTTTATGGGCCGTTGGAAAGTTCTCTCGTGAAATAAATGTCTAAAGGCTTTTGATCATTTTTCTCCTGGGTCAACTTGTTGATTTTGTGGAAGTTTTTTACATATCCTAGATATGAGTCCTCTGTTGAATATATATTTTGCACTATCTTCACCCACTCTGTGACTTGCTTTTTTACTCTCTGATAGGTGTCTTTTGGGGTGCCTGGGTGGCTCGGTCGGTTGAGTGTCCAACTTTGGCTCAGGTCATGATCTCACAGTTTGTGAATTCGAGCCCCACATCAGGCTCTGTGCTGACGACTCAGAGCCTGGAGCCTCCTTTGGATTCTGTGTGTGTGTGTCTCTCTCTGCCCCCTCCCCCACTTGCGTGCACACACTCTCTCTCTCTCTCTCTCAAAAATAAACATTAAACAAAATTTTTAAAATTTTAAAAAGGCGTCTTTTGATTAACAGAAGTTTAATATTTTAATGTAGTCCAATTAATCAACATCGTTTTTTTACGGTAAGTGATTTTCGTGTCCTTTAAAAACAACTTTCTGTATGCCAAGTTTATGAAGTAACCATCTAATCTTTTGTCTAAAAGCAACGTTGGTATACTTTTACATTAAGGTCTATCATATAACAGAATTTAGGCATAAGGATTCTTTTTTAACATAACATACACTTTATTTTCTAATGTAGATAAAATGGACGTATAATATCATTTTAGTTTCACGTGTGCAGCATAATGATTTCATATTTGTGCAAATTGCTAAAAGATCACCACAAGAAGTCTCCTTAACACTCATCACAGAGTTACAAATTGTGTTTTCTTGTGATGAAACTTTTAAGAGCCACTTACCCTCTTAGGAACTTTCAAATTTAAAATACAGTGTTATTAACTGTAGTCACCATATGTAATGCTATACATTACATCCCCAGGGCTTATTTGTTTTATAGCTGGAAGTTTGTACTTTTTAACTCCCTCTACCCATTTCACTCCCAACACACACACCAGCTCCCCACTCCCAAGCAACCACCAATCTGTTCTCTGTATTCATGAGCTTAGGTTTGCTTTTGTTTTTGTATTTTGGCTTTTTTTTTTTAATTTTAGATTCCACACGTAAGTAAGATCATTCGGTTTATCTTTCTCCATCTGACTTCTTTCACTTAGTGTCATGCCCTCAAGGTCCATCCATGTTGTCACAAATGGCAAGATTTCCTTCTTTTTATGGCTGAATAATATTGCATTGTATATGCATACCACTTTTTCTTCATTCATTCATCAATTTTTCCATAGGGATAACCGATTTTTCCATATATTGAAAAGTCCACCGTTACTGTGGGGCAGTGACATTTTTCTCATAAGTCAGATAAATGTGAGAGTCTTTTTCTGGATTGTACAAACGATCTATTGGCTTCTCTGTACTGAGGTAAATACTATACTGGCTAGATTACTGTGATTTTATAATAGGTCTGGTATCTAACAGTGTAAGTGCCCTTGTATGCCCTTATCCTCTAAGATCACCTTGTCTGCTTTTCACCATTTACATTTACATACATGTTTTGGAGTGACTTTGTCAACTACACACACACACACACACACACACACACACACACAGCTTTGCTGGAATTTTCCCTGAATATTTTGAATTCATAAATGAATTTGTGGGAAATCAATAGTTTTAATATATTTTGAGTACTGATTTTTAATATATAGAGTAATCCATAAACATGTATATCCTTCTATTTCTAGTGCCTATTTGTCTTCTGTTAAGAAGTCAGTTTTGGGGCGCCTGGGTGGCTCAGTCGGTTGAGCGCCCGACTTCGGCTCAGGTCAGGATCTCGCAGTCCGTGAGTTCGAGCCCCGCATCGGGCTCTGGGCTGATGGCTCAGAGCCTGGAGCCTGCTTCCGATTCTGTGTCTCCCTCTCTCTCTGCCCCTCCCCCGTTCATGCTCTGTCTCTCTCTGTCTCAAAAATAAATAAACGTTAAAAAAAAAAAATTAAAAAAAAAAAAAGAAGTCAGTTTTGGGGCGCCTGGGTGGCTCAGTCTGTTAAGCGTGCAACTTTGGCTCAGGTCATGATCTCATGATTTGTGAGCTTGAGCCCCACATCAGGCTCACCCTAGAGCCTGCTTTCAAATCTGTGTCTCCCTCTCTCTGCCCCTCCCCATCCGCATTCTGTCTCTCTCTCTCTCTCTCTCAAAAATAAATAAACATTAAAGAAAAAAGAAGTCAGTTTCAGTCTTAGTTTTGTTCCTCTAAGAAAATATGTATTATTTTCTTTTAGATGTTTTTAGGATTTTTTCTTCAATTTTCTTTTTCTTTTTCACTTTTATTTCTTTTAGAGATAGAGAGGGTGGCAAGTGTGGGAGAGGAGCAGAAGGAGAGAGAGAGAGAGAAAGAGAGAGGAGGGAGGAGAAAATCCTAAACAGGTTCACACACAATGCCAAGCCTGATGCAAGGCTCAATCCACAACCCCTGGGATCATGACCTGAGCCAAAACCAAGAGTGAGATGCTCAACCGACCGAGTCTTTTTTTTTTAAACATTTTATTTTTAAGTAATGTCTACACCCAATGTGGGGTTCAAATTCACAACCCCCAGATCAAGAGTCTCATACTCTTCTCCAGCCAGGCACCCCCTTTTTGCTTCAATTTTCATCAACTAAGGTATAGCTAAGGGAAGTTTCATTTTTGTTTATCCTACTTGGGAATTTTTAAACTTCTTGACTTTATCCATAAGCTAGTTTACTTCACAGATTGGAGGAAATTCTTCACCATTTTCTTTACAAGAATTGCTTTTCCCTGACTTTCTCTCTTTTTGCCTCTGGAACTCCAAAGTAATGTAGGTTAGATCTTTTCACTATGCCTAATGTGTCTCTCAAACTTCTTTCTACGTTTGCCTCGTTTTTTCTCTCTCTGTCCTTCATTTCAGATATGTTGTATTGACATGGCTTCCGGTTGACTGTCCTGTCTTTTACTGAATCTAATTTGTTCTTAAAACCAGACCTTGAGTTCCTCATTTGATGTACTGTGTTCTTCTAGTACTAAAATTTCTGTCTCTCCAGAGCGATGTTTTCTATTTTCCCCTCTTTTCTTAACTTAACTAAAATCATGCTGATTTTTAAGTCTTTGTCTGTTAACTCCAATGTTCTGATCACCTGCTTTTATTGGACTTTTTATTTTGGTTTTCAGTCATGTCAGTCATATCAGAACTAGAGAGGCTCCATACTATATCTTTTCCTCTGGCAGGCAAAATAGAGTGGGGTTAGACAGGGCACCAGGGTGGCTCGTTGGTTAAGCAGCAACTCTCGATTTGGGCTCAGGTCATGATCTCCCAGTTCTTGAGTTCGAGCCCCACATGAGGCTCTGCGCTGACAGTGCGGAGCCTGCTTGGGATTCTCTCTGCCCCTCCCCTGCTCTCTCTCTCTCTCTCTCAAAATAAATAAAAACTTTAGAAAACTAGAGTGGAGTTAGATCCCTTCAATCCTAATGAGATGCTGAGCTAACTGTAGGTTTCATTTTTGCTGAGGAATAGCCTACCTCTGCTCATCCTGTTCCTGAGATAGTCTTTCAGGGCTTTCAACTAGAAGCTTGGTATGTTCTCTAGAGACGTCTTTGGTGAGCTCTAAAATCAAGTCTTTGTCTCTTTAACATCCCTAGGCTACAAAAAGTCTGTTCTACTTTTCAGAAGTCTTTGGTTTAGTTTATAGTATCTTGACCTGGCAAAGTTCAGAATTTGCCAACTATTTTTTTAAATGTTTATTTATTTTTGAGACAGAGAAAGACACAGACAGATCATGAGTAGGGGAGGAGCAGAGAGAGAGGGAGACACAGAATCTGAAGCAGGCTCCAGGCTCTGAACTATCAGCACAGAGCCCGATGTGGGGTTCGAACTTACAAACTGTGAGATCATGACTTGAGCTGAAGTCGGAGGCTTAACCCACTGAGCCACCCAGGTGCCCCGAATTTGCCAGATATTTTAAGGAGGAAACTGGCAATGGAGACAGACACTATTATACTCACTTTAGAGATGGAGATATTAAGGCACAGAGAGGTTAGGTTATCGGAAACATCACACAGGTTACTTAATGGCTGAACTGGGATTCTAATTTAGAGAGTTTGGCCCAAGATATTATTATCCTTTTCCCTATTTTAACCCACTTTAAGTAACAAATATTAATATATTGTTATGAATGAGTCTTTCAATGTGCTAACACCAACATACTTTTTTTCTTAAATTTATTACAGTTGGATTATCTTTACCTTCAACTTGCATTGTTTTGAATTAACAATATAATAGGGACATCCATCCTGGACAATATTCTTCTGAAAGTGTGCAGAGATGAGTCAGAAACAATACTCAAAGTATGTTTTTTCCTTCAAAGCAGAGATTAAGGCAATTATCACTTTAGTTGGCCCTTTGTTGCTTTATTTTTAGGAACAAGACTGTAACTTTTTTTGTTTTGTTTTATATTGTTTTGTTTGGTAGGGGGAAAAAACCATAGTTATTCTTGAGCTTTTTCCTAACCTCACATCCCTAAATCTCTCAGAAACTATCGTGTACACAACTGATCTTCATTATTCATGAATTCTGTATTGGCAAATTCAGTTCACTTATTGGCTAAAATGTACTTGCACACTCAAAATCAATACTCATGAGGCTTTCATGGTCATTTGTGGACATGCACGGAGTTGCTTGAGGCACATGTTCCCAGCTGAGGGCAAGCAAGCCAATGCTCTCCCTTCTTGATTCCACTCCCATAAAACCAAACAAGTGTCCTTTCTGTGGTTTATTTAGTACAGGGGGTATTTTGTGTGCAATTTGTGCTTTTTGCTGGTGAGGTCACTGTCTAAAACGATCCTCAAGAGCAGCGCTGAAGTGCTGTCTAGTGGTGTTCCTAAGGGCAAGAAGGCTGTGATGTGCCTACTGGAGAAAATACATGACTTTGATAAACTTCTTTCCGGCGTGAGCTGGAGTGCTGTTGGCTGTTAATGAATCTTATAATGTTAATGAACCAACGCTATATACTTAATTCAGTGTCTTTAAACAGAAAATACATAAAAAAGATATACTGATCACTTGACCAGAAATGTGACCAGGGTTCACAGACACCTAACTCCAAATTGTCTCTAAATCAACAGTTCAGTATTCACTAATTCCGTGTTCTTAGTGACTTTACAAAACATAAGTACCACGAATAAACTACACGCGCACACAGATGTTCTGTCACCAAATTAATGATGTTACTTTCCCAACAGAAAAAAAAAAATTGGATTCCAGGTAAATTTTTTTTTTTCTTGAAAATCTATGTCCTAGGATATAGAGTGAGTTGAAAGTTGACTTAATGTGAATTTCTCTATTATAATTAATTATCACAGTTATAATTAATTAATTGTATCAATGATAATATATTAAATATTCATTAACATATGTTAATTAATACAATTAACTAATTATCTGCTATAATTGGTTAATATTAAATTAACATACAAACACGTCATGGCGTTTCCTAATAAGCACCTTGAATTCCAGAAGAAATGGGGAAGAAATGGTTTGGCAGAGGCCTAGAGCCACAAGAGGGCATCATTACTCTAGGAATAAGACTTGATACACCAAGTAATTTATAAGAAAATATTTCACCTGCATCGATTACTTTATGTTGTTGTATCACGTAGCATTCGTAATTCTTAAAACATTACTGGGCACATAGTAGCCACCCACTAAATATTCATTGACTCAGTGAATAATTCATGGATCCAAAATTGTATGGAGTCAAGCATATTGAACAAAGCGAAGAATTAACGTTCGTCTATGAAATTTAGATTTCCTATTTCCTGTCTCCGTAAGCGGATAGGAAATACAGCTCAACAAGACAACTGTGAGAGGAAAATGGTGCTAGTTCAGGACACACTGAGGTCTTAGTGACCTCGTAAGAAAGGAGAGCTCCATGAGAGGACACCACGACCCTGGCATACTTGATTTCCTTGATCCGAGCAGACAAGACTCTGTCCAAAATATCACAGCAAAATTTACTCTGGCAGGAAAGCTCATGTAACCAAGAAAATCTAGAATATGGCGATGGTACCTTCCTGCACTCATTAGTCAA
The DNA here is from genome assembly GCF_018350195.1 of Panthera tigris. Classification (NCBI taxonomy): domain Eukaryota; kingdom Metazoa; phylum Chordata; class Mammalia; order Carnivora; family Felidae; genus Panthera; species Panthera tigris. The sequence goes on from NC_056666.1 coordinate 41,938,123, forward strand.
ATTCAAATTTTCACGTCCGTTTAACAAGAGTGAGCGGAGGCACATTTTATAGCTGGGGAGGTTGATTTTTCTAAATGCTACCATGCCAGGTTCTGTAGGGGCCCACAAGAGGGAAGCTGTCAGGAAGCTGTTTTTCTGTTAACTCTTAGAGTGAGACTAAAAAGCCACCATGAACAGAAGCATAGGCATCACTATCACAGACAGCTGCCAGATTTAACAATTAAAAATTCATGACACCCATTGTTTAACTGAAATCCAAATGTAACTGTGTATCCTGCATTCTGTTAACCCTACTGTCACAATAACCTTTAAGGTGCTGCCTTAATTAGGGTAAGGAACTGAGAAAAGAAGGGAGTGAAGTCATTTCATGCTACATATTAGTTAACCACTTGGGGATAGGAAAGCAGAGCACCAAAACATTCAGAATCTCAAACTGAAACAAAAAACTAGTACCATTAATAATGAGCACCAGGGGTGCGTGGGTGGCATCTGAATTCCGCTCAGGACATGATCTCCCGGTTTGTGAGTTCGAGCCCTGTGTCAGGTTCTGTGCTGACAGCTCAGAGCCTGGAGTCTATTTCAGACTTTGTGTCTCCCTCTCCCTCTGCCCCTCCCTGCTCATGCTCTGTCTCTCTTAAAAGCAAACTTTTTTTTTTTAATTTTAAAAAATAATGAGCTCCAAAATGAGATTATGTTCTTAGAGAATAAACATAGTAAATTTGATTGAAATGAAAATTTCCCTGCCTAGTTTCCCCAAGCTTTGCACAACACGGCCCCACTAAAATACCTATATAATTTATGCATGCATTTGGAATGTCAACATTTATTAAGAAACAATTATAAATCAGGCAGTGTGATAAATGTGGGCATACTGCAATGAACAAACAGACATTGTCCTGCCCTCGTGAATTACATATTCTAGCAAGGCAAATAAGCAATACTTCTGCATTAAATATTCAATTACAACTGTGAAAATTACCCACCCCCCCACACCCAATACACAAAGGTATAGAGACAAAAGAGTATGTCCTAAGAACACACTGATCTATTTGAAAACTATTAGAGATGAGATGGAAATACATAGGTAAGAAGGAAACCAAAAAAATAATAATTATACATAAAATCCAACCATGCTACAGTAGTTCTAAAATTAAGATCAACAAAATGGACTGTGAGAATCAGGGAATAATCTTTAAATTGAAAACTAAAGCTTTTGGCTAATTGTGTGGATAGCTATCCCCTAAAACGTCAAATGACTTTTGAAAAGGTGGACAAAATAGTTCCATATCCCCGTCCCTATATATGAGGGATGGGTACCAAACAGCCAACTGGACAGCTCTATCCTTATAAATGCTCAGGCCCAAAATCTGGACTGCTGGAGTTACCCTCAACTCCTACTTTCCCTAATCACTCATACCAATCCATCCACCCTCCTACTGGTTTATCCTTCAAAATATATCTGGAATTTTAAGACTTCTTGTCATCTCTACCACCTTAGCCCAAGAGGGCATCATCTCTCATAGGGATTATAGTTCTTATTATAGGTATAAAAGATTTCCCTGATTTGTTTTTCTCTCTCAACACTGTACCTGGAGTGGTGTTGTGAAACGGTAACTCACATTATAACGCTGCTCTTTGCAGAACCTCCAATGGCTTCTTGCCTAAGTCACCCTTAAAACTATGGACAAGGTGGGGTGCCTGGGTGACTCAGTCAGTTAAGCATCTGGCTTTGGCTCAGGTCATGATCTCACGGTTCGTGAGTTTGAGCCCCGTGTGGGGCTCTGTGCTGACAGCTCAGAGCCTGGACCCTGCTTTGGATTCTGTGTCTCCCTCTCTCTCTGCCCCTCCCCTGTTCACGCTGTGTCTCTCTCTGTCTCAGAAATAAATAAACATTAAAAAAAATTTTTTTTTAACTGTGGACAAGGCTCTCAGAGATCCTGCCCTCCATGACCTCTTTGAGCTCATTCACTGCTGCTCAGCCCCTCCGTCGCCCATTCACTTCCTGCCTCTTAATCTTGCTGCTGGATTTGCTCCTGATTTGAGGCTTTCATTTGTTATTCCCTCTGCCTCTTCCCCAGATACCTTCATGGTTTGCTTCCCCACTTCTTTCAAGTCCTATTTGATTGCCTCCTTCTCAACGAAGCTTTCCTTGGCCACTCTATTTAAGATCTCAACTCTCTTCTGGGAAGAATTTCCTGTCTCCTTTCCTGCTTTAATTTTTCCCCTATTATTTACCATCCCCTACTATACTACATATTTTACTTAAAATTCTAATGATGCTGCTCACTGTTTCTTCACTCACTAGAAAATATCAACCATAAAGGCAAGGACTTTTATCTGCTCTGTCAGTTCAGTATTCCCAGAGCCTAGAAGAATGCCTGTATCCATAAATGCTTGTTGAAAGAATAAAAAACTCTCAGCTCTGTGTGTGTGTGTGTGTGTGTGTGTACCGATATGGGTAAGAACCCATTTTGCAACACCTCTGCATGTCCTCAGTGGACTCATGAGTGGTCTGCTATCTCTTGCTCTCCGTAAAAGATGGGGATAATTGCTGTCTTCCATTTTAATTAAAAAGTTCCTTTTCACATTCTAAAGTACACCATTACCCCTCTGTGCGTGGTTTTGGACTGGTGTGTGACTAGAACTGGTTGCCCTGTCATAGGAGAAGTGTTAGCATTTTCCTTCAAACCTTCCATAAGAAATTCAGTCAGAATAGGAAAATGGCAGGAGGGATGAAAGTCTTGATCACTTCAGTTAAAACTGGAGGACATAGTTTGGAAAGAACACAGAAAAGCACTGTAGAAATTAAAAACACAAAATTATCTCTTTTCTGAAATAAAGACGATACGTCAACAATAAAAGCTATTGTACAAGTTCTTAGAATTAATAAAATAAATCTTTCAATAGAAGAGTAGAAATACAGAGGCAACTGGCTGAATCAGTTGGTATATAGTATGTGACTCTTGATCTCAAGGTCATGAGTTCAAGCCCCACGTTGGGTGTGGAGCCTACTTAAATAAATAAATAAATAAATAAATTTATTTATTTATTAAAAAGGAATTCAAATTTTTGATAAATACATTAAACATATACTCTTCACCAGTAAAGAGGAAAATGTAAATTAAGACAGCAATAAAATAACACTTTTTCTATCAGATTTGAAGTATTTAAAATAAATAGTAACTTCCTGAGCTAGTGAGGTTAATAGAGATGGGGCACATTTGTATAGTGTTGGTAGGAACACAAACTGATGCCTTCTGTTTGAAAACTGCATATGGCACATCCATCATTTTAACAAATTTATATTTTGAAAATTTATCCCCCCAAAATAAAATATCAATAAATAATGAAATCTTTACAAGAATTCTTATTGTAGAATTGTGTCAAAGAATAATCTCAACATTACTCCATTTTTGTTGTTATCAATAGCCTTATGGCCAAACAGACCTGGTGCCTGCCCCACAAAACAAATAATTAAAAAAAATATAATCATATTACAGCATTATGTATATATTAAATCACCATGTTGTACACCTTACAAAAGATCACATGTACAACCTAAATATAATTTATTTTTGATGTTTATTTAGACGGAGAGTGAGTGTGCACATGAGCGGGGGAGGGATAGAGAGAGAGGGAGACAGAGAATCCCAAGTAGGCTCCGTGCTGTCAGCACAGAGCCTGATGTGGGGGCTCGAACCCATGAACTGTTAGATCATGACCTGAGCCAAAACCAAGAGTCAGACACTCAACCGACTGAGCCACCCAGGCGCTCACATAAGTGAGTATTATTTGTCAATCATACCTCAGTAAAGCTGGAGAAAATGTTATGTTTCTAGGGAAAAACAAAACAAGACAAAAAAACATAAAACTCTGGGTGGAAACCAAAGGTAACAACTCAAAGGGTAACAAACATAATCATATTATCTGCCCATTCCTTCTAAATATTTATTTAGTGATTATATATAAATATAAATGCATAATTATACTGAAATTCAACACAAATCATCAGTCTCTGAAAAATAACACAAAGGAAACTCCTCTCTGTCCTTGAATCGTTATCAACTTAACTTTTTGTTAGCCTTCTTCCCAGCTAGAATGTGAACTACATATAAGTACATTTTTATTTTATTTTATTTTATTTTATTTTATCTTATCTTATTTTATTTTATTTTGTTTTATTTTATTTTATTCACTCTTAAACTTTCTTGTTTTCAAGCAGAATGACACAACAAAAAAACTCCAAATATGTTTGGCTGTTTATGCGACTAAGCCAGGGCAGACTAATGTTGAGCATACATCCAGGAAAACGCCAGGACTTATGCACCCATGCATTTTCAGTGAATAGATAAAAGCTAATATTTAGCTGAAATAATGCAGAGGAAACCCATATTGTGAAAAGTCTGACTGACGATAACCGACAGCAGAGGTCTCAATTTCCTCTTTGTATGAATATGGGAAAGAGAGGAAGAATTGGATCATTTCTAGAGGATGGTGACACTTACTAACTATATTGAACGATTTTGGCTTCAGGTCGGAATCCTGTAGCACCCCTCCCCACCATGATGTGTCTCAAGTTCCTCTCCTTTATGAACCCTCTCCCAAAACAAAATAAAAAACTATGCTTTTTTATTTTTACCCTGAAGAGTTTATTTGTTTGAATGTTATTCTTGAACATTAATATAGAACCCGATGCCATTCTATAGTGTTAGCGCCAGGTAAAGATGATTTCAAACTTTTAAGGAAGACGTTGTTAAGATATTTATATCACTAGGCTGCCAAAGAAATGAGACAGGAAGAAACTCCTTAAAAATATAATAGTAAGGGGGCACCTGGGTGGCTCAGTCAGTTAAGAATCCTACTTTGGCTCAGGTCATGATCTCCAGGTTTGTGAGTTCGAGCCCCACGCCCCATGTGGGCTCCGGGCTGATATCTCAGAGCCTGGAGCATGCTTCAAATTCTGGTGTATCTCTCTCTGCCTCTCCCCTGCTCATGCTGTCTCTCTGTCTCTCAAAAATAAACGTTAAAAAATTCTTTGAAATAAAATAAATACACACACACACACACACACACACACACACACACACATACATATATAAAGTGGTAAGAACTATGGGGGAGCGGTGCCTGGGTGACTTATGACTCAGTCAGTTGAGCGACCACCTCCTGATTTTGGCTTAGGTTACAGGGTTGTGGAATCGAGCCCAGAGCTGGGCTCCACACTGAGCGTACAGCCTGCCTAAGATTCCCTCTCTCCCTGTGCCCTTCTCCCCCACTCTCGCCCCCTCTCTCTCTAAAAAATAAAAAAATAAAACAAAATAAAAAGAACTGGGTCGCCAGGGTAGCTTAGTCAGTTAAGCGTCCAGCTTCAGCTCAGGTCATGATTTCACGGTCTGTGAGTTCGAGCCCTGCACCAGGCTATGTGCTGACAGCTCAGGGCCTGAAGCCTGCTTCCGATTCTCTCTCTCTCTCTCTCTCTCTCTCTCTCTCTCTCTCTTTCTGCCCCTCTTCCGCTCTCACTCAGTCTCTTTTTCTCTCTCAAAGATAAATGAACATTAAAACAAACAAAATAACTGGAAGAATTACAAGATGAAAAAAAGGTCAATGTTGCCCCCCCCCACCGAGGTAGATATGAAAGAAGATAATTTGCTAGATTATCAGAGGAAAAAAGATTTTAATAGAACTAATCTGGAATTATTTATTTATACTATTTATATACTAATTATACTAATTAATATATATTATATATTATATAATATAATAATTATATAATATAAATAATACTAATATACTATTTATACTAATTAATTATTTATCTATACTATTATATCCCTATAGAAGGAGATGGATAGCATAGATATTTATGGTAATAATCTTGTTTCAGAAATATTTAAGGAAGAAAAGGACCCTTCATAAATCCTTGCCAAGTGAAAAGAAAGTGTGAAAGCTAGGTCATGTTTCTGATGCTTATCTCAGCCATGATTTTGGTCCAGATGTTTTATTTCCTGTGACGGCCTTATGTAATTAGTAGCAGATTCAGCATCATCACAGATGTGAGCTCCTGAAATGATGACAATGAAACCATTACATTACAGAATTGTTTTAGCCGTTCCAGTTATTTCTTCTTCGTCCCTACTGGCCTATCATGGGCTCTCCTCACAAGTAAAATGTGTGCATCTGGGAGAAATTGCAGCATTGTGCGTTTGGTAACGTTCACCTTTGAGATTATTTTTCTTAACAGATTGTGAATTTTCTAGATGTTTTATGTAAACTTGTCATTGGGTGATACAATCGCAAAACAAACCAACACGCACGCACAAATCACAACACGGTAGATTGGAAAATTGTTTCACGTAAAACATTGAATTGTTGGGTGGAAGTTTGTTGAGGCAAGACTGAAGCGTTCAGGTCTTAGCGTTAAAGAGAGAAAGCAGACATGTTCGGTTTTGGAACCAAGATAATGATTCCTATTTCTCAACAATTCACCTTACTGTGCTAACACATGCTTTTATTTCTCCCCGGCCCTCTGTGCATCCTTTTACAATCTGTACCCATCACGTCTTCAAAGCCCATTCCAATAGCCAAGGGAGCTATTGGATGTGCCGGAAATGTAAGTTTATTACTAAGGTTGTATTCTCCTACTAATGAAATGCCAAAGCTAAAAATAAATAAAGTGTATCCTCACTGTCCGAAAAAGAAAAAAAAAAAAGAAGAAAACATTTTTTTTTTAATGTTCACAAAGTCATTGGCAATGTCAATGTCAGTGGCCTCTCCCTAAAATTTCACTTTGCACGTCCTGATTGCTTGGAACATCTCGGGAAAGTGCTATAGTACATTGATTTTTTTCTCACGGTAGTCTTCTATGAAATGTCATTTTACGTTGTCTACCTTAATTCCTACAAAAGTACATTCTCAGGGCACCTAGGTGGCTCAGTCAGTTAAGCGTCCAACTCTCAACATCGGCTCAAGTCATGATCTCACTGGTCTGAGTTCAAGCCCTGTGTCGGGTTCTGTGCTAATAGCATAAGATTATCGGGATTCTCTTTCTCCCTCTCTCTTGGCCCCTGACCCACTCATGCTCTTTCTCTATCTCTTTCTCTCTCTCTCTCTTTTTCTCTCTCTCAAAAATAAATTAAAAAAGAAAAAAACTTCATCCTCTCCTGAAATAAATGTAGTGATACATTTGAAACACAATGAATATTATTAAGATTGCCATTGGTATAAAGCAAGTTCATTTATTTTTTAAATTCTATTCATACCTAAGATGTCATTTCTGCTCATTCTTGAAATGATTAACATATTGTACAATTTTCCAAAATGTTTACTTTGGTTTTTATTCCCGATGTGTGCAGTATTCACAAATTGTATAAAGAAAATGTGTTCTTTGCCATTAACTCTATCTTTGTGTATTAGACAGGGCCCTCCCGGGAACATGGGTTCACGCAGTTAGGGAGGCTGAGAGGTCTCACCATCTTCTATCAGCAAGCTGGACACCCAGGAAAGCAGGTGGTGTCCAAGTCCAAAGTTCTGAGACAGGGGAGCTGATGGTGTACTTCTCAGGTAAGGACAGGCAAAGAACAATGTCTCGGCTCAATCAGGCTGAAAAGGGACGCAGTCTCCCTTCCTCTACCTTTTGTTCTCCTCGCTTCCTCAACGGATTGGATAATGTCCACCCACCTTGGAGAAGGCAATCTGCTTTGCTGAGACCACTGATTCAACTTCTAATGTCACTGGGGAAAACTCTCAAAGACACGCCCAGAAATCACATTTAGCTAAATATCTGGATACTCCGTGACGCAGTCAAGGCGATACATACAATTAGCCATCACACTGTGTCTACGCTCACATTTACGCAACACTCCTGTTTAGATTCCCCGTGCTTATGACAGCAAAACCATCCTGGCAGGTGTCTCTTCTTTTCTCCTTGTCCCCTCCAGACTATTCGGAGAGCGACTTTGTTTTTTGAAATTTAAATCAGATTATACCACTCTCTTGCTCAAAACCCTGTCATTGTTCCCCATTTCAATGTGACAAAAGCCAGTCCTTACAATTGCCTTCAAGTCTCCACGTGATCTAGCCACCTGACTTCCTCTCCTCCTCCCTCTTTCCCTCGCTCTACTCCTCTCTGGCCCCTTCAGTATGATTCATATCCTACTTACTCCTGCTTAATGTAACCGTTGTTAGTCCCTCTGCCTGTAATGCTGTTCCCAGTAAGTTTGCTAGGCTATTCCACAACAGCCCCAACCGATTCCACAACAATCGGTTCTACCACCGATTTCAAAATCCATTGATGATTCCGGACTAAAACAGTTGTGAAAATTTGAGATTGATGCAAAGCCATGATTTTCTAATTCTGTCATTTCTTGCATATGTGTCAGCTGGCATCTTCTCTAAAGAAGAGCCCCCCTGCCCTCCCCTCCCCATATTTTGAGTAACATTATGGGCTCTAGATTCCGTTTTTCATGCAGTGTTTTCTAATTCATTATTGGCTTTTGTTGCGCTTAAGTTTCCCCCAAATGTGGCCAGTATGACTCTCTTTGAGTTGATTCTTGTCCTTTTGTTAACTCTCTGTCAGTGTTTGAACACTGCTTTGCTTTCTGCACAAAAAAAGAGGGACTAGGCTTGCCACGTGCCTTCCCTGTGTCAGAGCTACAATCAGCCATTTCTCCAAGAACCTCTAGTTCCCTTTAGCGAGAAATGGTGCCTCAGAGCCACGATCTAAGGAGTAAGTGTTCTAGACATCAGGGTGTCGCTGGATTTTTCTCTTTCTTTTTTTTTTTTTTTATAAAATTTTTTTTTAACGTTTATTTATTATTGAGAGACAGAGAGACACAGAATGTGAGCAGGGGAAGGGCAGAAAGAAGGGGAGACACAGAACCCAAAGCAGGCTCCAGGCTCTGAGCTGTCAACACAGACCCTGCAGCGGGGCTCAAACTCACAAGCCGCCAGATCATGACCTGAGTTGAAGTTGGACACTTACCCGACTGAGCCACCCAGGCACCCCTGGATTTTTTATGTATTCTTAAAAGATCTTTATATTAATTCTTTATCTATGGTATATTTTGCAAATATTTCTCTTATTTCCTCATTTGTCTTTTGCCACTGCTTATAGTGTTTTAATATGTAGTTATCTAGATTTTGACTTGTAATTAGTCATAGTTAAGTTCTCAGACTTGGGTTGTATAAAACTCCATCTGTGCATTCTTCTTGTGTCTGTGTGGCTTTAATTTTTTTTTTTATACGTAGATTTCTTCTCTATATGGAACCTATGCTGGTATTTGACATATGGACCCAATTTCCTTATTCTCTGAATGCGTAGTTAGCTGTTCCAATTTTATTTATTGAAAAGTCCCTTTTGAGATGGCACTTTTATATTTTTAAGTAGTTGTGTTATTTCTGAATTTTTGTTTATTCCATTTTTGTGTCTACCTTCGTGTCCAAGCGGCAGTGTTGTAAATACAGAAGCTTTATGGGGCACCTGGGTGGCTCAGTTGGTTGAGCATCAGACTCTTGAATTCAGCTCAGGTCATGATCTCATGCTTTGTGAGATTCAGCCCCATGTGGGGCTCAGTGCTGACAGCTTGGAGCCAGCTTGGGATTCCCCCTCTCTCTCTCATTCTCTGCGCCTCCCCACCCCTCTCAAAATAAATAAATAAGTTTTTATAAATACATATACATATACATACATATATAGCCTTCATAATTTGCTTTAATATCTGAAAGGACTATTTCCCATTCATGGTTTTTCCCTCTCTACCCAGTATTCTGTATGTTTTTTGAATACCATGTGTATTCTAGTATGCTTTTTGCAATATGAATTTCTAAGTTTTTGGTTTTGGGGTTTTTTTGTTTGTTTGTTTGTTTGTTTGCTTAAAGAAAAAACTTTGTTATTTGTGTTGGGATTATGCTAAATTTCTATGTTAACTTAAGAAGGATTGACAAAAAAAAAGAGGTTAGAGAGGGAGAGAGCCAAAGCATAAGAGACTCTTAAAAACTGAGAACAAACTGAGGGTTGATGGGGGGGTGGGGGGTGGGAGGGTGGGGAGGGTGGGTGATGGGTATTGAGGAGGGCACCTTTTGGGATGAATACTGGGTGTTGTATGGAAACCAATTTGACAATAAATTTCATATTAAAAAAAAAAAGAAGGATTGACATCCACAGACAAGGTATGGTTTTACATTTATTCACCTCCACTTTCAGAAGTGTGCTAAAGTCCTTCTCACATTGTTTTTTGTATATCTTGTTATGTTTATTCCCAGGATGTGTATCTTATCTGTTGCTATCGTAAGCGGGGTTTTCTCTTCCAACTGGTTACGTCTGTATCCACATTGATTTTGTGTACTCATTTTCTATTCTACTCTCTTACTGAACTGCTTTATTGTTTCATCCTTGATTCTCTTAGATGTTTCAGATATATTACCATGTCATCTGCTAGTAGAGATAGTTTTGTATCTTCTTTCCCAGTTGCTATGTTTCTAGTTATTTTCCTTAAAAAAAAAATTGCATTGGCCCGTACTTCCAGCATAGTACTGAATAGGAACAGAAATAAGTGAGACTCCTCACCTTGTTCTTGACCTTAGTGACAACTTCATAGCATTTCCCCACTAAGTTAGAAGCTGACTTAAGGGATAACCAGTTTATACCTTCCCAAGTGTTTTTGTTAGGAATGGATATTAAATTTTGTCAAGATCCTTGAATGCTGAAGGCAATTTATAGAGATAAATAATTTTTCTCTTGATGAAAAATATAAAATAGAGTTTAAGGGACATTTAAAAATATAAAATGGAGTTTAAGATGCATAGAACAAGACTACAACATGTCCCTAAGGAGAGGAGATAGAGACTAGGGGAGAAAAAAATACTTTTATAAATGTCTGAGAATTTTCCTAAAATAGGAAAAGTTACTTTACATATTTAGAAAGACCAGAATATCCTAGACATGATTTAAAAAAGAAATCCAACACTCAGTCATGTCATTGTGACATTGTTGAATTCCAAAGCAAAGGGGAAGTAAAATGACAATTTCAATATGAATAAGATAGAACAAAATGAAATACCATTTCACAATCTCAAAGTGACAAAATTAAAAGCCTGACAATGACCAAGTGTTGGTAAAGATGTGGAGCAGTAGGAACTTATAAAACAGCTATTGAAAGTTCAAATTTAGAACTTAGAAATAGAATTTAAAAGTGATATTTCCCAGCAAAGAAATACCCTATGACACAGAAATTCCACTTCCCGAGAAAAGGTACACATGTGAACAGATTTATACAAGAATAGAAAACAACATCACTTGCAATAGGAAAAAAAAGGAAATAGTTCAAATATCTTTTTTGAGGAGAATTTTCTAGTTTACATTATATTCTTAAATAGCTATATACAATATGCAGCCATGACAAAGAAGGAAATAAAACCGTATTACATACGACTATGTGTATAAATCCTTAAAATAGGCTTTTAAAATGTAGCAAATCACAGAATAATATATACAATATAATACATTTATATAAAGTTGAAAAACTGCCAAAATCCAACAATATATTATTTGGGGATGGAAAGCTATTTTAAAGCAAAGCAAAGAAATGATGAACACAAAAGTAAAATTTTTGTGTTTATTCATTTTTGAGAGACAGACAGAATGTGAGTGGGGGAGGGGCAGAGCCAGAGGGAGACACAGAATCCGAAGCAGGCTCCAGGCTCTGAGCTGTCAGCACAGAGCCCGATGCGGGGCTCGAACCCATCAACTGTGAGACCATGTCCTGAGCAGAAGTTGGACACTTAACCGACTGAGCCACCCAGGTGCCCCTTGATGAACACAAAATTTAAAGTAGGGCTTTGCTCTAGAGAACTGCAGGGGGAAGAATGTGCTCAGGCAAGGACATCCAGGGAACTTCATAGGTGCACATACTTCTTAAGCAAGGTGGTCATGAAAAGGGGTTTATATAATGAAAATTCTTTAAACAGTACATGGACATTATCTATTATTTTAGGTGTACTACTTTGTAAAGGATTGTTGGATGACAAGGTCCTTACAGTCCATTTCAACTTGTGAACATCTGGTTTGAAATGCATATTTGAGCACCAAAAGCCATAATACCTAGGAATAAACCCAACCAAAGGTGTGAAAAATCTATACACTGAAAACTATAGAAAACCTATGAAAGAAACTGAAGAAGACTCCTCCCCAAATGGAAAAACTCTCCATATTCGCGGATTGGAAGAACACATACTGTTAAAATGTTGATACTATGCAAAGCCATCTACATATTCAATGCAATCCCTATTAAAATAACACCAGCATTCTTCGTAGAGCTAGAACAAGCAATCCTAAATTTGTATGGAACCAGAAAAGACCCCGAATAGCCAAAGCAATCTTGAAAAAGAAAACCAAAGCTGGAGGTATCACAATTCTGGACTTCAAGCTATATTACAAAGCTTTAATCATCAAGACAGTATGGTACTGGCACAAAAACAGACATCCGGATCTATGCAACAGAATAGGGAACCCAGAAATGGACCCACAAACGTATGGCCAACTAATCTTTAACAAAGCAGGAAAGAATATCCAATGGAAAAAAAAGACAGCCTCTTCAGTTAATGGTGCTGCAGAAGAATGAATCTGGACCACCTTCTTACACCATACACAAAAATAAACTCAAAATGGATTAAAGACCTAAATATAAGACAGGAAGCCATCAAAATACTAGAGGAGAAAACAGGCAACAACCTCTTTGACCTCGGCTGCAGCAACTTCTTACTTGACACATCTCCAGAGGCAAAGGAAACAAAGCAAACGTGAGCTATTGGGACCTCATCATGATTAAAATCTTCTGCACAGTGAAGGAGACAAATCAGCAAAACTAAGAGGCAACCAACAGAATGGGAGAAGATATTTTGCAAGTGACATATCAGATAAAGGGTTAGTATCCAAAATCTATAAAGAACTTATCAAACTCAACACTCAAAAAACAAATAATCCAGTGAAGAAATGGGCAGAAGACATGAATAGACATTTTTCCAAAGAAGACCTCCAAATGGCTAACAGACACATGAAAAGATGCTCAACTTTGCTCATCATCAGGGAAATACAAATCACAACCTCAATGAGATACCACCTCAAACCTGTCAGAATGGCTAACATTAACAACTCAGGCAACAACAGATGTTGGCGAGGATGCGGAGAAAGAGGAACCCTTTTGCACTGCTGGTGGGAATGCAAACTGGTGCAGCCACTCTGGAAAAGAGTATGGAAAATTAAAAAATTAAAAATTAAAAATAGAACTACCCTATGACCCTGCAATTGCACTACTAGGTATTTATCCAAAGGATACAAGAGTGCTGTTTCCAAGGGGCACCTATATCCCAATGTTTATAGTAGCACCATCAACAATAGCCAAAGTATGGAAGGAGCCCAAATGTCCATCGATGGATGAATGGATAAAGAAGATGTGGTATATACATCTACAATGGAATACTACTCAGTGATCAAAAAGAATGAAATCTTGCCATTTGCAACAACATGGATAGAACTAGAGGGTATTATGCTAAGCAAAATAAGTCAGAGAAAGACAAATATCATTTGACTTCACTCATATGTGGAATTTATGATACAAGACAGATGAACATAAGGGATGGGAAGCAAAAATAATATAAAAACAGAGAGGGAGACAAACCATAAGAGACTTAAATATAGAGAACAAACTGAGGGTTGTTGGAGGGGTGGTGGGTGGGGGGATGGGCTAAAAGGGACAAGGGGCATTGAGGAAGACAATCGCTGGGATAAGCACTGGGTATTATATGTAAGTGATGAATCACTAAATTCTGTTCCTGAAATCATTATTACACTATATGTTAACTAACTTGGATGTAAATTAAACATAAATAAATAATAACAAAATTTTTAAAATGAAATACATATTTGGTTAATGTTCACTCAAACACTTGGTTAGGCTCCCGCAAGAAGGCCAAATTTCTACCATTTATATGGAAATGTTTCTGAAGACATTTATTCCCTCTCTCAATTCCTTGCATTTCAGTGCTTGAGATACAACCTCAACAGAGAAAGATTTACTCTAGAAAATGTGGCCTTACATTGTCATAATGGTGCTGATCTTCCTTCCAGCTTTTAAAAAATAAGCTTATCCCTTTTTCCACAGTAAGTTCTAGTGAATGAATGCAAGCTGTAGAAACTTTCCAAAACAATTTCTACAACACAGTCTTTTCCATTGTCATCAGGTAATAAACTGTGAGTATAATTTGGCCTCTTCACATCAGAGCAGATTCCAATGGAATATTCATTCCCTTTTCTGCAAATTTTATGGCCAGGAGAAAGTTCCATATAACCAAAGTGGTAAAGTATATCTTAATTTTACTTAGAAATCTATTGTGTTACAGAAAGAAACAAGATAGGTGATAAGCGAGAATGGAGTTGGGCTAACTAAGAGTGTCTTTAATTTAGTGTTCCTTAGTCTTACAGTTGTACTGTGTTCAACATTATGTACAAACACAATTCCTCTCAAGCTCCAGAACTTTGAATGACATAACTCCTGCTCTTAAACAAACAAACAAACAAACAAAAATTTACTTGATGTGAAAATTTCTGAGCATCAGTTATTGCCAATGCTTCTGTTATTTGGGGCATGGCCGCCATGCCTCAGCAAGAACAGTTACCACCATGGCAAACTCCAGCTTAAGTTCCAGAAATCAAGTATGTGGCACTTATCATGCATAAACACAAATGATGACTTGGCAATTGAGGAGAGTATTCCCCCTTCCTGGTGCACTTGGCCTTTTACCTTTTAAGACTCATGTGCAGGATTGATCTGTTATTGGATAATCAGCAGTGGTCTCTACAAAAGAATTCCTTTGCCAGAAAACAATAAATAACTGAAAGACTACATCTCCCAGAGAGAATCATTCTATAGTTCATCCAGATGCTTTTAATTACAGTTGTTGTATCTCACATTTCTGGATTTAAACCTCATTTCTTGGGGCACCTGGGTGGCTCGGTCGGTTGAGTGTCCAACTCCTGATTTCAGTTCAGGTCACGATCTCATGGTTTGGGAGTTGGAGCCCCACATGGGGCTCCATGCTGACAGTGCAGAGCCTGCTTGGGGTTCTCTCTCCTTCTCTCTCTGCCCCTCCCTTGCTTGTGCTCTCTCTAAAAATAGATAAATAAAAACTTAAAAATAAATAAATAAACCTCATTTCTTTTTTAAAAAATGTTTATTTATTTTGAGAGAGAGAGAGAGAGAGCGCGCGTGCATCACACGAGCAGGGGAGGGACAGAGAGAAGAGAGAGAACGTGAAGCTCAAACCTCACAAACCTTGAGATCATGACCTGAACCAAAATCGAGAGTCAGATGCTTAACTGACTGAGCCACCCAGGTGCCCCCAAACCTCATTTCTTGATTCACATCTAACCCCTTCACATCTCGCTACTGGAAATAAGCTTAAGAAATTGTAAATGATATCGGATGTCAGTGGGGAAGAGAGGGAAGAGAAAATGTTTGAAAGTTCAGAGAGTATTCAAAAGCATCCCTCTCCCTTAAAGGATGTTCTTCTCTCTCTCTCAGTAGGTCAAGTTTTCTCCACTTACATGTTAGAGGAATCAGCAATATAGCACTGTCTTTTCCCCTCAGTGCCTTCTTCTGGTTCCCTCCATGTTTGTGGGGTTTTTTTTAATGTTTATTATTTATTTTTGAGAGAGACAGGCAGAGAGAGCATGAGCAGGGGGTGGGGTGGGTGGACAGAGAGAGAGGAAGACACAGAATCCGAAGCAGGCTCCAGGCTCTGAGCTGTTGGCACAGAGCCCAATGTGGGGCTCAAACCCACAAATTGTGAGATCATGACCTGAGCCAAAGTCAAACACATAACTGACTGAGCCGCCCAGGCACCCCAGTTCTTTTTTTTTTTTAATTTTTATTTTTTAGACAGAGAGGGCATGTGAGCAGGGAAGAAGGGCAGAAGGAGCGAGAGAGAATCTTAAGCAGGCTGTATGCTCAGCACGGAGCCCAACTCCGGGCTCAATCCTACGACCCTGTTATCATGACCTGAGCCAAAATTAGGAGGTGGTTACTCAACCGACTGAGTCACCCAGGTGCCCCTGGTTCCCTCAGTGTTTTACATAAGCTTTGATCCATATTTCAAGCAGGCATATGGAAGCATACAGAATGCTATTTAGACTGTCTAAAGTTCAAATTTCACATTGTTTTGTGTTTATGAACAGTTTAATGAGGGATAACTAGATATCACTGGCTTTCTACTACCAGAACTTAAAATGTCTTAAAATTTAATTTTTATTGAAATAAGAAGAAAAAGATCTCTAACAGAAAGGAAGCATATTCTTGAGCACCCGTTATATTTTCACATATATGATTTTATTTAATTTTCACTCTAACCCTTGTTAACCTGCTACATGCTATTTAAAGATGACAAACTGAATCAGAGAAATGTCATCTGGATACACTGAAAGTCAAAGTCAGCCAGTAGGGGTGTTGAATTTGAACACTGTTCTATCTGCCCCAGAGCTGCTTTCACCGTGATTTGCTGCCACAATAATGACAGTGTCACTTGATTAAAAAGCAATTGTCATTCTTTTGACAAAATGCATTGATTTCATGCCACACTTTGGGATCTTTATTTTCATATTATTATTCATTTCATATCAATGATGTCACTTAAACACTAATTCCTTTTACCTTCTGGGAGGAAAATATTCAAATAATTTTTTCCTTGAATTCCTATCTGATCTCAGTAGGATCACTTAACACTCCGGAAGAAATAGCCAACCCAATAAACCAGCCCTGGAAACCAAGATGGAAAAGGTTTCCCAAACCACCATGGCTTTGCCTTTGGTGCTCAGATAGGTGGGTATGAAAGAAATCCACATACTGCAGAAAATCAGCATGCTGAATGTGATTGCTTTGGGCTTATTGGACCTGCCTGGTAGGCATAGAGTCAGAAAAGTAATAGTCAAGGTCAAAAGTTCTAGAAAGCCCAAGTACTCCAGAGCACAGCAGAAGGGAGTAGCGGACCTTTTATTACACTGAAGGATGATTTTGCCAAACCGATTGTGTGCCAATGTTAGCAAAAGAGGGAGAAGGTCCCAGCCAGACTGGCAGATATATACATGAAGGAGCCATTATAAACTATCACCTTGGCGAATTGGGTCACCATCGGCCTTTGTAGAGTTTCCTGGTTTTATGGCATTGAAGGCCACAACCATAAGGAAGGTCTTTGCTAAAATAGTAGAAATGACTACAGAAAATATAACTCCAAAGAATGTTTACCTCAAGATGAAGGTGACCAGGCAAAAGGAGACCAGGTAAAAGTCAAAGAACAGAAGAAGCAAAGCATTAAGGAAGCAAGGAGGATATAACTGAGATTTCAATTATTTGCTCTGACGACAGGTGTGTCTCCCTATTTGATAAATAGTCCTAAAATCAGAGTAGTGAGGACAGAAAACCAATGCCCAGAAGGCCATAACAGATCCTAGAGGGTCTTCATGGGACGAAAAAGTCCTAATTTGCGGAAGGAACTGATTTCTCTGTTTACTTGGATATGGGTCTTCAGGACCCTTGATGTTCATACATATCTGGAAGGGATACAGCTTGATTGATTATAGCCCATCAGTCATTCCCCAAATATGTGCATAAAGCAAATATATCTCGAACAGAACTATATTTGAATTCTGAGGTAAATATACCTAATTACATTCCTTAGATCATAACACTGAAAAATAAAGACCGTCTTTAATGGGAGAGAAACCATCTATTATACATTTGAATCCAAAATATCAAGCCAGAAAGAATGAGTTGAATTGAACAATGAGAGAGCAAGAATTTAGAAAGTGAAATGATGTTGAGGGCAAAACAGACTATATAAAAAATGGATTTGGGTAAAGTAGGAAAGGAAGAGGGAATACATTCTACAGATATCCTGCACCCAGGAAATATGTAGTCCTGATGTTTATTGAGAATCTTTATGGTAAGTGCTTTCTTTAAACTTATAATTTGTTTGTGGCAGCAGTTTTCAAGGGTGCTTTTTTATCATTAGTGCTTACAGTAAACAATAACAATGAAAGGAAGAAACTTTAGAGGTAAATGTTTTGAAGAAACTTCAAAACAAGCACAAGGAAGTGTGATGTTTCATCCATTAAGGTGTGACCTCACTCACGCAGGGGAATTTTATTATTTAAATTTTTTTTAATGTTTATTTATTTTTGAGACAGAGTGAGACAGAGTGAGAGTGGGGGAGGAGCAGAGAGAGAGAGGGAGACACAGAATCTGAAGCAGGCTCCAGGCTCCGAGCTGTCAGCACAGATCCAGATGTGGGGCTTGAACTCACAAAACATGACATGGTGACCTGAGCTGAAGTCAGATGCTTAACCGACTGAGCCACCCAAGTGCCCCCAAAATTGAATTTTAAAAATCTCTACATGATCTGTATATTGAAACTCCTTTCAGTGTGATGAGACTCAAATCTACGTGTATTATTAAGAATAAAATGCTACAATAATAGTTTTGAAAAAGCTATTAAATTTGTATCTAAAGTCAAATATCAAGAATTTCATTTAAAATTATTTAACTAATAAAAATTATTTAAATAGTATTAAATAGCTATTAAAAACTTCTTTATTTGGGGGTGTCTGGGCAGCCCAGTTGGTTGAGCATCTGGCTCTTGGCTTCGGCTCAGGTCATGATCTGACAGTTTTGTGGGTTTGAACCCCATGTCGGGCTCCCTGCTGGTGGCTCAGAGCCTGCTTGGGATTCCCTCCCTCCCTCCCTCTCTCTCTCTCCCTCTCTCTGCCCCTCCCCCACTCACACTTTCTCTGCCTCTCTCAGAATAAATAAATAAACTCTGATACAATGTTTTTAAAAAGTTGGTTTTTTAAAAAATTTGTATGGGTCCAAATTTTGACTTTATTTCTCACATCCTAATGAAATGGAGTGTGTTCTTTAACCTCTCCATCAATGTACTCACCATTAAAACGTGATTAATAATAGGACCTCATTACTGATCTCTGTAATCGCTGGATGAGATTTGTGTAAACAGCCTAACACAGGAAATGACATAGAGTAAATAATGAACGACTAGGACAAGTAGATGGTCGCTGGGGAGGATTTGTTATACTACTGTTTCTCTTTCCTACTTGAATTACTATGATAATATCTGTCCCATCCACACTGCTGATGCTCTGTTAAATATTTGGGGAGACATTATGTAAGGGCACAAACTTGCCAACCAGTAGAGAAATAATTCCTGAAGACTTAATGCACAGCATAGAGATTATAGTCAACAACATGGATTATAGTCAACAACTTCGAAGTTGCTAAGAGACTAGGTCTTACTCATACTCATTGCAAAAAAAGAAATAATTATGTGATGTGTTATATGCTATATGTAAATTGTGTCTCCGTAAAAATTTATGAATTGTTTAATTCATTTGGGAAATTACAAATGTGCAGAGCAGGTGCATTTGCCTCTGCTCTGCTTTGTAAATTTGGAGAATAGACTGTCAGAATTCAATGACTGCCCTTTAAATCCAGGGTTTGTGGTCTTTTGATGGCAGACCGTGTAAAGGCAACTTTATTTTCTCCACTGCCTTTGGGAAAAAAATCACTCACTAGTAAGGAGGCAAGTATGAAATTGGGAAAAAAGGCACTAACCACTGAAATGAGAGATCTGGGTTTTAGACCTTGTTTTGCCACTCAATATCTATAGATCCCCAGCAAACAATATATCTGATTTGGGACACATATCTTATTTGTGAATAAATGTATCAAATTAGATCACTGCATTGAACTCTAACATTCTCCTCCTCCCCATTCTCTGTGCATTTGTCTTTCTCTTTACAAATAATCACAGAGCTCACAGAACAAATCTTCTCGAACATGAAAGACCACTGCTGATTATAAACTGAAGGAAAAGATGATCATTGAATTCATGATAGGAACAAGGGCAACGTTATCAACGTATCAAAGGTAAATCAATGGGGACGTTCTATTGCCAGGGGAAAGAGATTTAATGATTTTTCAGCTGCCAAAATACAGTGGGAGCTGACCAAAGCCCAAAGCAGAATCTTTGGAACCAAAGGCAGTAGCATTAAGTTGGGACGTGCCTGGATAAAAAGCAGATGAGTAACTTGTTCTTGTCCAACAAATAGATTTTGTTAGGACTTCAGTGAAAGATGCTTGCTTCCCTCTTGTGCTTTATACACTATTTCTATGACTTAGCTCATTTCTGAGTCCTCAATAGACCTGGACCAGCCTTTTCCCAATCTGCTCCTAGCAGATCTGAATGAACTTGAGGGGGAAAGGTTAAAGCCAATCTTAACTGAGGGCCTAGGACATGCACGCCAAGCAATTTACTAAGGAATGTGTATTCTATTCTAGTCATCATCACAGCCCCTACTTCAGATAGTTATCCTCGTCATCTCTGTTTTAAAGTTCTTTATTTTCAAATTATAAAGTAAATAGGAAAATTGATGATGAATACAAATATTTAAAAAAAAAGAGTGCGGGGGTGCCTGGGTGGCTCAGGGGTTAAGCATCTGACCCGTGATTTTGGCTCAGGTCATGATCTCATGGTTCATGAGAGTGAGTGCTGAATGGGACTTGCACTATAGGCGAGGAACCTGCTTGGGATTCTCTCACTCCTTTTCTCTCTGCCCCTCCCCCTCTGTACAAACAGGGGAGGGGCAAGGAGAGGGAGACACAGAATCTGAGACAGACTCCAGGCTCTGACCTGTCAGCACAGAGCCTGATGAGGGCTCGAACCCACGAACCGTGAGATCATGACCTGAGTCGAAGTCAGACGCTACCCGACTGAGCCACCCAGGTGCCCCAATAAGTAAACATTGCTTTTTCTTTTTTTTAAAAAAAAGAAAGAGTGCAGGGTGGGAGGGAGGGGAGGGTGGGTGATGGGTATTGAGGAGGGCACCTTTTGGGATGAGCACTGGGTGTTGTATGGAAACCATTTTGACAATAAATTTCATATATTGAAAAAACAAAAACAAAAACAAAAAAAACTTGTATCAGTCAAAGAGGGAGGTATAGAGCATCCTAGGCAGAAAGAAGCCATATGCAAAGGCTCTATGGTAGGAGGAAGCTGGGCATATTTGGAGAATCAAATGAGGTCTGGTGAAGAGGCAGGTGAGAGAAAAAGAGAGAGATTAGACTCAGAGGAATTAGATGTGGACAAAGAGTGAGACCAGACATACAAACAGCTACCAATAAGCAGAGTTGTGCAGACTGAACAAAATTTGTGAATCAGCACATTTGGCCATTGCTAATTACTAAAAGCTTTTTAATGGGTTACTGCATTTTGCAAAGTGAAAGATCATCTTACTACTATTTTATGCACATCTATGGCAAAGGACTACATTCATATCAGTGTCACTATTTAAATTTAATCACTAAGTCTTTGAGCTAGGACTAATATATAGTTCCTGGAGAATTTTCTACACTTAACCTTGCTGTGAACAGATGAGGTATTGAGGTAAGTAGAATGCCTTCCCTAAATATGTCCATCTTCAAAACCTGTGAGTATGGTCCTTGATAGGGCAAAAGAGAATTTGCAGATGTGATTAAGTTATTTTGACATGAGATCATCCTGGGTTATGGAGGTGGGTTCAATGTAATCACAAAGGTCTTTATAAGAGGGAGGCATGAAAAAATCAGAGAAGGAGACGTGACCATGGAAATAGAGGTTGGAGTGACGCTGTCACAAACCAAAGAATATGGACAGACTTTGGAAGATAAAGAAAAGGCAAGGATCATAGAGGTAGGCTGCCCAGTGCAGTAGCCCCTAGGCAACATGTGGCTTTGCGCACTTGAAATGTGACTCATCCAGACTGGGATACACTAAATGTGTGAAATATGTAGTAGATTTAGAAAATGTAAGATAAAACCAGAATATAAAATACCTCAATATTTTTATACTAATTATATATTGTCGAAAGGGTAATATTTTGTGTAGATTGACAGATAAATGAAATATGTTGTTAAGATGGAAAAAAAAAAAAGAGTGCAATGTCTAGATAGCTTTAATAAAATTATTCACAAAAATTTAAGTAATATGGTTAACATACATTTATAAAATTTGAAATAATAAATGTAACAGAAATCAATTATGTCATAATTTTAAGCTTTGTAGAATATCTCTGTTGGAGGTAATATCTTGAAAAATGAAATAAATAAAAAATAAAAATAAAAATGAAATAAATCACTTGTTCTGTTACTTAACTTCCATTTAGGTTACAAATCTTTTAAGATAAATTCTGCTTGGGCATTTTCCGCATCTTACATGGCAGAATTAACAGCAGAATATTGATCTTGCCAGGGTGCCTGGGTGGCTCCGTCGGTTGGGCGTCCGACTTCGGCTCAGGTCATGATCTCAGGGTCCGCGAGTTTTTTTTTTTTTTAATTTTTTTTTCAACGTTTTTTATTTATTTTTGGGACAGAGAGAGACA
Source organism: Panthera tigris (assembly GCF_018350195.1). Lineage (NCBI taxonomy): Eukaryota > Metazoa > Chordata > Mammalia > Carnivora > Felidae > Panthera > Panthera tigris. The sequence continues at coordinate 41,960,597 of NC_056666.1, forward strand.
GAGCATGAATGGGGGAGGGGCAGAGAGAGAGGGAGACACAGAATCGGAAACAGGCTCCAGGCTCCGAGCCATCAGCCCAGAGCCTGACGCGGGGCTCCAACTCACGGACGGCGAGATTGTGACCTGGCTGAAGTCGGACGCTTAACCGACTGCGCCACCCAGGCGCCCCAGGGTCCGCGAGTTTGAGCCCCGCGTCGGGCACTGTGCTGTCAGTTCCGAGCCTCCGATTCTGTGTCTCCCTCTCTTTCTGCCCCTCCCCCACTCATGCTCTGTCCCTCTCTCTATCAAAGAATGAATAAACGTTAAAAAAAACTTTTTTAAAAAGAATATTGATTTTGCCACCTCAAAATGTCCTAAGGGAGCAAAATTCCAAAATCTTATTTAACAAAATTCATGGAAAATCATATTTGATACAGAAAGAAACTTTTATTGTTGTTAAAGAGCATGGGTACAAAGGGATTAGAGAAAAGGAAAGTGTTCAAAAATATCTCGTTCTCTATTCTCCCACAGTGAAAGGGAAGTTTGTATCCTATGAAAAAATAGCAGCATAGTGACCACAGCAGTAATGTGCCAACTGCTCTGTTAAGTAATCAGTGCTCCTATACTGTAATGTCCCTGTGTTACATTTACCTAATACGGTTTTAATATTAAATTGCTATGAGGAGTCCCTGGCTGGCTCAGCCTGTGAAGCATGCAACTCTTGATCTCAGGGTTGTGAGTTTGAGCCCCGCATCCGGGGTAGGTGTTACTTTAAAAAATGAAATCTTTTCCAAAACATTGCCATGAAAATTCCCCTCAGACACAATTTTTATTATTATGTTTATATCCCAGAAGGTTATTCTGTGATGAAAGCTCAAGCCAAATATTGATTTTGTTTTAAACGTTTGCCATGTATCATTGAGCCAAAAATGTGTACCTGCAAATATGTATAAAGGGAGTCAGTACCTCATGCGTTAGAGAAAGGAAAAACTAGAAGTTATTTGTGCCTGGTTTATAAATTATGGAAAAGTTTAAACAGTAGAGTCAGGAAGATAGATACCCAAATACAATGATGAATATAACAGTAATTTTTAAAACATGAAAGTTTTTTAAAACATGAAAGCAGGTATGATCTTATTTGACGAAAAATGAATAAACAATCTATTATATAAACTCCACCTCTATAAGCTTGGAAAATGTCTCAAAGTATATATAAGAAATCATCAAGGAGCGCCTGGGTGGCTCAGTCGTTAAGTGTCCAACTTCTGCTCATGGTCTCAAGGTTTGTGGGTTTGAGCCCCGCGTCGGGCTCTGTGCTGACAGCTCAGAGCGTGGAGCCTGTTTCAGATTCTGTGTCTCCCTCTCTCTGCCCCTCTCCCCAGCTCGCGCTCAATAAATAAAATTAAAAAAAAAAAAAAAGGAACAAATCATCAAGCATGGTCGACTTTAGAAGGACAGATGGGAGGTCTTTTACTTGCCATATTCTTCTCATACTGTTAACCATAAAAATATTACTTTTATAGTTTGGAAAAAGTGATAAAACAAAGGATCAAAACATATACATATTTTGGCTGGTAAGATGCTAATCATTAACTATTAATATTCATTAATTGCATGTTCATAAAATTATTAACATATAATTGTCTATGGACATTAGTTATTGCTGATTGATCATGATTAATAAATAATTGACTGTAGTCATTATGATTCATCATTTAATAATTCATTTAACTCAGCCATTGTATAATTTCTTTTTGTAGGTCAAAAGCCATTTGCTGATAAGACATATGTTAAACATGTATATATTTTATAATATGGACATGTATAATTTTTAAACATTCTTTAATAAATCTATATAACTGTAAAATGGAAGATGCAGAGGAAGTTGAGCAATACATTGAAACAACAAAAAGTCCCTTTGAGAACAAGGATATTTTCTAACATGTGAAAAGCGTGTGAGTCATTGTTGTGGGAATTACCAAGTCATATATATGTTACTAACGCCTCCTGACACCTGTGAATTTTAATCAATAGAGGCCAGCTGGATCTTGTTCCAAAGTATTTTTAAGGAATAGAGTGGAAAATTACTATAGGTAACTAACCTTCCAGAGAAAGCGGCATTGTATTTTAATGTCTAATTGACATTGCTTCTTCTGACATTCAAATTCATTTCTCTTATATAGGTCACATTATAAAACAAAAACTCCCAAAGAATTAGGAAGAGTAGAATGAGATTACCCACTGAGTCTCGAAGGTGGCAGAAGCTGTGTTGTAACGGAAGGAACAAGGAACGGAGCTGAATTGCAAAGTAGTCATATCATGTAAGGCGTGGGGGGGTTCAACTGGGGCAGAGGTAGGAGATTGCTTTAACAAAAGGGCTATAAACCCACAATGCGACATACTCAGCCCAACATGAAGCCAGAATGTTCCAGCGTTGCAAGCAAATGAGGAAGAAACCCACCTGAACTATGAAAAGAAACTCACACGGAGTTATAAATGCCTCTACTATGTGCCCAGCTGTGTGCCGCGTGCAAAGATTTGGTTTTGTCCTCTTTCCCGCCGACAAATGTGTGACAGTAAGGCTCAGAAGTAAAACTGGGAGTGCAGAGGCGGGCCCGTGAATGTCAGAGACAAACTGAGGCATGAGTGGGGAGGCCTGGAAGAAAGTAGCGATTTTTTTTTTTTTTTTTTTTTTTAAATAGGCATCACATCCAGCACGGAGCTCAGTGCGGGGCTTGAGCTCACCTCCCTGAGATCAAGCCCTGAGCTGAGATCAAGAGTCGGATGCTTAACCGACTGAGCCCCCTGGGCGCCCCAAACAGAGAGATTTTATCCACCCAAAGAAAACAGTGTTTTGAAGCCCCTGATGTTTCCCCTCGGTCAGCCCATTTCTGTTGGTACTTACCACTATCATCATTTCCCCACTTTGTTGTTTCCTTAAGTGAGGAGACTCGTTGCCCGGTAAACTCCCTTGTCCTCCTTATGCAAGAAAGGAAACCCTGACTGAAACACAAAGCCGCAGAACAAATTAATATTATTATGCCTTCGGGCTGAACTTCCTTAAAAAAAAAAAAAAAACAGAAATGGATTCATTTTCCTTAGATCTTAGCAACAAAATAGTACTGGACTCAGAAACTGATGAGAGAAGGAGAGAGAGAGAGAGAGAATGAATTCATCTCAACCATCTACATCACAAGGCACAGGTAAAATTTGCGACTCTCCCTTTCTTTCATAGATCTTTTTTTGGGGGGAAGCGGTGATAAATATGCTGAGGGGATAGGACACTAGATATGTCTCCACTAAAGTAAAAGAAGGGAGACAGAGACAGAATGCAAGGGGGAAAACAGGCAGTGGTTAGGAGACGCTATGTTGTACTGAGGGTTGCTGGGCTGGGTTTTGGGGAGAACTGAATCAGACTGCTGTTCCCACCCTTTCACTGTGTTGCATTGGGCAAGCCACCTCCCTTCTCTGGAACTCACTTTCCCTGTTTGTAAAATGTTTATCGGGTGGGAGGGGGAGAGGAACTATAAGAACATTGCTCGAGTTTTATATGAATTGGTTTACAAAGGGCTTGGGAAATGAGACGCCAGAAAGAGGAGGGCAGGAGAGAGATTAAAAAAAACAAAACAGAGAGGGTGAGAGAGAGAAAGGGAAAGACAAAGATAGGAAAAGAAGACGGAAAGCCTGAGAGACTTAAGAAGGAAAAATAGCACATCTGTCTCAGTTCACGAGTCTTAAGATCAGCAATGGCTTATTCTAGTGGTTCTAAAAGCTGGTTCCCAGACCAGGAACTTGCTGGCTCCATAGCAGCTCTAATGAATTGTTAACTCTAGAAGTGAGGCCCCATCATCGGTGTTTAAACAAACTCTCCAAATGATTCTGAGGCATGCTGAAGTCTAAGAATTACTCCATATAGACAGCTCAAGTGGGAGGAGATAAGTAAGGTTGAATAAGAATCTCTTTTGTACCTTGCCTTGGGAAGATTGACCATGTTTGCATATTGCTTTCTACAGAGAAAGGACACTTCTCTTCCCAAAGGCTCTTATGGACTGTTGCTGGGGTCTCCATTCTACTGCTCAGTGTCTGTTTTATCACCAGATGTGTTGGTGAGTTCTAAAGGTCAAGTTTAATCTCCCTGGTGAATATTAAGAGTAAAATCTTTCTTCTTGCCTGTGGGTTCTCTTCTCCCCCAAAGGGTATTTCTGTTCCACTTTCTTCCCTGTTTATCTCCAGGTTATTCCTCAACTAGAACCCCAACTAGTACAGAACGGTTACCAAATTGCAGCGACCTCTGACATATTTTTCATGATAGACATTTTTCATCTCCTTGGTGGCCTTGAGTCCTCGCCTTTGTACTTCTGTCATGAGTGTAAACTTCTCCACGGGAACCTAGCCAGAGACATGACAAACTGTGTTTTGGAACAAGGGTAGGCAGGGTGGGCATAAGAGAAAGTGAAAGCATATTTGTTTTCTCTGGGCCTTTGGACCTGAAGTAAAGTACATTCATCTTCATAAATCAGCAAAAACCATGAAATGTGAATCCTTTTTTCTTTGGGTAAGTAAATCTCGGTACCTCTCCGTGTAGAAGGACAAATAGAGAATAAAAAAAAGATATCATGATGATTGCTGGTACTTTTGTTACAAATACACACGATAATTTTTTATCAAGAATAACGAACATACACTCTGCCCCTTTCCTTACAGTGACGTATCATAGCTTTCAACTCTGTGATGAGAAAAAGTTCCAGCCATATGAGGATTTAATGGACTTCTCCTGCTACAAAGATGGATCGGGTATAATAGTCCTCAAATTTGAACATCAACATTTACATATTGACACTTTTTGGCTTCTAGATTGATTTTGGGACAAGTAGTTGGATGATGTCCTGTTTCTCAAAAACAAAATATAAAATCTTGCCTGTACTACCAGAGAATGATGAGGAATTGATAAGACAGGTCTAGGACTTTGAAAATGTGATTAGCATTGGACAGGAAATCCTGGGGACATTATAGCAAACTTTTAGAAGAAATTTGAGGTATGTCTGAACAGAAAATCTAGAAGTGGAAGGTATTATCTCCAGGAGTGCACTTTCTTTTCATTCCTCACTTGCTTCCCAATGAGAATGAAGAAGAAAAAATAGAGAGAGAATAGGGAATTTGGAGATATCTCAGAAATATACTCTCTACACTCTTATATATATAGTTTTGTTCTAAGTCTTAGCAAAATGCTACATGACGCTCCTCTGGAACTTAATTTCCTCACCATTAAATTGAGAAACACTGGACTATTTCTTTTTAATAAACTTCAGAGACTTACATTCTACAATTCTAAGAAGTTTAGCCCATCTCCACAACCAGTTTGGAGACTTTGTTGAGGGCATATTGCTTGGGCAACATGAGAGATGGTTGCTTAGATAAAATGCATAACCTTCTCTCACCTTGGCATTCTAAGAATAGTTAATAAGGCTCTATATCAATAGCATAACAGAGATAGATTGTATGTATGACTGCATCTACTGGCAAGTTTAGAAAATAAGGATTATATCTCAGGGTGCCTGGGTGGCTCAGTCAGTTAAGCATCTGACTTAGGCTCAGGTCATGATCTTATGGTTCATGGATTCGAGCCCTACATCAGGCTCTGTGCTGACAGCACAGAGCCTAGAGCCTGCTTCGGATCCTGTGTCTCCCTCTCTTCCTGTCCCTTCCCCACTCGTGTTCTGTCTCTTAAAAATAAATAAACGTTTAAAAAAAATTTTTTTTAATTTAGAAAATAAAGGTTATGTCTCAAAAGACAAGACAATTGCTATTTGTGTTTACTGACATAGGAATTCTCTAAAGTCTTAGATAGTAGGTTGGGGAGTGGGCAAGGACAAGGGGCTCCAAGGTACCAGTCAGAAGACTGGTAATGATGAACTTCAAGGGGCCAGATGAAGCTTTCTGTTTCCTTACTTAGTTGATACACGACACTCATGGAAACTTCTCTCCTCCTAGGTTCAGTCAAGAATTGTTGTCCGTCGAGCTGGATCCATTTTCAATCTAGCTGCTACTTATTTTCTACTAACACCATGTCCTGGGCATCAAGCGTAAAAAACTGCTCAAACATGGGAGCACATCTGGTTGTTATCAACACACAGGAGGAGCAGGTAGTTGGAGCACAGTCACCTCCAGTGTCAATGTAACATTCTTTCCAGGATCTATCCCTCTTTCCATACGTGTATGCACTCTTTGGTCCAAAATTACTATTTGTTAAGTGAATGTATTAAAATGCATAATGTTCCTACTATTTCTATAAGTCGATACCTACTCTAATTTATTGTCATCACTAGAAGAGCCTGAGGGGGGAAAAAGGGGAATTTCCATGTTCAATGCCTTTCTTACTAAGACAGGGAAAAAAAGAGGGGGGGATGCTGACAGTTCATTTTAGAGTGACTATTGTGTTGATGAACACATCAGATGATTATGTCAGATATGCCCAGGATATGTCCGTTATCTTTAAGCTGTGATTAATAATCTTTCATGCTGGATATATAAGTAGCTTTTGCTACAAATAACAGTAGATCAGGTTTGAATGAGATATTAAGAAACTCCTTCTCTGTTAAAGATTCTCTTTTTGTTGGTTTAATTCTATGTTCCGTATATTTTTACCACAATAAAAAAAATATCAGGAGATACTCCTCCATGATCTTCCGATTTCAGAGCCATTTATCTGCCACCTATAATCCACTTTACCTCTTTTAATAACAATTACCTTCAACATTTGTCCAAAATTGAAATGACTGATCTACTTTGTGTTTTTATCGTGTTGCTCTTCTAGGAATTTCTTTTCTACGCGAAACCGAAAAGGAGAGAGTTTTATATTGGACTGACAGACCAGGTGATTGAGGGTCAGTGGCAATGGGTAGATGGCACACCTTTCACAGAAGCTCTGAGGTAATTTCCTTCTTACAGGACAATTTTAACACTATCTCAAGTCCCAAAGTTAGACCATTGTTGAGGGGAGTTCTCAGAACCTCCTTCCATTCCATGAGATATTTTCAGGTCAATCCTTGGTGATTTTATGTGCAAGAAGATAGTCGAAGGAAGCACGAGGATCTCGTGCTCTGGCTTCCTGAGACCATCGGAAGGATAAAGGGGAAATAACAGATGAACATGAGGAGGGAATCAGAATCGAAGACTAATTCATCGGAAATGCAGCAGAGACAAAGAGTGAAATTCAGAGTCTTGTGCCCAAACTAGTAAATGATTTGAGGGTAGTGATTTGAGAAAGGAGATTTATGGAGTGAAAGTGGGGACTCCCTTGATAAGGTCTCTTTTCCCTTTGATAGTGACCTTACACCCTTAGAGCACAGCACATTGGAGTTTTCATGGGTTTGATCTCATTAATTATTTCATTTTACCTAAATTGCACCCTTCTGAGATACATCGATATTATTAATCTTCATTTAGCATTTGAGGAAACCAAAGGCTCAGTTCTAAGAGTACAGCTGCCATGCACTGAGACTCTAGAAAGTTGCTTCTCTACAGCACCGTAACACCACTAAAGTATGCACCTACGTTAATTCAAACTCGGTGCAGAATAAAGGGAACTAAACGTAAGATGAGACAGAAGCGTGAAGGAAACAAATTCATGAGCATCAGTGCTTCCGGTAACTTCTCATTATGGGTCTACAGCTGAGGAAGCTTGACAGACCAGAAAGTCAGGAATATCCAGCTGGGCTTCGCCACTCGCAAACTCTAAGACTTAAGACAAGTGGTTTGGTTTTTCCGGGATTCCTTTTCTTCAATAAAATGGAGGTTATAATGCCTAACTATAATGCCTAATGGAGGTTATAATGTGCAACAAAATTGTTGCGAGGGAGCACAACACAAATGCAACTGGTCTAGCACATGAGGTCACTTGGCCTCCTGTAGCTGGGATTTAAAATCTTCTGCACTTGCTCTCTTCCAGCTTCTGGGACGAAGGGGAGCCCAATAATATAGTTACAGTGGAGGACTGTGCTACCATACGAGACTCTTCAAATCCGAGGAAAAATTGGAATGACGTGCCCTGTTTCTTCAATGTGTTTCGGATTTGTGAAATGCCTGAAATAAGTGCTTTGAATAACAAAAAAATCTTCTGAGAACGGAAAGCACAACTGAAATGCATAAATACAGAGGCACAAGAGCATGAACACAACACCAACAGGAGAAAACTGTGCACTGCACTTTATAAGGACTACCTAGGGACTTCATAAGGACTTGTCGCTTTTGATATAAATAAACTAAGTAGTTTTGGGGCACCTGGGTGGCTCAGTCGGTTAAGCGTCTGACTTCGGCTCAGGTCATGATCTCGAAGTTCGTGAGTTCGAGCCCCGCATCAGGTTCTGTGCTGACAGCTCAGAGCCTGGAGTCTGCTTCGAATTCTGTGTCTCCTTCTCTCTCTGTCCCTCCCCTGCTCGCACTCTGTCTCTGTCTCTCAAAAATAAATAAACATGAAAGAAAAATTTTTTAAAAAAGATTTTAAATAAAATAAGTAGTTTTGAATGATATAATTTATGATCCTGATTGACATGCATTTTTCTCTATATTAGTCTCAGGACTTCTCCCAATTTACCAAGCAATTCTCTAACAAATGCTGGGAAAAGTAAAGAATACTCCTGCTTTGTTTGTGAATATTTATATGAACATATAGAGACATACAGCAAGTACAGAGCCCAGCAAAGAAGAGGATTTTATTTTTCTTTTCTTTTCTTTTACATTTTGTGTTTATTTTGTATGTCAAAGTTCAATTATATCAGAGGCTTAATTGTAATTCCAAATAACAAAGCCATATATCCATAAGTCAGATAAGGGGGACTAAGAATCCCATTAACTAATCCATTACATTAGCTAGTTATCATTAACCCAAGAGCTGGCCCAACGCTGACAAAACTTAGAGCCAAGTAGTTGTCACAGAGATCAACTCAATGAACCAATTTATTTTTAAGATATAGACAAACTGTTGACTTTAAAACCTACCTCATTGGATTCACCTCTGTAGAAGCTATCCAGTGCTATATTATTAAGTGGATATATATGAACTCTCCAAGAAATATACTAACGACTTTTATAAAATAGATCATAAATTTGCAATGAAGCAGAAACGCCTTTATATTTTCCTATAGGATAGCAAAACATTTCAGAATGCCAAAGGATTTATAATTTCATTAACATCCTGAGAAAAATAGCTCTACTAGGAATAAAACTCAGTATAGATATAGAAGATTTCTTTTTTTTTATTTAAATCCAAGTTAGTTACCATATAGTGTAATAATGATTTCAAGAATAGAATTTAATGATTCATCACTTACATATAATATCCAGTGCTCATCCCAACAAGTGTCCTCCTTAATGCCCATCACCCACTTAGCCCATCCACCCCCAGTACCCCGCCAGCAACCCCCAGTTTGTTCTCTGTATTTAAGAGTCTCTTACGGTTTGACTCCTCTGTTTTTCTGTCATTTTTGCTTCCCTTCGCCTATGGTCATCTGCTTTGTTTCTTAAATGTCACACATGAGTGAAATCATATATTTGTCTTTGACTGACTTATTCCCCTTAGCATAATACACTCTAGTTCCATCCACGCTGTTGCAAATGGCTCCACTGGATAACTGAATCTCACTTGGATTTGTGGCTATTGCTCAGCTAGGGCCAGGGTCCAATAGCTAAATTGTTCTAAGAGAACATTCAGCTTGACAGCTTCCTATCTCAAGCCTATCCACTACATGCATAATATTTTAATCAATGCTGATAAGGTTATTCAAGAATATTTAAATATCATGGTACCTTGAATAACCACACTTCTTGCACACGGCACCACACAGAGACCCTCAAAATTCATACACTGAAATTAATGTGTAATCATTAGATGGGAAAATTCAACTGGGTAAGCGAATATAATGTGTAGTAAAACCTTGGATTGCGAGTAACTTGTTCTGCAAGTGTTCCGCAAGACGAGCAAACATTTCTAATAAATATTAACTTGATCAAAGAGCAATGTCTTGCAACACAAGTAGTATGTGACACCGAATGTCATATGATCACAACTGAGCCAATGGTTCTCTTTCTCTCTCTCTCTCTCTCTCTCTCTGTGGGATTGTGGGTGATCATCTCCCATGTTTAGATGCTCAGTCTCAGACTGTGGTGTTTGGCAGAAATCAGTGTGATTTTTCAGAACGTTGGAAGGGGCCCACAGCTGGCACTAGTGTATTTTTTGTCACTTCAAAGTACCTATGGACAGTCCTCTGCTTTTCTATACAAGAGTAAGCTTAGGAATGCTTTGCTTCATTCTAGGTCAGGCTGTCTGCCAATATAGACCCTTTCCTCTGCTACCTTATTGCCAATTACATTAAATACAGCATGTGACAAGAGTTTATCAATACTGTACCGAAGTCAACATCCGTGCGAGTGTATACAATGGCCCCGATGCAGAAGATTTCATTGAGCCAATAGATAGCAGTGATTCCATTAATGATAGTGAAAGTCGCCCTACACAATAACCTTCCTTCTCGTCTCTCTCACACCAGCCACGAAGATTTTCAAAGGTAAGCGCAGGTTAATTTGTTTATTTTTCTTTATATTTTATATTTTCTTTGTTACTTTGTATTATATTACAGTATTGTAATCATTTTTATATGAATATTTTGGGGTTGTGGGATGAATCATCTGAGTTTCCATGATTTCTTATGGGGAAATTCACTTTGATATACAAGTGCTTTGGATTACAAGCATGTTTCTGGAATGAATTATGCTCACAAACCAAGGTTTATCTATATTAGTTTTCCTTAAAGTGTTCATTCCTCTTAGATATATGTGACAATATGTAGTTTTGTTGATTTTTATTATATAAGGAAATATTTTGTCACTCAAAAGTTATCTCAGATTACGATATACCAATATAATGAAACACTAGTTACTTATATGGGGCAAGGTATAAATCATTTTCCAAACTATATTTTTAAGTAAAAAATGCAAGATATTTTCCCCCCAAAACAAAATAATCAATTTAAAAATGGCGCCCATTGGCGCCTGGGTGGCTCAGTCGGATAAGTGTCTGACTTTGGCTCAGGTCATGATCTCATGGTTTGTGGGATTGAGCCTTGCATCAGGCTCTGTGCTGACAGCTCGGAGCCTGAAGCCTGATTCAGATTCTGTGTCTCCCTCTATCTCTGCCCCTACTCTATTCATGTTGCGCTCTCTCTCTCTCTCTCTCTCAAAATAAATAAACATTGAAAATAAAATAAAATAAAAATGGGCAGAAGACGTGAACAAACATTTCTCCAAAGGCATCCAGATGGCTAACAGACACATGAAAAGATGCTCAACATCACTGAGCATCAGGGAAATGCAAATCAAAACCACAATGAGATACCACCTCATACCTGTCAGAATGGCTAAAATAAAAAAACACAAGAAACAAGTGTTGGGGAGGATGTGGAGAAAAAGGAACCCTCCTGTATTCATTAGGGGAAATGGAAACTGGTACAGCCGCTGTGGAAGAAATATGGAGGTTCCTCAAAAAGTTAAAAATAGAACTACCCTATGATCCAGTAATTGCACTGAGGTATTTACTCCAAGGGTGGAAAAATACTAATTCAAAGGAATAAATGCACCCAATGTATATAGCAGCAGTATCTACAATAGCCAAATTACGGAAGCTTAAAGAAGCTGTGTATACACAACAGAATATTATTCCATCATAAAAAAAAAACAATGAAATCTTGCCATTTGCAACATGGATGGAGCTACAGAGTATATTGCCAAGTGAAATAAGACAGAGAAAGACGAATACCACATGATCTCACTCATAGGTGGAATTTAAGAAACAAAACAAAGGAACAAAGGAAAAAAGAGAGAGAGACAAACCAAGAAACAGACTCTAACTATAGAGAACAAACTGATGGTTACCAGAGGGGTGGTGGGTGGGGAAAAGGAGGAAATAGGTGATGGGGATCAAAGAATACACTTGTCATGATGAAAACAGACAAACAAAAACACCTTAGATTTGTGGGGAAAAAATTGTAAGATGTTTAAGGCAATGTAGATAATGTTGCTATTAGTATAAAAACAGTAGGTTATATATGTATATATGTTTATATAACACATATAAACATACATGGAAATACATATAAGAAACATAATCATATCTACTCTGAAGAGGCATTTAAGGGACTGAAGTTCAGGGTGGAAGATTTAACTGATACTTTTATTTACATTTTTACTGTTTGAGATGTGTGTGTGTGTGTGTGTGTGTGGCAAACACACACACACACATATACAGCAAACACAAAACCAATATTTAAATTTTTTAAGTGTTTCAAATTTCTAAGACTACCACAATGCCCTAAAAAATTTGCATTTATTTTTACGAAATTACTATCAGGTGTCTTAAAGAAATTATGAGGAATACGAGTGCCATGGAGAGTTAGGAGTAGATTGAAAGAGCCCGAGGGTGGAAATAGGGAGACCAGTCAGAAGGCCATTGCAACAATCCGGGTAAGAACGATGGTCTGTGGTGGTCACCACGGAGGTAATGAAAAATGATCAGACTGCAAGAAAAGAGATTAAGGATATAGATGCCGACACAGATGTATAAAATCACATAGAGATCACATTTTATTGGCAACTGAATCTCTACCTATATACGGTAGAGAAAGTGGATGATGTTAACTACACAAAGCCTTTTAGCATATACATAAAATTATTTCCACAAGTTTTGTAGACTTTGTGCTATGTAACTAGTGAATGGCGAACAATTAAAATCATTAGCACTCCTTCTGTTAAAAGTATCAGCTTTAAATGCAGACACACACATACACACACACACACAATCAATCAATCAAACACTAATCTTCCTAACGCAGAAAATCACTAAGTAATTTACAAAATAAATGCTGTTTTCAAAAATAGCTTTAAGGCAGTCAGGTTAAAAAGCCGTTGCTTGGCCTGGATGGCCGAGTCAGTTGAGTGGTTGAGCATCTGACTCTTGACTTTGGCTCAGGTCATGATCTCGCGTTTGTGAGATGGAGCCCCATATGGGGCTCCGTGCCGAGAGAACAGACCCCACTTGGGATTCTCTCTCTCTCTCTCCCTCCCTCTCTGCCCCTCCCCTGCTCATGCTCACTCTTTCTCTCTCTCTCTCTCTCAAAATAAAATCAACTTCAAAAAAAAGCCACTGCTTGGAATTGTTTAGCTTCGATTCAGGAAACATCAGCAAACTGAGAATTTTAAGAAAGACCACCATATTTTGGATAGCACTGCTCCACAGTTAACACTAGTGATATCACAAAAGCATCATGTCATGTTGTTAAGACAAGGACTTCCCTGCTAGTTTGAACTCTAGCTTTATAGCTCTAAAAAGACATGCTAACATAAATGGGCTGAAAATATGATTTTTTTCTCCTGACTCAAATTAAAAATATAGAAACACGAATACAATGCTAGAACTTTCATCCATTAGTCAAGAGGCCAAGTCACCCCAGTAACTTTCCTGTAATCCCGAAGGCAACACAGTTTGCCGCTCATGAAAAGTAGTTCTGGGCCACAGTCCTGTTTCTCTTCATGAACTAGCAATGTTCCAGGTGAGCTCTTTGCCTTCCCGTGGGTTCAGTTTCTTCAGCTACAGAGTTGAAGGCAGTTTGGTTAAGGTGGCCTATGAGGGATTTATCCGCTTGAAAAGAAACTAAGTCAGCTTGGGACTCCCTGCTTTGGGAAGACATTTAAGGTAGAGTAAGAAGAAAATGTTTTTAAAGGTAGAGAGACTTTCTTTTTTTTTTCCATCTTGGCAATACTACAATTCAGAACTCCTACACTCCTGTTCAGAAAATATTTTGCTCATGGAATGTCAATCTAATGACTGATACTATTAAAAAGTCTGGGAACGAGACATTGAACAATAAGAATGTTGTTTAAAAACTTCAAAGGGTTTGTCATATTTAAAAAAAAAGTGGCATGCCTCTATCAGTTGGAATACCCTGCCTTTGAATTTTCAGAGCTAAGAATTTGAGTAGAGGAGAACAATGACCAAGAGATCACCTCATTTGAGCCATTCTGTTGGACATATAATCAATGCACACCAATCGAAAAGGAAATACTTTGATACACTATCAAGAAAGCAAAGTTCATGAAAATGGATTCTCACAGAAAAGATGATTCCGGCCACCAAACCACACAAAAGCACATTGTCTTGAATGAATGAAACAAAAGTAAGGCCATCGTAACTGAAAAATGTTCTATTTTCTCAGCATGTTTTCTCTGCTCCAATGGTGCAGGTACATTCTGCCCTGGTCTAATTGGTTCCCCTTTTCTGTTGCCATCATAAGGACTCCTTTGGAGGTTTCTAGTTGAATGTTGTTCCAGGTAACTTGCAAATTCTTCTTCTCTCAAAGTTACAAGGAAAGTCATTCCAGGCCCATTTGTCTTGGACATTAACAAGGATAACACAATTTTCATTCTGCTTATAGTTGTTGGGTTCACCCTCATGCCAGAATCTAAAATGAAAAAATATATATGTATATCTTTATATTTGTATTTGTGTGGGTGTGGGTGTGTGTGTGTGTAGATCAGGAGACATGTAGAGAAAACGCCTCTGGTGAAAAATTTAGAGCTGCACTCTCTAATAGAAATATAGTCATTTATTAGTAGAGAAGTTGCTCGATACATAACGGTCCTCTCTGAGCAGGCATTTCTATATCGGTATGCCTTGGGGCAAATGAATTCTCCTTGCTATCTTCTTGTCTTTGCCTAGAAAGTTTTCACCCCAGTCAATATACTTACACAATATGTGGGTCAAATGGTGTCTTGTCCACCCAGGACCACTGGCCTTCATGGTCCTCATCCGTAAGTCCCAGGAAATATGAAAACCGTCTATCCAAAAATTGAACAATAAAGTTCTGCATAAAAAGGTAAACTTTTGTAAGTATATTTGCATTTGTCATTTAGTAGCTGTTATGTTAGGAAACATGGGAAAAGGTCAGATGGATTACTACTAGCTAAGCACAGAAGCACTGTCATCGGACAGATCTCCTTTCAATCCTGCCTCTGCCATATATCGTGTAATGTCATAAGTGCTTATACCCCTCCAAACTCAAGATTTCTCATCTCCAAAAGTGGATGACTTCAAAGAATTACTGTGAAGAGTAAGTGAGATCATACTTGCAAATCACTTAGCACAATGCTTAGTAGGATCGGATTTTTTTTAACTTTTGTTTTTAAAATTGTCTCTTCCTCTTAAAAACTGAGAACAAACTGAGGGTTGATGGGAGGTGGGAGGGAGGGGAGGGTGGATGATGGGTATTGAGGAGGGCACCTTTTGGGATGAGCACTGGGTGTTGTATGGAAACCAATTTGACAATAAATTTCATATATTGAAAAAATAAAAATAAAAAAAATAAAATTGTCTCTTCAATGGCTTGCATATTAAATTAAGTTCCATTTTATTCAAAGAGTCAATGAACCTGTAGATTGCAAAGCCATTGGAACAGAATTCTCCAGGAAACCCCCTTCACAAAGAAAAGAGTAGATTAGGAGTTACGGTACATCTCTGGAAGTATATTATATGACGAAATAAATTGGTTTTTTAAAAAAAAAAACTGAATAAAACTTAAGAATTGTTTTTTATTTAGAATTACAACCAGACAGCTAAATTATTTTTCCTATGCTTTATCCTGAGAAGCTATCTCAGTCATGATTAACCATTCACGTATTCACTTACTCACCAAACATGTATCAGGTCCTATCCAGTGCGCCTAACACTGCACAAGACTTTGGAGATGCAGAGGTGAGGAAAGCATGTCCCCAGCCCTCTACAAAGTCAGAGTCACTGGAAGAGATGGGGCAGTGAACAGGTAACCTCCCAGTTAACACTAGTGAAGCAAGAGCCATGATCACGCAATACACAAAGTACCACGGAAGTATCTCCAAACGGGAACAGGGAGGATGGAGTAGGGAAGATGGTCAGGGTCACTTTCTGGAGGAAATAATACATGAATCAAATCTGGAGAGAACAGAAGTTGGCCAAATGAAGAAAAATAAGGAAGAAAGAGGAAACAGATAAAGCAAAGGCACAGAGACAGAGCAAAGAAATTCCTGTCTATGCCAAGAGATTCAAACCAGCAGAGAGACTGATGTGAGCCTCCCAACATACCTGCTCAGCTTCTGAGGTGATGGTGACCAGATGAGCCCCCATGTCCGTGCAGTTCCTCTCGCTCTTTGCCCATGTCTTGTTGTCATTCAGAGGTAAATAGCAACTGTCCTGGAAGGATCTCCAACCAGTAGGACAGCAATTCCAGGTGCTTCCTCGTGAGGAAATTGACATGAAAATTACTTACAAGGAGCCTATCGTCTGTAACAGATTGCATAACTTTTCTGCTAACTATGCAGTTCACATTTTGGGAAATAATACCATGATTACCAAAATCATCCTATTCCCCTTTTAATAAAAAATCCTGAAAACTACATTCTAAATATTCTCTAAACAAAACTGTCTGAATCACATCGTGACTGTGAGAAAATTAGAAGATATTCTCTTAGAAGACATCATCATTTTTCCATGTCCCTACATGTATCTTCTAGAATAAAGCCTTTTGTAGGAAATTATATGTAAAGGGAGAGGAGAACCTACTAGAACTGTCAAGCATTTCCCCATTTTCCCAGATGAGATTTTACAAATTCTAGAATGATAAAAGAGATAAAGTCCCTTCAGCAAAGCTGTATATTCTAGAAGGAAACAGTCCTTAAGATATGTCTGAATCAAAAGAAAATGGAATTAACTTAATGTTATGTTTTGGATGCCAAAAATGGACCCTAAATGTATTGTTATATTCTTCAGTTATTCAACTGACTACAATCATGAGAAATCTGTTTCTATTTATTGATGTTCATTCTTGCACCAGATGCTCATGTTTTTTAATCTCTCCTGGTTTACTACTGATTCCTTTAAATCCGATTATGAGGGGCGCCGGAGTGGCTCAGTCGGATGAGCGTCTGACTTCAGCTCAGGTCATAATCTCACCACTTGTGAGTTCAAGCCCCACATCGGGCTCTGTGCTGACAGCTCAGAGCCTGGAGCCTGCTTCAGATTCTGTGTCTCTGTCTCTGTCTGCTCCTCCTCCCTTCTCCCCTTTATTTATAAAAATTTTTTTAAAATGTTTATTTATTTTTGAGACAGAGAGAGACAGAGCAAGAATGGGGGAGGGGCAGAGAGAGAGGGAGACACAGAACCGGAAGCAGGCTCCAGGCTCTGAGCTGTCAGCACAGAGCCTGACACGGGGCTCGAACCCACGGACCGCGAGATAGTGACCTGAGCCGAAGTCGGCCACTCAACAGACTGAGCCACCCAGGCGCCCCTCCCCTTTATTTATAAAATAAACATTTAAAAAAAATTAAATCAGATTATGAACCTGAATAGAAATGGAAGTAAGACAGAAATTCTCCTATGCCCTTTGCTATCTGTACCTTTCAGTTTTGATTCCTCTTTGGTGCATGTTATCTTCGTGTAATACTCTGGTAACTTGAACATTCCCATGCGTCTCCTGCAGTGTAGAAAGCTGTAATGAGTCACTGTCAAGGGGGAAAACAAGTTAGTTTTCTTTTCCTGTAAAACCACTGAAGTAGGGAAATGGGGCTGGTCACTCTGACCTTTCTTTTCCCCTAAGAGTTAAGGTAACTATCCCTTTTCTTACTAGGCAGCTCCTTTGTTCCAGCTCTGGGTGAACTGGTTGAAAGGAGTTGCAAAAAAAATTTTTTTTTAATTTTTATTTAATGTTTATCTATTTTTGAGACAGAGAGAGAGCATGAACGGGGGAGGGTCAGAGAGAGAGGGAGACACAGAATCCGAAGCAGGCTCCAGGCTCTGAGCTGTTGGCACAGAGCCGACGCGGGGCTCGAACTCACGGACCGTGAGATCATGACCTGAGCCGAAGTCGGACGCTTAACCGACTGAGCCACCCAGGCTCCCCTAAAATTATTTTTTTTATTAGCACATTATCCATTCTGTGCTTTATGGCAGTAGTCCTGCAAGCCTCTGTTTTTTCTCACAACCTGTGTTAGGACGGAGATATTTAGTAAACACAGGGATCGTCCTGCTAAGATTTATGAGTCACATCCCACATACAACCCACTTTCAGTCTCTTAAAGGTAACTATGCCACTTTTAAAGTAATTGCCTTGTGCTTTGCCTCACAATCGTACCCCTTAATGACATATCCCTAAACCATACAGATTAGATTTGCCTGCTTTTGAGCTTTACATAAATCAAATTCTAAAATATGCCTTCTTTTCCTTCGGCCATTCGCTCAGTGTTAACTTCTGAAATTTGTCCATATTGCTACACACAACTATAATCGATTAATTTTGACTGCTATAAAGTGATCTGTTGTCTTAATGCACTAAAATGTATTTAGATATTCGTCTTCTGGTAAATATTTGCATGCTTCCCGTGTTGACTCCTGTGAACTGTACGTACCACTTGGAGAGTTTTTGACCGTGCATCCTAGAGCACATAAGCATGTCTTTCTGTAGGATGCTACACGCCTAGGAGCGGAATTGCTGGTAACAGGATATGCATATTGCCAACTATGATAGTGGCAAACTTTTCCAAAGTGGTTGTACTGTTCTATGCTCCCACTGATAGCAATTCTTTGAAGGTCCAGTCCCTCCACACCATCAATAGTCAATAGTGCCAGACCTTTCCATTGTTGCCATCCTGGCATATTTGCAAAGGTACCTCACTGTGAGTTGAATTTGCATTTCCCCCAAAACTTGACCTTTTTTATGTGTTCATTAGACATTTCAGGCTTTCTTTTCTATAACGGCTATTCGAAATTTTGCCTATTTTTCTGCTGTATTGTCAGTATTTTTTCCTATTGGGTTGAAAGGATTGTTTATATATACTGTCCACTAAATTTTTTTATCCATTTTTTTTATACATTAAAAACACCGTCTCCAATGGCTGTTTTATTTCTTGGTGTTTTTGTTGTAGAGTAATTTTTACTTTAATATAGTCTAATTGGTCAACAGTTTCTTCACTGGCTAGCACACTTTGTGACTTGTTTAAGAAATTATTCCCAGCCTTGGGGTGCCTGGGTGGCTCAGTCGGTTGAGCGTCCGACTTCAGCTCGGGTCATGATCTCACAGTCTGTGAGTTCGAGCCCCGTGTCGGGCTCTGTGCTGACAGCTCAGAGCCCGGGGCTGCTTCCGATTCTGTGTCTCCCTCTCTCTCTGACCCTCCCCCGTTCATGCTCTGTCTCTCTCTGTCTCAAAAATAAATAAACGTTAAGAAAAATTAAAAAAAAAAAAAAAAGAAATTATTTCCGGCCTTGAGGATATGAACATATTCTCCATGTATCTTCTAAAAGGATTATTGATTTGCTTTTCACATTTTGGCCAATAATCTCCCTTTGCCTTGGTTTTGTACATGGTATAAAACAGGAGACTGATTTCGTTTTTTGAATAAGGATGATCAATTGTCCTCTAGCACATTAACTGAACAAATCTGTCCTTTCCCTATAACGGCAATATCCCCTTCTGTTTTATATAGAGATTCATATAGGCAGGATCCGTAACTAAGCTCTCTTTATCTTTCCTCTGGTCTATTCATCCATACTTGCACCTATGCTATATTAGTGTAACTATAATAACTTTACACATGGTCTTGCTATTAGAAAGAACAAATCTTTCATTGTTCTTCGTTTCAAAGAGGCACCTGGGTGGCTCAGTCGGTTAAGCGCCAGACTTCAGCTCAGGTCATGATCTCACGGTTCATGAGTTCGAGCCCCACGTTGGGCTCCGTGCTGACAGCTCGGAGCCTGGAGCCTGCTTTGGATTCTGCGTCTCCAACTCTCTGCCCCTCCTTTGTTCATGCCCTCTCTCTCTCATAAATAAATAGACATCAAAAAAATTAAAAAAAAAAAAAAAAGCCAGACTGCAGTCCATCAGAAAGTTGGGTTTTTGCTGGTTACTCTTTACTGATAACATGCAGCCCTTAGTAATCTCAGTAAAAATGGGGTATGATTTACCATAGTCACCACCCTTCATATGTATAGAAAAGGGACTCTAACTTCCATATTTTGTTCCCTTACACAAGACAGCACCATCACGAATAGAAGGTTAAGTGCAGAGCTCTGGATTTTAAATTCAAGACCTTGAAAAACATTATGAATTGAAATGTTGGAGGCAAATCAAGATAACAAAAGGCTTAGAGCAACTTTATGAAGTTTAGTTGAGAAAATAATTCACAAAGAGTTCCACTTTTGGTAATAACTTACCCAAACAATTTGCAATAAAACAAGCACTGAGGAGTGAGATGAAAAAAATAGCAATGGCCCAAGGGATCAGGTGGGAAGGCTGGCCTTCTTCTACAGGGACAAAAAGAAAGATAAATAGATTGTCTTCTCAGCCACAAGAACTAAGAACAAAGGAAAATACTCTACTGAGGAGCAAGCTAAACATGAGATCATCCAAAATATTTTAGATCTAGCAGAGAGCTTAAAGATTTCCTCCTGAATAAGTCAGTTTTAGAGCTTACTGATACACACATACATGCATAAAAATATAAACTTTTTTTTTGAATAGGAAGGGCTTTTTATAAGCAAGACACAAAACCCCCAAATAATAAAAAATTGATAATGTCAATTATGTCCATTAAAGTTTAAACATCTATATAACATGAATAATGTTAAGACACAAGCACCATATGAAAGAAAATTTTGTCACAATATTATTGTCTATGCTGTGTAGAGAATTTCAAAAGTCAATTCAAAAACTAAGCAAAAACCGGATCCGGATATTTGCTGAAAACTTAATTTTCTGAAATTATAAATGGCCATTAAACAAAAAAAGGATGTTCAAAGAAATGTAAACTAAAATATAATGATATATTTTTCACAAATGAGAGTTTTAGAGGAAAACAAAAAAAAATGCAGTGTTGGTAGGGTTGGGGGGAAAATTAACTCTCTTGGTGAGGAAATGAATGCAACTGCCGAAATATAAATTAGAAAGCCTTCAGACAGACCAAGTTAGCAGCCTTTATCAGTTTTCAAATGCATTACATTTCCCGCGACAATTTCAATCCTAGAGATCTGTCGTATGAAAATAACTGAACTTATTTACAGGAAAGGATATTCATTGCAGTACCAGAACCAGAAACCAACACTTGCTTGTGTATTAGTGCAGATTCTAAATTATGGCGAGTCTCTATGATGGAATTCTGCACAGTGATTAAAATAATCATATACATCAGTAAGTATCAACGGAAAAAGTCTTCAAGATGTGTTGTTACATAAAAAATTTCAAGACCAGTGAATTCTGTGCTCCCACCGAAGTTTGCCATGCTTGGGTTGATGAGGTGAAGCAAAACATTAATTTTTAAATTATGTATTTCTGCATTTGTTCTCTTTCTGAAAAATATTACTCAATATTCTTGTAAAGCAAATACACTGTGACACTTCAGTGCAGCATAAAAGGGGATAACGGCGGAGCCCCCAGGTAAACTGTGAGCCTTGGTCATCGTGTTTTGTAGATCTTCCTTCTTCCTCTTCCTCTTGCCTTTAAAAGAATCTTCCTGAATTGCTCTCTTTCTTCCCATCTTATTTTTCTTTTGTATACTTTACCTCCTCTTTTGGCCCAGTTTGCATTTCAAAAAGAAGCTTCCCTTCCCAACATAATCGAATCTATCTATGACCTTCCTCTTCACCAAAGTCATTGTCATTTCCTTTAATGTCTTCCTCCTCCTCATCTTCAATCTTCATAACTATAATTTTGTTAATTTGTATTTTTAAATCCTAGTCTGAATTATGGGGCGCCCGGGTGGCTCAGTGGGTTAAATGTCCGATTCCTGATCTCGGCTCAGGTCACAATCTCATGGTTCGTGAGTTTGAGTCCCTCATTGGGCTCTGTGCTAACAGCACAGATCCTGCTTGGGATTCCCTCTCTCTCCCCCCTCTCTGCCCCTCCCTCACTTGCTCTCTGTCTCTCTCTCAAAATAAATAAACTTAAAAAAAAATCTTAGTCATAATCACATTTGTCTCTTTCAAATTGAAAGGAGAGAATGTACTCACGTTTATTTTGAGGTTCTTGGCTCATTGTGTATTAACTCTCTTGTTGTCCAGTGGTTGGGAGAACCAGAAACCTCTTGTATTTTTCCACAAGGGTGTTGTCCTGTGAGTAAGGGAGTATACCCTCAGAAATACTTGAGAGTGAACATTAATCTTACTTATTCCAAATAAGATCAGAAAGCTCCCTGTATAAAAAATAAGTCAAAAGAAGTCTTTTCAAAGACGGGCTTCCTTTGATTCACTCTGGGACACAGAGCAAAGACAAAAGGAAATTGGGAAAGCAACACCCAAAAACAGTCAGTAGAAATTTCCAGAAGTATGTTGAGATCACTATCAGCGTGTCACATGAAATTACTCAATTTGTTTTTATTCATTCACACAAAATGTTTAGTAATGCCCCAGAAAGAATCATTATTATGTCTTATAAAAATTTAATAAACATTCCCTCATCTTTTTTCTTTTTCAAAGGCAGTTACATGTTTGAGGTAGATTCTCCCCTAAGACGTTCTCTGAGCTCAGTTAGTTGTGTACAGGATGGCAAAAGACAATGTGTGCAATGAGTTAAAGCTTCTAATGTACACAGTGCATGTGTGCTGTATGTAAAGACACAGGAACTTTTGTTTTGAAGTTAAGGAAGGAATGGTGGAGCTGTTGATTAATTCCCCGAATCTACCTAGATGACAGAAAATAAGCTTGTTAAGGCAAAGGAAAAGGAAATGTAACACTCTGTGACAGAGACACTATCAGGGTCCCTGGCTTCATTTACAGTACTGTCATGGACTGAATGTTTAAGTCCCCTCCCACCCATGCTGCAGCATCATGATCTCAAATGTTCCAGCCTCTAGAACTGTCCAAAATAAATGTCTGTTGTTTAAGCCACCAATCTATGGTATTTTGTTACAGCAGCCTGAGATCACAAAAACAAGTATCTAGCAACTTAGAGATCTTTCTTAAATTCTAGCTTCCAAAATATGGCCATCCACCTGCATTCTTCCTTAAGCTACAATATTACTTTAAGTATATGTACATATACATATACATACACATACACATACACAGATACATATACATATATATTTAGTGATCTTGAATGAAAGACTACTTTGCTATGTTAAGTTGGGAGTGAAGGAAGTAAAATTATAAATTTGACAACACATTTTTCAACACTGTCATAACCAAAAGTATTCCCAGAGCAACAACATTACCTACCCACAAATTCTCACGAGCAACCCTAGAAACTAGATCTTTGTCGAAAGTAATATGTGTTCTTTTTTTAAAAGTTTGTTTACTTATTTTGAAAGAGAGAGAGAGAGAGCACACATGTGTGTGATCAGGGTAGGGGCAGAGAGAGAGGGAGAGAGAGAATCCCAAGCATGCTCTGTGCTGTCAGTGCAGAGCCCAACATGGGGCTCAAATCCATGAACCATGAGATCATGACCTGAGCTGAGATCAGGAGTTGGACGCTTAACCAACCGAGACACCCAGGCGTCCCAATATGTGTTCTTTATCAAAATTATCTAGGAGTCTAGTGGGACACCTGGGTAGCTCAGTGGGTTAAGTGTCCGATTTCGGCTCAGGTCATGATCTCCCTGTTTGTGAGTTAGAGCCCCCTGTCGGTCTCTGTGCTGACAACTCAGAGCCTGGAACCTGCTTCAGATTCTGTGCCTCCCTCTCTCTCTGCCCCTGCCCCATTCACACTCTGTCTCTCTCTCTCAAAAATAAAGAGACCTAGGAGTCTTAGAAGATATATAAATCCCACCTAGGGCAGGAAAACATAAAGTGCACCTGGCATATTCTGTGCTTCCAGAAAACAAACATGATTTCAAACACATGAGAGATAGTCTGTTTTAGAAAGTTTCCTGAGCCAAATGAAAAGCTGTGTCCACCATATAGTTAAGATCATGAAAAGACGACATGAAAATGAGCAAATGCTGTATTAACCTTTGCTTTGGAGTTGGGAAAGAGATAATAGAGCTCGCTTAATCTCCAAGATTTTCCTACATAAGACAAAGCACGGTTGTTATGGCAAAGAAAGAGGAAGTGTGAACTCCTGTGGAAAAGACACAATCTTTATCACAGAAAAACTCTATTAACAAGTAAAGAATTTGGGACACCTGGGTGGCTCAGTCAGTTGGGCGTCCATCTCTTGGTATCAGCTCAGGTCATGATCCCAGGGTCATGGGATCAAGCCCCATGTTGGGAGCCATGCTCAGCATGGAGCCTGCTTGGGATATTCTCTCTCTCTCTCTCTCTCTCTCTCTCTCTCTCTCTCTTTCTCTCCTGTTAGCCCTCTCCCCCACTTGTGCCCTCTCACACTCCCTAAAACAAAATTAAATTAAAATAATTTTTTAAAAAAGATAAAGCAGTTTACTTGCAAGGACTCTAAGGACAAGTTTAAACAATTTCTATATAAATATATTTTTATTATGATGGTTAATTAGAACTACCTGAATGTATAAAAGTTTATGAATTCACAATGATCCAAAAGGAAATAATTTACATTTGTAATACAAAATATGAATAAATATGATCGCCTTGTTTATTTTTAATTGTTTTTCTCCACAGCTTTGTTTATTTTTAATTGATTTTGGTAGACAAAGGTTTTACTATGATGTGTACATTGATATATATGTTTGTTTCTTCCTGTAAGAATGTATACATTTCTAAGCACAGGTATCTCCTTGCTTTGTTTGTAAGACTAAATAATAGATACCAGAAATGGTAAGACAAGTAATCCTGGAAAAAAGTCAACTCTTTACCAACAACAAGACGGACCAGTGTGCACCTGTTGTTATATTTAATAGCCAGGTAAAAAGGGAAACCAAAAGCTCATCAGTACAAAGTAGCTGAGTAGATAGAGGGTTCATAGTGTGCTGCAAAACTGTGAATTAGTCAGATAAAACTAAGTGAAAGAACTCACAGCATTGACTCATATCCTAGAAGGTAAAACTCCAACATGGGCTTACTGATTGAAAAAATAAGGACCACATGGTTTTGGAATAACATTAACAGATGAAGCCAGTGAGTTATATAACGCTAGCCAGAAAGATAGTAGAGGCACAGTATTTCTGGGGGAGACACCGGGTTGCAAAAAAATAAACCGTATGAAAAGTACAGACTAAAATAAACTGATGTCATAAGTAAAGGGCATGAACATCATTATCGGGTTCCCATCCAAAATGGTGGCACGGGTGGTTCCTGAAACTTCCTCTATGGAAACACCAAATCTATAGCTACCTGTGGAATAAATCCCTCTGAAAGAAATCCAGAAAGAAGATGAGTGACCCCTGCACATCAGGCAAGTGAGAAAAAACCAAAATGGGTAGGAAAGGCTGAAACACACGCTCACCATAAACCCCACCGCTGGCATAGCAACACACAATCAGGAGGGAACTCACAACTCTCAGTCTCTCTCTAAGGAGCAAAGAGTTTGGACCCAATATCTACCGCCCCAGCTTTTAAGACTGTTACATGAGGGATAAGCCCCCAAAATACTTATCTCTGAAAGTGAATGGGGTTTGTATCGAGGGGACTCACAAGACTGTAGCAAAGAAACAGGTTTTTTTTTAATTTCTTATTTTTTTATATTCATGTATTTTTAAGAGACAGAGAGAGAGTGAGAGAGAGAGAGAGAGAGAGAGAGAGAGAAGAGGGGAGGGGCAGAGAGCGAGAGACAGAGGATCCAAAGCAGGCTTGGTGCTGACAGTAGAGAGCCCAATGCAGGGCTCAAACTCACAAACCAAGAGATCATGACCTAAGTTGAAGTCAGATGCCCAACGAAATGAGCCGCCCAGGGACCCTGCAAAGAAACAGTTCTTAAGGGACTCTTGAGGACTTGCATGGCTATCCCCTCAGGGCTCAGCACAGAGACAGTGAAGAGAAACAACTAGCTTCCAATCTTTCCATGAAAGAAAACTACTTGCATACTTTCAAAGCTACTGCTTAGGGTCCAGCTTCCAACTGGCTTGGATCTAGGCGCTGAGTGAGATCCTCCCTTTTGAGACACTGACAGGTCTTGATACACTCTCAATGACTGGGACCCACTAAGAACAAAAAAGACAACTGGGACAATCACAAAGGCTTGAGGGACAATCAAGAGCCAGGGTTAGACTAACCAATAAAGTTCATCTCCTACATGATACCACTCCTCCAAGACTGGTAGAAAAGACCACCAGAAACCAATGCAGAGCCAAGGAAAATGAAGAACAAGACAAAACTCCAAGGGCACCCGGGTGGCTGAGTCAGTTAAGCGTCCGACTTCGGCTCAGGTCACGATCTCAAGGCTTGTGAGTTGGAGCCCCATGGGGGCTCTGTGCTGACAGCTCAGAGCCTGGAGCTGCTCACGCTCTGTCTCTCTCTCTCTCTGTCTCAAAAATAAATAAACATTAAAAAAAATAGCTATAACTTAACTTGTTAATGGATGGTGACACAATAAAAATGTAAATGGGACATCAAAAATATAAAAAGGGGGAGAGTAAAAGATGGAGTTGGCATGCAAGCAGAGTTAAATTGTTATCAGTATAAAATAGACTGTTACCTCCACAAGATGTTTTATGTAAATCTCATGGGAACCATAAAGTAAAACTCTAAAATAAATACACTAAGATACAGAGAGAGGAAACAAAGCATACCACTACAGAAAATCATTGATTTGCGAAGGAAGACAGTAAGAAAGGAAGAAAAAAATAAAATAAAATGGAATGACCAAACAACCAGAGAACAATAAGACATAATTAGCAAGTTCTTGCCTATCAATAATGACTTTAATATTAATGGATCGAATTCTCCAATCAAAGGCATAGAATGACTGGATGGTTTAAAAAAACAACAACAACAAAACCCAAGACCCAACTATATGCTGACTACAGGAGACTCCCCTCTGCTCAAAAGATATACAGAGATTCAAAGTGAAGGATAGCAAAGACACTCCATGCAAGCAAAAACAAAAATCTTTCCTAACAGAAGACAAAATAAACTTTAAGCCAAAAATGGTAACAAGAGACAAAGACAGTTATTATATGATGATAAAGGGTCAATACATCAAGAAGATAAAACAAACATAAATATATATGCACATAACATCAGAGCATCCAGGTTTCAAGAAAATCTAAACAAACCTAAAGAGAGAAATAGGAAACAATACAAAATAGTAGGGGATCTCAATACCTCACTTCCAACAGCAAATAGATCATTGACACAGAAAATCAATTAAGGAAACAATGGACCTGAAACAAACTTTAGACCAAATGAACCCAACAGACATCTCCAGAATATCCCAGCCAATAACAGTAGAATACACATTCTTCTCAAGTGCAAATGGGATATTTTCCAGGATAGATCACATGACAGTCACAAAACAAGCTAAGCAAATTTAAGACTGAAATCACACCAAGTATCTTTTCCAATCACAATGAAACTAGAAACCAATAACAAGAGGAAAGCTGGAAAAAACATAAATATGTGGAGATTAAACAGCATGGCCCTGAATGGGTCAACACAGAAATCAAAAGGGAAATCAAAAAATATTTTTTAATAAATGAAAATGAAAGCACAACACATCAAAACCTACGGGAGACTGCAAAAGCAGTTGTAAGAAGGAAGTTTATAGTGATTCACGCCTCTACCTCAAGAAACAAGAAATAGCTCAAACACCTCACTTTATACCTCAAGGAGCTAGAAGAAGAACAAACTGAACCCAAATTAGCAGAAGAAAGGAATTAACAAAGACCAGATAAATACATGAAATAAAGACTGACCGAAAATACAAAAGATCATTGAAACTAAGAGCTGATTTTTTAAAAGATTAAAAAAGTCGACTGGGCGCCTGGGTGGCTCAGTCGGTTAAACATCCGACTTTAGCTCAGGTCATGATCTCACAGTTCGTGAGTTCAAGCCCCATATCCGGTTCTGTGCTGAGAGCTTGGAGCCTGGAGCCTGCTTCAGATTCTGTGTCTCCCTCTCTCTCTGCCCCTCCCCCACTCACAGTCTGTCTCTCAAAAATAAATAAACATTTAAACAATTTTTTTAGGGGCGCCTGGGTGGCTCAGTCGGTTGAGCGGCCGACTTCGGCTCAGGTCATGATCTCACGGTCCGTGAGTTCAAGCCCCGCGTCGGGCTCTCTGCTGACAGCTCGAAGACTGGAGCCTGTTTCGGATTCTGTGTCTCCCTCTCTCTCTGACCCTCCCCCGTTCATGCTCTGTCTCTCTCTGTCTCAAAAATAAATAAACGTTAAAAAATTTTTTTAAAAAGGTTGACAAACTTTTAGAGTAACACAGACATGGAGAGAGAGTACTCAAATAAATGAAACAAGAAATTAAAGAGGATATATTATAGCTGATACCACAGAAATACAAAGGATCATGAGAGACTACTATGAACAATTATACACCAACAAAGTGGATAACCTGGAAGAAATACATTCCTAGAAACATGAAGAAATCGAAAATCTGAACAGACCAAGGTCAGTAAAGAGATTGAAACAGTAATGAGAAACCTGTCAACAAAGAAAAGCAAGGACCAAATGGCTTCACTGGTGAATTCTTCCAAATATTTAAAGAGTTAATGGCAGGGTGCCTGGGTGGCTCAGTCGGTTAAGCGGCCGACTTCGGCTCAGGTCCCAATCTCGCGGTCCGTGAGTTCGAGCCCCGCGTCGGGCTCTGTGCTGACAGCTCAGAGCCTGGAGCCTGTTTCAGATTCTGTCTCCCTCTCTCTCTGCCCCTCCCCTGTTCATGCTCTGTCTCTCTCTGTCTCAAAAATAAATAAACGTTAAAAAAAAAAATTTTTTTTAAATAAAGAGTTAATGGCAATCTTGAAACTTTTCCAAAAAATTGAAAGGGAGGAAATACTACCAAACTTATATTATGATAGCAGTATTCTGATACTACAGCCAGATGAGGATACTATAAGAAAAGAAAATTACGGATAATTATCCCTGATGCATATAGATACAAAAATGCTCAACAAAATATGGCAAACCAAATTCAGCAGAACATTAAAAAGATCATTCACCCTGATTAAATGGGAATTATCCCTGGGATGTAAGGGATAAAAGGAGTAAAACTGCTTTTGTTTGTATATACGATCCTATATACAAAATATCCTAAGAATTCCATCAAGAAACTTCTAGAACTAATCAACAAATTCAATAAAGTTGCAGCATACACAATTATCATACAGAAAATCATTTTATTTCTATACACTACCAATAAAACATCTGAAAAAGGAACAAAGAAAACAATTCCATTCACAATAGCGTCAAAACCACTGAAACACTTAGGGATAAATCTAATCAAGGAAGTAAAATGCCCATACACTGAAAACTACAAGACTTTGATGAAAAAAATTAAGGACACAAACAAATGGAAAGATACTTTGTATTCATGGATCCAGATAATTAATATTGTTAAAATGTCTAGTCTAGTGAAAGCCATCTATAGATTCAATGCAATCCCTATCAAAATTCCAATGACATTTTCTACAAAAATAGAAAAAACAATAATAAAATTTGTATGACACTACAAAAGGCCCTAAAGAGCCAAAGCAATCCTGTGAAAAAAAGAACAAAACCAGAGCAACACGCTCCCTGATTTCAAATTATACTACAAAGTTATAGTAATGAAAATAGTGGTATTGGGATAAAAATAGACACACATATCAACGGAGCAGAATTGGAAGCCCAGAACTCTTGCATATATGGTCAACAAATGTTTCACAAGGGAGCCAAGAATAGTCAACAGAGACGGAATAGTCCTTTCAAAATGGTGTTGGGAAAATATAACCACATGTGGGAGAATGTGGTTCTTACCCTTAACTTACACCACTAATAAAAATGAAATCAAAATGGATTAGAGACTTAAAAAAAATTTTTTAACGTTCATTTACTTTCAAGAAAGAGAGACAGAGAGCAAGCAGGGGAGGGGCAGAGAGAGAGGGAGACACAGAATCCGAGGCAGGCTCCAGGCTCCGAGCTGTCAGCACAGAGCCTGACACAGGGCTCGAACTCAAGAACTGAGATCGTGACCTGAGCCGAAGTCAGACACTTAACTGACTAAGCCACCCAGGTGCCCCAATGGATTAAAGACTTTAAAAAGACCTGAAAATATAAAACTCCTAGAAAAAAAACATAGGGATAAAACTTGACATTGGTGCCAGCAACGATTTGCTGGCTATCAGAGCAAGAGCACAAGCAGCAAAATTAAAGGTAAATAAGTGGGACTACATCAAACTTAAAAGCTTTCTGCTTTTTTCCTTAAGTTTATTTCTTTATTTTGAGAGGGGGAGAGAGAGAGAGAGAGAGAGAACACCATGGAGTGGGGAAGGGTCAGAGAGAGAATCGCAAGCAGGTTCCACACCACGGCACAGAGGCTGATGTGGGGCTTGAACTCAGGAACCACGAGCTCATGGCCTGAGCCAAGATCAAGTGTTGGCCACTTAACCGACTGAGCCATCCAGGTACCCCTGCTTTCTGCTTTTTAAAAAAGACTTTTTTTCCAGACGTGCAAAAACATTTGTTAATAAAATGAAAAGGTAACCTACAGAATGGAAGAAAATATTTATAAATCACATATAAGGAATTAATATCTAAAGTGTATAAAGAATTACTACAACTCAATAGCAAAAACAAACAAACAAACCCTAACAACCAGACTTAAAAATGGGCAGAAGAAGTGAATAGACAGTTTCCAAAGAAGACATATAAATGGCCAGCAGGCACGCGAAAAGGGGCTTGACATCACTAATCATCAGGGAAATGCAAATCAAAAGCACAATGAAATATCACCTCACACCTGGTAAAACAATTATATCAAGAAAACAAGAGATATCCAGTGTCGAGAAGGATTTGGAGAAAAGGGAACCCTAGTGCACTGTTGGTAAGAATGCAAATTGGTGATGCCGCTATGGAAAATAGAATGGAGGTTCCCCAAAACGTTAAAAATAGACCTACCACATGACCCAGCAACACCGCTTCCGGTTTTATATCCAAAGACATTGAAATTAGGATATCGTTAGGGATATCTGCATTACTATATTCCTTGCAGCATAACTACAATAGTCCAGATATGGAAACCACCTAACTGTCCGTCAGTGGACGAATGGATAAGGAAGATACGGTATACACATACAATGGAATATTATTTAAACATGAGAACGAAGAAAATCTTGCCATTTGGAACCCCTTGGATGGACATTGAGGGCATTAGGCTAAATGAAACAGGTCAGGCAGAGAAAGATAAATACTGTAAGATATCACTTGTTTGTGAAATAAAAAAAAAAATGACAAACTGATGAACAGAGAGAGTTGGGTGATGGTTACCAGGGGCTGGGGGGGGGGGGGAGTGGGGAGATATTGGCCAAAGGGTACACAGGTACACACAAACTTCCAGAAACAGACAGCAATACAATAATAGGAGGAGACTTCAGCGCCCCACTTGCAACAACAGATTGATCATCCAGACAGAAAATGAATGAGGAGACGCTGGACTTAAACGACACATGGAGCTAACACACATTTTACAAAACACTCCACCCAAGAACAACATAATACACATTCTTCTCACGTGTGCATGGAAAATTCTTCGGGAGAGAGCATATGTTAGACTACAAAACAAGTCTTAATAAATTTAAGCGATTGAAATCATATTAAGCATCTTTTCTGACCACATTGGTATAAATCTAGAAATCAATTGCAAGACAAAAACTGAAAAGTTCACAAATGTATGAGGTTAAACAACATGCTCCTGTATACATACATACTACATGCTACACGCAGCATATAGTTTTTTTGTTTTTTGGGTTTTTTTAAATTTTTTTTTTTTAATGCTTATTTATCCTTGAGACAGAGAGAGACAGAACATGAACGGGGGAGGGTCAGAGAGAGGGAGACACAGAATCCGAAACAAGTTCCAGGCTCCGAGCTGTCAGCAGAGAGCCCGACGCGGGGCTTGAACTCACGGACTGCGAGATCATGACCTGAGCCGAAGTCGGCCGCTCAACCGACTGAGCCACCCAGGCGCCCCTAGTTTTTAAATTATTATTCATTGAGCCCCTGTACGTCTTTGATTGCGGAATATAGTCCATTTCATTTAAAGAAATTATCATTATCATTTTATTGTGGTATACTTCACATACCATAAAATAATGTTTTAGCCAATGAGTCAAAAAAGAAATCAAAATAGGGGTGCCCGGGTGATTCAGTCAGTTAAGCTGACCGACTCTTGACTTTGGCTCAGGTCATGATCTCATGGTTTGTGAGTTCGAGCCCCGCGTCCAGGTCTGTGCTGGCAGTGAGGAGCCTGCTTGGGATTCTCTGTCTCCCTCTCTCTCTGCCCCGTCTCTCTCTCTCTCTCTCTCTCTCTCTCTCTCACACACACACACACACACACACACACACACAGATAAATAAATAAACGTTAAAAATAAATTTAAAAGAAAGGATGTTGGTCAGAGAACCCTTTCACATTAGCAAACTAACACGCAGCAGCCAGGCCCAGAAATGAAAATGATTCTATGGAATGTAAACCTGAAAGGTTTGTTAGAGTGAGGGATCCAGGATAGCACGCTATTCAAAACTTCACAGCGCACTATTGCAAAGCCTGTTAGTTGAGAAGATTCTCAGCCGTGCATGCTTTTGCCTTATTCCATCTCCTCCACACCACGGGATTCTGGGTTCTGCCATTTTCCTTTTAATGGCTTTTGTCAGGCAGTATCTCACAGATGAATTATTGCCCTAAAGTGAAAGAAACATTTCAGCCTCAAATCTTGTGTCAAAACTTAGCAAAGAAACAGTTCATTGCCTTCAACGTATTTGGACTCATCCTAAAGATGGAACCTGAAAAAGATATATAGGAAATAAACATACCAGGGAAATCCCTCAGGAAGAAACCAGGAAGGAGATGGAAATAAAAGTGAATCACTTGATTAGTCGCAAATCTTTTTTTTTTTTTAGGTTTATTTATTTATTTTGAGAAAGAAAGAGAGAGAGCAGGGGAGGGGCAGAGTGAGAGGGAGAGAGAGAGAATCCCAAGCAGGCTCCATGCTGTGAGCATGGAGCCCGTCTCGGGGGTTCGATCTTAAAAAGTGTAAGATCGTGATCAGAATAGAAACAAAGAGTCCCACTCTTGGGGCACCTGGGTGGCTCAGTCAGTTAAGTCTCTGACTCTTGATTTCCACTCGGGTCTCATGATCTCACAGTTTTGGGGGTTGGAGCCCCATGTGGCAGGCTCTGAGTTGACAGCCTGCTTGGGATTCTCTCTCTCTCTCCCTCAGCCCCCCTCTCTAAAAAAACCAATATTAAACACACACACACACACACACACACACACACACACACAGAGGAGTCTGATGCTTAACCAACTGAGCCACCCAGGCGCCCCTAGGTGCAAATATTTAGAAAGCCTCTACTCCTTTCACTAATTCCACAATGTGCCTGTTATGTACCAGGGACTTTCCCCAGGCCCTGGGGAAAAGGCAGTGGGCAAAATAGGTCCAAATTACCCGCCTTCCTAGTGTTGACCTTGCCTTACGGAAAATCATTTTCAACAAATACTTATACATTTAATGAATATTGCCTACGAAGAATTCCTGGATCATAAAGAAGAAAAATGGGAGGACATAATCCAGTCTGGGGCTGGCGTAGGGATGAGGAGGAAGGAAGGAATGACTGAGAAGGTGAGTAGGAGTTGTCTGCCCCACCATTTCCCTACCATGTGCCGGGAGATTCAGAGAACAATATGAGGTTGCATAGTTAGTAAATGACTCACCAATTAGATGACACAGGGTCCCTTTTGAATGTGACAGAGACTCGGTATTTTACAAGATATTTCTCTCCTTCCTTGTTCTAAGACAATGTTATGAAAGGGAGAACATAAAAATGACAAACTCATGCTCACAGACTCAAAGTATTAAGAAAGGAATCTACACTCTTCCAGAGAGAAAAACAAAATACAGATCTCCTCAAAAGAAAGAAATGAAGCTGAGGTGTGACTTCTTATCATTGTACCTGGTTTGCTAGAAATAAATGAAATTATACCTTCATCGGTCAGCAGGCCTATGTTTTCTCACCTCAGGGAAGGTTTGTGCTACGGGGCCAAAAAGAAAAAGTTCCTCGTAACGAACACTATCCCTTTTCCCCTTTGTTTTTCGGAAGATGGTGATACTTGGAGTGATTAATCTAAAGGGCACATAAAGGGGCACCTGGGTGGCTCAGTCGGTTAATGGGCCGACCTCAGCTCAGGTCATGATCTCTCGTTCTGTGAGTTCGAGCCCCGCGTCAGGCTGTGTGCTGACAGCTCAGAGCCTGGAGCCTGCTTCGGATTCTGTGTCTCCCTCTCTCTCTGCCCCTCCCCTGCTTATGCTCTGTCTCTCTCTGTCTCAAAAATAAACAAAACATTAAAAAAAAATTAAAGGGCACATAAAGAGGTAGAGTCTTAGGAAGATTTTCAAAGACTTTGACATGAACAAAAGTTGTCAAATTCCAGTAACCCTGAGAACTTAGACACTGCCTCCTGACAAAGATCTCCAAAGTGGATAGACCTGAGAGAAGAATAACGGTTGAGTTCATCCAGAGAAACTGGACTGTTGTCACAGAAAATCTGATGCCATCCACCACCCAGATCCCACACAGGCTGGAACATTGGGACAAGAATTGGTGACCCCACTGAAGATGCACTGAAGATCAAGAGTCCCTCTCTCTTTTACTGGACAACACATAAGCTTCTTGGATCTTTCTGTAATTGCAGTGGGGGGAACGAAGGCCCAACATGACGGAGACCGAATTTCCTACCCGCCAGGCTGGGCACCAGAGTCTCAGAAGCAGATTTATTTTTACTTAAAAACGTGCAGTGATTTGCACACTTAAGTTTGCAGACAAAGAGACACACCCACAGCAACAAAGAGAAAGACGCAGTATACAAGAAACAGTAGCTGTAACCAGGAGAGTCAGCAAGGGAAGTCCTTGGGTGGTTACTGAGAAGAGGGACGGGTCCACTATGGGGCAGCAGAAGAAGGGCACTGAGAAAACCAAATTAAAGCTGAGTGCTGTGTAAGAGACACATTAATTAGAAGGGTTGAAAAATAAGGGCATAACAGAAATAGGTTGTCCAAGAAAAAGCAATTGGCCATGCCGGGAGTGGGGGGAGCTATATGAGAAGCTAGAGTTCAATTAGGAAGCAAATTAACACGCAGCTTGAGTCAAAATAACTTACGGTGGGGCAGCTGAGTGGCTCAGTTAGCTAAGGGTCTGACTCTTGATTTTGGCTCAGGTCATGATCTCACGGTTCCGGAGGTGGCACCCCACATCGGGCTCTGCGCTGACAGCACGGATCCTGCTTGGGATTCTCTCTCTCCTCTCTCTCTGTCCTTCCCCTGCTTTCGCGTACCCACTCGTTCTCTCTCATTCTCAAAATAAATAAACATTAAAAAAATAAATAAAATACCTAATGGGATCTAAGCAAATAGAATCCATTTGACCTTAGTGAAAGGAGCAATCCCCTCTAAACAAATCAGAATCAAGATATGGGACCTATAGAGAAGGAAACATAATCTTAGCCCATCTTTTGGCCCAAAAGAGTGGTGATCATGTAAAAGTTTATTGACTAGGGTTGACCCTTGTACAAAACATGGGCACTTGATCATAGCTGTAGTATACATAGAAAGTGAATGTCGATGCGTTAAAAAAAAAATTAAAAAAAAAAAAGGGGGCGCCTGGGTGGCTCAGTCGGTTGAGCGTCTGACTTCAGCTCAGGTCAAGATCTTGCGGTCCATGAGTTCCAGCCCCGCGTCAGGCTGTGTGCTGACAGCTCAGAGCCTGGAGCCTGCTTCGGATTCTGTGTCTCCCTCTCTCTCTGCCCCTCCCCTGCTCATACTCTGTCTCTCTCTCTCTCTCTCTCAAAAATAAATAAACACTAAAATTTTTTTAAAAGGACTAACAAGAAATAAGGACATGTTTAGTATGAAAATCAAACAGGAGAATCATAAAAAAAGAAGGAGGAGGAGAAGAAGAAGAAAGAGGAGGAGGAGGAGTAGAAGAAGGAGAAGAAAAGAGTGCGCAAGAGGCAGAGAGAGGAACGATGTACACCAACAATGATGATGAGGAAACCAACATGGGCAAACAGGATGGAAACAACGGCAACAATCCAATGACTCAATGGGAACCCGCAGCTTCCTCTTTGGTGAAGTAAAGAGCACTAATCTGGGGGCACGTGGGTGGCTCAGTCGGTTAAGCGTCTGACTTCGGCTCAGGTCCTGATCTCGCGGTTTGTGAGTTCGAGCCCCGTGTCAGGCTCTGTGCCTGGAGCCTGCTTCAGATTCTGTGTCTGCTCTCCCCCTGCTCATGCTCTGTCTCTCAGTAATAAATAAACATTTAAAAAAAAAAAAAAAAGAAAGAAAGAAAGAAAAAGAAGGAGCAGGAAATAAATAATTTAAAAAAAAAAAAAAAGAGCACTAATCTGGGGCAGTGTGCTTCTTGGAGGTCAGACAGGCCAGAGTAAACCAGAAGTGGTTATGAGTGAATACGCCTAGACCAACAGTAAAAACCACTTTTCTTTCCATGAGTGCTGTGGTCTACCACCGGAAGATGAAATCCACTGGAAACAGACATTAGACACTTACACTTCTATTTCTTTCAGAGTGTAACACACACTTAATTCCCATTTTCAGGTTGTAACTATTCCCCCAAACCACTGTATATTTTTATATTCCATTCTAATCCTTCCTAGATTGGTCTTTTCCTACTTTGTATTGTCTGTATAACCTGTATATTAGGTTAAGGTTTTTCATTTGCCAATGATAGAAAGAATCCTACTAAAAACTCCCAGAGAAAAATAAGTATATAACATGGCTGTTCATGCATTTCACAGAATCCAAGAAGGAGATGAACAACCATGTTTCCATAAGTGTGAACCAAGGTAGCTTGGGGGATCACAGACACAAGCGTATTCGGATCTTAAACCTAGGGCTCTGCGGTCAACAAGGTTTGATTCCTAAAACCAGGCCGTGTGTCTCACAGTTCATACTCCGAATCCTTGAGACAGACTTGGATTGTACAGCCTAGACCAAGTAGAGACAAAGGAAGAGAGAGTTGGGTAATCACAAACGTGATTACCAAGCTCTCGGTGGACAAATGCGAAAAGAAAAGAGACAGCAGAGAGCTAAGGAGGATAGCCCTGAACATCCCATTTCACCTCCGTGTTTCCCATTGCCCAAAGATCGTCTTAGAAAATATGCACAGCTTACGGTTCGCTTATTTACTTGGCTGTAGTGTATACTAGTCAGATTTTTGAGATGCCAGAAAGTAGACTGGAAAAGGTTAATCTTTCTATGACAAAGTCAGGTATCAAAATCCCAAAAGGTCAGCTAGGTGGGCCGAAAGTAGCAAGAAGCAACTGAGCATGAAGGAATATTAAAATTTGCATTTGTGGGGCACCTGGGTGGCTCAGTCAGTTAAGTGTCAGACTCTTGATTTGGGCCCGGTCGTGATCTCACAGTTCGTGGGTTCAAGCCTCACGTCAGGCTCCATGTTGACAATGCAGAGCATGCTTGAGATTCTCTCTCTCACCCTCTCTCCGTCCCGCCACGCCCAAAATACGTTTTTTTTTAACGTTTTTTTGTTTTTAACGTTTATTTATTTTTGAGACAGAGAGAGACAGAGCACGAACGGGGGAGGGTCAGAGAGAGAGGGAGACACAGAATCTGAAACCGGCTCCAGGCTCTGAGCCATCAGCACAGAGCCTGACACGGGGCTTGAACTCACGGACCGCGAGATCATGACCTGAGCCAAAGTCGGACGCTTAACCGACTGAGCCACCCAGGCGCCCCAATAAATAAACACTTAAAATAGTAATAATAATAATAATAATAATAAAATTTTTATTTGTGTCCAGAGATGTAATTGTCACAGTAAACAGTGCTTTGGGAAAACATCCTCAACACATCCAAGGCTCTGCTACCATACCTATCCACAATCGGGTTGACTTCATTTCCACTTCACAAGTGCCATGGAGACAGAGATTATAAAATATATAAACTCATAGAGCAGAAAATTACATAAAAATGATAAAGCAGAAAATTATTTTTATTATTCAATAAACACATATGTCATATTTACATATTCTGAATCTAGAATACGTTTCTGTCCCAGAAAAGACAAGTGAAAAGGCTCAGCTTAAGCCCCTGCACATCCGTATTATTAGCCAGTTGGACAAAGACAGCATAAAATCTTTTTTTTTTTTCTTTTAAAGAGAGAGAGAGAATGAGTGTTCAATCAGTAGAGGGAATGGCAGAGAGAATCTTAAGCAGGCTCGATGCCCAGTGTGGAAGCCGACATGGGACTCAACCCCACGACCCTGGGATCATGACCAGAGCTGAAATCAAGAGTTAGACACTCAACCAACTGAGCCACCCAGGTGCCCCCAACATAAAATCTTTTAGGGAGTAATTAAACATTGGATCATACATCTCTTTAATGTGTGGCAATTTTATTTTATTGGATTTTACTGGAGAGTGGTCTAATTTTATCTTTATAATTCAATTTAAAAAAAAAACCCTGTACATTACAACTATAAACACCAAATTATATGAAAACAAAGAAAAATCTTAATAAAACACATTGTTTCCTACATGTACCCACCCTGGCATTATGTTATAGATACCTCAAAATCTTTCAATTGGATCACTTTGCACAAAAGACAATTAAAATGTTTAAATAACTAAGGATTCTTGGTTTAATCAAGCTACACTTTTCTCCTTATAAATTCTGTTTTGTATTTGATAACAAAGAACAAAATCAGTGATTTGCATCCCGAATATTCCCCTTTTTTAAACCTCATAGGTACAAACTAAATTACAGAAACACCTCAATTTTAGAAGGCAAAAAAAACCCTAAATTGCATTTAAAAACAAAATTGCTTCAGGGTGCCAGGTGGCTCAGTCGGTTAAGCATCTGATTCTTGACTTGGGATCAGGTCATGATCTCACAGCTGGTGAGATCAAGCCCCCTGCTTGAAATTCTCTCTCTCCCTCTCTCTCTGCCCCTGCTTATGCCCTCTCTTGCTCTCAAAATAACTAAAGAAACTCTTAAAAATAAAATAAATTTTAAAAATTTTAAAAATTGCTTCATTCATGCATGGAAAGCCAATAAAACGGGGATTATTTTAGAGAATACAAAAGTTTCTCTGAAAAATTCAAAAGCACAAGTTAGGGAAAATGTTTATTTCACTTACTTAGTAAAAAGTTTTAGGTTTTGGCTATAAGACAGGCACTGTATAGAGATTTATACAGTATAGTCACTGCCATCAAGGGTCACCTATTCAACATAAAAACTATTCCACTTGGAATCACTGTATTTCATAATCTCTATCCAGGAGCAGAGTCATTGTTAAAAACTATTAGGGGTGCCTGGGTGGCTCAGTTGGTTGAGCCTCCGGCTTCGGCTCGGGTCATGATCTCGTGGTCCGTGAGTTCGAGCCCCGCGTCGGGCTCTGTGCGGACAGCTCAGAGCCTGGAGCCTGCTTCAGATTCTGTATCTCGCTCTCTCGCTGACCCTCCCCCGTTCATGCTCTGTCTCAAAAATAAATAAACGTTAAAAAAAATTAAAAAAAAAACTATTATACATTTTATTCTAAAATTTGTATACCTAAACATTCTCTCTTCCTGAGTGGAGTGCCATGCGCACTGATGATTTTAAATAAGTTTTAGTATTTTAAAGAGAGAAATAAAAAAAAATTAAAAAAATAATAAAAATAATAAAATAAAAATAAAGAGAGAAATAATACTCATCTACTTATTTATCCATTCCAGAAATACAGATTGAGTTCTTATTTTTGCAAGGCAGAGCATTGCCTTAATTTTATAGAATTAAGTCCTGATACCTGTACTTGAAAGCTTCATAGGGAATTCGTACTTACAGTGTCCAAAAATGAGCTCTTGGTGTCCTGTCTGAAATAGTCTTATGCTGCAGGTCTCTTCATATCCGGAAAATTAAAAAAAAAAAAAAAAAAAATTAACGGTAAATTGAAATCTTGTCATTCCTCAACTCAAAAGCCTTCAATGGCTTTCTATCTCACCGAGAATAACATTTAAAAGTCCTCATCATGGCCCACAAAGTATCACATGATCTGGCCCCTCTACCTCAGGGACCTTCTCCCTGCAAACACATCCACTCACAGTGG
The DNA here is from genome assembly GCF_018350195.1 of Panthera tigris. Taxonomy (NCBI): domain Eukaryota; kingdom Metazoa; phylum Chordata; class Mammalia; order Carnivora; family Felidae; genus Panthera; species Panthera tigris. The sequence continues at coordinate 42,000,809 of NC_056666.1, forward strand.
CCTTTTATTTGAAGCAATCCTCAAGATTTAGAGTCTTTGTTTTCAACATGACTTAGCCTGGACCCTCCCCTCGGATGTCTGCCTGGCTCAGTTTTTTTCTTCCTTGAAGGTGCCGCTCAAATGTCACTTTAACAGAGAGGCTTCCTAAGTAAGCACCTATGTAAATCAGTATCCCTCCATTACCCTCTATTTCTTCATCCCGTTTTTATGTTTCTCCAAAGCACTTATCATATGATACATGATATACATGATGTATTTATTTGTTTAATTACTGTTTCATCCCATTCGAATATAATATGTATGAGAACAGGACCTCTGATTTTTGGCTACTTTATACCCCCCTAGGAGAAAACGTTCACATAACATGCAACATAGGTTTTCTGAATGAGTATTAGATGAGGCACAGGCTAGACATAGTTTGTATCAACAACGCTTGTTTGTTTTCTGAATTACACATTAAATTCTGTATTGCCATACAAGCTTGAGCGTCCAAGAGCTGCAGCCTACGTGAGTATTTGCCAAACAGATCACAAAATACTATTGTGGCAGTTACTTAGAAGTACCACCAAAAATTAATTTATCCAAAGGATACCGGTGTGCTGTTTCGAAGGGGCACATGCACCCCAATGTTTATAACAGCACTACGGACAATTGCCAAAGTATGGAAAAAGCCCAAATGTCCATTGACAGGTGAGTGGATAAGGAAGATGTGGTATATATTTATATATATATATATATATATATATATATATATATATACACACACACACAATGGAGTATTACTCAGTAATCAAAAAGAATGAAGTCTTGCCATTTGCAACTACGTGGATGGAACTGGAGGGTATTATGCTAAGCGAAATTAGTCAGAGAAAGACAAATATCATATCACTTCACTCATATGTGGAATTTAAGATACAAAACAGATGAACATAAGGGAAAGGAAGCAAAAATAAAAACAGGGAGGTGGGCAAGACATAAGAGACTCCTAAATATAGAGAACAAAGTGAGGGTTGCTGGAGGGGTTGTGGGGGGAGGGATGGGCTAAATGGACAAGGGCATTAAGGAAGACACTTGTTGGGATGAACACTGGGTGTTATACGTAGGGGATGAATCGCTGGACTCTATTCTTGAAATCATTATTGCACTACATGCTAAGGAACTTGGATGCAAGTTAAAAAATAAAATAAATAAATGAATAAAAAGAAGTACCACCAAAAATTAGTTGGAAAAACCCTGCATATCCTACAATTACCCCACTCTGAAGATTCACGATGCAGGTGGTCCCATAAAGAAGAGTCCTGAGATTCTTCCATACATTCCTCTTAAAGTTGAATAAGACACCATTCTGAAATTAATTTGAATGGTGAACACTTTTTTCTTGGTACACCTGGTGATAACTGCATCCTTTAGAGCTGCCTTCAACAAACCACCAAAGTTTTGGTCATAAGGCCCAGGTTAGGCCATCAGTTTCCCAAGCAGTGAGAACTCACTGATACCCTGGTGAGCTCAGCTCTGAACTCCACTGATGGTTGCAGTGTTTCAAGAACCAACCTAAAAAAAAAAAAAAAAAAAGAACCAACCTAGCCCTTTCTGAATTGGTCAGGAAATTCACAAAGAAGAGTCAAGCAATCATCTTAGTAATTAAGTTAAAATTGCAGGGGGATCATGACAACTAGATCATTTATATTGCAGATAGGCAGGCAAAAAGCTATCTTTAAAATGTGTTCACTTCCTCCCACCCACACGTGATCTGATTTCTTTGAAGTGAAATGTATCACTGTTCATTATATTCCAGATTGACCATGTGGGGAACTGAAGCCGTATTCTACTTTTGGCCATCTTCTGTATTCTCAGAAAACAAATGATATTAACAAGAGGCTCTCCACAACTCTGAACGTCACTTGTAGTAAGAAAACGCATGACTCAGAGAAACCACACTGCCTTAAAAGAATCGCGTAATCATCCAATCATCTTGATGAGTTCTCATCATCTTGATTTATTTAAAACCCTCAGCCCCCATCCAAATAACAGATTGAAGTCTAAGCCTCTCCTTTCTTTTACTGTAATAATTATGAAAACAATGTTCTAGATGTGATAGTTCAGCATCCCCAGGGAGTATTTTCAGGACTTTTATATGCTAACTCCATAGTTCACACCATTTCTCTTCTATTTCCTCCTATAAAAGAGGATAGCAGATGAGCACCTGTTTAAGATAGCAGTCATCATAAAATTATGGAGACTGGTGTTCGAGCTAAGGCCTGAAGATGGACAGGAATTTGCTGGACCTATTGGGCAAGACATCAACACTTTGGCATTATTTTTTTTCTTAATAGTAAAAAGTACATATTTCATATTTCATACAGAAGTGACTTTGAAATGAAATAATGCACGTGAAGATCTTAGCATTTTAGAAAACACTCATTAAGGGTTCAGTTTCACACTCACTCGGGTATCTAATATCTATTATATTGACTCCGGAGGCAAGAAAGATCCCATTTTCACAGCTTTTCACAGAAATAAGACCCAAAAAACTTAACACCAAGCACCACCAGCGTCTTTGCCACAGTTTACTGTATCAACTGTATCAACTCCCTTCAACTTGACACAGTCTCTGTGAATTTCAGCACAGAGATGGGAGATAGGAACCGAAACGATTCATTCCCCAGGGAATAAAGGAGACTTCACTAGCTATGGGTCACCTGGAGACCACGCCTCCGATTTGGTTTTTACTGGCCCCAAGTTGAATGGCTGCATATGGCAACAAGAACAAAGGACTATATAGAACGCTAGGAACATCCCAATTTAATTAAATTACTTAATAAGCTTAATTTTACAGTATTAAGTAATTTTGGGGGGTGCTTGGGTGGCTCAGTCAGCTGGGCGTCTGACTCTTGATTTCAGCTCAGGTCGTGATCTCACCGTTGGTGGTTTCCAGCCCCACATCCGGTTCTGCACTGATAGTGCCGAGCCTGCTTGGGATTCTCTCTCTTCCTCTCCCTCTCTGCCCCTCCCCTGCTTGTGCTCTCTCTATAATTAATTAATTAACAAACTAATTTTTTGAGGAAAGAGACTATGGAAATAAAAATAAAGTATTTTTAAATGCTCCAGAAAAAAAAGTATTTGGTCCTACATTTGCCGATAGCCTCTTTGTACAGAGTCACAGAAAATTAGTCACACGGATAAAAAACAAATCGCTTTCTGAAAACAATTTAAGCACAACTATTGTTGGATAAGTTTAGTGTAAGCGACAAAGGTGTGAAGAAAGAATTAATATGGTTATGCTAATAAAATACATTTGCATCACAATTTTAAAGTGCAGGGTCAGTCCTGAATTTGAGTTAAAAGTATATATCCAGGACCCCGTGGACAGTGGTGCAAAGGGACCCAGGGCCGGCGCTCCGGCCCGAGGGTTCATCTCAATGAATAACTTAAATGACACCCCCCCCCCCCCCGGACTGGAATATCTGGCCTAATTTCAGGGCTGCTGGAGGTAATGGAAGCAGATGAAATCACGCCCTGTTGGTTCCAATGCTGGGATTGGCTGCTTTTCGTTGGATTTGGTCCAGGTAATCCCAGAAAGAGAAAAAGAGAGAGAAGGGTACCGTCAGTGAATGACCGCTTTCCATCGGGATCTTGAAGCCAAGTACCACGCGGTGATCTCAGAAAGCAGGCATGCAGTCGCTCACTGGTCTGTGGAACTTGAAGAGGAGCAGAATGAGAACGACAAGTTAATAAGAAGCCTGCATCCTCAGGGGTAGAAGAAGAGAAGCTTCTGAAAGAGGAACTGGTTCAGATTGTGCAAGAAAAGAGATAGTTGCAGCCCTTGAGCAGTGCTACCTGAGCTTCCTGGAAAGGGAAGGCAACTGGCAAAAGAGGGCCAGGTTTGCGCCAAAAGAGTCTGGCAGAGAGGGAGAGAGAGAGAGAGAGAGGGCGCACAAATGGGGGAGGGGCAGAGAGAGGGGGAGACACAGACTCTAGGCTCTGAGCTGTCAGCACAGAGCCTGATGTGGGGCTCGAACCCACGAACTGAGATCATGGACCTGAGTCAAAGTCACACATTTAACCACTAAGCCACCCAGGCATCCCAAAGAGTCTGACGCTCCTAGGGAAAAACAGGGCGTGTACCGCAGCCTGCTCCCGTCTGGTGGCAGGTGGCTGGAAATAGATGACTTACTGGTCGGAGGCTCCGCTGACCCCATTAGTGCCGACCTGCTGGCCCACCCGACATACTGAAGCACCACACATATTATGGCAATGCCTAGAACACCGACAAACCAGGATGGGAGACTCACGTGGCTGTATCTCAAATAGTGGCAACTGGTTGTTGAATTTGAACAAGGGTAAGAGAGTCGAGAAAGCCAGGCGAGAGAAGTAGGGCAAGAGTGAAGTCGAAGTCCTCGGCGCTGCGTTGGGGGTGGGTATCCACATTTGCTCATTTCCTCCTGCCATGTTCTGAGACCGACACAGGGTTTCTTCCTTGACCTTCTTCAGCGATTAAGGATTCAGTTTCTTAGGATAATTGTTTTTAAGTTGTAATATTTTATTAAGCCAAACAGTATGACCTCATATCTTAGCTGTAGGGTAAGATTGTTTTTAAGAAAGTCAAATGTAGCATTGATCCTCACTGACAGTTTTCTGTTTTTATCACTCCCCAAATAAATAAATGAATAATAAATAAATAAAGTATTGATCCTCACTGAACGTTTTCTGTTTGTTTTTATCACTCCCTAAACAGATTCTGTTTTCTCTTCAAATTACTTTTCTCTCTCCTAGAATTACTTTTAGAAGCCTTCAGGTAATGGACAGAACTGCCTAATGATGACAACAGAAAATAGTAATATTATCGAGGTTTCATGACGTCAGTGAAGGTGTCTCTCAACAAAGGGAAAGAAAGTGTTTCTTGTATCCAGTAGGGATTTGGCTTGTGTCTGTATTTAGTAAGCACATATTATTTATTAGCAATGACATGTAATAAAAAATACTTACCATTAAAAATTTTTTAAAGTATATATCCATAACATATTAATTTTTAAAAATTAAAAAATTTTAAATCAGCTTCTTCCAGCTGAACAATGACCATCCTTAACATGGTGACTGTAGTCTTGAAATGCTATTTTCCACTAAGAGAAAGCCAAGTTTCTCATAAAAACAGATGACTTCATGTCTGGGGGAAGGAATCTGGAATGAACCTCAAATCACTCCAAATAGCAAGGAAGTTATCAAATACTTCCAAGATTGTGTCTGAAATACTCAGAAGTCAACTTGAAGAGTCTTTCTCTGGTCAAAAATAATATTATTTGATCTTTAATAAATCAAAAAATAATAAAAAAGAAGAATTCCAATGTATTGCCACCCATCCAATATTTAAATCCATGAGTTTATAATGGCATTATAAGAATTAATTGAGGGGCACCTGGGTGGCTCAGTCAGTTGAGTGACCGACTTCGGCTCAGGTCATGATCTCACGGTTTGCGAGATTGAACCCCGCGTCAGGCTCTGTGCTGACAGCTCAGAGCCTGGATCCTGCTTCGGATTCTGTGTCTCCCTCTCTCTCTCTCTGCCCCTCCCCGTCTCATGCTCTGTCTCTCTCTGTCTCAGAAATAAATAAACATTTAAAAAAATTTAAAAAAAAAGAATTAATTGAACGACCTTACCAGAGTTACAGAGAACAAATGCACTAATGTTTGATAATCAGTAAGTAAATTGAAAGAATCAAGTATATAACCTGTGTTTCTTAGATGAAATGTTACTGGTACAATAGTTGAGAGGAAGAATCTCTTATTAAAAGTATCCCAGCAGGTAAATGACAAGGAAATTATACAATCACAATATCAGCATTTTGGGACCCAGTGAATTAATGAATCTAGTCATCGAATACCCCACCAGTGGCCACCAGCATCACAAAAAGAGAAAAACTGTAATGGAGTTATGTAGCTTCTGGGTAATGAAGTTCTTACTAATGAAAAGAAAAATAAGTCACAAGATGAATCATTTTGAACAGAATTTTGGCTGTTGAAAGGATTCAGAGCATAACAAAAGCTAGAGATAAAATTACATATTAAGACAAATTACCATAACTTAAGAATACCAAAGGTAGAAGGAGTATCTTAAAAGAGTCCAGAGAGGGGTGCCTGGGTGGCTCAGTCAGTTGAGCTTCCGACTTCAGCCCAGGTCATGATCTCACGGTCCGTGGGTTCGAGCCCCGTGTCAGGCTCTGTACTAACAGCTCAGAGCCTGGAGCCTGTTTCCAATCCTGTGTCTCCCTCTCTCTCTGCCCCTCCCCCAGTCTCACTTTGTCTCACTCTGTCTCTCAAAAATAAATAAATATTTAAAAAAAATAAAAAAAAAAAGAGTCCAGAGAAAAAGAACAAATCTCCTACAAAGAAAGAAAAATCTGATTTACCTCATCTTTCTCAATAGTAACACTGGGTGCAAGAAGACAGTGGAATAATATTTTTTTTTTTACCTATTAAAAAAGTATTTGGAATCTAACATTTATATCCAGCCAAACGGTCTTTTACATACAAGAACATTATAAGAATATTCTACCCCAAGAAATCTATCACTGAAAATACAAAGAGGTCCTTAAACATATGAACAAATACAGCCAAGTGCTGCCAGAGATAGGAAAGAGGAGAATCAAACATTTTAATAAAATGTATTGTTCTATAAAATGACCCAAGGCCTTTAGTGAAGTTCATTGTTGTCTTGAAAAACCTAAGACCAAAGAAATTCTTAAAAGAATTTCTGTAACAGTCTAAAAGTTAATTCCAGACCATAGCAACATGGAGCACAGAGAGGTAAAAAGCAAAACAAAAAAAACAAAAAAAACAAAACAAAACCAAAAAAGCAACTAAGAACGTGCTAACCAAAGGGCACCTGAGTGGAGCAGTTAAGCGTCAGGATCTCCGGGTTTGGTTCGAGCCCTGTGTCAGGCTCTGTGCTGACAGCTAGGAGCCTGGAGACTGCTTTGGATTCTGTGCGTCCCTCTTTTTCTGCTCCTGCCCCATTCACACTCTGTCTCTCTCTTAAAAATAAACATTAAAAAAAAAAAAATGTGCTAACATTGCTTGTCTCTTTTAGGAGAAGTAGAGATAGACACTGAGAAGCATGTTAGTTATTACTTATGCTTGTCAAATATTCTAGGTTTACTGTCTTCTGATCATACGGGACGATTTTCCTTTTTAGTCACTGAAGAGAAGTAGAGCTTTGTGGCTCATTTGGCCAGGATTACGTGACATGTGTCACTTTTGGGTCAAGGTATGTACTACTGATGAGAGACCCTCCAGAGCACTCTTTCCTCCAGGGTCATTGCCATTTTTCCACGTCGTGGCTGCTCCATGTGTCAGATAGAGCCTAGCCAACTAGAAATTGATATGCAGCATGAGAAAGAAACATGTTTGTTTTGTTTTGGTATAACTGTTTTTCACAGTATAATACAGTCTATCCCAATACAATGTCTAAGAAATTAGTAAACACAGGGGAGCCTGGGTGGCTTAGTCGGTTAAGCGACCGACTTCAGCTCAGGTCACAATCTCGCGGTCCGTGAGTTCGAGCCCCGCGTGGGGCTCTGGGCTGACGGCTCGGAGCCCTGAGCCTGCTTCCGATTCTGTGTCTCCCTCTCTCTCTGTCCCTCCCCCGTTCATGCTCTGTCTCTCTCTGTCTCAAAAATAAATAAACGTTAAAAATAAATAAATAAATAAATAAAAACAAATTAGTAAACACAATAATCACAAGTATGAATCTGAGATTAAGAGTACCCACCACCATAAGACAAAAATACAACGTAACTTTTTAAAATAAGAAAACAGTTTGATTAATCTAATGAAAAGCAGGAAGCAATTGTTAAAAAGAAATAAAATGGAAACAGAGTACGCTGAAAATATGAAATAAGATGACAATGATGTGTATAAAATAATCACAATAAATAGGAATGGGTTAAACTTACTATTAAAAAAAAAAAAACAGAGACCAAAAAACAAAACAAAACAAAACAAAACAAAAAAAGAAACCTAGCTGGACCAAAGGCTGTTGTCTACAAGAGACATACAGAAAACAAGCAGAAAAATCAAAAAATTTGAAACAATGAAATGAAATCAAAAACGAAACAAAGAAAAGATAAAAGAAAAAAAAGATTCAAGCAATATGAGCTAAAAGAAAGCTTGAGTATCAATTTGAAGTTCTAATAAAATAGAATTCAATGCAAAATAATATAAGTGAAGAAGAAGAATATTACATATTGTTAAAAGGAACGATAAAAGAAGATTTAATCATAATAGTGGAGAGAGATTAAAAATATATGAAAGAACAACTGACAGATGTAGAGGGGGAAATGGGTAAATCAAAATTTATAGCTGGAGGTATTAGCACATTTTTCTGAACTGGCACATTAAGCACACTAAAAATAAGCAGAGAGATCAAATATCTCAACAATCCAATTAATCAGTTAAGCCATTCTTATTCACACACGCAAAGAATTCTCTTCTTTTTTTACTTCTCTAAACCTTTTTTTTTTATAACTCAATAGACATTATTTTTTAAATAGTTTTAGTTTCACAGCTACATTGAGTGAAAATACAGTTACCACATATTCCCTCTGGAAACATACACACAGCCTTCCCCACCATGAACATTTCGCACCAGTGTGGTACATTTATTAAAATCAATGAATCAACATTGACATACTATTATCAATCAATGTCCATAGTTGATATTAGGGTTCACGCTTTGTGTTACACTGTAATGTTTTGACAAAGGCATAATGATGTGTATCAACCAAGAATAGACATAATAGTTTCACTGCCCTTCAATGCTCCATTTACTCATCCCTCCCGCCCCCTCTGAAACCATGGCAACCACTGATCTATTTACTCCCTTCAAAGTTTTGCTTTTTGCAGAATGTCATATAGTTGGAATCACTATACAAAGTCAGTGCATTGTCTTTTAGGTACACTGTCTTTTATGATTGGCTTCTTTGACTTAGTAATATGACTTTACGTTTTCTCCACGCCCTCTAATAACTTGATAGCTCATTTCTTTTCAGCTCTAAATAATATTCCATTGTCTGGCTGTACCATAGTTCATTTATCCAATTGCATACTGAGGGGTTGTCTTGGCTGCTTTTAGTTCTGGGTGAGTATGAACAAAACTACTATGGACAGTTATGTGCAGGTTTTTCTCTTCACATAAGTTTCCAACTTATTGGAGCATATAGCTTGGAGTATATAGTTACTGGATTCTGTGTAACTTTGTAAGAGAATTTCAAACTATTTCTGAAAGTACCCAGTAATAAGTCCTTGTATATATAGTCAGATGATTTTCAACAATGGTGCCAAAAGCATTCAATGGAAAAAAAATTTTTTTTCAACTACTGATGTTGGAAAACTGGATATCCACATGCAAAAGAATGAGGTTGGGGCAACTGGGTGGCCCAGTCAATTAAGTGTCTGATTTTGGCTCAGAATGGAGCCTGCTTTTGATCCTCTGTCTCCCTCTCTCTCTCTCTCTGCCCCTCTCCTGCTCTCTCTCTCTCTCTCTAAAATAACTAAACGATAAAAAATTTAAAAATTAAAAAAAGAATGAGGTTGGACCCTTGCACCACACACAAAAGTTACTCAAAATGAGTGAAAGACCTAAACATTAGAGCTAAAACCATCAAACTCAGAATAAAAGGGGAAAAGCTGTAGGACTTGTATTTGACAACAATTTCGGGCACATGACACTGAAAGCACAAACGACAGAAGTAAAAATACATACATTTAAGACTATTGTACATCAAAGGACATAATCAACACAGTGAAAAGACAACCTATGTAATGAGAGAAAATATTTGCAAATCACTTACCTGATAAGTGGATTAATATATTTGTATATAAATAACTCCGACAACTGAATAACAAAAACAAACAACCCAATTTAAAAATGGGCAACGGCTGGGGTGCCTGGGTGGCTCAGTCAGTCAAACATCCAGCTTCAGCTCAGGACGTGATCTCACTGTTTGTGAGTTCAAGCCCCGTGTCAGGCTCTGTGCTGACAGCTCAGAGCCTGGAGCCTGATTCAGATTCTGTGTCTCCCTCTCTCTCTGCCCCTCCCCCTGCTCACTCTCTCTCTCTCTCTCTAAAAAATAAACATTAAAAAAAAAATTTTTTAATGGCAATGGACTTGAAGACATTTCTCCCAAAAAGATATACAAATGGCCAACAAGCACATGGAAAGATACTCAGCATCACTAACCATTAGAAGAATACCACAATGAGACACTTTACACCCATTAGGACAGCTACTACAAACAAAACAAAACAAAACACACACACACACACACACACACACAAAAATGGAAAATAATAAGTGTTGTCAAGGATGCAGAAAAATTGGAAACTTTGGGCACTACTGGTGGGAATGTAGATTGTTGCAGCTGCTATGGAAAATATGGCAGTTCCTCAAAAAATCAACAATTGAATTACCATATTATGCACCTATTATGCCTTGTGAGCATATACGCAAAAGAATTGAAACTAGGTCTCTAAGAGACATTTGCATACCCATATTCATATGAACCCATGTTCATAATAATCAAAAAGTAAAAACAACCCAAATGTTCATCAGTGGATGAATGGATAAATTGTAGGATATGCATACAATGGAATATTATTGAGCCTCAAAAAAGAAAATTCTGACTCATGCTACAACACGGATGAAGCTTGAGACCATTATCCTAAGCGAAATAAACCAGGCACAAAAGGACAAATACTGTCTGATTCAACTTATGTGAGGGACCTAGAGTAGTGAAATTTATAGAGACAAAAAGTAGAATAGTGGTTGCCAAAGGTTGAGAAATGGGAGGAATGGGGAGTTATGGTTTAATGAGTATAAACTTATAATTTTGGGGGCGCCTGGGTGGCTCAGTCGGTTAAGCGTCCGACTTCGGCTCAGGGCGTGATCTCGCGGTCCGTGAGTTCGAGCCCTGCGTCGGGCTCTGTGCTGATAGATCAGAGCCTGGAGCCTGTTTCAGATTCTGTGTCTCCCTCTCTCTCTGACCCTCCCCCATTCATGCTCTGTCTCTCTCTGTCTCAAAAATAAATAAACGTTAAAAAAAAAATTTAAAAATAAATAAATAAATAAACTTATAATTTTGGATGATAAAAGGAGTTCTGAAGATTGATAGTGGTAGTGTAAAACAAAACAAAACAATATGAATTTACTAAATACGACTGAATGGTACACTTGAAAATTGTTAAGGTGACTAAATTCTATATATGTATTTTGCCACAATTAAAACTTGGTGTTTTTTTTTTTTGGAAAAAAAAAAACACACCTAAATTACATCTCAAAATTTATCAGAGAAAGCCAAAATGCACGTACAGGAAAATTGTTAAAGTACTTAAAGTGCTGTTTAAGAGAAATTCATAACGTAATGATTGGGGTGTATGGGTGGCTCAGTTGGGTAAGCATCCAATTCTTGATTCTGGCTCAGGTCATGATCTCGTGGTTTGTGAGTATGGGTCCCACATCAGGCTTTGAGGCTGATGGTGTGGAGCTTGCTTGGAATTCCCTCTCTCTCTCTCTCTCTCTCTCTCTCTCTCTCAAAATAAGTAAATAAACTTTAAAAAAACATAATGATTAAGAAAACAATCTGGCACTATCACTTCTCGGCCTTTTGGCTAAGATGAAGTAAAGAAAAAATCTGGCACTAAACAGCCACTAATTGGACGGCTTTGACTCTAATTAGCTTTACACTGGATAATTTGCTTTAAATATATTCATCAAGAAACTCAAAGGAGTAAACCATTCTCTTTAGCAATTGGAAAAAAGGAAGGAAGGAGGGAAAGAGGGAAAAAAGGAAATAAGGAAGGAAATAAGGGGGAGGGAGGGAAGAGGAAAGAAAAATACTAAAGATAAAGGTAGAAGCCCATAAAATGGAAAATAAAAAATGGAGAAATTAACAAAACTAAAAGGTTACTTATCCAAAAGACTAAAAAGATATCCAAATTTCAGCAAGACTCATCAAGAAAATAAAAAATTAAATTTAAAAAATAGAATAGGAGCACCTGGGTGGCTCAGTTGGTTGAGCGTCTGCCTCTTGATTTGGGCTCGTGTCACAATCCCAGGGTTGGGGGATTGACCCCCGAGTCAGGCTCTGTGCTGAGTCTGGAGTCTGCTTAAGATTCTCTCTCTTTCTCCCTCTGCCCCTCGCTCCTGCTTGTGCCCTCTCTCTCTCTCTAAAATAAATAAAATAAAACTAATTTTTAAATAAATAAAAAATAGGTTAAACGTGGGGCAGCTGGGTGGCTGAGTCAGCTAAACAATGACTCTTGACTTCAGCTCAGGTCATGATCTCATGGTTCATGAGATTAAGCCCCCTGTCAGGCTCTTCACTGACAGTGCAAAGACTGCTTGGGATTCTCTTTCTCCTTCTCTCTGGCCCTCCCCTGCTAACATGTTCTCTCTCTCTCTTTCTCTCTCTCAATAAACAAACACTTTTTAAAAATACAATAAACAGGAAGAAATAACTATAGTTAGAGATTTCAAAACAACAAAATCTCTTTGGAGTAACTATTTGCTAACATATTTTTTAAATAGATGAAATAGAAAAAAATCTTAGGCAAATAAAGATGTTAAAATCAATGCAAATACATATAAAAAATGTGAATGGGTAGATATGGAAATGCCCTACCAAAGTTGAAAAGAGAAGCATAGAATGTTTCTAAAATTACAAGGGGAAATTTCAAAGGCTATATATATTTCAAGGGTATGGAGACATTGCACGTGTCCTGAGGGAATAAGTATGGGTTTCATATTGGAGATAAGTGAGCAGCTTTAAAACAATATTGTGTTTGGGTGCCACTCCCATAGGTTCTGATTTAATTGGCCTGGAATGAGTATCGGACCTCAGAATTGTTTAAATCTCCTGAGATTCCAAAGGGCAAGGTAAGTTTGAGACCCACAACTCCAAGGAAAAAAATGTACAGAAGGATAATTTATGCTAATGGGGCACCAGGAGAGACAACATTGGGTGTGTCAGCCCTGAGAGGAAGGGAGGACTCATGACTCATGGGGAAAAAAACCTACCTGGTGGAATCCCATTTTCATTAAAGGGAAGGTATACCGTTGTTATCCAAAGGAAACTCTATCAGACTAATAATGTGTTTATTTTCTACACATAAATCTTAAGTAGAGGAGAAAGGGTGAAGTAGAAAACATTTAACAGATATCAGATAAAAGTGTCCTAAGGAAAACATGATCATTCTGAGAGAATTGGAAGACATTTTTTAAAAACATGGAAATTCTAGAGATTAAAAAAATGAAATATCTGAAATAAAATTTTCATTGGATGGAATTAATACTAAATTAGACACTGAAGAAGAATAGTTAAGTGAATTTGAAGACACAGCAATAGAACTTATCCAATTTTTTCAGAGAAAAAAAAGACTGAAAAAATGAACATGTCACAGACCTGTGGCATAATATCAAGTAGTCTGATACATATATTTGGAGTCCCACAAAAGGGATCAAGAAAACTATTTGAGTGAAAATATAATTAAAAATTTTCCAAAGTAGCTGAAAACTATAAATACATAGATGCAAAAAACTTAATGAGCCCCAAGCAGGACACACACACACAAACACACACACACACACACACACACACACACACACACAAACTCAAGGTACAGTGTAACCAAATTACTTAAAAAAAAAAAAAGCAATAGTAAGAAAATCTTAAAAGCAGAGAAAGAAAGAAAATACATTATGTACAAAGGAACAAAGTAAAGAAAGACCACAGACTTCTCATCAGAAATTTGGCAGGTTTCAAAAGATTTACATAGACATCTTCAATTTCACTTCTAAGAATTTACTCAAGATAAATGAAAACATGTGCTCACAAAAAGACTTGCACATAAATATTCATAGCAAATATATTCATAATAGCTAAATTCTTGAAACAACCAAAATGTTCATCAACAGGAAAATGGATAAACAATTTGTGTTACATTTGTACGGTGGAATACTAGTCATCAATAAAAAGGAATTAAACTTGCTGTTGGGAATGCAAGCTAGTGCAGCCACTCTGGAAAACAGTATGGAGGTTCCTCAAAAAACTAAAAATAGAACTACCCTATGACCCAGCAATTGCACTACTAGGCATTTATCTAAGGGATACAGGGGTGCTGCTTTGAAGGGGCACAGGCACCCCGATGTTTATAGCAGCACTATCAACAATAGCCAAAGTATGGAAAGAATCCAAGTGTCCATCGATGGATGAATGGATAAAGAAGATGTGGTATATATATATACAATGGAGTATTACTCGGCAATCAAAAAGGATGAAATCTTGCCATTCGCAACTATGTGGATGGAACTAGAGGGTATTATGCTAAGCAAAATTAGTCAGAGAAAGACAAAAGTCATATGACTTCACTCATATGAGGACTTTAAGACACAGAACAGATGAACATAAGGGAAGAGAAGCAAAAATAATATAAAAACAGGGAGGGGGACAAAATATAAGAGACTCTTAAATATGAAGAACAAACTGAGGGTTACGGGAGGGGCTGTGGGAGGGGGGATAGGCTAAATGGGTAAGGGGTATGGAGGAATCTACTCCTGAAATCATTATTGCACTATATACTAACTAATTTGGATGTAAATTTAAAAAATAAAATTGAAAAAAAATAAAATGAATAAAAAGGAATTAAACACTGATAGGCACAATAATATGGATGAATCTCAAAAACAGTATGCTAAGTGAAAGAAGCCATAGACAAAAGAATACACACTGTATAATTTTGTTTACATGACAGTCCAGGAAAGAAAAATCTAATTTATATTCACAACAGATCCATGGTCTCTTGAGGCTGGGGTTGAGAGTAGAATTGGCTAAGAAGCAGCTTAAGAGAATTTTGGTGTAATGCAAATGTTTTATCATGACTTTGTTAGAATGTATAAGGGTGTAAAAATTTGTCAAAAGTCATTGAAATGGACATTTAAAATTGGTGTCCCTCCCCCCCCCCATCCATATGTTGAAATCTTAACACCAATGTGATGGTATGAGGAGGCAGAACTTTTGGGAGTTGATTAGGCCATAAGAGAAGAGCCCTCTTGAATGGGATTAGTGGCCTCATAAGAGACCCCAGGAGTGGATACAGTGAGAAGACAGCAGTCTGCCATCTGAAAGAGGGCTCTCACCAGAACCAGACCATGTTGGCTAGACAGGACAGCTAAAGGGACACCATGAAAAATGGTCTTTGTTGCTCCTTTTCCAGCTTCTATTCTTGCTAGAATCTACACTTCCATCTTCTACAGCCTTATGAAACAGATAATGTATGTCCTCCTTGTAAAGATCAAGGAGTTAATAATGATTTCTTTGGAGTCTTCTGGCACAACAAGTAACATCTAAAAAGTTACTGGGTGGGTCGCCATGAAGTTCTCCAACACCCTGGCTCTGGGGCATAAGTGACTTTTGAAGGACACCTAAACACTTGTCTTTGTTCCTGGATGCCTGAGAAGACACATGCAGCATAACACAAGCCTCCATAAAAACTCCAGACCCCAAACTAAGGTAAGACTCACTTTTTTCTTTTCCCAGGTCCTGGATGTTCCGTGTCTACACTCTATGTCTTCAATAAACTCTGCTCTCACTTTCTCTCAGCTCACATTTGATTTCTATTCCACACAAAGCCAAGGACCCTCCTGACTGATCCTGTGGGACCCCGTCTGGGTCCTCAGATGCAGTCAGCCTGCAACATTGGAACCCTGATCTCAGACTTCCAGCTTTCAGAATTGCAGGGAAATATGTTCTGTTGTTTATAATCCACCAGTCCCTGGTTCTTTGTTTTAGCAGCCTGAACTAAGGTGTATCTTATTATATAAAATATGCCTCAATAAAGTTGATTCAAACAAGGAAGGCAGAGGTGCCTGGGTGGCTCAGTCAGTTAAGTTGCCAACTTCGGCTCAGGTCATGATCTCATGGTTCATGAGTTTGAGCCCCTCAATCAAGCTCTGAGCTGTCAGCACAGAGCCTGGAGCCTGCTTTAGATTCTGCGTCTCCCTCTCTCTCTGCCCCTCCACCACTCATGCTCTGTCTCTTTCTCAAAAATAAATAAACATTTTAAAACATTATTTAAAAAAAACAACAACAAAACAAAACAAGGAAGACAGCATGGTAAAAACCATTCTCTCTTCTCTGTATTTGTCCTCAATCCCTAAAGAAGAATGTCCACCAATACTTCCAATACATTTCTGGGTCTCTTCATTTCTCACAGTATCCTAGACTCTTGAGATGGGGTTTGATGCTTTCATTATTTCCGTTGTGAAGAATTAATTAAAAACCAGGATCTAAGTGTCCCTTTTCTCTCTGGGCTCTCTACAGGAAGGTGAAAAAGAGGACTTTTTCTGCATCCAGCCTACACCCCTCTCCCCAAACAGATTTCCATTTCAGACCTGACGCTGAGACAGTAATAGGAAACACTTTTTAGCTGCAAATCCCATCCACATTTTCCAGTACAGCTTTACCAGAAATAAAGCTGGTATTCGGATTCCTTCCTGATTCCTTTGTCTATTTCATAATTTCCCTAAAACCCAGAGAGTAGAGGGGTGTTACTAATAATCATCTTAAAGTTCTAAGAAATAGGATTTGATAATAGACGAGAGGGTGTAGTATAAGCACCTGACAGTTTGGGTTTTATTTTTATGGTAATGCAAATGGCCGACTTAAGCTTTTGACTGAAAACCATCCACCTCAAAGATGGCTATCTCAAACACATTGCCAACAACGTAACTAAAGAGGCAGGCCTTCTTTTGGCCACAATCTCAGGAGTTCCCTGGATGAAATCTGAGATTGACCCTCATACACAGAGGGCAAGGAGAGACTGAAGAAAGAAGCAGACCACTCCAGACTGGCAGGGGCCGGTTTTAAGAAGCCAGAGAACTTACAAATGAGGCTTGTCTAGGCTGGCTACTAGTAAATCGTCACATCTGCCCCCCAGATTTTGAAAGTTTGTATAGAGTCCTTAGCGGGGTTCAATCACGGATTCAGTCCAGATAGTCTCAAAAACACATTACTCACTCCGAACTACATCCTTAAATGACCCCAAATGCAGAATAAGAGGCAGAACATACACTCCGAGGACAGGAGAGGGACTGGGGATTTCCAATTGCCTGGGTCCAGTTACCAGGGCAATCAGTGGTCACATCTTGATGACCTCCTCCAATATTGCAAGCCCCCCTCACCAACCACCACCACG
This sequence comes from Panthera tigris, assembly GCF_018350195.1. Classification (NCBI taxonomy): domain Eukaryota; kingdom Metazoa; phylum Chordata; class Mammalia; order Carnivora; family Felidae; genus Panthera; species Panthera tigris. The sequence continues at coordinate 42,018,052 of NC_056666.1, forward strand.
TTTCCTTTGCTTTAGAGACCTGTGGTTGACTTAGATAACTGACCATTTGGCTGCTTGTTTTTCCCCTTCTACACTTCAAATACCACTCTTCAGTTTTAAATTCATCAGTAAAGAGATTAAACCACAAAACCCTAAAACCTCCCCACCCTCACCCCCAATAAAAGCAGAACCCTAGGCTTATACAGCCTCTCTTTGTCTCTTCCCCTGACCTCAATGTGTGGCCCCAGGCATGCCAGGACTTGAACTAATAAACACTTTTTTTTTTTTTTAAAGTTTCCTGATGGTTATTGCTGGGGGCATCTTGCAATCACAAAAAGAACCACAAAGGCTGGTCTGGACAACATTGATCCCAAAAGGGAAGATAGATGTCTGTGGGGACTTGCCATGGGTCCTTGTGAACTCCCCAGGCATGTCTAGCTGATAGCACCACTACTGATAGGCTGAGACCAGCACAAAACAGAGGGTAAAAAGAGGAAAATTATTGAAAACTGATTCTTAGATTTATAATTTTGAGCACCTGGGTTTATGTTGAATCCATCTACTTAAGAGGGGAGCTCTAGAAGAGGCAGTTTTTTGGTAAAATCTAGGGCCTTATTTCAACTTGTTAAGTTTTAAATTCTTATTTAAGATCTCTAAGTGAAACAGCAGGACCTACTTATTTGGAACTCAGTATGGAGATCAAACTAAATGAAAATTATACATTAGAACAAGAAGTCTGATTACGCACGACAAAGCAACATCTTTCAATAGGATTGCACTTCACAAGTGAGTCATAAAAATACCCTTGTCAAGGGTGTCTGGCTGGCTCAGTTGGTGAAGCATGGAACTCTTGATGTCAAGGTCACAAGTCTGAGCCCATGTTGGGCTTAGAGCCTACTTTAAAAGAAAAGAAAAAGTCAAATTTCCATTATGCAGAACTTCGATGAATCATGGGAAAAGAGGAAGAGGTTTATTTCTGTTACACTTCAGTATACGTTTGTTAGTCTAGAAAGTTTCATGTTTTTATAAACCACCAGAACACAACCCTCTCACAGATCACCTTACCCCTGTTCTCCCGCATTTATTCCATCTCATGTGTTTTAAGATTCAAATCTGCCAGCATGACTCTGACCGTTTAATAATAACTCTCTTCAACCCTAAATATATTGTCTTCTCTGTGATCAACCTTAAGAAGGAAAACTTTGCTATCTCAGAGCTTGTTTATTTTTGTTTAATTAATTTATTTATAGGCTTATGTATGTTTTCAATGTCCATTTCATTAACAGGTAAGAGTTACAGTTTTTTGTTTTTTGTTTTTAAGTAAGTTCTCTGCCCAACATGGGGCTTGAATTCATGACCTCAAGATCAAGAACTGTACACTCTAGAGACTGAGCTAGTCAGGCACCCCAGAGTTATGGTTTAAATCAGGGACTCTTAGGTGCCCCACTGTTTCCCTAGCACCAGAAAAATAGTAAATATTCAATAAAAATGTGTTCGCTTACAGGCTGTCTACTTCTCTGTATTTTATTATTCCTTGTGAAAATTCATGGGCCCTATGGGGTGCCTGGGTGGCTCAGTCGGTTAAGCGTCCGACTTCAACTCAGGTCAGGATCTCACAGTCCTCGAGTTCAAGCCCCACATCAGGCTCTGGGCTGATGGCTCAGAGCCTGGAGCCTGCTTCCCATTCTGTGTCTCCCTCTCTCTCTGCCCCTCCCCTGTTCATGCTCTGTCTTTCTCTGTCTCAAAAATAAATAAACATTAAAAAAAATTTTTTTTTAAAAACTCGTGGGCTCTTTGAGAGTTTCTGAGGTTTTTAGTTAACTAGTAACTACAAAGAAACATAAGGGATAAACTAACAAGGAAGGAAAATTGTCAATGCTGTGAGATATCTTAAAGGTCTTACAATAAAAACTCTCTCTTTATTCTTTGGCAAAAAGATACACTGATCTGTCTCAGTTCCTCATTTCATTTTCTTGCTTCCTGTATCTATTATTGTTATTTTTCACTTGTGGAGACTCAAATTGATTAATGAAATACCTATCCTTAAACAAATTTTTCTGTCTAGCACTTGACCTTGAAAAACTAAAATGGAGCTACCTTAGGTGATGATGTTATTTCTTTGGATTATACTAAAGTCTCAGAGATTTTTTTTTTTCTAACATTCGAGAAAATTTTTAGGTTGCCCAAATTAACACGTTCCCAATTCAGATAAGAAGGCATCACTCCATCCCCCAGGCCAGAGAATCTTGGTGCCAAAAAAGATCCCATCAGAGGAATTTCACCATCACCCCCTACCCAGGGAAAAAGAGAATGGGAGAAACCCAGCAGGCTTCCCCACCACAGAGATGTGCAGCCTTTGTTACGGAGGAACCCCACAGCCTTCACCAACGGGGATCCCAGATGATGGAACAGCCCAGAGTCCTTGCTGCTACATCTCCTTCCCAAGATGAGATGTCCACTGTGATGACACCTGTCCTCAGGGGCCCCAGTCACTGCTGTGCCCCATTCTCCAGGACCAGGATGCCACAACACCTTGCTATATACAGAGCAGAACGGCTGTGGCTCCACCCACTGGGTACCAGGTCATGCCTCCAATGCCACTATAATGGTGAGCTGCCGCTGTCCTGATTCCACCCTGGGATTCCAGTTCTCAGCTCTGACCAGTCATTGCCAGGGCCAGCTGTCACTTCTCTGCCACCCGTCCCCAGGGACCCAGGGACTCCCCTGGGTTCTGACATGTCTCTAATAGGCCACCACAAGGGATGTGCAGCTGCTGTCCTGTTACTGCCCTGGGGAAAGAGTTGGACTTTGACCAGCATGCCCAGACTGTGCTGCACAAACTAGAAGTAAACAAAAAATAAAAATCATTAAAAATTAAAAAATCAAATCAAATAACAGAAATTCTGGAGCTGAAGCTCCATAAAATGAATAAAATCAGAAATGAAACAGAGAGCTTCAGCAGCAGGCTCAATCAGGCAAAAGGAAAACTCTGAGAACCTGAAGACAGGTCTCTTAATATTATCCACTCAGAGGAGAAGAAATTAGAATGAAAAAGAACAGGGGCGCCTGGGTGGCTCAGTCAGTTAAGTAGCCAACTTCAGCTCAGGTCATGATCTCATGGTTCATGAGTCTAAGCCCTGCAACAGGGGCTCTGTGCTGACATTTCAGAGGCTGGAGCCTGCTTCGGATTCTGTGTGTGTCTCTCTCTGCCCCTCCCTCACTTGCTCTCTCTCTCTCTTTCTCTCAAAAATAAATAAACATTAGGGGCACCTGGGTGGTTCAGTAGGTTGAGCGTCTGACTTTGGCTCAGGTCATGAATTCACGGTTCGTGAGTTCGAGCCCCACATGGGCTCTGTGCTGACAGCTCAAAGCCTGGAGCCTGATTTGGATCCTGTGTCTCCTCTGTTGCTCCCCTGCTTTCTCTCTCTCTCTCTCTCTCTCTCTCTCTGTGTGTCTCTCTCTCTCAAAAAAAAAATTAAAATTAAAAAAAAATTTTAATAAATAAACATTAAAAATTTTTAATAAAAAAAGAATGAAAAATGAAACCTATGTTTCTTTTCTAAAGAAATCATATTCACATTATGGGAGTCCCAGGAGGAAAAGATAAGGAAAAATAGAAAATTTATTTAAAGAAATAATGAGTTTAAACTACCCAAGTCCGGGGAGTCACATGGACATTCAGGTACTAAAAGTGCAAAGATATCCAAACAGATTCAACCCAGAGATCTTTGCTGTGACACATCATAATAAAGCTCTCAACAATCAAAGAAAGGGAATTTTGAGAGCAGCAAGGCAAAACAAAGACTCATCACATACTAGGGAATTCCCAATAATGTTATTAGAAGATTTGTTAGCAGAAATCTTGCAAAACCAGGAAAGATTGGGATAATATATACTCAAATGCTAGGAAAAACAAACAAATGAATGAACGAACCCTGTCAGCCCAGCATACTTGACCTGGCAAAGTTGTCCTTCAGATGAAGAAGAGATACAGACTTTCCTGGACAAGCAAAACCTGAGGGAATTTATCACCACTAGACATGCCTTATGAAAATAAAAATGGCAAAGAGAGGGGCGCCTGGGTGGCTCAGTCAATTAAGCATCTGACTTCAGCTCAGGTCATGATCTCATGGTTCGTGGGTTCAGGCCCCCACATCAGGCTCTCTGCTGTCAGCACAGAGCCTGCTTTGGATCCTCTGTCCCCCTCTCTCTTTATCCCTCCCCTGCTCTCGCTCTCTCTCTCTCTCCCTCTCTCAAAATAAATAATCATTAAACAAACAAACAAACAAAGCCCAACTATATGCCGCCTACAAGAGACTAATTTAAGCTTTAAGGACACTAATAGCCTGAAAGTAAAGGGATGGAAAAAAATACTCCATGAAAATGGTAACCCAAAGAGAGCAGGGTAGCTATACTTTGATATAAAACAAAATACCCATTAATTTAAAACAGTAAAAATAGACAAAGAAAGTCATTATATATGATTAAGGGATCAATTGATCAAAAGGATATACCAATTGTGAATTATATGCATCTAATTTCGGAGTGCCCAAATAGATTACACAATTATAAGTGTATCTGAAGGCAAAAATAGGGGCACCTGGGTAGCTCAGTTGGTTAAGCCTCCAACTCTTGATTTGGGCTCAGGTCATGATTTCACAGTTTGTGAGATTGAGCCCCACACCAGGGTCTGTGCTGACAGCATGAACCCTGCTTGGGATTCTCTCTCTCCCTCTTTCTCTGCCCCTACTCTGCTTGTGCTCTCTCTCTCTCTCTCCCCCCACCCTTCAAAGGAAATAAATAAAAACTTTTTAAAAAATGAAGGCAAAAAGAGACAGCAGTGTAATAATTGTAGAGAACTGAATACCTTACTTTCAACATTGAATAGATCATCCAGACAAAAACCCACTAAGGAAATAATTAACTTAAACTACTTAGATTCTGATTTCCCTTCTGATCACCAGTTTCAGTTCTGCATGAAATTCCAAAATGGGGAGGTGAGTCCCACACCAAAAAGCAATTCTCCAACAGCATTTGAGGGTCCTAAAACTAAACTCAAGTCTGATACTGTCTAAGTGAACACAGCATCAGATCTCATTGCCCTTCCCTGCCCCAACCCCAAACTTCAAATGCAAGTGTTAGTCCAAGTTGTCACCTTGCTTCTGACTGATTGGCTATAGATCTGAGGTTCCCATGAGCCCCTCCTTGGGCTTGATTAATTTGCCAGAGTGACTCACAGAACTCAGAGAAACATTTTGCTTACGAGACTACCAGTTTATTATAATAAGATAGAGCTCGAGAAAAGCCAGACAGAAGAGATGTGTGCATAGGGCAAGGGATGGGGAAAGGACACAGAACTTCCATGCTCTTCTCCAAGCACACCACTCTCTCCAAATCTCCATGTTTTCACCAACCCAGAAGCTCTCTGAGCCTAATCCTTTCGGGTTTTTATGGAAATGTCATTATGCAGACACAGTTGATTAAATCACTGGTTATTAGTGATTAGTTCAAATTCCAGGCCCTCTCCCCTCCTTCAAGGATGGGGGGTCGGGAGGAGACTGAAAGTTTCAGCCTTCTAATCACACGGTTGGTTTTCCTTGCAAGCAGTGTCCATCCTTAGGTGCTTTCCAAAAATCACCTTCTAAATACACCAAAAGACACCTATATCATTTTCATCACTTAGGAAAATTCAAGAGTTCCAGGAGAAAAAGGCCAACTATATATTTCTTATTGTAAATCACATCACAATTACACTTTAGATGAAATGGACTTAAAGACATGTATAGAGCATTTCATTCAACAGCATCAGACTACACATTCTTATTAAGTGCGCATGGCACATTCTCCAGGACAGACCGTATGCCAGGTCACAAAACAAGCTGTAACAAATTTGAGAAGATTGAAATCATATCAAGTATCTTTTTCAACCACAGTGGTGTGAAAGTAGAAATCAGTGACAGGAGGAAAACAAGATGTATAGATACGTGGAAACTAATCAACACACTTTGGAACAACCAATGGGTCAAAGAAGAAATCAAAAGGGAAATCAAAAAAATATCTGTAGACAAAGAAAAATGGAAACACAGTATACCAAAACTTATGGAATGCAGCAAAAGTAGTTTCAAGAGGAAAGTTTATAATGAAAAATGCTTACATTAAGGGAAAAAGGAAAGATCTTTTTTAAAAATGTGTATGTATTTATTTCGAGAGAGAGAGAGTGGGAGAAAGAGAGAATCCCAAGCAGACTCCACACTGTCAGCCCAGAGCCTGATGTGGGGCTTGAACTCATGAACCATGAGATCATGACCCGAGCTGAAACTAAGAGTTGGACGCTTAACCAACTGAGCCACTCAGGTGCCCCAAAAAGAAAAATCTTAAATAACAACCTAACTTTATACCTAAGGAACTAAAAAGAGACTAATCCAAAGTTAGCAGAAGTAAGGAAATAATAAAGATTATAGCAGAAATAAACTAAATAGAAACTAGAAAAACAATAGAAAAATGAAACTAAGAGTTGTTTTTCTGAAAAGATAAAGTTGACATTACCAAAAAGAGACAGATGACTAAAATTAATTATGATTGAAAGAAGATGCATTATAACTGATACCACAGAAATACAAAGGATCATATGAGACTATCCAGAATAATTATACATCAAAAATTAGATAACTTAGAAGAAATTGATAAGTTCCTAAAACACACAACTTATAAGAATTAATCATGAAATGATAGAAAATCTTAACAGACCAATAATAAGCAAGGAGATTATATCATTAATTTAAAATCTCATGGGGGGCGCCTGGGTGGCTCAGTTGGTGAAGTGTCTGACTTTGGCTCAGGTCATGATCTCCCAGTCCGTGGGCTCAAGCCCCGCATCAGGTTCTGTGCTGACAGCTCAGAGCCTGGAGCCTGCTTTCAATTCTGTGTCTCACTCTTCTCTCTGCCCCTCCCCCGCTTGTGCTCGCTGTCTCTCTCTCTCTCTCTCAAAAATAAATAAATGTTAAAAAAATTCTTTAAAAAAATCTCATGGGGCTCCTGGCTAGCTCAGTCAGAAGAGCATGTGACTCTTGATCTTGAGGTCATGAGTTGAAGCCCCACGTTGGGTATAGAGATTGCTTAAATAAATAAGACTTTTTGAAAAACTTAAAAATTAAAATCTCCCAACAAATAAAAGCATAGAACCAGATGGCTTCACAGGTGAAATCGACCAAATCTTGGAAGAATTAATACTAACACTTCTCAAACTCTTCCAAAAAATTAAAGACAAAAGGACACTTCCAAACTCATGTTATTAGGGCAGCATTACCCTGATACCAAAACTAGATAAGAACACTGAAAGAAAACAAAATTATGGGCTAATATCCCTGATCAACATAGATACAAATATCATCAAAATACTATCAAACCAAATTTAAGAGCACATTAAAAGGGTCATACACTACGATCAAGTGGGATTCACCCCTGGGGTGCAAGAATGTTTGAACACATGCAAATCAAGAAATGTAACTAATACAGGGGCAACTGTGTGGCTCAGTCGGTTGAGCGTCTGACTTCGGCTCAGGTCATGATCTCACAGTTCGTGAGTTCGAGCCCCGCGTCGGGCTCTGTGCTGACAGCTCAGAGCCTGGAGCCTGCTTCGGATTCTGTGTCTCCCTCTCTCTCTGCCCCTTCCCCACTCATACTCTGTCTCTCCCTGTCTGTCAAAAATGAATAAACATTAAAAAAAATTTTTTTTAAAGAAATGTAACTAATACATTTACAGAACAAAGGGAAAAAATCATATCATTATTTCAATCAATATAGAAAAACCATTTGACAAAATTCAACATGGTATCTTGATAAAAATTCTCAAGAAATTAAATATAGAAGAAATGTTCCTCCACATAATAAAGGCCATGTATAACCGGCCCAAAGCTAACATCATATTTAACAGTGAGAGGTTAAAGGCCTTTCCTGTAAGATCTGTAAGATCAGAAACAATACAAGAATGCCCACTCCTACCATTTCTACTTAACATAGTACTAAAACTCTTAGCTAAAGTAACCAGGCAAAATAGTAATAATAATAGTAATAATAATAATAATAATAATAAATGAAATAAAAGGTAACCAAACCAGAAAGGAAGAAGTAAAATCATATCACTTTACAGATGACATAATCCTCTATATAGAAAACCCTGAAGACTTCACCAAAAAAATGTTAGAACTAAAAAATGAAGTTTATAAAGTTGCAGGATACAAAATCAACATACAAAAATTAGTTGCATTTCTATAACAACCAACTATCTAAAACAAATTAAGACAGAAATCTTATATACAATAACATCAAAACCAATAAGATTTAGGAAGAAATTTAACCAAAGTGGTGAAAGACCTACCCTGAAAACTGTAAGACTTCGATGATAGAAAGTGGAAAAAAAAAAAAAAAAAAGACAAATAAATGGAAAGATATACTGTGTTCTTGGATCAGAAAAATTAATATTGGTAGTGACCCCAAAATGGTCTGTAGCCTATACTACCCCAAATGATCTACAGATTCAATCCACTCTCTATCAACACTCCAATGGCATTTTTCAAAGGAACAGAATAAACTATTCCAAAATTTGTATAAAGCTACCAAAAAAAAAAAAAAAAACGAGAAAACAAACAAAAAACAAACAGCTAAAGCAATCCTGAGAAAGGAGAAAAAATGTAGAGGCATCACACTTCCTGATTTCTAGCTATAGTACAAAACTACAGCTAGAAACAGTATGGTACTGGCATAAAAACAGGAACATAGACCAGTGGCACAGAATAGAGAGCCCAGACATAAACCCATGTATATATGGTTAACTAATATACACAATGGGGTAAGGATAGTCTCTTCAATAAATGGCCTTAGGAAAACTGAATATCCACACGCACAAGTGTGAAACCAGCCCCTTACGTTACACACTCACAAAATTAGCTTGAAACAGGTCAAAAACTTAAATGTAAGACCTGAAACCGTATAGCCCCTAAAAAAAAAGCATAAGGAAAAAGATCCTTGGCATTGGCCTTCGCAATAATTGGGTTTTTTTTGATAAGACACCAAAATCACAGGTAACAAAAGCCAAAATAAACAAGTGGGACTACATCAAACTAAAGAGCTTTGAACAGCAAAGGATTGAAAGGGAAAAGGAAACCTACAGAATGAGAGAAAATATTTGCAAAACATATATCTGATAAGGGAATAGTATTCAAAATATATAAAGAACTCATACAACTCAATACCAAAAAAGCAAATTTAAAAATGGGCAAAGGATCTGAATACACATTTTTTTTCAAAAAACACATACAAATGGCCAATAGGTATCTGAAAGGTGTTCAACATCACTAATTATCAGGTAAATGCAAATCAAAACTACGATATCATCTCATATCTGTTAGGTTGGCTATTATTAAAAAGACAAACAATAACAAGCATTGGCAAGGATATGGAGAAAAGGGAATCGTTGTACTCTGTTGGTGGGGATGCAAATTGGCATAGCTTTTATGGAAAATAGTATGGCAACAAATTAAGTATTAAACTACTATATGATCTAGCAATCCCACTCCTAAGTACATATTTGTAAGAATTGAAATGAGAGTCTCAAGGAGATATCTGCACATTTATGTTTATTGCAGCATTATTTGTAATTGCCGAGATATGTCCTTCATTGGATAAATGGACAAAGAAAACATACAATTGTGGTATATATACAATTAAATCTCCTTCACCCATGGAAAAGAAGGAAATCCTACCATTTGCGACAGATGGATAAATCTGGAATGCATTAGTGAAAGAAGTGAAATAGACCAGATAGAGAAAGATAAACACTGTCTGGTATCACTTATTATCACTTATATGTGGATTTAAAAAAAAAATTTTATAGAAACAGAGAATAGAATGGTAGTTGCCAGGGGCTGAAGGGAAGGCAACTTGGGTGACACAGTTCAAAGGGTACAAATTTTCAGTTATAAGTTCTGAAGTCTAATGTACGGTTGGTGACTATAGTTAATAATCCAGCATTATATACTTGAAAGTTGCTAAGAATAGATCTTAAGCATTCTTTCCACCCACACTAAAAAGGGTTCATTATGTGTGGTGATGGATGTGTTAATTACCTTGATCTTGGTAATCATTCTACAATGTGTATGTATATCAATACATCACATTGTATTCTTTAAATATATACAATTATACTTGTCAATTATTTCTCAATAATTTTTTTTTAGAAAAGAATCCAAACTGGGGACATAGCTAGAACCAGGCAAAGTAATTGAAAGTGATAGTCAATGAATTTTTAAAAAGCATATTTTAGGTCCCTGGGGGGCTCAGTCGGTTAAGCAACTGACTTTGGCTCAGGTCATGATCTCACGGTTGGTGGGTTCGAGCCCCGCATTGGGCTCTGTGCTGACAGCTCACAGCCTGGAGCCTGCTTCGGTTCTGTGTGTCCCTCTCTCTCTGTTCCTCCCCTGCACATTCTCTGTCTCTCTCTGTCTCTCAAAAATAAATAAATGTTAAAAAAAATTTTTTTAAATAAATGAAAGGCATATTTTAGTATTTTAAGAGCTGTTGTAAGGTCAAGAAGGAAAATAAAATCTGTAAATTATATTTTGAATTCTATTTGATAAACAAAGGAGAAAGTTACAGTAGAAATTGACATATTAAGACGGAAAGAGAAAAATATTTTGAGGGACATTTGTTCAACAGGCTGTATTGGAAGTAATGAAGAGATATCTCCATTTCATGTAAGAATTTATACAATAGACTACAATGAAACAACGACCGAAGGGTGGAATGAAAACCATAGAGGGGTGCTTGAGTGGCTCAGTCAGTTAGGTGTATCCAACTCTGGAGTTGGGCTCAGGTCATGATCTCGCGGTCATGAGATTGAGGCCCGCATCGGGCCCCACACTGGGAGTGAAGCCTGCTGAGGATTCTATCTTCTCCACCCCTGTGATCGCCCCACTTGCACTCTCTTTCTAAAATAAAAAAAAAAGTAATTAATTAAAAAAAGAAACCATAGAGGTACTCAGAGGTTTCTCCTGGGACCACCAGATCGTCCTTCTGTCAGATCTGCAAAATAAAGCAGAAAGTAACAATCCCCTCAAGCTAAGAGCTCAGGAACCCAGTTTCCTAGGAGTCTGGAGCATGGAAAGAAATAATTAACAACCTAAGGTTAATGATAATGGGTAAAATTTAAGGTGGGAGAATCCTAGAAACACCTGAACAAATGGCCGAATACAAACTTAGGCGGTACTGAGAAGTCCCTACTGCCCATCTTCCTATTCTCTCTTCTTGAATGGCAGTCTCCCTTTGCTGCCCTAACTCTCCCCAAATATAATACTTGCTCCAATTTTTAATCTCCCAGAATTATGAGTTTTTTAACCCTCCTAATTGCTCAGAAGGCTCAGTTATTTCTCTAATTTCATCTTTTTGTAACCTAGTGTCATGCTCTGAGCTCCATTACAGTACCAGAATTATCCAACCTTAGAGTTCTTTCACTCGTTTGCTCGCTTAATAGAACATCACTCTCAGAATCAACACCATTTCCTAATACTCCATTCTTAGTTTTACTTCTACCCTCCTCTGAAACTAAAAAGAAAGTAAGTTCTCACTTCCACTCTGAGGTTATTTTTCTAGAAATACTCTGCATGCACCCACTTGGTGAGGCATACCAGGAACCTCTTATGTCTGTTTCTCTGACGTTTTTATCCAGGAACCCTGGACTTGTTCAGAAAAATTAGACCTTTGTCGTCCTACTCTTAAAGGGAACTTCAGATATAAAATTCACCACAAATAAAGTAAGGGCTAAAGTCCCCCCGCTTCCAAAATTTAAAAGCATTTTCTTTATATTCAGAAAAATATAAGCATAAGAACATTCAAAAATAAAAGAATGTTAAGGACTTCTCCAAATATGTTCACATTCCCTGGTGTTTCCCATTAAGTTTCTCTATTCAATTACCATGTCGGATCTTGCAGAAGATAAGCATGTATATGACATACAGGTAATTCGTTTATATATCTTCCATGTATGAACAACCATTCACGTCTGTTGCTATTCTTATCATTTTCTTCATGATAAATTTCCATCGGAAGTTGTGCCCATGAAGTAAATGCTTTAGGAGGAAACATAAGTCATCTCATTCTAGAAAGATAAGCAACAGTTCAATTTCACAGATGTGAGTTAGAGTTTAAGGAAGGAAATAATAAACAGCATGGATCCATGAATATTTTGTAGTGTGGGATGTTCTTGCAAAAACAGAGTTCTTAAAGTTTCAAGAACCTGAGAAGATTGTTAATTAGCATTCATGAGTCAAGGTTAAGGTGAAGCACATGTTGGAAAAATATTTCATGATTTCCTTGGTTAACGACCAGTAGAATTACCAAAACAAATAAGGGCGACACAAGAGTTTTGGAATGTCAGGGGCAGGTTCCCTGTCTTTAGTATCAATGATTTGGTGGGGCTCTCTAACCTATGGGCCCTTTTTCTCACCCCAAATCATTGATTGAAGCACATTGTCAGGGGAGTAGTAGCGAATATACAGAAACTTGAATAGGATGAGTTTGTTTTTTTTTTTTCTCAGTGGGACTTGTCAAATGGAAGAAGAGTTACGGATAAAATGAAAACTCAGAAACAACCTGGAAATAGTACAAATTCCCGAAGGGTTCAGTGAAGTCAACAGCAATACAGGAAAAAGGAAGAGCAGACTCTGCAACGTCACCATCAGTTTTCAGTTCCCCTTGATAATGGAGGATGCAATAAACCAAAGGCTCGAGACTAATCTAAGGTCCAAACAAAAGAGCAAAGGCATCTCTCCAAGTCATGTAAGTTATAGACCAACTAACAGTCCCATTTTGCAACTTGCTTACCTATTCTTCATGCTCTTTTATTTTTTATTTTTTGAGTATATTTGACATACAACGTTACATTAGTTTCAGGTATCGATTTGCCCTCTGGGTACTGAGGGGAGGAGAAAAACTAAAAACAGGGGAGATGCCAAAGTGAAAATAAATTAAAATAAATAACAGGAGCACTTGGGTAGCTCAGTCGGTTAAGCATCCAACTCTTGATCTCGGCTCAGGTCATGATCTCATGATTCGTGAGTTCGAGCCCTGCACTGGGCTCTGCACTGACAGTGTGGAGCCTGCTTGGGATTCTCTCTCCCCTCTCTGCCCCTATTCCTCTCTCTCTCTCTCTTTCTCTCTCTCTTGAAATAAATAAATAAATGAATGAATAAATAAATAAATAAATAAACTTAAAACTAAAATAAATAACAACATAAAAACATGGGCAGGGTGCCAAATTAATATAAAGCAAGAGCAGATTTAGATGTGGCCTCAGGCCACAAATGGAGACAGCAAAGGATCTTTTGACTCTGACCAGGCACAAGTACAAAAACAAAAGAACAGGAGAGAAAATCCTCGGTAGACTGGCAAGTATGAAGGGAAAAATGTATACAATGTTCAAACAGTGAATAGTGTTCCTTGTGACTTGACCTCCTTTAAAAGGGTAAGAGTTCTTTCCTAGTTACACCTCTGCTGTTCTCAAGGGTAATCCATGAATCACTAAATTAAATTACCCAGAGCTTCTGTTCTCAGAAAACATCTCTGGATTCCTTAATAAAGATGTGTGCCTGCTAATTAGAGGAAAGAGTAAATTTTCTTGCTCCGCAGTTTGAATTGACAGTAACAAGTCTGGAACTAACTGTCTCTAGAAAATCTTCTAGTGTCATAAGTTAGAGCTTAAGAAATACTCAGAAAGCTTAAATTGCTGTCCAAATATGCGGTTGTACAATAAATATTAAATATTCTGTCTAAATCAATTTACCTTTACTGTTTATCCACATCGCTTTGGACTGGACTGGAAGAAATGTGACCTTGGTTATGTTGAGATCTTCTCTGCTGCAGAAGACTATCAAGTCTCCTCTAGTGGGTCAGTGCCAAGATATCGAAGAAGGTCAGAACAAGTCTCCCCCAAATGGGACTTTTTAAAAATTTTTTTTTAACGTTTATTTATTTTTGATACAGAGAGAGACAGAGCATGAACGGGGGAGGGGCAGAGAGAGAGGGAGACACAGAATCGGAAGCAGGCTCCAGGCTCTGAGCCATCAGCCCAGAGCCCAACACGGGGCTCGAACTCACGGACCGCGAGATCGTGACCTGAGCTGAAGTCGGACGCTTAACCGACTGAGCCACCCAGGCACCCCAGATGGGACTTTTTAATCAGTAATACTTGTCCATAAGTAAGAGCTCACTATAACTCAAGATAACCACCATAACTGAAGAGTCTGCTTCCTGGCCAAAAAAGCCTATGTGTACTTTCTCAGGCCTGGCCATAAGCAATCACAAAGACTTTACCTGGCAGGTCTCATGAGGAAAAGCAGCTCTTGCCACAGCAGACTTGGTGCACATCCAGGGAAGTCACAGTCAAGGACTCAGTCCCCTCAGGCTGGCCACGCTCTTATGCTTATTTGCCTTCCTGGCCCGGCGACCTTCATTTCTAGGTCTCTATAGCAAGGGTCTTCATCCCAGTTCTTCCTCAGGCATCTCTGCCAGGACATCCTGATCAGGGGAGGAGAAGACTTTGAAGATACTTTTCCCCACCCTGACTCAGTCGCCAGTATTTTCCACTACTAGCCTTTGTCCCTCAAACTCTCCTTGGTCCCTGGGTCTGTAAAACTATAGGAACCTTTGTTTCTAGGCTCTCTCAACAGTAGGATGCCTCCCACATCTGTGCTCACACACCTGATCCTCAACCAGTGTGCTGTTACATGAGGGAAAATGGGACATGGGGTATTCAGCACTTACTCTGATTCGGTCTCTTGTTTATACCAGGACAGCAAGTGATTAATGCTTCGCTGGTATGCTTATTTTGACTTGTTTTACTCAGCTCTTCCAACACCTGGCAGCTTCGTTCTCTCGTCAGCTCTGCTGAGCCCTTAACAACACTCAAGGCAAAATTCAAAGGAAGTATATTAGTTCCCTGATGCTGCTGTAATAAATTATCACAAACTCTGTGACTTAAAACAACATAAATTTTTATGTTATAGCTCTAAAGATCAGAAGTTTAGAATGAGTTGACAGTGCTGTATTCCTTCGGGAGCCCTAGAAGTGAATCCATTTCTTTGCCTTTTCCAGCTTCTGGAAACCACCTACGTTCCTTGATCCATGGTCCCTACCTCCATCTTCAAATCCAGTAGTGTAGTGTAGTGTAGTTTCAAATCTCTCTCTCTCTCTCTGACTCTGACCCCTGCATTTGTCATCACATCTTCTTCCCTGACTCTGATCCCTCTACTTTTCTCTTGTAAGGACCACTTTGAGTCCATTAGGCCTACCCAGATAATCCAGGATAATCTCTCTGTCTCAAAATCCTTAATTTATTAATGTCTGCAAAACCCCTTACCCTATAGAATTGTAACATATTCACAGGTTCCTGGGTTTAGGATGTGAGCGTCTTTGGGGGTCCATTATTCAGCCCACTACAGAAAGGTTCAAAATACCTTCTTGCCCCAGTAAAATATTAGCTATCTAGACTTCCATATCCAGTCATTTGCAGAGTTGATAAATTAGACCAAGCCTTTCGAGGAAGACAACTATTAAAAGCCAAATGCAATGTAGTTTTAATGTCTTAAAACATCAATGGATTTGTCAAAGATTAATTGACCATATCATCGTGGGTTCATTTCTGGGTTTTCTATTATGTTCCATTGATCTATGTCTATTTTGGTGCCAGTACCATACTGTTTTGATCACTACAGCTTTGTAGTGTAACTTTAACTCTGAATTGTGATGCCTATAGCTTTTTTTTTTTTTTTTTTTTTTTTTTTTTGCTTTTTGCTTTTTCAAGGTTGCTTTGGCTGTTCAGGGTCTTTTGTAGTTCTCTACAAATCTTAGGGTTGTTTGTTCTAGCTCTGTGAAAAATGCTATTGGTATTTTGATAGGGATTGCATTAATTGTGTAGATTGCTTTGGGTAGTATAGACATTTTAAAAATATTTGTGGTTCCAATCCATGAGCATGGAATGTCTTTCAATTTCTTCACATCGTCTCCTATTTCTTTCATCAGTGTTTTATAGTTTTCGGAGTACAGGTCTTTCACCTTTTTGTTAGGTTTATTCCTAGGTAGCTTATTGGTTTTGGCACAATTGTAAATGGGATTTATTCCTCAATTTCTCTTTCTGGTGCTTCATTATTGGTGTGTAGAAATGCAACAGATTTCTGAATGTGGATTTTGTATCCTGCAACTTTACTGAATTCATGTATCAGTTCTAGTAATTTTTTGGTGGAGTCTTTTGGGTTTTCCACATCAAGTATCGTGTCATCTGCAAAGAGTGAAAGTTTGACTTCTTCCTTGCTGATTTGGATGCCTTTTATTTCTTCTTGTCTGATTGCTAAGGCCAGGTCTTCCACTATTCTATTAAAGAACAGTGGTGAGAGTGGATGTCCCTGTCTTGTTCCTGATCTTAGGGGGAAAGCTCTCAGTTTTTCACCTTTGAGTCTGATGCTAGCTGTGGGTTTTTCATATATGGTCTTTATTACGTTGAGGTAGGTTCCCTCTAAACCTACTTTGTTGAGGGCTTTTTTCATGAATGGATGTTGTACTTTGTCAAATGCTTTTTCTACATCTATTAAAAGGATCATATGGTTCTTATCCTTTCTTTCATTAATGTGGTGTATCACATTGATTGATTTGTGAACACTGAACCACCCTTGCAACCCAGGAATAAATCCCATTTGATCATGGTGACTGACTTTTTTAATGTATTGTTGGATTTTTTTTTTTTTTTTTGCTAGTATTTTATTGAGAACTTTGCATCTGTGTTCATCAGGGATATTGGCCTGTAGTTATCCCTTTTAGTGGAGTCTTAAGCTGGGTAATGCTGAACTCTTAGAATGAGTTTGGAAGTTTTCCTTCCTTTTCTATTTTTGTGAATCACTTGAGAAGAATTGTTATTAACTCTTCTTTAAATGTTTGGTAGAATACAGCTGTGAAGCCATCTGGCTCTGGACTTTTGTTTGTTGGGAGTTTGTGATTACTGATTCCATTTCTTTGCAGCCTACCAGCCTATTCAAATTGTGTATTTCTTCGTGTTTCAGTTTTGATAGTTTCTTTGTTTCTAGGAACTTCTCCATTTCTTCCATGTTGTCCAATTTGTTGACTTATAGTTTTTCATAATAATCTCTTATAATTGTTTGTATTTCTGTGGTGTTGGTTGTTATTTCTCCTCTCATTATGATTTTTATTTTTTTTATGTTTATTCATTTTTGAAAGACACAGAGAGACAGAGCACAAGCAGGGGTGGGGCATAGAGAAAGGGGGACACAGAATCTGAAGCAGGCTCCAGGCTCTGAGCTGTCAGCACCAGAGCCCGATGTGGGACTCGAACTTACGAACCATGAGATCATGACCTGAGCCAAAGTCGGATGCTCAACCGACTGAGCCAGCCAGGCACCCCTCATTATGATTTTATTTATTTGAGTCCTTTCACTTTTCTTTTTAATGTAAAGGAGGAAAGAATATCCAATGGGAAAAACACAGCCTCTTCAACAAATGGTATAGTGAAAACTGGACAGTAACATGCAAAAGAATGAAACTGGACCACTATCTCACACCATACACAAAATAAATTCAAAATGGAATAAAGACCTAAATGTGAGATAGGAACCCATAAACATTCTAGGGGAGAACACAGGCAGTAACCTCTTTGACATCCACCCAGCAACTTCTTTCTAGATATGTCTCCGGAGGCAAGGGAAACAAAAGCAAAAATAAACTATTGGGACTTCAGCAAGATAAAAAGCCTCTGCACAGCAAAGGAAACATTCAATAAAACTAAAAGGCAACCTATGATATGGGAGAAGATTTTTGCAAATTACAAAGGATTAGTATCCAAAATGCATAAAGAACTTAGAAAACGCAACACCCAAAAAACAAATAATCCAATTTAAAAATGGGCAGAAGACATGAATAGACATTTTCCCAAAGAAGACACCCAGATGGCTAACAGACACATGAAAAGATGCTCAATATCATTCATTGTCAGAACTACAATGAGATATCACCTCATACCTGTCAGAATGGCTAAAATAAAAAAACACAAGAGGGTGCACCTCAGTGGCTCGGTCAGTTAAGTGTCCACCTCTTGATTTCAGCTCTGGTCACGATCTCACGGTTCATGAGATTAAGTCCCGAGTCAGGCTCGCTCTCTCTCTCTCTCGCTCTCTCTCTCTTTCTCTCTCTCTCAAAGAAGAATAAGAAAAAGAAAGAAAGGAACATCAGGTGTAGGCAAGGAAATAGAGAAAGGAGACCTCTCTTGCACTGTTGGTGGGAATGCAAACTGATACAGCCACTGTGGAAAACAGTATGATGGTTCCTCAACAAAGTTAAAAATAGAACTACCCTATGATCCAGCAATTGCACTATTAGGTATTTACCCAAAGAATACAAAAATACTAATTCAAAGGGATACATCTACCCCAATGTTTATAGCAGCATTGTCTACAATAGCCAAACTATGGAAACAGCCAAAGTGTCCACTGACCAATATATACCAATATATTTGGTATATATATATTGGTATATATATATATATATATATACCAATATATTTGGTATATATATATTGGTATATATATATATATATATATACATATATATATATATACAATGGAATATTAGTCATAAAAAAGAATGAAACCTTGCCATTTGCAACAACATGGAAGAAGCTAGAGAGTATTATGCTAAGCAAAATAAGTCAGTCAGAGAAAGACAGATGCAATATGATTTCATTCCTATGTGGAATTTAAGAAACAAAACAAATGAGCAAAGAGAAAAAACGAGAGAGGGAGAGGCAAACCAAGAAACAGATCCTGAACTATAGAGAACAAATTGATGGTTATCAAAAGGCAGGTGGGTGGAGGAAAAGGTTAAATAGGTGATGGGGAGTAAAGAGTGCACTTGTTATGATGAATACCAGGTGTCGTATAGAAGTGTTGAATATTGTACATCTGAAACTAATGTTACACTGTATGTTAACTAACTGGCGTTTAAATAAAAACTTAAAATCAATGGCTAACAAGCACGTGAAAAGATGCTCAACGCTAATCGTTAGGAAAATGGAAATGGAAAATGGAAAGAAAGAAAAAAGGAAGGAAGGTAGATAGGAAATTGTGTTGGCAAGGATGTAGAGAAATTAGAACCTTTGACTCTGAATGGCAGGGATGCAAAATGGTGTGACCCCTATAGAAAACAGTAGAGTGGTTCCTCAAAAACTAAAAAAATGGAGTTACCATATGATTTGGACATTCTACTTCTGGGTATATATACCCCCAATAATTACAATCAGGGTCTGTAAGAGGTATTTGTATACCCATGTACATTGCAGCATTATTTACAATAGCTAAAACATAAAAGTAACTCAAGGGTCCACTAACAGATAAATGGATAAACAACATGTGGTATATACACACAATGGAATATTACTAGGTCTTAAAAAGGAGGGAAATCCTGACCCAGGCTACAACATGGAGGCACCTTGAGGACATCATGCTAAGTGAAATAAGCCAGTCATTACAGAC
Source organism: Panthera tigris (assembly GCF_018350195.1). NCBI lineage: Eukaryota > Metazoa > Chordata > Mammalia > Carnivora > Felidae > Panthera > Panthera tigris. The sequence goes on from NC_056666.1 coordinate 42,037,614, forward strand.
AAACACCATATGACTGCATTTATATGAGGCATCTAGAGTAGTTGAAGGCATTAACAGAGACAGAAAATAGAACGGTGGTTGTCAGAGATTAAGAAGAGAGGAAAATGGACAGTTGTGTAGTGAATAGAGTTTTAGTTTTGCAACATAAAAAAAGTTCTGGACAGTGGTTGCATAACAATGTGAATGTACTAATATTACTGAATTGTACGCTTAAAATAGTTAAGATGATAAATTCTATGCTATGTGTATTTTACCACAACAAAAAATTATCAAAAGTTTTTTTTTTTTTTATTTTTCAACATTTAAGTGTTACTGGTATAATGCGGTATACTTGCGCCAAGTGTGAAATTACTCGGCCAAAGTCAGATTTGCCAGAAGTACAGAGACTAAATGCAGAATTTGGGGGCCGCTTTTTTTTCCCCATGGAGCATTTGCCTATGTCCAAAAAGCTACTGAGATTTGGGGTTGTATATTAAACGGTTTTTCACAAACAGGAGAAGCAAAATGAATAAGTAGGTACTATTTCTAGGTACTATATACAAGACCTGATCTCTCCCAGCTGCCTATTTTTTTCTACACATATCTTAAGCTAAAGACAATTCTGGGCTTCAATTATTTCTCAAATAAAATGTCTGGCACATAAACATGCATAGTTAGGAGCACCTGGGTGGCTCAGTCATTTGAGCATCTGACTCTTGATTTCAGCTCAGGTCGTGATCTCACAGTTTCATAGGATCGAGCCCCACACTGGGCTCCACACTGACAGCATAGAGCCTGCTTGGGATTCTCTCTCTCTCTCTCTCTCTCTCTCTCTCTCTCTCTTTCTCTCTCTCTCTCTCGGCCCTCTGCTCCTCCCTTTCTCTCTCTCAAAATAAATAAATAAACATTTTTAAAAAGTGATGCCATAAAGATAAAAGGTTTGATTTGCCAAATAAAATAATAACTTTAACTTGTATTGACTTCAATATACAGGCATCTCTTCCTATATACAGTTCCAATACCCAGATATTTACTAAAGCATCCTACAAAATTCTTACCCAAAATTTCTATTCAAAGGGAAAACTTGCTGGAATCTGCATGCAGCATAGCAAAAACTAATTCAGGTTGCTCATAAACCCTGGCGAAACGTACCATGTACGAAAAGGACTAAATGTACTAACTTTCCAGTCCTTTCTCCAATTGTTTAGCTGTTTATAATCTTTCTTTCTTCTTCTAGACACCTTGAGGTCTAATTCATCCAGGCTCAATTTAGATGGATGATTTTTTTCTGACATTGTAGCAGTTTCATTACAAAGAAGGATGACATAATGCCTATTGTGCAACATTTACATATAAATGTTCCAACCAATAAGTACCAACAGATTAGTAATTTGTTTTATTAGTGTGATATATGATGCAGGAATCCTTTGTGCGCTGTGATATAGTAATTTATAATAAGACATAAGGTCAACATCCTTCATTCCTGACTCACAGCTCCCCCAATCCTTGTAATTCCCCAAGTGATTAGAGCGCATTAAGAACATTGGGGTGCTTGGGTGGCTCAGTTAAGTGGCTGACTCTTGATCTTGGCTCAGGTCATGATCCCAGGATCGTGGGATCGAGCCCTGCATCAGGCTCTGTGCTGACAGAGTAGAGCCTGCTTGGGATTCTCTCTCTCTCCTACTCTCTCTGCCCCTCCCCCACTCACATATGCATGCTCTCTCTCTCTCTCTCTCAAAATAAATTAATTATTTAAAAAAAAAAGAACAATAAGAGAAGCTTTACTTGTTGTGATGAGCACTGGGTGTTACATGTAAATGATGAATCACTAAATTCTACTCCTGGAACCAATATTACACGATATGTTAACTAAATACAACGTTAAAAAAAAAAAAAAACTGACACAAAGACGGAAAAAGTAAATAGGTCTTTGTTCTTCCACGTCGTCTAGTAGAAATGACAAACAAATAATCCTAATGCAAGCACACATGCCATATAAAAAAAAATTAGGAACAGAATATTATACGCACATAAAAAAACACAATGACCAGTCCTACTTAGGAAGTTTCAAAAGAGATATTTGAGCTGAGAATATCCTTTAGCATGAATTCTATCATGCAAGGCAAGGAATGAGCACTTACAGGAAATTTTGCCACACTGATTTCCTTAAGACAAAATTTTATAAAGGAAAATGTAAACTTTATAAAAGAATACAGTAATTTAATAATGAACAGTCACTGCATTCAGGGGAATTTCTTTAACATGAGTTATCTAATGTTGAATAATTTTCTCAGCTTTTGGTACAAACTCATCATTGCCCTGAAAAACTACTTTGGAAGTAATAGACATTTCTAAAAGGAAAGAGAAAACTCAAAGTAGAGATGTGTATTTCAACATTTGCCCCCTCTAAAGACAAACAAATCTTTAACTTTACCTGTCTTTTGTATCACTGAGATACTGAGAAGTTTATTTTCAATACCACTATCTCAAGATCATATAAATCACAAAAACTGTTTTAAAAGAGCTCAAGGTAGAATTTACAAAATCACCAACTTCTAGAACTAGAAGTGGTCCTCCGTCTGGTCTAAGGCCCACCAAGTTCAAATGTTAGCACCTGTACCCAGATCTCCGTTCACTTCTTTCTTGGCTGTCTCTTCCTACTTCCTCTGACCTATTGTCATTGATAATTACTTTGCAGTACAGTTTGGATTAGAAGACACTGATGTGATCTAACTGCCCCATTTTTCGGAGGATTCAACTTCAGAAATTCAAACTGAGGGGCATTACGTGACTCAAATCTACTTGCTTTCAAACTCAGGTCAGAGGCAAAGATAACGAAAACTAGAAAAAAATATCTCACACCGAGATCAGCTCAAGGCGCAGTGGAGTATTTAGTTGGGAGTTTTACATAGTGAAATGTTTCTTCGGCAAGCAACTTGAACTCAACTGTGTGAGTGTTTCAGGAAGGTATTTTCAGCTCAACTTTAGAAATAGCTAAAAGCTAGTGCTTTCTAACTACACGACTTCTGTTGTTCATAACAAACCCCTTTCAACCACATCTAAATTTATGTTAACGAGATGATTTTTGAAAAGCCCCTTGATAAGCTAAGGATAGAGGCTGGTTGCCAGTGATTAGAGGTTGGAACTTCAGTCCCCCCCCTTCACCTCCAGGGAGGGGAGAGGGGATGGAGGTTTAATTAATTACCACTGGGCAATGATTTACTCAATCATGCTTACATAATGAAGCCTCTGCAAGAACTCAAAAGGACAGGGTTTAGAGAGCTTCCCCTTGATATTCTTGTTTTGTGTGTGTGAACAAGAACACATCCATATGCCAAGAGGTTGGAGTCTCTCACATTTCATGCTCAGGACCCTCTGGACATCATTCTACACATTGCTTCATCTGGCTGTTCACTCACCTCCTTTAATATCCTTTGTAACAAACAAGTAATCAGTAAATAAACTGTTTGCCCAAGTTATGTGAGCTGCTCTAGCAAATTAATCAAACCAACATTAACTAACAAACATTAATATGAGATAGCTGTCCTGTGAAAGGACATTCGTAATCACTGCCATGGAACACAGACAGACCTATGGGAACGCTCGAGAAACTCTCTTGGAAAACCTGAATAGTGAGTATGACTTAGATCTTTTCCGAAGAGCGTGAGCCCAGGCTTCAGAGGATTTGGACAAGTTAAGGCCGCAAGACCAAAGCACAGAGGAGAGCAACATGATTAAAACAATTGCTTTTGGTGGTTATGAGCTCATTACCTGGTACCATTCTTCCTATCCCAAAGAATATGCATGACTGGGACATCTCTACATATGTGAATTCTGATTAAAATACATGAAAGGCCAAATGATACTCAGCTAACACACGGCTAAAAATGTGTATGGAAACAGCCACCCGGTGATGAGATATATCATCAGCCAACAGCTGTTGGCCAAGCTTTTTCTGGACCACAAGATATTACATTATGATGTGGAACCCTTTATGTTCCATGTTATGACAGAAGTGGACAACACCGGCTGTCACCTGATTGGATATTTTTCCAAGGAAAAGAATTCATTCCTCAACTGCAGTGTAGTATCCTTAGCATGCCTCAGTACAGGAGACAGGACTATGGCAAGGTGCTCATTGATCTCAGTTATTTGCTTTCCAAAACGGAAGAAAAAGTTGGTTCCTCAGAACGTCCACTCTCCAATCAGAGGCTCACAAGCTACTGCAGTTACTGGAAAGAAATGCTTCTCGGCTACCTGCGTTATCTCCAAGGGAAAGAGATTTCTACCAAAGAAATTAGCCAGGAGACAGCTGTGAATCCTGTGGACATTGTCAGCCCTCTACAGACCCTCAGATGTTCAACTATTGGAAAGGAAAACACTTAGTTTTAAAGACACGGGACCTGATAGATGAGTGGAGAGCCAAAGAGGTCAAAGATCCCCTCTAAAAAAAAAAAAAAAAACCATGGACCCAAGCTTTTTACAGTGTGCCCCTCCCACTTAAAGTGACCTGTTACTCTGAGCCTGCGAACCCCGGCAGCAGGAATCTCTACCCTAGGGATCCGTCTGTCATCTCTGGGGCTCTTGTGGTTGGTAAATACAGTATTTGGGGGGAAGACCAACCTCCTCAGGACTGTCCCGGCTCCGACCCTGGTGTATGTTGCAGACGTTAGTTCTGAGGAACTGTGATTTCGGCCTCAGTGAGGTTGCCTGGATGGGATCTCTAGTAGCCCTGAAGGCAGACACCTCACAGCACTGATCCATGGTGTTCTGTTTGGCACCGTACCTGTCCAGTCACCGGGTCCCCTCTTGCCCGGTAGCCCCATGAGCTTGTTTGTGTTGCATCTTCTACACTTTGAAATAATGCTTCTTCCTGCCTGGTCACCAGACTTCCAAATAATGGCTGCTGCCACAAGAACCTTTCCAATCACTCCTTACATGTGTTTACTTTTTTTTGGGAACAGCAGGGAAGAGGTAACACTTGTGAGTGTGTGCACACTGGGAGGGGTCCGTTCCCTTTGGATTTTACCTCACTTTGATTTCTTTCCTCCACTTTTATTGACAGCCTTGCTTATAATCAGTATCAAGCTGGCCAGAGAGCAATATTCTCTTAAGACTCTTCCAAGGACGAGTCTTGCTAACAGCGTATATAATCTATCGGAACGAGATGGAGAGGGCAATTAAGAGGCGGCGATTCAGTACTCCGAGTTCACCTGTGGGCAGTGTCTTGGCAGAAGGCAGCAAATACTTCTTTTTGCCTCGCCAGAAAGTACCCAGTCATAACTGCTTTCTTCTCTCTTAACTCCCTGGCCCCTTTTACGTTTGCAGGTGCCAAAATAACGTTCAGTCCTCCTTCATGCTGCGGGCGAACAGGTTCATTAGACTGCAGAAACCTTCTCCCCAGTACCAGTCTGATGTAGCACACCTCAGTTGCACCGATTTTTGTCTGAACATCCTTGGCGAGGTAGGTAGGACATGACCGCGAATGATTTCCAGATCTCTGCCCAAGACTCAGCAGGCCACCCCCGCCAAGATTTGCTTCTCTTTAACAGTGCCTCACCCTCCTTCTTGAACTAAAGTGCCCATGCCCTTCCAAGAACTCCTCCCCCATTTCCTTTTTTGGGGTTTGCCACCGTTCCCACCTATCCCCTGGTTTCCTATTTTTGGTGTTCAAGCAAAGCAAGAGATGCTGCCTTTAACTTCTGTCCAGCCCCTTACAACTTTTTTTTTTTTGATGGCTTCCATTTTCTTTTCTTTTTTTTTAACTTTCTTTTTTATTTTTTAAAATTTACATCCAAATTAGTTAGTGTATAGTGAAGCAATGATTTCAGTAGATTCCTTAATGGCCCTTACCCATTTAGCCCATCCCCCCTCCCACAACGCCTCCAGCAACCCTCAGTTTGTTCTCCATAATTATGAGTCTCTTTTGTTTTGTCCCCCTCCCTGTTTTATATTATTTTTGTTTCCCTTCCCTTGTGTTCATATGTTTTGTCTCTTAAAGCCCTCATATGAGTGAAGCCATATGATTTTTGTCTTTCTCTGACTGACTAATTTCACTTACCGTAATACCCTCCAGTTCCATCCACATAGTTGCAAATGGCAAGATTGCATTCTTGTTGATGGCCGACTAATACTCCATTGTATATAAGTACCACATTTTCTTTATCCATTCATCCATCGATGGACATTTGGGCTCTTTCCATACTTTGGCTATTGTTGGTAGTGCTATTATAAACATGGGGGCCCTTCCAACTTTTTGATGGGTAGCTTTTGATATATGACATGACACCCATCCCAACCTGGTGTCCTACAATACTCCACTGCATGTGGAACCCTCACATTCCTGACTCGGGTCATTTGTGCCTTTCTCTCGTCATCTCTGTCACTACTCACACCCACTGCAGTCTGGGGGGAGCTAATTTTAAGCATATTTAACCAGTTTCAGTGTCACTGTTAAAGTTTGTCTAAAAGCAACTTCACTGGGGGTTTTCTTTTTTTTTTTTTTAATTTTTTTTTTTTAACGTTTATTTTGGAGACAGAGAGAGACAGAGCATGAACGGGGGAGGGGCAGAGAGAGAGGGAGACACAGATTCGGAAGCAGGCTCCAGGCTCTGAGCCATCAGCCCAGAGCCTGACGCAGGGCTCAAACTCACGGACCACGAGATCGTGACCTGAGCTGAAGTCGGACGCTTAACGGACTGAGCCACCCAGGCGCCCCAACTGGGGGTTTTCTTAAGGGTAAAGGAACTTTACCGAAGCTAACCCTTCCCCACATGTGGTAGACAGCGCCGTTCCCTATCTATTCCTCAATAAAGCATGTTCTCTGCTAAAAAAAAAAAAAAAAAAAAAAAAATTAAGGTGAGATAAATGATTTTCTAGAAAATAGAAATTAAATTGATCAAGCCTAAAAATCGTAGGGGGAAAATGTAGTCCAAATAAACAGTCTTAAATAGGCAGCAAGCCCGGAGAACTTTATGGATAAACCTACACCAAACATCTAAGAAACATTTACCTACCTGCTACGGTCTGAATGTTTGTGTCCCCACAAAATGTATAGGTTGAAATACATACGGTATTAGAAGATGAGACTTTTGGGAAGTGCTTAGGTATTGAGAATGGAGTCCTCTTGCATGGGATGAATGCTTTATAAAAGAGGCTCTCGAGAGACTTCACATGTCTTCCACCACGTGAAGACAGTGATAAGGTGCAGGCTATGAACTAGGAGGAGGGCTCTCACCAAAATGTGATCATGCTGGTGCCTTACCTTGGACTGCCCAGCCTCCAGAACAGTGGGAAATAAACCTCCACCGTTTATAAGCTACCCAGTCTCTGGCAGCCCAAACAGACTTAAACACTACAGTACAGGTAAACTTACCCAAAGCTATGAACTACATTATTCAGATTCCCTTCCAACTATTGTCTTCACGAAAATTTTTCACCACCAATTAGATGAAACAGTGTGAGACTTGGAAGTAAACATAAAGCAGGAGAGATTTTCCTGCGGATGTTTCTGCCGATAATCAAGGTCATAAGTGATGCGTTTCCAGATGTGATTGGTAGGGGCAGATCGAGGATTCCAGTGTCTGGCTTCTTGTGGGTGGAGAGACAATTGTGGTGACAGTGGCATGGCAGCAAGAGCTTCTGGAATCTGGGACCACTGCTGCTTCAAAGTGATCCTGAATTCAAAGGTATCAGTCAAGAACTCCCAACTTTCATTAATCTAGACTTTCATTATTTTTATATTTGGACTTTGGGTCCACAAAAATGTTTTAATCATAATTGGAGATTCATAATACACTACCTTCTTGATATTCTTGCTTTATTTTGTTGTGTTTTTTTGCGTGTTTTTTTCTTAATTTTTTTAAGTTTATTTATTTATTTTGAGAGAGAGAGAGAGAGAGAGAGAGAGAGAGCAGGGGAGGGGCAGAGAGAGGGGGAGAGAATCCCAAGCAGTCTTTGCACTGTCAGCACAGAGCCCAATGTGAGGCTTGAACTCACGAACCATGAGATCGTGGCCTGAGCAGAAACCAAGAGTTGGACACTTACCCAATCCAGCCACCCAGGTGCCCCTGTTTGATGTTTATTATATAAACACCACTGCCCAATACAAAACCTGGAACTCTATTATGTGCCTATGTGTTCCTCCCAATCCCGGCCTACCATCCAATTGTAACCATTACATTGAGAGTTATGTTTATCTAACCCTTGTTTTGTTTTCACTTTTACCAGATACGTGCCTAAATAACATAAGCATACAATGCAGATGGTTTCCCTAGTTAAAGTTATCCCCATAGCATAACTCTTCATCCCAGTACCCACATTTCATAGACTTAGATCTCGCTCCACACAGCATTTGTTAGGTGATGTTTCATAGGAAAAATGTAGATTTATTTATTTTCCAATATGGTGGTAACAGTATAAGCTCACCATTTACCTACATCTCTTCCAACTCTTGGTGTTATGTTTCTTAACGTTAGCCATTAAAATGGATATGAAATAGTATATTATTGTGGTCTGGATTGACAGTTTTCAAATTATTAGTAGAGCCGAGCATCTCTATAAAAACACATTTATTGGATTCTGTATTTCCTCTTCTGTAAAATGTTTTTTTTTATTTTTTTAACAATTTATTTATTTTTGAGAGACAGAGCACAAGTGGGGGGGGGGGGTGCAGAGAGAGAGGGAGACACAGAATCCAAAGCAGGCTACAGGCTCTGAGCTGTCAGCGCAGGACTGATGCAGGGCTGAACTCACGAACTGTGAGATCACGACCTGAGCCGAAGTCGGACGCTCAACCGACTGAGCCACCCAGGCGCCCCTGTAAAATGTTTAAATATTTTGCCCAAATTCTGTCTTTTCTAATTGATTTGTGACAGTTGTTTATATGTTCTTATGCAGTATTAATACTATATTAGTTACAAGTATTTAAAATATCTTCAGGGCACCTGACTGGGTCAGTTGGTAGAGCATGCAACTCTTGATCTCAGGGTTGAGTTCGAGCTCCCATTGGGTGTGGAGATTACTTAAAAAAATTAAATCTTTAAAAAAATAAAATAAAATATCTTCTTGCAGTTCAACTTTTAAAATTTTTCTTTATAGTGTTTTGATGAACATGAGTTTCATATTTTTATTGTAGAAGAATTTTTAATTATTTTGCTTCTTGGAATACACATTTTGTATCTTTATAAGGAAATTCCACTCTGGCAGCCAGACTCCAAGATTGTCCTCAATGATTCTCACCTTCTGGTGTTCATACCTTTGGATAGTCCTCTTATTTATTTAAAAAAATTTTTTTTAATGTTTATTTATTTTGGAGAGAGAGAGAGAGACAGAGCATGAGTAGGGGAGGGACAGAGAGAGGGGGAGACACAGAATCTGAAGCAGGCGCCAGGCTCCAAGCTATCAGCACAGAGCCCAAGGTGGGGCCTGAACTCACGACCCGTGAGATCATGATCTGAGCCGGTTGGACACTCACCCGACTGAGCCACCCACGTGCCCCAGCCCTCTTCTTTATTATATCAGGTTTGGTCTGTGTGATCAATGGAATTGTGGTGTTTGGCTTTTGAAGCTAGATCACAAAAGACATTGCTGCTCTCAGTTGCTCTCTTGGATTACTTGCTCTGGTGGAAGCCAGCCAACATATTGTGAGGACACTCAAATAACCCCAAGGAGAGATCCCTGTAGTGAGGCACTGAGGCTTTCTACCAATAGCTAATATGAAATTGCCATGTGAGTGAACTTTCTAGGAAGCAAATCCTTCAGCTCTTGCCAGGGATTCCAATGACTGCAGTCCCAGTCACCATCTTGGCCAAAAGGGCTTTTAAGTGACATTTTGGTGAAAGAAATTTATAATTTTCAAAAGTTACTTCCTTATGAGTCTTCTAACAGACAAAATAGTACAGTCTCTGGCACAAGGAGTGTTTGCAAAAAGAAATATGAAGAAAGGAAAGAATGAAGTACCAATTAAAGAGAAAATGAAGGAAGAGTTCATCTTATCATTAGTGAAAAAGAGGAAACTAGAAGAGGGATGATTGAAGGCAGAAGGGTATCTGAATACTTCCACGAACCTCTGTGACAAAGATTATACATAAGCGTAAGAGGAAATTATCATTTTATGATAGGTCTTAACTTTAAAGGTGTCAGTGAATAAAGTTCCATTCAGAGATAAATCTTCTTCATCTCACATATTGAGTTTCTCTTAGTATCACAGAAAACATCATTCCAGCCCCATCCTCTGTTTTCCCAGAAAACTATTGAAGCACATTCCTCTGCAGAAAAATTGGGCTCATTCTGGTGCCATAATCTAAAGAGAAACAAAAAGGCAAAAGTCTTCTTCAATGAATGCATTGCGATTGATTAGAAAGTATGTAGGGTCAGGGTTGAACAATGAGGTTCAGAGGGACAGAACATCCCAATGATTGCTCTCCTCTTCTCATATTGCCCTCCTCAAAAACCTCAAGTGTGGATACATACCTTTACTCTTGTTCCTCTGTCACTCCCCTGGCAACATTTGTATGCAATAGAGTGTCCTTGGACCTTCCCCCCCCAGATTCTGATCTTCACTTTTCTCATCTATTCAGAGCCCTTATCCCAACCTAAGTTATTAAAAAAGTTCCTCTCTTAGTGGCCTGTAATAAAGGGGCTGCCTTATCATTTGTGTACTCCTAAAGTTTGTGTACTCTTAATCACGTTCCTAAGTTAGTTTCTCTATTCTCATGGATCAACACTAAACAAGTGTCAGGGAGAATGAGTCTGAATATAAGAAGTTACCCTGCTTCCAAGGACTGCAGTCTGGTAGGAGGTGAGGGTGTGGGTAGGACCTTATTTTTGGAATGAAGAAACTGGATTTTATTGCTGGCTTACTTTGATCTTAGAGAAGTAACTTACTCTCCCAGGTATTAGATTCTTCATCTATTAAAAATAGGAATCAAGGGCAACGTGGTGACTCAGTCAGTTGAGCGTTCAACTTTGGCTTAGGTCATGATCTCATGGTTTGTGGGATTGAGCCCACATCGGGCTCTAAGCTGGCAGCACAGAGCCTGCTTGGGATTCTCACTCTCTCCTCTCTGTCTCTGACCCTCCCCTATTTGTTCTTTCTCTCTCTCTCTGAAAATAAATAAATAAACTTCAAAATTAAAAAAAAAATAGGAATCACAATAAGGTCTCCAAATGGATCACGAGATTGTGTGAAAATCAAATGAGACAACGTACAATTAAATGGATTTTTAAGCCACAAATAAATAGTATTATTATATTATTATCCCATCAGAACTGAACATAGTTCTTCCCTGGATATTTTAAATCGTATTAACTGGAGAAAAATTTGATTGAAGTGTCTACATGTGTTTAGAGGCAGTAAAATGTAATGGCTGAGAGCGTCACTATCTTTGGAGTTAGGTCGACATGAAATTGAGACCTAGTTTTTCATCTTACTAGTTCATTGACATTGAGCAAGTTATTCAATTTTTTAACCCATAAGATGAGTTCTAAAAAATAAGCTTTCACGAAGTTTAAGTGATATAATACATGTACTTAGTAAGAGCTTACTGTTAGAATCTGTTATCATTGTTACAATTGTAAATATTAGCACTAGTTATCGCTACGAACAGAATTCCCCTAACTTTTCTACCTAAACAAGGCCCTATGGGTCATTAATCCAATTCGGCGCTCACCTGACATTTTCCTTGTAAGGTGTCTGATCAATCCATTGCCAATTGTCATTCCCTTGTGTATCTGAGAGTCCCAGAAAATAAGACAATGATTCATTCAGTTGCTGGACAAGGAAATTCTGCATGAAGAAAAGAAGGAGTCATAGACTGCAATTTCCTATAACTCTAAAGCGAAAAGAAAATGTGAGGCATGATGAACAGTCACACGACAGCACATTGGCCAAGAAAACAAGCCAAAACACCAACAAGATCACAGGAGGGGACGACTCCTAACCCACCCATCTCAGGCAGAATTTATTCTTTTTTTTTTTTTTTTAACCAAGAGACAGAATTCTTTTAAAATTACATGTCAGTTTTTGTACTTTTAATCATTTTTTAATTTTATAAGTTCAGAGGTGTTTCATCTCATTTCTGATTGTTTACCAGTGAAATCACATTTGGGTTATCAAAATTTACATTTCCCTATTCTCCTAAGAAGTACTTCTCTAGGAAGTGGGAAATTATCTGTAAAAGTTAAACATAAAGGAGTGCTGACTGGGTTTTAACAGTCGTGATTTTAACAGAGAGAGTGCATGCGAGTGGAAGAGGGGCAAAAAGAGGAAGAGCGAGAATCCCCATTAGGTTTCTCTTGGGATTGTCTCTCTCTCTCTGCCCCTCACCTGCTGGCTCTGACACTCTCCCTCTCAAAATAAACAAATAAACTTTAAAAAATAATAAAAGGGGCGCCTGGGTGGCTCAGTCGGTTAAGCGTCTGACTTCAGCTCAGGTCATGATCTCGCGGTAGGTGAGTTCAAGCCCCGCGTCGGGCTCTGGGCTGATGGCTCAGAGCCTGGAGCCTGCAGCCTGCTTCCGATTCTGTGTCTCCCTCTCTCTCTGCCCCTCTGCCATTCATGCTCTGTCTCTGTCTGTCTCAAAAATAAATAAAACGTTTAAAAAAAAAATTTTTTTTAAATAACAAATAATAAAATAAAATGGCATCCTTTTGCAAAGAGCTAGGATTGTTAACTGTTATAAAATAGGTTGGCACTCGTTGCCCAAGACTGGTTTTCCTTGGGTTTTTGCTAAAACAACCTTAGCAGTTTCCTCCATTGAAAACAACTCACGATTGCAAATGCCACTATCTCGCAGATATTCGAACTTTTCGTTTCAGCTTAGCCATATATTGTATGAATGTATTAATCTTAGCAGAATGTTTTCTATGCCTCTATTCCAGTGAATAGACTAAGTACCAGATAAAAGGAGTAATTTTTAAAATATTAATTCTAAAGACTTCTAAAAAGACAAAAAAAAAAAAACCCATAATGGTCTAAATCACTTATCCAGAAGATATACATATTGTACTTTAATTCCATATCACTTTATTATTGAAAGCAAACACCTCTTACTTGAACTTACTTTATCACAACATCCAATGTATGCAAGTCCGTGCTCTGTCAAAATTAGTATCTAATGAAGACACAGTTTCGTTTACTGAGAGCCAAACTGAATGTGATGCTTTCAAATAAACTCAATACTTTTATTTATTTATTTTTTACTGTTTATTTATTTTTGAGAGAGACAGACAGAACATGAGCAGGGGAGGGGCAGAGAGAGAGGGAAACAGAATCTGAGGCAGGCTCCCAGCTCCAAGCTGTCAGCACAGAGCCCAATGCGGGGCTCAAACTCATGAATCGTGAGATCATGACCTGAGCTCTTCTTGGCCACTTAACTGACTGAGTCACCCAGGCACCCCTGAACTCAATACTTTTCGAAGCGTAATTTATGTGTTCCTGAAGTTTCTAAATAGTATAATAGCAATTTTAGATGAATAATATCTTTTTCAGAGAGTGAGGAAGGAACAAAGAGAAAATAAGAAAAAGAAAGCAATTTGAATGCAATTTCTCTTTTCTTTAAGGGCTCTGAATTTTGCTATACATACAAAGAAATATTCCTTTGTTTTGTGTACAAAAATATGCTATGGAACTTTATAGAAAACAGAGTGCTTTATAATAGATTCTGAAAAATATTAAAATAAATTTGGCAATATTTTCTCCTGAGCTTTATTAAATACTGAGAATGCTGCTTGCAATATTCTATGTGGACATTTACTTTTGTTTCACTATAATATAAATTAACATTGTCAAAACAGACATTCCTCAAATATAGAGGATGCTTTTGAGATGTTTATATCTACTAGCCAATGCCTTACAATTAACATGCATGCATATTTAAAGTAAAAGTTAGATTGAGTCTTACTACATTGAAATTTTTCATTTTGTCAGCTGAGAACTATATATATGTCTGGTAGAAAAGCAAGTGAAATTCTGAATATTAAGGTGAGCTTTATAAACATTTTTACAAAACTTTCCTGGAACATATAATACTTATTACTTATTATATTACATTTAGCATGTTTCTATTTATCAATCAGATCTGATAATTTGCTATTTTTTTGTTTTAGAGATGATTCGCCCTTAAAAATATTGACCTTCCAGATGATTGCCATTTCACCAAACAAATCAAAATGCTTGTTGATTGTATGATTAAATGTTGACACTCCTTTGAGAATCTGAGTATGGGGAAAAACAGAATTTTGAAACAGAAATTGTTAATTATTTGCTTGGGAAAGTCCTAATACAGAGAATTATGTGGAACCAGATTTCATTACACATGTTCCATTCATTCATTCATTCATTCAGCAGAAAGAAAATGGAAGGACCATACAGATTTCATCATTCTATTGTGAATGTTGAAAATAAAGAAAGATTGATAGTTTACTATGTAAAATAAATAAATATTTACTTTTACAAAATGAAAAATGTCTTTTGAAAAATGTACCTGCTCCACTGACATTAGCAAGACGGTGGAATAGGAAACCCCAGGTCTTCATTCCCCCAGGTAGACACCAAAGTTAACAATATACAGACCAACTTGCCTTTATGAGAACTCAAGAAACCAGTCAAGACATTGCAGGGCCCAAGGCAAGTGCGAAGCCAAGCAGAGCTGCATCAAAGTGGGTATGAAAGTTTGTTGAATTTACCCACCACTTCATGGGCAGACTACAAAGCAATCAGGAGAAAACAGCCAGCCCGCAGCTTCTCTCATGGGAAGGAAATACGCCCAATGCTCTGGCTTTTCAAGGGGGGTGCTGGAGGGACTAGTTTTTGCCTTGCTTGAGTGGGAGTACTGGGACTGACTTCCTGCCTTGGCTCCCACCACTATGTGTGTTACAACTAGTCCCTGCCACAACATAGGCAAATGCAGCTGGCCCTCACAGCAAAGTTTGTGCATACAATCAGCTCCAGTCACTACCTCTGTTTGCCCTAATCCCCACTGGACTTGAAACTACCACTGAGACACCATGAGTCCTTGTACCCTCTGTGGACCTCCCACAGTGCTCTCTAAGGACCACAGAGCTGTCTGCTGTGTAGCCTAGTGATCTGGGCCAAAGAAACTTCCTTACCCCCAGACCCTGTGCTTTCACAAGCCCCCATCCTTGGTGCCCTGCCCCACTAGACCTAGGTCACATCACACTCCAGTGTGTCTCTACCCAGAGGTGAAAGTCTTCCCTAAGTTACATCAACCCATAAAGTCTGGATAAGAGATTTTTGCTTATTTAAATGTGCAGACACCTAGGCAAAGTACAGGAATCACAAATTTGTGGAAAAAGTTTCCACCAAAGGGATAGAGTAAGCCCCTAGTATAGTTCCAGGGAAGTGGAGACCAGGAATTACCTAACAAAGAATTCAAAATAATTGTTCTTAAGATGTTCAGAAAGCCCTAAAAGAAAAGAGAAATTGCATTCAAATTGCTTTCTTTCTCTTATTTTCTTTATTTTCCTTCCTCACCCTCTAAAAAAGATATTACTCGTCTAAAATTGCTATTATACCACTTAGAAACTTTAGGAACATATCTACACTAAAAAAAAAAAGAAAGATCACTAAAAAACAAAACAAAACAACAACCTAACTTTACACCTCAAATACTTAGAAAAAGAGAAAAAAACTAAGCTCATTTGAGCTTAGAAGGAAGGAAATAATGAAGATCAAAGCAGAAATAACTGAAATAGAGACCATAAAATACAAATGAAATCAAGAGCTGGGTTTTTTTTTTTTAAAGATAAAATGGACAAACCTTTGGATAGACTAAAAAAAGTGAGAGGATTCAAATAAATAAAATCAAGAATGAAAGAGGGGACATTACAATTGATACCACAGAAATACAAAGGATCATGAGAATACTATGAATGACTATATGCCAAAAATTAGATTATCTAGAATAAACAAAAAGATTCCTAAATATATATAACCTACAAAGACTGAATCATGAAAAAATAGAAAATCTTAAAATACGAATAATGAGTAAGGAGACTGAAAAATAATTAAAAACCTCAGAACACAGAAAAGCCCAACCTGTACCCCAATGTTTATAGCGGCACTCTCAACAATAGCCAAATTATGGAAAGAGCCTAAATGTCCATCAACTGATGAATGGATAAAGAAATTGTGGTTTATATACACAATGGAATACTACGTGGCAATGAGAAAAAATGAAATATGGCCTTTTGTAGCAACATGGATGGAACTGGAGAGTGTGATGCTAAGTGAAATAAGCCATACAGAGAAAGACAGATACCATATGGTTTCACTCTTATGTGGATCCTGAGAAACATAACAGAAACCCATGGGGGAGGGGAAGGGAGAAAAAAAAAAAAAAAAAAAAAAAAAGAGGTTAGAGTGGGAGAGAGCCAAAGCATTAGAGACTGTTAAAAACTGAGAACAAACTGAGGGTTGATGGGGGGTGGGAGGGAGGGCAGGGTGGGTGATGGGTATTGAGGAGGGCACCTTTTGGGATGAGCACTGGGTGTTGTATGGAAACCAATTTGACAGTAAATTTCATATATTAAAAAATAAAAAAATAAAAATAAAATAAAAAAAAAAAAACACAGAAAAGCCCAGGACCAGATAGTTTTACTGGTGAATTTTAACAGACCTTGACAGAAGAATGAATACCAATCCTTCTTGAACCCTTTCCAAAAAATTGAAGAGAAGGAAATACTCCAAAATTCGTTTTATGAGGTCAGCATTATCCTGATACAAAGCCGGACAAGGATTCCACAAGAAAAGAAAATAACAGGCCAATGTCCCTAATGAATATAGATACAAAAATTCTCAACAAAATACTAGCAAACCAAATACAACAGCACTTTAAAAGGATGGGCACCTGGGTGGCTCAGTCAGTTCAGTGTCTGACTCTTGATTTCAGCTCAGGTCATGATCCTAGGATCATGAGATCAAGCTTTGTGTCAGGCTCCACACTGACCATGGAGCCTGCTTAAGATTCTCTCTCTCTCTCTCTCTCTCTCTCTCTCTCTCTCTCTCTCCCTCTGCCCCCTCCCCCACTCACTGTAAATAAATAAATACATAAGTATATAAATACATATACATAAATACATACATACATACATACATACATACATAAAAGGATTAGACACCATGATTGAGTGGGCTCTACCTCTGGGATGCAAGGATGGTTCAACATATTCAAATGAATAAATGTGACACACCATATTAATAGAATGAAAGATAAAAATTATATGATCATCTCACTAGATGCCAAGAATCATTTTACAAAATTCAACATCCTGCCATAAAACAAACAAACAAACAAAAACAAAAAACAAACAAACAAAACTCATAACAAATTGGGTATAGAAAGAATGTTCCTCAATATAATAAAGGCCATATATACAACAAGCCCACAACTAACATCATAGTCAGTGGTGGAAGGTTGAGACTTTTTATCTAAGATCAGGAAGAAAACAAGGATGCCCACTCTCACCCCTTCTATTCAACATAGTGCTGGGAGTCCCAGCCAGAGTTAATTATGAAGAAAGAAAGAAAGAAAGAAAGAAAGAAAGAAAGAAAGAAAGAAAGAAAGAAAGAAAGAAAGAAAGAAAGAAAGAAAGAAAGAAAAGAGAGAGAGAAAGAAGAAAGGAAGAAAGGAAGGAAGGGAGGGAGGGAGGAAGAAAGGAAAGGGAAATAAAAGACATCCAAATTATAAAGGAAGAAGTGAAATTCTATTTGCAGATGCTTATATATAATCTTATATATATATATATATAATATATATATAATCTTATATATAATCTTATATATAGAAAATCTTACAATTCCACCAAGAAATTATTAGAATTAATAAACAAATTCAGTAAGTTGTAGAATACAAAAATCAGTTGTGTTTTTAACAATGAACTACCTGGAAAGGAAATTAAAAAGCAATCCCATTACAATAGCATAATAAATACTATACATAATACTAATAATAAAATACTTAAGAATAAATTTATCCAAGGAGATTAAAAATCTGTACACTGAAAACTATAATACATTGATGAAAGAAATTGGGAAAGACACAAATAAATGGAAACATATCCCATGTTCATGGATTGGAAGACCTAATATTGTTAATATGCCCAGATTACCCAAAGCCATCTGTAGATTTAATGTAATTAATCTCTACCTATTAAATACCTATAGCATTTTTCACCGAAACAGAAAAAACAATCCTAAAATTGATATAGAACCATAAAACACCCCAAATACTTTAAAGAAATCTTGAGAAAGAATAAAGGTGGAATCATCACACATCCTAATTTTGAACTATATTACAAATCTATAGTAATCACAATATTATCGTATTGGCATAAAAACAGGAACATAGACCAGTGGAACAGAATAGAGTCCAAAAATAAACCTATGCACATACAATAAACTAATATATGACAAGGGAGCCAAAAATACTCAAAAGATAGTCTCTTCAATAAATGGTATTGGAAAAACTGGATAATTACTTGCAAAAGAATAAAATTGGACCATTATGTTATTCCACTTACAAAAATCAACTCAAAATGGACTGAAAACATATGCAAGACCTGAAACAAACTTCTAGAAAAAGAAACGTAGAGGAAAACCTCCTTGACATTGGTCTTGACAATGAATTTTTGGATATGACACCAGAAGCATAGACAAAATTGAAGTGGGACTACACCAAATTTAGAAGTTCTGCACAGTAAAAAAACAAAACAAAACAAAACAAAACAAAAAAAACGATCAACAAAATGAAAAGGCAACCTATGGAATGGGAAAAAATTTTGGCAAACCAGCTACAGATAAGGTTAATATCCAAACTATATAAAGAACTTACACAACTCAACAACAAAATTAAATTAAATAATTTAAATCCAATTAAAAATGGGCAAAGGGCCTGAATAGACATTTTTTCTTTTTTTCCAATTTTTTTCTTAATGTTCACTTATTTTTGAGAGAGAGAGAGACAGACAGGCAGACAGAGCATGAGCAGGGGAGGGCAGAGAGACACAGAATCTGAAGCAGGCTCCAGGCTCCGAGCTGTCAGCACAGAGCCCAACGCAGGGCTTCAACTTAGAAACCTGTGAGATCACGACCTGAGCCAAGTCGGAGGCTTAACCGACTGAGCCACCCCAGCGCCCCGAATAGATATTTTTTCAAAGAAGACATACAACTGGCCACTAGGTATGGAAAGATGTTCAATATCACTAATTGTTAAGAAAATGTAAATCAAAACCACAAGGAGATATCACCTTATACCTGTTAGGATGACTAATCTCAAAAGATACGAAAGAAAATAAATGTTAATATCGAAAGATAATAAATGCCATCAAGAATGTGGAGAAAAGGGCACCTATGTGCCCTGTTGATGAGAATGTAAACTGGCACAGCCAATAGGGAAAGCAATAAGGAAGTTCCTCAAAAGATTGAAAATAAAACTTCCATATGATCCGGCAATCCCTCTTCTGGGGATTTCCAGAGGAAATGAAACCACTATTTTCAAGACATAGCTGCAACCCCATCTTTATTGCGGCGTTAATTACCAAACCCGGACATGAAAACAACCTAAGAGTCTATAAATGGATGAATGAATAAAGAAAGTGTGGGAAATATACAGCGTAACATGACTCAGCCATAAAAATGAAGGAGATACTGCCTTTGTGACAACATGGATGGATGTTAAGGGCACTAAGCTAAGCGAAATAAGTGAGGAAGAAACAAGTACAGTATGATCTTACTCACGCGTGAATTCTAAAAAAAGCCAAACTTACAGAATGAATAAATCACAGGGATAAAAGGCTCAGCATAAGGAATATAGTCACAGGTATCGCAACACTATTGTCGGGTGAAAGACGGTAGCTACCCTTGTGCCGACATAGCATGACATATAAACTTGTCAAATCACTATGTTTGTTGACACCCGAAACCAATGTGACGGTGCGTGTCAACTGTACTCAAAGAAAAAGTAAATTAATTAAATTACATTTATTTCATTTCAATTAAAAAGCCACGTATAGAAATAGACTATAACAGTCTACGGCCATACTACCCTGAACGCGCCCGATCTCGTCTGATCTCGGAAGCTAAGCAGGGTTGGGCCTGGTTAGTACTTGGATGGGAGAAATAGAGCATAACAGTGCTTCAGGTGCTGGAGTGCGGGGGAAATGGGAAGATGGTAATCATAAAGTTCCAGCTTCTAGTTACAAGATGAATCCAAGTTCTGGAACTGTAATGTTCAGCACGGTGACTATAGTTAACAATACTGTGCTGGATCCTGCAAAGCTGAGAAGAGAATAGGACTTAAATATTCCAACCACAAAAACAAATGGTAATTACGTAAATTGATGGATGTGTTAACTAACCTTTTGAGGGAATCATTGTGCAACACATACATACATCGTCCTCACATTGCACACCTTAAGCTCATACAATTTTATATGACAATTATATCTCTTTAAAGCTGGAAAACCGCCGTTGGAACTAATACACAAACTCAGGAAAGTTGGAGGATGCAGACTATGCATACAAAAACCAGTTGCGTGTCTATGCAATAACAATAAGCAATATAAAAAGCAAATTAAGAAAGCCACCTCACTTACGGTAGCATCGAAAGAACAAAATACTTAGGAATAAACTTAGCAAAGAAAGTGGAAATCTTATAATTTGAAAATTACACAACATTTTTAAAGAAATCAAAGGAGACACAATTTTTTTTTAATTCCAAGTTTTTATTTAAATTCTAATTAGTTGATACATACGGTAAAACTGGTTTCAGGTGTAGAATTTAGTGATTCATCACTGACATACAACACTCAGTACTCATCACAAGCGCCCTCCCTAATACCCACCACCCATTTAACCTATTTTCCACCCTCCTCCCTCCACCAACCCTCAGTTTGTTCTCTAGAGTTAAAAGTCTCTCATGGTTTGCTTGCCTCTCTCCTTTTCTTTCCCTTCCCCAATGTTCATTTGTTTTGCTTTTCTTAAAGTCCACATGAGTGAAATTTGTCTTTCTCTGATGGACTTATTTCACTTAGCATTATAATACTCTATCTAGCCCCATCCATGTTGTTGCAAATGGCAAGATTTCATTCTTTTTTATGGCTGAATATTCCATGGCGTATGTATACATATGTATGTATGTATGTATTGAGATACACACACACACACACACACACACACACACACACACACACACACATATCTATACCACGTCTTCTTTATCCATTCATCTATCTATGGACATTTGGGCTGTTTCTATATCTTGGTTATTGTAAATAATGCTGCAGTAAACATAGGGGCGCATATATCCTTTCAAATGAGCATTTTCATATTCTTCACGTAAATATCCAATAGTGCAATTGCTGGATCATATGGTGATTCTATTTTTAATTTTTGAGGAACCTCCATACTGTTTTCCCCAGAGGCTGCATCAGTTTGCATTACCACCAACAGTGCACGAGGGTACATGACAGAGTCTTACTATTGCTAACCATTAGAGAAGTGAAAATCAAAACCATAATGGAATATATAATCTCACACCCATTAGGACGGCCGCTATCAAAATAAAAAAGAGAAGAGGGGCACCTGGGTGGCTCAGTCAGTTAGGCAGCCAACTTCAGCTCAGCTCATGATCTCATGGTTGGTGAGTTCGAGCCCCCCATTGGGCTCTGTGCTGACAGCTCAAAGCCTGGAGCCTGCTTTGGATTCTGTGTCTCCTTCTTGCTCTCTCTCTCTCTGCCCCTTCCCGACTTGTGCTCTATGTCTCTGTCTCTCAAAAATAAATCAACATTTTAAAAAAATTCTTTTTAATAAAAAAGAGAAGAAAATAGCAGGTGCTATCAAGAATGTGGAGAAATTGGGATCCTTGTGCATTCTTTGTGGGAGTGTAAAATAGTACAGACACAATGTAAAACAGTGCAGTTTCTTCAAATAAGTTAAAATTAGAATTACTATATGATCCATAAATCCAACTTCTGGGTATATATCCAAAGTTACTGAAAGCAAGACTCATGGAAACATTTGCACACCCACGTTCACTGCAGCATTAGTCACAATAGCCAAGAGGTAAAAGCATCCCAGATGTCCATCAACACTTGAATGGATAAATGATACGTGGTATATGCACAATGGAATATTAGTCAGCCTTAAAAAGGAAGAGAGTTCTGTTACTGCTACAACATGAATGAACTTTGAGGACATTATGTTACATGAAATAAGGCAGTCACAAAAAACCAAACACTGTGTGGTTCAACTTATACGAGGTGTCTGAAGGAGTCAAACTTGAAGTTCGATAGAAAGGGGGTTACCGGGGACTGGAGGTGGGGGGCAATGGAAGTTGCGGTTAAAAGGGTATAGAGTTTCACTTTTGCACGATGAAAACGTTGTAGAGATAGATCTTTTTGCAACAATATGAATATGGGTAACACTACTGAACTCTACATTTAAAACCAGTTCAGATGGTAACATCCGTATTTTCTTCCACAATTAAAAACAATTTAATGAAAAATAAACACAAGTACCTGCTCTGCTTCTGTGTTGATCACCACCAAGTGAGCACCCATTGCAACACAGTTCTGTTCACTCTTTGACCAAAAATTCTGCTCAGTAGAAATGAAGTAGCAGCTGGAACCAAATGACTTCCAAGCACATGGGCAACATGCCCAGACATTCCCTGTGTTGCATGAAAGAGAAGAATGAGCGCGAGACGGCACAAATAAGATTAAAGAGGTATGTTTCATACACATAAAATTCCAAGAATCTGCATTTCTTTTCTAGAGATCGGTTTCTTATTTCACGTATTTACTGTTTCCCTGAATTATATAGCTTGGAGCCATAGATCTGCTTTTAAATAAACATTGTTTAGCATTAAGCCCACAATATTTAAGCCCTAAAGTTTACCTGCATAATTGCTCTGGATTTCTTGCCAAAAAAAAAAAAAAAAAAAAAAAGCTATTATCATTGTTTTTCCCTGTCCTTCAAATCCTATATACATTAGAAACATCAAGGTCTCTCGGGATTTCAAATGACCCGCACAGGTGAATAATTTGAGCAGATAGGTATACATACATATATAAGATACATATATATGTGTGTATATATATACATATATATAAATAAATAACAAGTCATTTAGATTTGTTGAGGTTTGAGTGTTTTGAAAGCTATTTTAATATATCTGGTCTTCTCGGGCTTAATTTTTTGATCCACATTGCTAAGATTCATCTGTGTTGCATATAGGTCTATTTTATTTATTTTGTATGTTACTACATCATTAAGTGACGACAAACAATGTACAGGCTTTTTTATCTTTTATAATACTATAAGTTGAATGAAATAGGCCATGTCTCTATCATTTTAATATTAGCCACTTGTAGAAATCTGTCTCATTATGTATTCTGTTCATTAGTTTTTTTAAAGTTTATTTATTTATTTTGAGAGACAGAGAGCGAGCAGGGGAGGGACAGAGAGAGAGGGAGAGAGAGATAATCCCAAGCAGGCTCCACACTGTCAGCACAGAACTCCACTTGGGGCTCGAACCCATAAACTGTGGGATCACGACCGAAATCAAGAGTCAGATGCTTAACCAACTGAGCCACCCAGGCGCCCCTGTGTTCTGTTCATTATTAAAGACTGCTTTTCACAGCACTCCTCAAAGCATGTATTAACGTTATTATTTCAATTTAAAAAGTCTGATTTGGCTGACTGTTTTGATGGTCGGTACCGTCTTGGTCAACTAAATTATATACGGCAAACATTTTGCATATGATGAATGTGCTGAATCTCTAGCTCTGGGGTTGACAAGAATATTGATGAATAGAAGCACTTGTCAAAAAGGTACACTAACATTAATAATATTTTGTGTTCCCAATTGCTCTGAGAAAAATGGACTGATCAAGTACTTTGACTGAAAAACAGTACCTATTAAGGTACCTATTAAAAAGTAGGTGTAATTTAGAAGTCATTTGACAAGAGTTACTAAAACCTTTTCTAGTGTACTACCTTGAAATTGAGAAAGCAAATGACTACTAAGAAATAACAAACCTTTTGCAAATTATCCCATTTATTATTCTTTACTCTCAAAACACTGAAGAATAATCTAATCAATTCTCAGTTAACACACCATTAAAATAATTTTTGATAACAGAAAACTGGATGATTTTTGGCAAATAACTTTTAAAAAGTTTAAAAACTGGTGATATTCTAACAAATCACCTTCTATTCCTATCTACTTATTTATATGAGTAAGATTATTGGTATGTGTCACTAAATTGAAAAATAGGAACAGAACTGATGTTGAATTCTATCTCATTCTAGTAATATTAGGATACAACTGATTGTTTTTTTAAATTTTTTTAATGTTTATTTATGAGAGAGAGAGAGAGAGAGAGAGATGGATGGAGGGGCAGAGAGAGAGGGGAACAGAGGATTTAAAGCTGGCTCTGCACTGACAGCAGTGAGCCAGGTGCCAGGCTCGAACTCACAAACTGCTAGATCATGACCTGAGCTAAAGTCAGACATGCAACCAACTAAGCCATCCAGGCACCCGAGTGATTGTATTTTTTTTTAAGTCGTTAAAAGATTTTTTTTGAACTCATTAAGAGATGAGTTGTGGTGCTTCGGGTAAGCTCGAGCCCCACTCTGGGTAAGCCCATCTCTCTCTCTCTGTCTCTTTCTGCCCTTCATGAGATTCACTCTCTCTCCCTGCCCCTTGCTCAATTGCGCCCTCTCTCTAAAAACAAAAAACAAACAAACAAACAAAAAAAAAACGAGAGAGAGAGAGAGAGAGAGAGATTGAGATGAGCTGGGGCACCTGGGTGACTCAGTTGGTTAAGTATCTGACTCTTGATTTCAGCTCAGGTCATGATCCCAGGGTTGTGATATCAAGCCCCATCTCGGGGCTCGCTTGCAATTCTCTCTCTCTTCCCCTGCCCCTCTCCCCAGCTCGTGCTCTTTCTCCCTCTCTAAGCTAAATTAAAAAAGAGAGAGAGGTGAGTTTCTAATAGTTTTATTTTATTGGTAATAATTTGTCAAAATTTGTAACAAATGTGATGTGTTGAATATTGTATCCTCATAATGTGGATAAGTCAATGATAAGTAATGATAAGTCAATCTGGAAGAAATTTTATAACATGTAAAGCCTAATGGCCCTCAGGAAATGAAAATATCAGACATATAGTACATATTTTAGAAAATCAAGGAAGTGTGATGTAAACATTAGTTGAAGAGGGAAAAAGAATAATGTAAAACATCCAACTGTTAACGAATACATACTTTTTTTTTTAATGAATGATGGTAGTATTTCAACACCAGCAGAGAGATTTTGAAAGGAGTTGCAAGAGTTTTGTGTTTTAAATGTCAACACTTACAATATTTTATTTTTATTTTTTTTAATGTTTATTTCTTTTTGAGAGAGACAGAGACAGAGTGTGAGCAGGAGAGGGGCAGAGAGAAAGGGAGACAGAATCCGGAGCAGGCTCCAGGCTCTGAGCTGTCAGCACAGAGCCTAACGCGGGGCTCGAACTCCCAAACCACGAGATCATGACTTGAGCCATAGTTGGATGCTCAACCCACTGAGCCACCCAGGCGCCCCAATACTTATATCTTAGAACTTAAACCCTTCATTTCTACAGCTTGGTAAAAAAAAAAAATTTAATGTCAAAATAAATTGTATAAGAGGGTATGTAGTTTTTCAAAATCCTTGTTGGGACCTGAATTTGAAAACTACAGGTCTAGGTAGAGCTCAGCCCTACTGAAGAAACTTTATCCGGGCACCTGAACATCTCAACACTCTGACTGGGACTCAGGGGGAAACAAATTGGAGAAGACACACTGAGACTATCAATTATTTCTTAACTGTAATTGAAATGAAAATTTTGTGTTTAGACTTTTACTCTTCATTGTAATAAGAATTTGAAGAGATATTGTTAACATTGGAGCCCTTTTATTTGCTGATATGGTATTAAGTAAAATAATTTTATCATGTAAGCTCGAATCGTGTAACTTGAATTAGTTGTATTGATGAGCTTAGTTGGCCATAAATAATACCAGGTTGGGTATTTTTAAGGAGTAAATTCGCAGTCTCTTCTGCAAATGTAGGGTTCATTTCATTAATATCCATCTCTGTCTCGTTCATTTCAGAACATTCTGAAGGCAAAGGGTAAAGCACCCATGGCTGCTTCCAAGAAGGCATTCTTTAAAACTCCAGTTGTTGGAGTGCCTACCTCCTGATAGAATTGTCTTCCTCCTCAGAAGGGCCAGCTCCACAATTGTTTGACAAAAGAACCCCAAGGTGACAAGAGAACCAGAAGTCAGGGAGAGTAAAGAAAATCCTCCCTAACCACCCCATGTACCATATTGTTGCCAAATAACATAAAAGGGAAAATTCCAACATCTCACAGAAATACAAAGAAACATCTGCCCTCTTTTTATGCCTCATAGGTTTCCGCATGGCCGCAGAGGATTGGATTATTTAGTTCTTGAAGTAGCAAGAGTCTGAAATCTACTTGGATTTTTTTTTTTCTTGGAAAGAGTAAGGCCATAAAGACTACTACAAACATGTACTTTACCTTTTTTTGACTTTCTTCACTAGATATAGTGTGGGGCAAATTATGATTCTGAATTCAACTGCCCCAGCTCTTCACCTAGGAAGTTACCAGGACTATATTTTACAGTGAGGGCAATCTCATCCTGAGCCATGTTCCAGGATTCACACTGACCAGTAATAAAGCTGATGCTTGGCATGCAGATGGCTATTACTGAGAACTTTAGATAAAAAAGAAGATTTTATCCATTTGATAAGGATGAGATTAATGTGAAATGAGAACTGTTATGAATAACTTCCAGTGTTAGCTTGAGCAAAGTACATGGTATGTGTTGGTAGCATTTATTGAGATCAAGCAGTCTGGAGGAAAAATTGTTTTGAGGATGAATCTACAGCCTGATATGAACATGTAAATTTAGAGATATCTTAAAGCAGAGACTTTATTTAAAAAAAAAAAAATGGAATAAACCAATGTTGAACTTGACCTTGACCTCTCTCTGAGAAAAGAGAAAGTCTGGTTAGGCATTGCAACACCTTACCTCTCATGCTTGTCCCTTCACTGAAGCAGGTTAAACCTGAGTGGTGTGTGTGTAGTTCAGACAGCCTTTGGCCAGTTTTGCCATATGTAAGATGGTAAGTCACTGTGAAGGAAGCAGAAGGATTAGTATTCATCATTTGTTTTTATTATAGAGAGTTATGCTCTGTATCTCTTGCCAAGCTGGCTTGCTTCCAACCCCCACCAATCTCTTCTCTCTAGGCAAGCTCATAAACACTATGCTGAATTACGACTTGTTTGTATTCATTAATTTTGTTTGTTTATATGCCTGCCCATTTATTTTTTGGTTCTTTCCCCACTGGAATTTAAGTTCTATATTCTTGGGCAGAGATTTGATCTGTTTTCCACATCAATCGATCGCAAACACCTGGAATAGTGATGGTCACAGAGTAATCAATAGATATTTTCTGACTCACTGGCTGTCTGTTTCTCCGTAATGTTAATAATCCTGAAGCAAGCTTGCAGGTTATTTTAATATTTTCTAAAATTTCTGACTGTTGGTAGCTACAGATAAACATATGGGGTAAATAACAACCAAGGGGAACTTTTAAACATTTAGACATTTTAAATGTCTCGGATAAACATTCACTTTTATGCTCAAGGGTGTGTGCCTTAAGCATAAGATCTGTTCTCTCTCAGGTTCTGCCATGACTCTTCACTTACTTTTTCTTGCCCTTCTACTACTGAAGCTCAATACAGTCAAGACTTTCTACCTTGGGTCCTGAATATCTGCTTCCTTTAATGAAATAACTATTCTTAAACCTCCTTCTCTTTTGCACTTGACCATGAAAAGTAAAGCAGATTTTAACTTAGGTGATAACCGTGTTTTAACAAAGGCTGTGAGATTGGTTTACATCTCAGAAGGAACTTCAAACATGGCCCATTTGACATAGGTAGTCACTTTCACTGCCTCCCAGACTATTCAATATTATTTTTAATTACGTTATCAATGAAAAGAGGACCAAATTGTAGCTTAAGGAGCAAAAAGATCTTTGAAACTTCTCACAAAATGAACTTGAAATATTTACTTGGAAGTAAATTGAACAAGGAAAACAAAACTTCATTCCCTTATATCTTCAAGATTGCATTTGAAAACTTTTTCGTCTCATACTGGGAAAGACTCCCATATGAAAATCAAAGAGCCTAATCTATGCTATGATTATAAAAGTAATTATAGTTGAAGTCTCAAAATAGAGGACTTTTTGCCCAGAGAACAGTGATCACTAGGGAACCCGGTAGTGGATGATGTGTCTTAAAGGATGTCTACAACTAACACACATTCATATGTGAGGCCATAGTGGGGAACATGTTAATAAAACCAGGTAAAGTAGATCCGGAAGCAGAGTCAATTATCAAAAGATGGAAAAAGAGGAGGGAAAGAAGGAGGAGGAGGAGAAATCAAATATGGTATTCCAAGTAAGAGCTAACATATTAATGAGATTAAAAAAAAACAAAAACAAAAACAAAAAACATACCCTAGGAAATCTTTATAGAACACGATAGGAAAAGGAATCAAGGGAAGTGGCACCTGAGTGAAGAACTTACCCACACAGCTCACAATGAAACAAGCACTGAGGAGTGCTATGGAAATCACAGCAACAGACCAGAATCTTACTTGGGACCGCCATACTGCTTTCTCTGTCAGACCAGCAAGACAAAAGCAGTTATCAAGAAGCCAGGAAGTGAAAATTTTTAGGAAGCTTAGAGCAATGAAGAAACCAGATGAAGAATCTCAGAGTAATTAAAAACCTAAAACAAGAGAGAGCTTAGAAACTCCCTCAGAATAGGGGTTCCTGGGTGGCTCGGTCGGTTGAGTGTTGGACTCTTGACTTTGGATCAGGTCATGATTCCAGGGTCATGGGATTGAGCCCTGCATTGGGATTCTCTCTCTCTCTCTCTCTCTCTCTGTCTCTCTCTCTCTCTCTGTCTCTCCCTCTCTCCCTCTTTCCCTCTCCCCCCACTCATGCTCTCTCTAAAAATTAAGGGCGGGGAGGCAGGAAGGACTCTTTCAGAATAAATAAGCAAATAGTGGCTCTGTAGTCCTAAACAATCTGGGCAAAACTCACCCTCAGCCAACCATAATTCCCATTTCCTTATTCTTTCTTCTTAAATATTATGCTAATCCATTGAGTCTCGGTCTTGCTGAAAACATCACTTTACCTCCCTCTTCCCATACCACTGTATTAATATTTGGTTTCTTACTTTTTGAAGTGCTTCTGGCTCTGAGGAATTATTCTTTCTTTCAACTTCCCATCACTCTTACTACGGTGGCCCAATCTTGGTCCCATCAATCTGTGGTCTACCCCTTGTTTCCAAATGACCTTTATCATCTCATCATATACTTCTGCCTTCCTCTCTGGAACTGAGAAAAGGAATGCTCACCTCTATCTTGAGGTTGCCCTTCTCGTACCATTATCTTCTGTATTCAGAAGATTCAGGAGGCTCTTTTTCACCACTTGCTCTGAAGATGTCACCAGAGCTCTGCTTCAGTCAAAGAGGTCAGAGCTCAGAGACAAACTGCTAAACACTCTTTTGAGGCTAAGGGACTTCTGGTAAAAACTGTATCTTGAAGAAGAAGTTGTGGTTTGGATAAGTTTCAAGTTATTTTAAAAATACTAGGAGAAATAAGAGGAAATTGAGAAACATATCCCAAACTGCTCATTGGAACTTTGACATGAATTTCAGATTATGTGTCAATTCCTGACATAAGATTTCTGATTCCTATTCTGGTGTGCAAAATAGAAAATTTCATATGCCCTAAAAGAAATTTATTTGTAGGCCTTAATTTAAGTGCTCCCAAGCCAAATTTGATTTTATGTAAATTTTAATCCATGTATTGAAGAGGGTCTTAGAAGTAAGCAAAAGTCTGATTGACTAGATATGGCTTCAATAATAAGGGTTAATATAGAAATTACATAAAGATCTATAGACATTGCTCAGGAATATGATTGCAAAATGGAAGATTCTGGAATCTATCTGCAAAGCGATGAAACATTCTTATTGCATCAAGACCAATATTGGGCATAGGTTAGTCATCTTTTATTATCTCCCTGAGTAGGTAAGGGGGAGCTTGAAGTGGTATAACATCAAAGACAGTCTTCATTAATTTCTTCTAATTACTCAGGAGCTTGGGGATCCTTCAAAACATACAGTCTCTAGAATGTAGACCTTTCTCTTTATTAATATCACAAATATCTCCACATTCTCAAGTGAGCAGTCTTGAATACAAAAAAAAAAAAATCCTAATATGAATAGGTGCATACTGTACTCAACAAGCTTTTAAAGTGATGGCATAGTTACAGTGAATGATAAAATAGATATTGAGAACAGTAGTAAAAGCCCAGAAAATTCTCCCTGGGGTTGGTTAGAGAGATACAACAAGTCGTAAGAGGGAAAGAAGTGGTTATAAAACATATGCTTCTGCCTCCAGTTCCCCTCAGAGATAAAGAAACTCAAACCCAAGGTATGAGATGGTCCAAAGAAAATTTGTAAACTTTATATATAGGAAAATCAATTTAAAGACCTATTTGCTCATTGCCCATCTCCAGTATGTGCTCCCTAAGTCACTTTCTGCTCTTGACCACTGGCAACCCTGTGCTCCATTTTCTTTTGTTCTTTTCATTCCTTATACATTTCTAGATTACAGTAGCAAGACTTTGAATAGAGTGCTGAGATGATATGAGCAAAGGCAAACAGGATCAAAACAAAAAACAAAATGAAAAATTAATAGGGAGAATGGGAGATTAGATCAAAAGGAGACTTGTAGGTTCAGGTCAGATGTACAGACAAATATGGGATATTTGAGTCTAATAAGGGAGTCATGCAAAAACTAGCAATGGAAAAGATAACTTGTATGGATTGAAAATAAAATCACATACTATTAGAGTCAAAATGCATATTGTCCTTTTGACTTGAACTCTTTTGAAGGGGACATCAGGAGTGAATCAGCAATTTGAAACAAATGCTTTTAAGAAAACAGCACTGTGTTGCCCTTTTGAAATTACTGTCCATGATTGAACTAAGCAGACCCAGTTTGATTCTCCTGTTTAAGAATTTAGATAAAGACAACTTAATCAATAGGTGGAGGCAAGCACTACCTTCTAAGAGATATTTAGACTCCGATATTTTCCCACACAAATGTGTTTAAGATATTTTTGATCTACAGACTCACAATACAAAATATAGAGCATCTCATTATTTTCAACTTAAGAGATTATTATTGTTGTTTCCTATAATACCACTGGATGATAAGAAATTTCATATAAGTCATTCTTCAGATGATCCTTTGGGATTACCTCAAGATTCTAGGGATTACCTAATTCCAAGAAATTAGAAGAAGAATGGCTGATCACTGTTCATGGATCCATGAACATGGATCCATCATGTTCATGGTTATGTTGTTACCTTCATGTGCCTCAAATCTTCAGTGCCATGATAGCTCCCCAATGCTTTGAAACCAACTTCCTCTTGCTAGTGTTGTTATTGGTGTTGTTGTTACAAGGGTTGGTCTACAACAAAATAGTTCCCCATTACCAGAAGGAGAACAGTTTATTTGTGTAACCTTCAATGATTTTGTTTTTCTTTAGCCCTTATCAGAGGACTGTAGTCGTGAAGATAAGATGTTGGGAAGTTGAAATCAACCAGATAAACAATGATGAAACTCTTCTGGGCCACTAACCCATTTGAAGTTCTGATGAAAACTTCAGATCCACTTAAAGAATTTTTTCATAGGGGCGCCTGGGTGGCTCAGCCAATTAAGCATCGACTCTTGGTTTCAGCTCAGGTGATGATCTCACTGTTCTCAGTTCAAGTGATGATCTCACTGTTCATGAGTTCAAGCCCTGCAGTCTCTGCATTGTCAGTTGCTGGGGATTCTCTGTCTCCCTCTCTTTCCCTCTCTCTCTGCCTCTCCCCTACTCACATGCGTGCTTTCTCTCTCTCTCTCTCTCAAAATAAATAAACTTTAAAAAATTAAAAAATGAATTTTTTCATAAATGCAGTAACAAAAATTGCATACTTTTTATTTTTTTAAAGGTTTACTTATTTTTGAGAGAGTGCAAGCAAGGGAGGGGGGCAGAGACAAAGAGGAACAGAGGATCCGAATTGGGCTCAGAGCTGACAGCAAGCAGTAAGCTGGATGTGGGGCTTGAACTCTCAAACTGCGGGATCATGACCCAAGCCAAAGTAGGATGCTCAACCAACCAAGCCATTCAGGCGCCTCAAATTATATACTTAAAAAAATTTTTTTTTTAATTTTTGAGCCGAAATAGTCAGACGCTTAACCAACTGAGCTACCCAGGCACCCCCAAAATTGCATCTTTTTATTGAAAATTAATTTCCCTTGGCCAACAGACACATCAAAAGATGTTCAACATTACTCATCATCAGGGAAATGCAAATCAACACCACAATGAGATACCACCTTACACCTCTCAGAATGGCTGGACTCGACGAGACAAGAAATAACAAGCGTTGATGAGAATGTGGAGAAAAAGGAACACTCATGCACTGTTGGTGGAAATGTAAATTCCTACAGCCACTGTGGAAAAAAGTATGCCAGTTCCTCAATAATTTTAAACTCAGAAATATCATATGATCCAGTAATTCCACCACAAAGTATTTAGCCAAAGAAAACAAAAACACTAATTTGAAGGGATATACGCACCCCTATGCTTACTGCAGCATTGTTTACAATAGCCACATTATGGAAGCAGCCCAACTGCCCATTGATAGATGAATGGATAGGGACAATGTGGCATACACACACGCTGGAATATTATGCAGCCATTAAAAAAATGAGATCATACCATTTGAGACCACATGGATGGACCTAGAAGGTATTATGCTAGGTGAAATAAGTCAGAGTGAGAAAGGCAAATACCATGTGATTCTACTCATAAATGGAATCTAAAACAAACAAAACTCACGGAACTGTGCTCTAAAAACGTTAGCTTCTTTCCTTAGACGACTGAATCCCAATAAGGTTAGGTCAATTAAAAATATACTATTTTATATCGGTCATGACTCAGTCAGACTTAAATGAGAAAACTTACTAGTTTTGATTAAAAATTCAGAGTAGAATATGCTTCAGGAATAGTTGATTCAGTGGCTCAACAATACCCTTAAGAAACCAGATTCTTTCCATTGTCCTACCCCATGGTGTTTCTGCAGTTCTAAAGCTAGTTCCCCACATGGTGATAGAATGACTATTAGTAGCAGGCAGGCTACATACTTCTCTGTTCACATTCTTTGGGAGAGGGAGCTTAGCTCCCGGATTCATTGGAGAACAAGGGGAGGGGATTCACTGGATTACCTTGCAATGTGTGCTATTCCTAAACCAGCCACTAGGGTGATTATTTTGATTGCCTTGAGTTAATCAGTATCCATTCACAGAGCTGAAAGTGAGGTCACGTGGGCTGCATGAAAGAAAATGACTCTCTGTAAAGAAAATCAAAGTTTTGCTTCTAAGGAAAACGTATAGACCAACAATATGCACCACAGTCCTAACTACTGGTTCTTTATTATGTGCTTCCATTTGCAACAATTTTAACTAATGCAGAGCATTCCATTGTGTAGAGAAAATGTGGTTGATTTAATTAAACACATACTGAACATATGGCTTAATACATTTGAATTGTGACATTATTTTTTCCCCGCCTGAGTCACTGAATTCATCTCTGACAAGGTGGGTACCATTGATGATTTCCATATTGGCAAAGACAAAACTATTATTAATTCATGTTTCAGTATTATCATCAAGACAAAATGAATATTAACAGGCTCAGAAGGGTTTGTCATATGTCAGCAGATGCCCAGCTTCAGAAAAATCATCCAGGCTGATCATTTTAACTCCACTGAGCAAAAGTATTTTCCCCAGTACTGAATATTCCACAGCTTCTGCTTCCTTTTCCATTTACTAAGTGGCAGGTTGACTAAAAGGGCTTTAGGTGTTGGTAGATGTATTTATTTATATGTTTGTTTTTAATAGCAACATAAAAATGAATATAGATACTAAAATTCTAAGTATATTTCATCCATAGGTTTAAATGTATCTTCTTAATAAACCAACATAAACACAACTTTCTTCAAATAGTTTTGTTTGTAGCTTGTATTTTTCTTTTTCTTTTACCTCAGATGGAACAATTACCTAAACTTCAATCAATCATTTTCAAATCCATCTTCTAGAATAGTGGTCTGAAAACAATTTTTGTTTGCTCATACTTAATATTTGAAAAAAATTATATATGCACACTTAATATACTGAACTTTAAGAACCACATACCTCTGGTGTAATATAATATGCCCACAACACAAGAGTAAGAATTAAATTGCATAAAAAACAAACACTTTAATTTTGCATTTTATTCACTTAATGATAAAATTAACCTACTCTCACTTTAAAACTGTCAATCTTTCGGGGCACCTGGGTGGCTCAGTCAGTTAAACGTCAGGCTTCAGCTCAGGTAATGATCTTCCAGTTGGTGGGTTTGAGCCCCGTGTCAGACTCTGTGCTGACAGCTCAAAGCCTGGAGCCTGTTCCAGATTCTGTGTTTCCCTCTCTCTGACCCTCCCCTGCTCACACTCTGTCTCTCTCTCTCTCAAAAATAAATAATCATTTAAAAAATTTTTTAAAAATTGCTTTCACAAATGGCTCGAGTTTGAGGGTGGGTTACTAGAAGCACAGAATGGCTGAGAGTCACAGCAAAAAAGGCAGTGCCCACCAGTTCTCGAGATATTCTCCCCCAAAAAACCCACAAGAAAAACCCAAAAACTGTCAATCTTTTCAGAGACACCAATGTGATTGAATATGTTTCATTATTTTGCAGAATCTGGTTCAAATCCGCAATGTAATTCACAGGTGTTTCAGGTATACATTGCTAAATAATAAACCACCCCAAAACTTTAGTGGCTTAAAGCAACTTTATTTTTCAAAATTCTGTCCACTGATTTGAAGTCAGCTGGATGCCTCTTCACTTTAATATCACTCTTTAAACACAAATCTTACATAAACTCTGTTACCCACAATCTTGATTTAGTGGTGCTTTATGGAAAATTAAAGAAAATAGGATCTGAACCACATTCATAAGATATAAGGTGGAGATCAGAGAAAGTTCCAGCAATGACTAATGTCACCACTCTCCTTGCACTCCAGTTCAAGCACACCCTCTATTCTGAAAATCAAAAGCATTTCGTAAAGTGGTTCTTTTTGCTCTTCATTCCAACCCCTTATTATTGAAATAATAGGAAAACTCTTTGTCAATAAAGCTTCCCTGGAATTCTTCCATGATTGTAAGTTGCTCTCTGAGGAGTAAACTGGTAAGTTCTACATACTATGGATAAGATCAGACCTGTATAAAAACAACTCCTTTTTAGATACAGTCAGGAAATGAGTGGCAAATGTAATTACTCAGTTGTATCAAGATAATCGGGGCATAATCTCAAGAAGTCATACTTGGATAGCCATGGCTAGAATCAGCTTTACTATGATCAATTATAATTAGCATATGAAAGCAATGAATAACAGGCTTCATTATAAATCTATTTTATGTTGTAGTTGAAATAAAATGATCTGTAAGAATTCAGTGCAAAGGGGAATACAAATAAACCAGCAGCCATTTTGAGTGGCAATCTACACACAGAAACTATAAAACTTAAGGGAAAAAAAAAAAAAAAACTATCAGACTACCTAATGATTATACATCTATGTCAACTCACTAATAATAACTTCTAAATCTCTAATGTTGTTTTGGATTTCCCTCTGAGTGCACCCTGATGTTAAATGACAGTCCAAGAATGAGCAGAGAATGCTAAGAATCCCAAATGGTCTACTGGGCCAAAGCCAGAAACTAAGTTCTATTGATGTGTATCATATTCCAACTGGCACATAACATGCTTCAGTTAAAGCTGATAAATGTCTGAGAGAAATGGAAAGTAATAGTTGGGATTATTCTGCTTTTGATCACTCTCGTGGAAAAAAAAAAAAAAATCCAGACAGAGAGAGGAACCCCATCACATAATCATACCAATATCATATACAATTACGTCAATGCCTAACTCCTTAAAATTAGGAAAGGAGGCTCATGCTTCCTCCATGTGTCTGCAGAAATATGATCTCTGCACATGGAGAAGGAAGAAATGAATGAATGCGTATACTGATTCTCTCATAAATGGAAAAGGTGACAGCCAATGGAAAACTTCTATGGAGCTTCCTTCCACAAGATTTACACATGAATAAAAAGAGCAAATTAGCTATCTCTATAAATGGCGGGTTCCAATTCAACCACATGTTCATGCAGAATGTCCCATTCATAAGTAGATCTTCGTCATCTTGCAAAGTGACTTGTGATCTTCATTACAAAGAACATCATTCCAGCCCCATTCTCTCGGTAGATGACGAAAATGTAATATAACACAACGCTCATTAAGATTACTGGGTTCACTTGAGTGCCAAAATCTGAAAGGGAAAAAAATGGATGAGGTTGTTTCTCCACACAGGGCTTTGAAAAGGGTTAGGGACAGTGAGGAAGGGGGCTGAGGTTGAACTGTGTGGATGTCAAGGGTGGATATGCCCAAATCATTCCTTCTCCATTTCTCATGCAGGTTCTCCTCCGCCTGAAACTCTGGCATTTCCCTCAGAAACGGTGTGTGCATCACCCGATATTGTGTCATTTCATTGCATTAAACGTTCTCCTAGCAGATAGCCCTTCTATTTGTCCATCATTATGTCCTGTTCCCAGGGGACTACCAGTCCATAAGCTCCCTTAAATGATGAAGGGAAAAAAAAAAAAAAAAAGATTTCATCCCAGTCCCAAATATCACTGTAGTGTGTTTCCTTTTTTTAAATATATATTGCTTTTGGTGTCTGAAGAACTAGTTAAGATCCCTAAATCTGCTAACATCCCTGTTATCTTGGACATATAATTTCATTTTCCTGATTTCCATATCTAAAAAATAGAGGCTAGAGTCATATTCCTTTATGATATGAGGATCAAAGGTAGTATTACCCTAAAATGCACTAAAGGATTTAAGAGTTTTAAAAGACCTACATGAATATGAGATATTATAAGTATCACAATTTAGCTTATTTGCTTTATGAGAAATATTAAGTCAATTACTGGCCATGACCTTAACTGACATAAATTTTTGTTATATTTAGAGATATAATGTAGTAGTTAAAAGTACAGACTTTGATGTCAAATAGAGCTGGATTTGAGGATCACTGTCGCCACTGTTGGATAACCTTTGTTGAGCTGTCTAAACTCTCTAAACTCAATTTTCTCAAATCTACAGTGGGAAAAATAATAACGTGTGCCTCACAGAGTTCTTGTGATGATTATATATGAGATAATAAATAAAATTATTTAAACCTAGTGCCCAAGAGTTAAGAGTGAGCTATTTTATTTTCATAGCTAATAGTTGGAACATTCTAAAATCTGTGCATGATCCAGGGCCCGGATTCCTGTATCGAATTCTGTACTCACGTGACACTTTCATTGTAGGGTGTCTGATCAACCCATTGCCAACCTCTTTTTCCCTTTGGGTCTGACAGCCCTATATAATAAGCAGAAGACATATCCACGTTCTGGATGATAAAATCCTAAGGGAAGAAAAGAAAGGAGTTATAGCCTTTAAAGTATTCAGGTAGAACTAAGTTCTTTACAGTAGCCTTAGAGAGAAGACAAGAAAAAGAAAGGATCCAGGAAGAGCCACATGGGGACCCTGCCCAGGAGCCGCAGTCTTCTCTGGCTGAGCAGTACAAGATCAAAGATAACACTTGTGACCATGATGTTTGTCTTGGTCTGCTCAGGCTGCTATAACAACATACCCCAGATTGGGTAGCTTATAAACCACAGAAATTTCCTTCTCACAATTCTGGACGTTGGAAACCGCAGATGAGGGTACTAGCAAGGTCAGGTAGAGGCCCTCCTCCTCATCCATAGACAGCTTTTTCTCACTGTGTATCCACACGACAGAAGGGGCAAGGGAACTATTTTATAAGAACATGAATTCCATTCATGAGGGTTCCACCCTCATTACCTAAACCCTCTCAAAGACCCTACCTCCAAATACCACCATCTCAGGGGGTTAAGACTTCACCATATGAAGTTTGGTGGGGATATAAACATTTAGAACATAGTGATGTTCAATATAAATGGAAGCCATTTCTATCCACGACCATAATGAATTCTCATCTCAGATTCACTTCCCTTCTCCACTTAAGTAGTGTTCTTCAAAATCATGCATTAGAAAATTTTTGCAGATTAAATCATTCTCCTTTCATAACTTCTTCAACTTCATTCATTTCTGATTGTTGACCGTGACTCTTCATGACCGAACTCTGTTTCTCTATTTGATATAATACCCCTTCTCCATGAAATAGTTACTACTTTCTAAAATATTTACAGGTTGAAATAATAAACTAGTATTTCAGGCTAAGACATTTTCATTCTTCCACTCCAAGCCCACATATTATATTTTAAATGCCCCAATTTATTTTGGGAGAGATTCGTTTTATGGAAACAGGAAGAAGGTGTAGCACGTAATGGCTTAGGTAGTCTTTCTTATCAATTATACTAAAAGCCTTCTGCCACACCACCAATATCCCAAAACAGTGAAAACCTCCTCCTGAGACAAGAGAGGTAAACAACAACCAGATGGGACTCCTGGTTCCACCATCTATTAGAAAGCACCTGCTCGTCCTTGGTTTTGATCACCAGCAGGTGAGCCTTCATTGCTGAGCAGTTCTTCTCACTCTCCATCCAATTTCTTATTGTATTAGAAATAAAGTAGCAGTTGGAACTAAATGGCTTCCAATCCTTTGGGCAGCAGCTCCAATCTTTCCCTGTATTGACAGAAAGGCCATAGATGTCCAATATAAAAGAAAAATTTTAAGTGTGTGTATTATTAAAATGAAGGACCAAGGAAGACCCCATGGAAACTGGAACTTGCATCTTCATCCAGAGGTGAAAAGGAGCCACCCACCAGGTATCAAGGGGATCAAGTCTACCTGTACCAGGCAGTAACAAGGCAGGGCCCCCCTTCCCTTGCCAGAGTGGTGTCTGGAAAAGGCAGCTAAAACAGAGGTCTTAAATAAGATCCAGACTACTATACCAAATGTCCAGGTTTCAGTGGAAAATCACCCATCATACCATGAATTACAAGTTCTCAAAGTTAGTTTTTTTTTTTAATGTTTACTTATTTTTGAGACAGAGAGAGACAGAGCATGAACGGGGGAGGGGCAGAGAGAGTGGGAGTCACAGAATGTGAAACAGACTCCAGGCTCTGAGCAGTCAGCACAGAGCCCGACACGGGGCTCAAACTCATGGACCGCGAGATCATGACCTGAGCCGAAGTCGGACGCTCAACCGACTGAGCCACCCAGGCGCCCCTCAAAGTTAATTTTTAAAAAGAAAATAAATACATGCCAATATCAAGAGAACAGAAATACTAGAATTATCTGACAGAGATTTTAAAGAAACCATGACAAAGATGCCTCAACAGGAAAGTACAAACATGTTTGGACCAAATGAAAAAAAAAAAAAAAACAAAACAAAACAATGCCTCAGAAAAGAAATAGAAAATCTCAGCCAACAGGGGCACCTGGGTGGCTCAGTTGGTTCAGGGTCTGATTCTGGATGTCAGCTCAGGTCATGATCTCATGGTCGTAGGACTGAGCCATGCATCGGGCTCGGCACTGAGCGTGGAGCCTGCTTAAGATTCTCTCTCTCTCTCTCTCTCTCTCTCTCTCTCTCTCGCTCTCTCTCTCTCTCTCTCTCCCCCTCTTCTGACCTGCCCCCAATGCTCTCTCTCTCTCTCCAAAAAGAAAGAAAGAAAATCTCAGCCAACAAATTAGAGATATAAAGGAGAACAAACAAATTTTTATAACTAACAAATATAATAACCAAAATAAAAAGTTCAGTGGCTGGGCTCAAAAGCAGAGGAGACAGAAAAATCAGGGAATTGAAAGGCAGAATTGAAATATAGAAATTACTCAAGCAAATAACAGAGCCAAAACAGACAAAAGTAAATAAATAAATAGACTTCCCATTTCCAGGCTGGCATGCAAGAATCTTGGAAGTTACCATACCAACCTAAGAAGCAAAAAGCCGAACAAACCACAAATCAACAACTCCTCACGAGCAAAGCCGTTGCTCTTAAAATTATGCAGGCAGGCAAATACAGAGGATCACAACTTACTGAAGCAGAAACCCAGGAGCCAAAATTTCTGTGGGAACCAGCTGCAGGGTAGGGAAACCTGAGGTGTAAATGGGGAATTGCTAGAAGCATAGCAATTTGAAGTGCCCCAGTTTGAAGAGACAAAGCAAGCATCAGAGCCAGACTCGGATGTAGCAGGATATTGGAATTATCAGAACAGAAATTTAAAACAACAATGATTAATATGTTAAGGGCTCTCATGAACAAAGTAGACAGCATACAAGAAGAGATGAACTATGTAATCAGACAGATGGAAATTCTAAGAAACAAAAGGAAACATGATAGATGCTGTAACAGAAACAAAGAATGTCTAGGACGCCTGGGTGGCTCAGTCCGTTAAGCGTCCGACTCTTGATTTCTGCTCAGCTCATGACTTCCCAGATTATGAGACCAAGCCTCAGCTCTGCACTGGCAGCACAGAGCCTGCTTGGGATTCTCTCTCTCTCTCTCTCTCTCTCTCTCTCTCTCTCTGCCCCTCCCCCACTCCCCGCTTGCTCTATCAAAATAAATAAATACACTTAAAAAAAAAAAAAAGAAATGGGATGCCTTGGTGGCGCAGTCAGTTAAGCCTCTGACTTTGGCTCAGGTCATGATCTCGTGGTTCGTGAGTTTAAGCCCCACATCGGGCTCTGTGATGACAGCTCAGAGCCTGGAGCCTGCTTTGAATTCCATGTCTCCCTCTCTCTCTCTGCCCCTCCCCCACTCGTGCACACGCACGCACGCGCTCTCTCTCTCTCAAAAATAAACATTTTAAAAAATTAAAAAAAAAAAAAAAGGAAGGCAGACTGTCTTTAGTGAGCTCATTATTAGACTGGACACAGCTGCAGAAAAAAGTCTGAGCATGAGGGTGTCTCAATAGAAGTCTCCAAAACTAAAAAAAGGAAAAGAACTGGGGGGGGGGGGGGGGGAAACAAACAGAATATCCAAGAAATGTGGGACAGCTACAAAAAGTGTTAATACGTGCATGATGGGAATAGCAGAACAATAAAAAGAGAAAAGAACAGAAGAAATATTGAAGCAATAACATTTGAGAATTTCTCCCAAATTAATGACAGATACCAAACTACAGATTCAAAAAAGCTCAGAGCACACCAAGCAGGATAAATGCCAAAGAAAACTACATCTAAGATATATCATATTCAAACTACAGAATATCAAAGATAAAGAAAAATCCTTTAAAAAGCTAGAAGGGGTAAACACATCTACAGAGAAGCAAAATAGAAATTACATCAGACTTCTCCAAAACCACGGATACAAGAAGAGAATGTAGTGAAATATTTAAAGTGTTCAGAGACAAAAAACTATCACCCTAATTCTTATCCTGCAAAATTAACCATCAAAGGTGAAGATGAAATAGGGACTTTTTGGACAAATAAAAATTGAGGGAAATTGTTGCCAGTAGAACTTGCAATGTTAAAAGAAGTTCTTTAGGGGGAAGAAAAATATTATAGGTCAGAAACCTGGACCTATATAAAGTAAGAGCATCAAAAAAAGAATAAGTGAAGGTAAAATAAAAACATATTTCTTATATTCTTAATTGATCTATATTCTTTTTTTTTTTGAGAGAGAGAGAGAGAGCATGTGTGCAAGCAGGGGAGAGGGGGCAGAGAGAGAGAATCTCAAGCAGGCTCCACGCTCAGCATGGAGACCAATGTAGAGGTCAATCCCACACCCCTGGATCATAACCTAAAGCACAATTAAGAGTCGGACACTCAAATGACTGAGCCACCCGGGCACCCCTGATCTATATTCATAATTGATCTTCATTTGTTCAAAATAATAATGTCAACAATGTATTAGATTATGTATACAAAGATGTAAGTGAAATAAGTGAGAGTATTAATACAAGAGACAGGAGGGAGGAATTAGGATCATTTTGCTATTTTAAGATACTCTCACTATGTATGGAGCTGTATAGTTATTTGAAAGTGGACTTGGATTAGTTGATAAGTATATTGCACACTTTAGAGCAACCAGTATAAAAGAAGTATAATTGATATGCTAAGAATGCAATGAAAATGGAATCATATCAAATTCTCAAAACCACAGAAGAGTGAAAGACAAAAAAGGAACAAAGAACAAGGGCAAGATATATAAAACAAAAGAAATATGATAAATATTGATACAACCATATTAATAATCACTTGGGATGTCAGTGGTCTAAATTCACGAATTAAAACACAAAGATTATCAGAGTGGATCAAAAAAAAACCAGACTCAACTATATGTTGTCTACAAGAAACCCACATTAAAACTTTAGGAGGAGAATATAAAGACATGTGTATATTAAAAGTAAATGGGTAGTGGGGCACCTGGGTGGCTCATCCGGTTGAGTGTCTGACTTCGGCTCACATCATGATCTCACTGTTCATGAGTTCGAGCCCCGCATCGGGCTCTGTGCTGTCACCTGGGAGCCTGGAGCCTGCTTCGGATTCTGTGTCTCCTTCTCTCTCTGCCCCTCCCCCACCTGTGCTCTGTCTCTCTCTGTCTCTCAAAAATAAATAAATATAAATTTAAAAAAAAATTGTTTTAAGTAAATGGGTAGTGAAAGGTATACTGAACAAAAGAAAGCAGGAGTAGCTATATCTTTTTTTTAATTTTTTAACGTTTATTTATTTTTGAGACAGAGAGAGACAGAGCATGAACAGGGGAGGGTCAGAGAGAGGGAGACACAGAATCTGAAACAGGCTCCAGGCTCTGAGCTGTCAGCACAGAGCCTGACGTGGGGCTCAAACTCACGGACCGCGAGATCATGACCTGAGGCGAAGTGGGCCGCTTAACCAACTGAGCCACCCAGGCGCCCCAGGAGTAGCTATATTAATTGCAGACAGTGCGGGGTGCACAGCAAGTAAAGTTACCAGATATAAAGATGGTCATTGCATAATGATAAAGGGGTCAATTCTTCAAGAAGTCATAACATTTTTTAATGTGTATGCACCTAACAACACAGCATCAAAAAGTGAAACAAAATAGAACTTCAATACATATCCATTACCACAGTTAGAGACTTAAGCACTCCTCTATCAGAAGTGGTCAGATCCAGATGCACAAAATCAGTAAGAATATAGTTGAACTCAACAACAATATCAATAAACCATATATGACTGACATCTACTGACTACTCTATCTGACAACAACAGAATACACATTCTTTCTAGGTTCACATAGAACATTCATCAAGACAGACCACATACTGGCCATAAATATACCTTAACAAATTGAAAAGAATAGAAATCATACAATGTCTGCTCTCAGACAACAAGGCTTATTAAACTAGAAATCAGTAACAGAAAAATGGAAAATAGTAAGATGGACGAGTAGGAGCATCCTGAGCTCACTTTGTCCATCGACACACCAAGGTAACAACTATCTCTATACAACCAACTCTGAAGACTGACAGAATAGATC
Source organism: Panthera tigris (assembly GCF_018350195.1). Taxonomy (NCBI): domain Eukaryota; kingdom Metazoa; phylum Chordata; class Mammalia; order Carnivora; family Felidae; genus Panthera; species Panthera tigris. Next base: position 42,081,333 of record NC_056666.1, read on the forward strand.
TTCCACAACTAGTCATAGAGAGAGGGCCACATCAAAAAGGGTAGGAGGGGCAGAGACACAGTTGGGAACCAACCCCTGGCACAACTAGCCACAAATGGTAGGGACATCACAAGCATGGAGAAGTGAGAGGATAAGACACTGGTTTTAAATGACATTAGACGAGATGGATCTAGTAGATATATACAGAATATTCATCCAAAAACAGCAGAACACACATTCTTTCCAAGTGCACATGAAGCATTCTCCAGGATAGATCACAGGACAAAACTCAATATATTTCAGAAGACTAAAGCATCTTTTCCAACCACAACAGTATAAAACTAAAGATTACAAGAAATTACAAGAACAAAAAACTAGAAAAAGCACAAACATGTGAAAGCTAAACAACATGCTACTACATAATGAATGGGCCAACCAAGAAATCAAAGAGGAAATTTAAAAATGCAAGAAGACAAATGAAAATAAAAACACAACAGTCCAAAATCTTTGGGATGCAGCAAAAGCAGTTCTAAGAGGGAAGTTTATAGTGATATTGACCTACTTCAAAAAAACAAGAAAAATCTCAAATAACCTAACTTTTCACCTAAACGAACAAATAAAAGAAGAACAAATAAAGCCCAATGCTGGTAGAAGGAAGGAAATAGAAACTAAAGAAATAGAAAAGATCAATGAAACCAAGAACTGGTTATTTGAAAAGATGAACACAACTGATAAACCTTCAGCCAGCCTTCGCAAAAAAAAGAGAGAGGATTCAAATAAATAAAATCAGAAATAAAGGATGAGAGGGGCACCTGGGTGTCTAAGTTGGTTAAGCATCCAACTTCGGCTCAGGTCATGATCTTGCGGTTCAAACCCGACATCGGGCTCTGTGCTGACAGCTTGGAACCTGGACTCTGCTTCAGATTCTGTGTCTCCCTCTCTCTGCCCTTCCCTGCTCACATTGTATGTGTGTGTCTCTCTCTCAAAAATAAATAAACATTGAAAAAATTTTTTTTCTTTAAAGAAATAAAGGATGAGAAATAATCAAAATCACAGAAATACAAAGAATTATAAGAGAATGTATAAAAAAATGTAGACCAACAAACTGGACAACCTAGAAATGGATGAATTCCTAGAAACATACCATCTTTCAAAACTGAACAAGGAAGAAATAGAAAATTTGAACAGACCAATTATTAATAACAAAATTGAACTGGCAACCAAAAAGTCTGAAGAAAAAAAAGTCCAGGATCAGATGGCTTTATAGGTAAATTCCCACAAACACTTAAAGAAAAGTTAATGTGTATTCTTTCAAACTATTCCAAAACTTAGAAGAGAAAGGAAAACTTCCAAATTCACACTACAAGGCCAGCATTACTCTGATATCAAAACCAGATAAAGATACTACCTTAAAAAAATTAAAAAAAAAACACTATTGGCCAATATCTTGGATGAACACAGATGCAAAACCTCAACAGAATATTAGAAAACTGATTTCAACATTAAATTAAAAGGTTCATTCACCACAATCAAGTGGGATTTATCCCAGGGAAGCAAGGGTGGTTCAATATTAGCAAGTCAATCAATGTGATACATGACATTAATAAGAAGGATGAAAAACCATATGATCATCTCAATAGATGCAGAAAAAGTATTTGACAAAATATAACATTTGTTCATAACAAAAACTCTTAACAAAAGGGGTTTACAGGGAACATATCTCAAAATAACAAAGATCAATTTTTAATTTTTTGAGGAACCTCAGAGAAAGACAGATACCGTATGTTTTCACTCATAGGTGGATCTTGAGAACTTAACAGAAGACCATGGGGGAGGGGAAGGGGGGGTTAAATTACAGAGAGGAAGGGAGGCAAACCATAAGAGACTCTTGGATACTGAGAACAAACTGAGGGTTGATGGGGGGTGGAGGAGAGGGGAAAGTGGGTGATGGGCATGGAGGAGGGCACTTGTTGGGATGAGCACTGGGTGTTGTATGGAGACCAATTTGTCAATAAATTATATTTAGAAATAACAATAATAATAATGAAGATCATATGACAAACCCACAGCTAACAACATAATCAATGATGAAAAACTGACAGTTTTTCTTATAAGATCAGGAACAAGACAAGGATGTTCACTCTCACCACTTTTATTCAATATAGCCTGGAAGTCCTAGCTGTAACAATCAGACAGGAAAAGAAATAAAAGGCATCCAGATTGGTAAGAAAAGAAGTAAAACTCTCACTATTTGCAGCTTATACGATACTATATATAGAAAGTCCTAACGACTCCACCAAAAAAATCAGAACTGATAAATTCATTAAAGTTAAAGGATACAAATTAATATATTATATTATACATACTGTTGTATTTCTACCCACTAATAACAAAGTAACTGAAAGAAAAATAAGACAATAGTCCCATTTATAGTTGCACCAAAGACAATAAATTACCTAGGAATAAATTTAACCAGAGGGGTAAAAAACCTATACTCTGAAAACTATAAGATGTCGATGAAAGAAATGAAGATGACACACATGGAAAGATATACTATGTTCATGAATCAGAAGAATTAATATCATTAAAATGTCCATACTACCCAAAAGAATCTACAGATTCAATGCAATTCCTATCAAAATAACAACAGCATTTTTCACAAAACTATAACAAATAATCCTAAGATTTGTATGGAGCCACAAAGACTTGGAATAACCAAACCAATCCTGAGAAAGAACAAAGCTGGAGGTATCACAATTTCAGATTTCCAGATATACTACAAACCTTTTGTAATAAAAACAGTATGGTACTGGCACAAAAATAGACCCATCAGTCAAGGGAACAGTATAGAAAGCCCAGAAATAAACCCAAAGTTACATGGTCAATTAATCTATGACAAGGGAGGCAAGAATATAAAATGGAAAAAAGACAGTCTTTTCAATAAATGGTCAATAAATTTGACCGGTAGGGAATTCCGGTAGGGAATACCGGACAGCTACATGCAAAAGAATGAAACTAGACCACTTTCTCACCATACACAAAAATAAAGTCAAAATGGATAAAGACCTAAATCTGAGACTTAAAACCATAAAACTCCTAAAAGAAAACATAAGCAGTAATCTCTTGGACATCGGCTTTAGCAACATATTTATGATATACCTCCTCGGAGAATGAAAACAAAAGCAAAAATGAACTATTGGGACTATATTGAAATAAAAAGCTTTTCACAGAAAAGGAAACCATTAAAAAAAAAAAGGCAACCTAGTGAATGGGAGAAGATATTTGCAAATGATATATCCAATAAGGGATTGACATCCAAAATATATAAAGAACTTAAGCAACTCAACACCCAAGAAACCAAATAATCCTATTAAAAATGGGCAGAGGACCTGAATGTTTTTCCAAAGAAGACATACAGATGACCAAGAGACACATGAAAAGATGTTCAATACCATTAATTATCAGGGAAATGCAAATCAAAACCACAATCAAATATTACCTCACACCAGTCAGAATGGCTAGAATCAGAGACATGGAATCAAACAAGTGTTGGCTAGGAGGTGGAAACAAGGGAATCCTCATGCATAGTTGGTAGGAATGTAAGTTGGTATAGCCACTGTGGAAAACAGTATGGAGGCTCCTCAAAAAATTAAAAATAATCACATAATCCAATAATTCCACTACTATATACCCCCCCAAAAAACCAAAAACACAAAATCGAAAACATATATGTACCTCTATGTTTACTGCAGTATTTTTTACAGTAGCCAAGAAACAGAAGCAACCTTAGTGTCCATTGATAGATGAGTGGATAAAGGAGCTGCAATATTTATATACAATGTAATATTATTCCATCATGAGAAAGAGGGAAATCCTACTGTTTGTTACAGATGGACCTAGAGAGTATTACACTATGTGAAACAAGGCAGACAGAAAAAGACAAATACCATAAAATTTCACTTTGTAGAACCTAAAAAACAAAACAAATGAACAACAAACCAACCAAAACCAAAAAATAAACGGACTCTTAAATGCAGAGAACAAACTGGTGGTAGCCAGATGGAGGTTACCGGAGGAACGGATGAAATAGGTAAAGGGGATTAAGAGGTACAAACTTCCAATTATAAAATAAATAAGTCCTGGAGATGAAAAGTACAGCATAGGGAATACAGCCAATAACATTGTAATAACATTGTACGGTGACAGATGGTGACTATACTTATCAAGGTGAGCATCAATATATAGAATTGTCGAATCAATATGTTATACACCTGAAACTAATATAACAGTGTATGTTAATTATACTTCAACAAAAATATTTAAATGATAAAATAATAAAATAAAATAAGCTAAGTAAAAACAACTACCAACTGTAATTCCAGTGAAAAGACTACCTACCAACTGTAATTCCAATGATAGGAAAAGACAAAGTAGGCAGTAAAATTTCAGTGGTTACCAAAAGTTTGGAAAGGAGAATGGAGCACAGGGGACTTTTTGGGCGGTGAAGTTATTCTGTATGATATTGTTTAATAATAGATACAGAACATTATGCATTCGTCAAAATCCACAGAACTTTACATATTTGTTGTATAAAGCTTTAAAAATCCATTTAGGAAGTCAGAGAATTCATGAAAGAATGAAGACTGTGACAAGATAATCTAACTGTATTACAAATGTCAGACACAACACACTGAAGGGGGTGGGAAGAGGATGATGACCTAAGTGACTTTGGAAATGGAGTCTACAAGAATAAAGACAAAAGACACCGCACGCCAGCACTGTATTCTAGTTGATAAAGTTGTTTCCCATGGTGGTATGAGTTTACAATTCCGATACTGCTATATGTGTTAATTGGAATTGAATAATTAAGGAAATGTACTGAGCAAGTTAATGGGACCAGATTTCTCTCTGTTGGAGTAGTCACTAAAGATATCAAGGGAAGTAGGCTAGAATGATGCAATGTGTTAATGGAGGAACATTTCAGACATCAGTAAAAACTGATGTATACCTTATTATAGATATACATAGTTGCCTATAGAAATATTTGTCAATATATGTACACGCACAGGTTAGTACACACATAGAGATTTCCTTGTTCTGTGAACTGGGAGGGCTAAAAGAACACCTCAGCAGCAGTGAGCATACCTAGTATTCAAATCTTGGTTTCTAATGCCATTCTTCAATAACAGGAGCCAGGACTCCACAGAGAAATAGCTGATTCTAAGACTAAGGCAAGAAATATACAATATAAGCCCAGAGAATATTACAATCCCCAAAAGTAAGGAAGTGCTCAAAAACCAAGTAAAGCAACAAAGTGATGGGGGCATGTCAAAGGGCCATGGGAGCCAACTGAAAGACTCCCAGGGGCACAAGCAGAACAATTTGAGCAACAAAATAAATACAGTATTGGATTATAACCCAAAGTGTAAGATAAATATCCATGAGTATATAGAGATATAAATACATGACTGAATAAATTAATAAATAGGATAGAACAAATATCAAATGCACAAGAATTTCTAGTAAACTACATAGAAACTTGTTTTGCACTGAACTGTGTTCCCCCAACAGTCATGTGCTGAAGTTATAACCCTCAATGTGACTACAGTGGTAGACTTTAAGGAGGTAATAAAGGGTAAATGAATCATAAAAGCAGGGCCTTAAAATAGGACTTGTGTCCTTCTAAGAGGAAGAGACACTAGAAAACTCTCTCTCCCTCCCCATTCACACAGAGAATTGGTTATGTAAGGACACAGCAAGAAGGTAGCTGTCTACAAGCCAGGAAGAAAGGCCTCACCAGAAACCGACTCTTATGGCACCTGGGACTTCCGGCCTCCATAACTATGAGAAAATAAATTTCTGTTGTCTACGCCTCCCAGTCTGTGATATTTCGTTATGACACTCAAGCAGGCTAATACAGATTTTGGCTCCAAAGTGGGGTGCTATTGTAACAAACACCTAAAAACATGAAATGGCTTTAGAACTGGGTGATGGGTAGAGGCTGGAAGAATTTTGAGGTGCATGCTAGAAGAAGCCTAGATTGCCTTGAAAGGGCTGCTGGTAGGGGCCCCTGGGTGGCTCAATCAGTTAAGCCTCTGACTTCGGCTCAGGTCACGATCTCAGGTTTGGCTCAGGTTCATGAGTTCAAGCCCCACATCGGGCTCTGTGCTAACAGCTTGGAGCCTGGAGCCTGCTTCAGATTCTGTGTCTCCCTCTCTCTCTGCCCCTTCTCCACTCACAAGCTCGCTCTCTCTCTCAAAAATAAACATAAAAAAAAAATTTTTTTTAAAGAAAAGAAAGGGCTGCTGGTAGAAATATAGATATTAAAGATAATTCTGGTGAGGAATCAGTAAAAGAGAGCTGTAGAGAAACATCCTATCGTCTTAAAGAATATACATACACCATAATGAACAGAATGTTGGTAGAAATTTGAACATTAAAGATGCTTCTGGTAAGGTCTCAGAAATGAGAAACACATTATTGGAAACAGGAAGAAAGGCAATTCTTATTATAAAATAGCAAGGAACTTGCTGAATTGTATTCTAATGTTTTGTGAAAGGTAGAACTTGTAAGTGACAGCCTTGGATATTTAGTAGAGGAGATTTCTAAGCCAAGTATTAAAGCTGTGGCCTGCAATGGAGTACTATGTGGCAATGAGAAAGAATGAAATATGGCCCTTTGTAGCAACATGGCTGGAACTGGAGAGTGTGATGCTAAGTGAAATAAGCCATATAGAGAAAGACAGATACCATATGTGTTCACTCTTAAGTGGATCCTGAGAAACTTAACAGAAACCCATGGGGGAGGGGAAGGAAAAAAAAAAGAGGTTAGAGTGGGAGAGAGCCAAAGCATAAGAGACTGTTAAAAACTGAGAACAAACAGGGTTGATGGGGGGTGGGAGGGAGGGGAGGGTGGGTGATGGGTATTGAGGAGGGCACCTTTTGGGATGAGCACCAGGTGTTGTATGGAAACCAATTTGACAATAAACTTCATATATTGAAAAAAAAAAAAAAAAGCTGTGGCCTGATTTCTCCTTACTGCTTATCGTAAAATGCAAAAGGAAAGAGATAAATTGAAGGAAGTGTGAAGCAAAAAGGAACCAGAATCTGAAGACCCACAAAATTCTTAGCCAGACTGTAAAAAGTGAGAAAGGGTGTTCTGGAAAGAACTCCAAGGATGTGGCTGGACAAACATTCCGTAAAGAGATTACCCATGGATTTAAACAGCCATCTCCACAATGAAGACTATTTCTTTGTACACATAAAGATACGCATATAAGAATTTTAGGTCTTATTTCTTTGTACACCTGAAGCTTGAAATGATCATGAGACTCAACTTCTTACTATGATCTGCCTGTGAATCTTACTGGAAATATTAACTTGGTATCCTTACATAGTGTAGTCAGCCACTGAATTATAGGCACATTCATTTTTACCTTCCATGGTCACATTCTCTTTCAGGCATTCCAATTCCGTGTGAGGGAGCTCTTTTGCAGTCTTTTTTTCTTTAAGCAGCTGAGAATATTTTTGGAAGAAAACTGAAAAAAAAAAAGGCCATTCATTTTCTGGTGTTGTGACTTTGCTCTCTATTGTTACTTTCTCACATTCTGTTTTATAGGAACAAAATCTACAAACGTCCAGTTGCTTGAATGGAAGGCTCCTGACAATGGAAAAGATTTCTCATCACCCCACATTCAATGTAATCCTAATCCCACTGATTTTGAAACCATAGATTTCTCCAGGAATAGCCAAAAGATCAGTAGTTGAAGGGAGGCATGATGGCTCCATTATAATGAGTGCAAAGGGATTTATCCATATTTTCCTTCAATACTAAATGCAGAAGGTGAGCCCTGAAGGTGGGAGAATGGAGTGAAAGCAAACAGTTCTGTCTGAGGATGTACACAGCATAGGTCTGTTGTGGCGGAGGAGGGTGGGGGCCGTTGCAGACTGAGCTAATTCTGAGTTCTGGGTTACCTGTAAAGTGAGATTTTTTTTTTTTAAGCCAACATTGATCAGGAGATATAGGCATTATTTTCCTCCTCCTTCTTCCTTTACTCTATCCACTCTCAACTGGCTTTTTTTTTTCAGCACACCAATATACTCAAATATGTCACAACTTAAAAATAACTTACCTCTTCCTCCAGAAAGTGAATTTTCTCTTTTTTTCCTCCTTACCTCCCATTTGCTCCCTGCCCCACTACATGCTGGCTTCACTACTTCTTATGCCTTTTAAAATTTTGATATGCTCTTAAAGCCAGAGATACGAAGAAATCCACCTAGTTGCCAAATTGGCTTTAGATCTTACATAGTCTTGGGCAGGAAAGACATGATTAAGGTGAAATTTCAATGGAAACTCTTCCTGGAATATCTCTTCCCATCGCCTTTTGTCCACCTGCTCATCTCAAAATCTATGTCTGTGCAGTCAAAAAAACCTGGCCTTATAAACACTAATAGGCAAACACAGATTTGTCCTCACTTACACAACTGTCTAGCGTAGAAATGGTACCTAATATAGGTCCCTCTACAAGACACACACACACACACATATTCAATTTCTTTATAGGGTGGATACCATTATTTTTATAAGGAAGTAACTAAACTCAAATAAGTAACAAAATTTCTAACAGATTCCCATTAATTGTGTCTCTCCCTCCCAAAGAAGACTTCTTTTCCAGATTTCTGGATAGACCCGTTATTAAATGTCAGTATCTAATGGATGCCATCTCTTCATGGAAGGCAGACATTCCATATAGCTTCAGTTGGATACTTACTGATAAAAGCGATAAAAAATGAGATTGCCAATAGCAGCAGAAGCACCAGCAATGAGGCAAAAAGTAGCTTGGGAAAACTGGGATTACTTTTGTTCAGGCTGGTCTTCTCTTTGGGAGCTGAACGAGAAATCAAAGGAGTTTCATCAGTAACAAATTCTGATTTTTACTTTCCTTCTCCTCCCCTTCCTCTTCTCCCTTTTCTAGGATGATATACTATTACCAAGAATATGACATCTGAAATAATAGGAAAATAGGAAAAAAAAATGTTCACTATAGAAACGTTGGAAACTACATAAAAACACAACCTCTTACCACTGGGGGAACTGTTGCTAATGTTTTGATATATATCCTTCCAGTAATTTTCAAAGTGTATATACATAAGTACACATTTTCCCACATGATTGACATACCACAGACACTAGCTTCAGACCTACTATATTGTTATACACTAGACCATGAACATTCTTCATACAACCATATTTTTTCTTTAACGCTGTCTATTGTGGTTGTATAGAATTTCATTATGTATTTAAATAATCTTCCAGATTGTTTCCAATTTCAACTACTATAAATAATGCCATAGCAGATAAATCGTTATTATGGTCATCTCTCATCACATTCTTAAAATAAGGTCAGACCTTTCTAGTTACTATTTCATGGTTAAGAATTATTTTCTCAGGGTGCCTGGCTGGCTCAGTGGGTTAAGCTTCTGACTTTGGCTCTGGTCACGATCTCATGGTTTGTGTGTTCGAGCCCCGTGTAGGGCTCTGCACTGAGAGCTCAAAGCTTGGAGCCTTCTTCAGATTCTGTGTCTCTCCCGGTCTCTGCCCCCCCCCCACACTGTTTCTATCAAAAATGGATAAACATTAAAAAATAAATAAAAAGAATTCTTTTCTCAATGGCTAGTATCAAAAAGGAAAAAAGTTTAAGGAGGGTACTTGTGATGAACACGGAGTGTTATATGTAAGCGATGAATCACTAAATTCTACACCTGAAGCCAATATTACACTATATATTAACTAACTAGAATTTAAATAAAAACTTAAAAAAAAAAGACAAGAAATAACAAGTGTTGGTGACCATGTGGGGAAAAGGCAACCCTTGTGCACTGTTGGTTGGGATGTAAATTGGTGCAGCCACTATGGAAAACAGTATGGAGGTTCCTCAAAAATTTAAAAATAGAGGGGCACCCAGGTGGCCCAGTCGGGTAAGCATCGACTTCTGATTTCAGATCAGGTCATGATCTCACAGTTTGTGAGTTCAAGCCCTGCATCGGGCTTTGTGCTGACAGTGCAGAGCTTACTTAGGGTTCTCTCCTTCTCTCTCTGCCCCTCCCCCCCTCACTCTCTCTAAAAAATAAACTTTTAAAAAATTAAAAATGGAAATATCATATGATCTATTAACTCCAGTACGGGGTATCTCCCCAAAGAAAACAAAGACATTTAATGAACTAAATCAAAAAGGTATATGCACCCCTATGTTTATTGCAGCATAATTTACAGTAGCTAGGAAAAGCAACCTAAGCGTCCATCCATCCATGAATGGATATACCAAGTGTGATATTTATATACAATGGATTATTATTCAACCATAAAAAAAAAAAAAGAAGGAACTCTTGTCATTTGTGACAACTTGGATGGGACTTGAGGGCATTATGCTAAGTGAAATAAGTCAGACAGAAAACAAATACCATATGATCTCACTTATCTGTGGAATTCAAAAAACAAAACGAAACTCACAGATACAGAGAACAGATTGGCGGTTGCCAGAGGTGGGGTAAGGAGTGGTGGGGAATGGGTGAAGGGGATTAAGAGGTGCAAACTTCCAGTTATAAAATAAAGAAGTCATGGAAAATAAAGTAAGATAACAACAGAGAGGGAGTCAAACCATAAGAAACTCTTAACTATAGAGAACTGAGGGTTGCTGCAGGGGTTGTTGTTGGGGGGGGGGGTGGCTAAATGGTGATGGGCATTAAGGAGGGCACTTGTTGGGATGAGTATTGGGTATTATATATAAGCAATGAAGCACTAAATTCTACTCCTGCCACCAATACTACACTATATGTTAATTAACTTGAATTTAAATAAAAACTCGAAAGAAAAAAAAAGAAGTCATGGAGATGAAATGTACAGCATATCGACTATAGTTAATATTATAGATTATTATAGTATTATCAACTATTAAATATTATTACATATTTGAAAGTTGCTAAGAGATTAAATCTCAAAAGGCCTCATCACAAGAAAAAAATTGGAGTGACTATGGTGATAAATGTTAACTAGACTCATTGTGGTGATCATTTCACCAATATATACAAAAATCAAATCACTACATTGTATACCTGAAACTAACACGGTAGTCCCCCTCCCCGCCCCCATCCCCGCAGTTTTGCTTTCCACAATTTGTTACCTATGGCCAACTGTGGTCTGAAGGCAGATGATCCTCCTTCTGATGTATCCTCAGAAGGTAAATAGTAGCCTAAGGCTAGGTCACAATGCCTAGGTCATTCACCTAACTTCATCTCATCACATAAGAATTTTATCATCTCACATCATCACAAGCAAGGTGAATACAGTTCAATATTTTGAGATAGAGAGACCATATTCACATAACTTTTATTATGGTATATTAATACAATTGGTCTGTTTTATTATTAGTTATTGTTGTTAATCTCTTACTGTACCTAATTTATAAATTAAACTTTTATCATAGATACATATGTACAGGAAAAAAAAACACAATATATAGGGTTTGGTACTATCCACTATTCAGGCATTCACTGGGGATCTTGGACCATATCCCCCCAGATAAGAGGGGACTATTGCAGAATGTTTTATGTCAATCGTACCTCCACAAAAAAATAAAGAATAGTTTTCCCAAAGTTATGAGGTATTGACAAGCAGGGGGACGAAATCCTCAATAATGTATAACATAATCTCGGCTTTAGAAAAAATACAGTTAGATATAGTATTTATATCTGGAAAGATCTACACTGAAATGTAAATTATAGTGATCTCTAGATGGTAAAATAAATATAAATTCGTGTATGCCTCCAGTTTTTAATTTTTTCTTTAATGAGCCTTTCAACATATAATAAGGAAGTTTTGTAAAAAATTTTAAGGGGAATGACCCAGCAATAGCACTGCTAGGAATTTACCCAAGGGATACAGGAGTGCTGATGCATAGGGCCACTTGTACCCCAGTGTTTATAGCAGCACTCTCAACAATAGCCAAATTATGGAAAGAGCCTAAATGTCCATCAACTGACGAATGGATAAAGAAGCTGTGGTTTATATATACAATGGAGTACTACATGGCAATGAGAAAGAACGAAATATGGCCCTTTGTAGCAACGTGGATGGAACTGGAGAGTGTTATGCTAAGTGAAATAAGTCATAGAGAGAAAGACAGATACCATATGTTTTCAGTCTTGTGTGGATCCTGAGAAACTTAACAGAAGACCATGGGGGAGGGGAAGGAAAAAAAAATAAGTTAGAGATGAAGGCAGCCAAACCATAAGAGACTCTTAAAAACTGAGAATAAACTGAGGGTTGATGGGGGTGGGAGGGAGGGGAGGGTGTGTGATGGGCATTGAGGAGGGCACCTGTTGGGATGAGCACTGGGTGTTGTATGGAAACCAATTTGACAATAAATTTCATATTAAAAAAATAAAAAAATAAAAAATAATAAGAAAAAAAGAAAAAGAAATAAAATAAAATAAAATATGCAAGAAAAAAAAAAGCTTTTTAAGGGGAAAAAACAGTTTCCCTGAGCGTTCTCCCTATCTCCACGGAAGTGTTTTGGAAAGCATGCGCAATCATGACCTCCCACTCACAGCTTCTTATAATACACATGCTTTTTTTCTCTTTTGCTCTATATCTGATATATCATAAATGATAACCATATTACCTTTTATCTACTCCCAAATTCAGTTAAATCCATCCTGGGGAGGCAGGATGCAATGGATTTCCTGAATTCAAGGAAGACTCCCTTTGCAACTTTCTAGTCCTTCATCTGCAACGGTCTTGGGTTACACTTTGGTCCCACGGTAACAAAGACGCCCACAAAGCTCTCCACCCAAGCTCTTCCCCTCTAACCGAGCCTGAGTCCACTGACTCATCAACATCCCCTGTATCTGGGTTGACGGTTTCAAGACCTGTACCCAATCTCTCTCTTTTTTTTTTTTTTGGATAGAGTGAGAGAGTGCGTGCAAGTGGGGCAAAGGGAGAGAGAAAGAAAATCTTCAGCAGGCTCCATGCTCAGCTCAGAGTCCAACATGGGGCTCGATCCCACGACTCTGGGATCATAACCTGAGCTGAAATGAAGAATCAGACGTTCAAGTGACTTGAGCCACCCAGGCACTCCTGTACCCAATCTCTTGATTGCAGTCTCACTCAGCCTCAGAAGGCACAGGAGAATAACCTCAGCATAATTAGCATTCTCCTTAGCTCAGGACCTTAGTGGACTTGTCACACCTCAGTTTGGTTAGCGTATAACTACACAATCCCTTAATGCTTATCTTCAGATAACTCAATCTTCTGAGAATCCTAGGTGCCCCACCTGTGGCCAGAGAACCAGCAACTAACACTATCATGCTTCATTTACAATACTCTCTCTTCATCCTTCTTCTCATCACTAACTCTGACCACCAGAAAATGTGCTTACCTGCAGGAGGCCTTTCTTTGGTGCCTGAGGACTTGGATTCATTTTTGAAACTCAATTCAGCATAAGTGGTCTCTGAAGTCATATCGAGAAGAAATCTTCTCTTCAAAAAATCCTTTACATCTCTTCCTTAAAACATCTTAAAATAAAACCCAAACATGGTGGCAATTTGTCATACTTCCTATCAAGAACAGGGGCCCCATATAGGCAAATAACTCTGAGAGGAATCTCGTGAAAATTAGCAACCTCAGAGGCCAAATCTCCAGGATCAGCACAATGAGAATCATAGCATTTGAACATACGTCAGCAAATGTAATAAGGAACTTCTCATAAATTTATAAATGTAATAAGGAAATGTAAAGTAGGAACTCAAAGGGTAGATTTAAAAATATATATAGGAAGGAAAGACATAGAGAAACTAAGCAGTTAGAGAACGCTTTTCTGAGACCTGTATTATCTGAGCTCACCAGCCAAGAATGAACTTCATGTATTTGTGTACATCTGTATGCAAACATAATTATTTATAGACCAATCTGGGCATAGATTCATTCATGTTGTATTCTCGTCACATGTGGCTGATCCGGCAACTTTTGGTGACCACATTCTAAGAGGATCATTGACAAAAAACTCATGTGTCAGCCTCCCCACTTTCAAGAGTGTATGTAGGAGGGAAGTCAAAGCTTACATCATACATGTTCTGAAGCTGCTCCCCAGCGCTCTCTGCTTTTCCCTGTTCTTAACTGACTCTTTCATGGATCTCCATTCATTTTGATATAGTCGCTTCCAGAAGCTCCTGAAAGCAGCTCTCTTTGCTGGATGTTAGTGGAATAGGCCAGCCTGCACACCACCCTTCTCCATCCCTTTAATCCCTTACACCACCACAACAAAAAGACTCTACAGGCCAATGTGACTGTTTTTTAACAAGTTAAGATTAATTTAATAGAGTCACAAATTAGGAGATAAAGTCAGTGACAAATGTGACTTTTTCCAAAGGACAAGAGGAAAGCATTCCAAAAAAAGAATCCTTCAGTTCAGAATCTTCCGAGATGTGCTCTTGAAAGCTCACTCCCTAGATTCAGCTCTCCCCAAAGGATCCTCCTTCTTTTAATCTCCTGCACCAAACTCCTCCATCTCCTGCATAACACACACACACACACACACACACACACACACACACACTTACCTCTATCTTTCCATATCAAGGTACATTGAAAACCGTGCATTCACACTAATAACCTCTAATTCCAATCCAACGCTAAGGAGTTCATTCTAGTTTTCTCCCTTCCACATTTCTCCCTTCTGTTACAGTAAGAAACCGGCTTCCATTGTCTTTTACTTACTTACTTACTTATTTATTTTGTTATTTGAGTAATAAACACGTTTAGTCAATTTTCTATCTTTGCCATTCCCTCCTCTAAAATGCTCTTCTCTTCCTGACGGGGCTCTGACTTGCCAATCCAGGCCAACATTACTACTGGGGCCTTTAACCTGCTTGGGTGTTCTTGCACAGAGCCAGCCAACCCCTATGGACCTCATCCTCAACTTGCTCAGGTCTGACCCCACGCTGGGCCATCCTCCATAGGAAATCCCTCCTCACTCTGCCTAGACTCTGACTTCTGATGCCGGCTCCCTAACACCCACCTGGAACCCATCCTTACCCTACTCAGGTTCTAAAACCCGACATGAGATCACCCTGATGTGTGGAAGCTCTCCTCGCCCTCCCTGGGCACTGAGTCCCCACGCAGGGCTACGCTACCATGTGGACGGCTTCCTCATCCCGTTCGGCTTCTGAAACCCACACCGGGTCTGCCACTTTCCTGACCCGTGCCGGATCCCCCACCTCCCAGCAAGGACCATCCTGCTTGAGCTCCCTGCACCTGGCCTCCCCACCACATAGATGTCTTCTTCACCTTTCAGGCCCTGGCACTCCAGACCAGGCTGCTTCTGACATCCTACACCAGGCCGTTGCCACGTGTGGACATTCTCCTCGGGATGCATAGGGTCTGATGCCCAAAACACTTTTCAATCCCTGCAGGGATGTTCTCCTCACTCTTTCAGGCTCCAGCACCACCATCAAGCCAACCCCCCTGCAAAGTCACCCTTCTCACCCTGCCTGAGCTCTGACAACCTGCACCAGACCACTGTTGCTCTCCCACCCCACCCTACAACAGACACCTACCTTGTTCTGCTCTACCTAATGTTTCATTTAGGACTGAATTGTTTCGTAAGGAAAAGGAAAGGGTTTTGAAAAGAGGCAAGAGAGGGAAGAGCTAGTTCTTGCAAATTTTCTAGCAAATTACTAGACTCTACAAGTACTTGCACACTTGCCTGTGTGTGTGCATACACCCTCCTCCCGAGAATAATCACTGATGATCAGAGCCTCAACAACGTAAGTTTGTAAAGAAAAATACATACATACATACATACATACATACATACATACGTACATACATAAATAAATATGTTCCCAAAGGTATCTCTGTTTCCCTGGGACAAATCACATTATAACTGGATTATACTATATCACAAATAATCCCAAAACCTGAATGGCTTACAATGACATTTATGTCTCACTCACATCGCGGGTAGGCTTATGGTCTGCATAAGGTTGACTGTAACTGTGCTTGGCTCTTCTCTTAGTATTTTCTCATTCTGGAACCTAGGATCATAGAGCAGCTCCTTATAAGTTGAAACATACAGTAACACTCAAATCCTCTATTCAGATAAGGGACACATTACATCCGCTATGATTCCTTTGGCCAGTGGAAGTCACCTGGCCTTGATATGAAGAGGAAAATACACCCTACCTATGGGGAGACATGTCAAGGGCAGCAAAATTCCCACAGACTAAGTGGCTTAAATAACAATCTATTTCTCACAGTTCTGGAGGCTGGGAAGTCTAAGATCAAGGTGCCAGAAGATCGGATATCCGGTGAGGATCCCACTTCCTAGTTCAAAGATGGCCATCTTCTCACTATGTCCTCCCATGGCAGAAGAGGTGAGGGAGCTCCTTGGGGTCTCTTTTATAAAGACACTAATACCATTCATGAGAGTTCTACCCTCATGACCTTATCGCCTCCAAAATGCCCCATCTCCTAATACCATCACATCAGGAATTAGGATTCAACGTATGAATTTTGAGGGGGGACACATTCAGGCTATAGCACTCTTTACTTTTTTTAATTTTTTTAATGTTTATTTTTGAGAGAGAACTAGAGGAGCAGGGGAGGGGCAGAGAGAGGGGTAGAGGATCTGTGCTGACAGCAGAGCCCACATAGGGCTCGAACTCATGAACCATGAGATCATGACCTGAGCCAAAGTCAGACGTTTAACCAACTGAGCCACCCAGGTACCCCTAGCACACTTTAAATAATTTAGCCAAGGGATCTCTAGAGCAGTGATCTCCAAAATGGGGCACAATACCCCCGCTGGTATTAAAAAAGGATCCTCTAGGGGCGCCTGGGTGGCTCAGTCAGTTAAGCGTCCGACTTAGGCTCAGGTCATGATCTCGCAGTTTGTGAGTTCGAGCCCCGCATCAGGCTCTGTGCTGACAGCTCCAGAGCCCGGAGACTGCTTTGGATTCTGTGTCTCCTTCTCTCTCTCTGACCCTAACCTGCTTACACTCTGTCTCTTTCTTTCAAAAATAAAACAAAAACATTTAAAAAAACTTTTAAAAAGGATCCTCTAGGGCACAGAAATAAAATACTAGAACATCTATTTTTAGATATTTAAAATGTTAAGTAAAATAAGTTTTATGACTATCATATGAGTTTAGTGTTTGTTGCATGTCATGTTGGTACAGGATCTATCATGAGGAAAGAGTGGAGGATCCACAACTTTCTTTTTTTATTTTTTTTCTAATGTTTATTTATTTTTGAGAGAGAGAGAGAGCATGTGAGCAGGCGAGGAGCAGACAGGGAGACACAGAATCCGAAGCAGGCTCCTGGCTCTGAGCTGTCAGCACAGAGCCTGACACAGGGCTTGAACTCACGAACCGTGAGATCATGACCTGAGCCGAACCGACTGAGCCACCCAGGTGCCCCAAGGTTCCACAACTCTTAAGAAGTTGATGTTGTACCTATACGTGTTCATTCATTCTCTGCATGCTGCATCATATTACAGTTTAAATATCTGTATAGTTAAGAAGTTGGCTGACCTTTGTACCCAGTTCCTGGAAGGTAACTTCTAAATCCTTAGAATTTCCTGAGTAATATGAATGTCTTTGTTATTCATGATGAGCCCTGACACTTTATGGTAATGAAGTCACTCTTTGTGAGCCCCTAGTTTGTGCTAACAAGATGACGCTAACAAGATAGGGACTGACCAAGTCAGAAAAAAGCCATGGGACTAGAGGGTTGAGGCTTTGAGCCATGAGATACCAGTCCAGCCAGGGAAGAGACGGAGACTGAGCTCAGCCTCATGGCAAATGACACAACCAAGCATGCCTATGTAACAAATGCCGATAAAACTCTGAGCACCAAAGCTCAGGTGAGCTCCTCTGTCTGCCAATACTGTGTGTACTGTCACATATTAATGTGCCAGGAAGGTGACATATCCACAGGGACAATGAAAGCTTCACACCTGGGACCCCCCCAGATCTCACCCTACGCGTGTCTCCCTTTGGATAACTCTGATGTGTATCCTTTTGCTATAATAAAACTGTAAGTATAGCTGGCAGTCTTCTGAGTCCGGTGACTTATTCTAGCAAATTATCAAACCTGAGGGAGTCATGGGAATCCCCAAATTTGTAGGAGGTTGATAAGAAATAAGGGAAGCCAGAGAAACCCCCAAATTTGTGACTGGTGTCTGAAATGAGAGCAGTCTTACACAGGACTAGGCCCTTAATCTGTGAAATCTGGCCTAACTCCAGGCAGTTGGTATCATAAATCATTACAATACCACAATATGATTAGTTTCATAAAACAAGATATTAGAATATTTGTGATTTTTTTTTTTTAACAAGATGGGAAGTGACCATCTTGTTCACTTTGGCAAATGACTTAAAAGAATTGGGAAACTTACTTAATATTGCTATGCTTAAAAAAAAAAAAAGACGTGTTCCAATTTTGCTGACTTTTTCAGTGCTATGTAATAGCTTCCGGTGGTATGCTAATTAGCAGATATCAAAGCATATGAGCACACACGTACATGCGTGCACACACACACACACACACAATTAACCTGTGCTTTCAAGGTAAAGGTGATGTTTCAACAGTGAGAAGACGACTACCTCAAAAAAGGAACTGTGTTATGGAGAGAGCAGATAGAAAATTGATAATTAGAAAAAAATTAGTTCCACCATGTTGTGATGTTTTTCCTTTTGCCAAAAATTATATAAGGATGTGGTTTATACATCTTCCTTTTTGAAATCTTCAAAATCTGGTTTCAGTGGGTTTTGAACTCATTTATCAATGAATTTAAAATGAACACTCTCATTAGTCTGCAAGAACAACTGGATTAATAACAGGAAAAAAGATATTTACCAGCTGGTTTTAACAGAAAGATTTATAAAGAGAATTGAAAAACAAGAATCACAACTTGTTAAGTACAGCTAATAATACACATCCCTTTTGAGCCATGTATCGTTATGAGGTATGTTTCACAGTTGATAGTTACTAAAAGCAAGAGCTGAAATAAACCAAACTTATAACTAATCAGATACTTTGCTCTCATAACAAGTAACACTAAATTTAAAATCATTTGAAAATATTATTTACTTTGCCTTTACCACATCCTTTTTAACTTTCATTTTTATTATAATATACATAATAAACTTGCTCGGGAGACCATCAGTTATCTGTATAACCAACCATCTTAGTAGTTTAACACAACAACCATTAATTCAGCTCAAATTCCTGATTTGGGCAAATTGGGCTGGGCTCAGCTGCGTAGTTCTGGTTTGAGTCAAGGGTGGCCGATCTCAGCTCAGTCTATTCACATCTCAGCTCAGTCTATTCACGTATCTCTGGTCAGATACCAGATTGATAGGCACTTATCTAGGATGGCCCCGACTGAGACAGCTTATATCTGCTCTGTGTGGTCTCTCATCCTCCAGCCGACTAAGCAGGGTTCCAAGAGCAGCAAGAGAGCAAGTCCAATGCACATAATCCCTGCTTGCCTCACATCACGTAGTCTTTCCTTGGCCAAAGCATTGCACCATCAAGCCCAGAGCCAGTGCAAATGCTACAAGACAAAAACTATAAGAAGGTGTGGACAAATTAGAGTCACTGCTACATTCAGTCTCGTTCAGAGAGGTAAATAAATCTGGATCACAAGATGCGGTACCAATTCTCCTTGGGATTTCTCCTGGTTTGATGCTCACATAAGTGCTCTGGTTGAGACAATGATAGTGATAGATCCTGAAATATAAACCATCCTTTGTTCCAGGACAGCAAAGAAACAGACTCAGAAATACTCCTGACACATGGTACTAAGGACACTAATGATCAAAAGGGGTGTCAAAAAGAAGGCTGACTGTGAGACGCCTCATTTAAATACAAAGAAATATACCAAAAAGGCGTGGGATGTGATCAATGAATGCAGACTAGAGGTCCCTGTCTGAGGGGCCATCATAACCTGGAGCTGGGGAAGGACAACACACACGAAAAGCAGACAATTAATACACCAACCACTTTTTAAAAATGGAAGCCCACAAAGTATGGCAGGAAAACAAACACGCGTCAATAGTTTTACATATGACTAGCAACTGATAGGCCCTCAAAGTGACATTTTAATTACAAGATCAGATAATCGATGACTGGAAAGCACTGATGTGCACTGAAAAGAACTAAGAAAGCCTGGACTGCCATATTTTTCTTCTTCTGACCCTACCTTTAAAAAGAGGGATAAGGGGTGCCTGGGTGGCTCAGTCGGTTAAGCGTCCGACTTCAACTCAGGTCACGATCTCGCGGTCCGTGAGTTCGAGCCCCGCGTCGGGCTCTGGGCTGATGGCTCAGAGCCTGGAGCCTGCTTCCGATTCTGTGTCTCCCTCTCTCTCTCTGCCCCTCCCCCGTTCATGCTCTGTCTCTCTGTGTCTCAAAAATAAATAAACGTTAAAAAAAAATTTTTTTTAATAAAAAATTAAATAAATAAATAAATAAATAAATAAATAAATAAAAAGAGGGATAAGTTAATATCAGTTTTGGGAAAAATAAACCTGTTGGTTTTCCATTGCAGATTTATGATACTTCCATCGAAGCTACACAAAGAGTGACAATCAAGAGTCCTAAGGCCCCTAAATAGAATTCATAGGACACCACAGCCAAATGAAAGCAATCCTTGCACTGGTGCGAACCTATAAAGAAGTTCGTAGCACCAATCACTCTAAAGACCATCTTCACGCTTGCCCTTCCTGGCAAGGTTATTGCTTATTTAGTTATTTGTTGTTATGACTCAACCTGGGTTTCCTCTCCTTAAAAGCGACCAGTCCTGCTATTAGTCATCAGCACTGAAAAAGAATGCCAATAATGGTTAAGGCATTTGAGCTTACCATGCCCTGTGCTGCGATGAATATATTGCTTTTCTCATTTCAATATTCAAAATAATCCTGAAAAATATGCATTGTTACTCCCCATTTGACCAATGAGAAAACTGAGAGTTTGACAAGTTATTAAACTGGCCACAGAGCCAACAAAATTAGACTTTTAATTAATTTGAATCCAGGCCTAATTCCCAAATTTGTATTCTAAAAGGTTATCTTTCGGAGTGGCTTCAACATGGTGGAGGAGTAGGGGGCACCAAAGTTCCCTTGTCCCTCAAACAGCACAGAAACATCTCTAGGGGCCCACGGGGACA
Source organism: Panthera tigris (assembly GCF_018350195.1). Lineage (NCBI taxonomy): Eukaryota > Metazoa > Chordata > Mammalia > Carnivora > Felidae > Panthera > Panthera tigris. Next base: position 42,102,538 of record NC_056666.1, read on the forward strand.
ACTTGGTGGGCCATCGGCGCTCAATTGCAACCTGGGAGAGATACAACGGGTGGCGAAGACACAGAGGGGAGAGATCCCCTTCTGTGGAGAGAGAAAAGGAAGAGAAAGAGAGGCTGTAGAAGTGTAGGATTGTATGTGGACAAGAGAAACACTATGGACTGGAGAACAGAAAAAATGGAGAAAGCACCAATTTCTAACAGGATCCAGGATTGTGGGTCTTTCTCCCGACTGGGGCAGGCTGCCCTGCACTTGCACCTGGCAGGGAGGAGAGCCAGCCCTGGGCTGGGTAGTGTGCTCAGAGGCGCAGTCAGAGAGCAGTCCCCTCCCTTGAGTGCGGAAGAAGGTACATAGCCACTCTAAGGGCGCAAAACGCCGCAGCACCCACCAGCCGGAGGCCTTTTGTCAGCTGGCTGGGCAGAGTGGCTCCGGCTCTACCCCAGAACCCCGGGCACACAGAGCGAGATCCTTTAAGACATCGGGGTTTGAATCCCAGCTGACCGCCAGAGAGGCACGGGAGACTTAGAGCAGGACAAACCTGTCCCACTCACTCCCATGCAGAACTGTGAGGATGGCCTGAACAGAGTGGTCTGGGACACCCGGTCCATGGAGGAGAGACTGGGGTGTCGCCATTTTTCTCCCTATCACCAACAAGGTGGGGTTTCAGGGAACAGGACAGTGGGCCCACAGTGGAGGCGGGACCTGCCTACACCAAACCACACCCCTCCCTGCCTGGTAACTGCGTATCTATGGAGCAAGACTGACACTGATCAAACCAGACAGCCCCTCCTCCAGACCACTGGTTCCAAGGCACCATCAGACATCAGTCCAACGATTTTGCATTTTCTGACTTGATTCTTGGTCTATATCTATCTATATACCTATATATACTAATACATACTGTATATTTATACATAATAAAAATATGTAATAATATATATTATATATAATATATATATAATATATATATTATATATATATTATATATAATATATTTTATATATATATATAAAATATATTATATATATATATGTTTTTTTCTTCCTTTTCTTCCTCTTATTTCTTCCCTTCTCTATTCTGGTTGTTGGTTTGTTGAAGCAGACATTTTTAATATATTCTTTTTACACCTCTTCTGTATCTCCTTTATTTGTTTTCCTCTCTCTCTCTCTCTCTCTCTCTGTATTAAGCTATATAGTTTCTCTGATTCTCTGCCTGGTCTTTTTTTTCTTTTCTTCTTCCCCGCCCTTGTCATTTCTCTTTGTATGGGATAAGGCTTCTTCCAGCACGGCTCTTTTAAAATTTTTTCCACGGTTACTTCAATGAACAAATCAAAGCATACCTGGTGGAGGGTCCAAACCACCACTACAAGTTGGGAAATAAAGCAACCAAAGTCACAACAACGGACAACGGACAACACACTCTGAAAACACCTCCTGAAGAGCCAGGCCCTATACAGTGTATGATCCCTTTTTAATATATCAGTGCTCACAGCTGCAGGACACATAACAAGCTATTAAAACATGTAAAAGATGGAAAACTAGCCAAAATGATGAAATGGAAGAATTCTCCTCAAGAGAAATTCCAGGAAGAAATGACAGCTAGAGAATTACTTAAAACAAATATAAACAATATAATTGAGCAAGAATTTACAAAAATGGTCATAAGATTCATCACTGGGCTTGAATAAAGCATAGAAGACAGAAGAGAATCTATTGCTGCAGAGATCAAGGAACTAAGAAATAATCATGACAAATTAAGAAATGGTGTAAATGATGTACAAAATAAACTAGACGCAGTGACAGCAAGGATGGAGAAGCAGAAGGGAGACTAAGTGAAATAGAAGATAAAATTAAGGAAAATGATGAAGCCAAGAAAAAGACAGATAAGAAAAAACTAGATCACAAGGAGAGAATTAGAGAACTAAGTGACTGAATGAAACAATAATATCCATACACAGGAGTTCAAGAAGGAGAGACAGAAAGGGGCAGAAGGTTTACTTGAACAAATTATAGCTGAGAACTTCCCTAATTTGGGGAAGGAAGTAGACATCCAGGAGGCTCAGAGAACTCCCTTAAGATTTAACAAGAATAGGTTTTCTCCACAGCATATCACAGTGAAACTAGCAAAATTCAAAGATAGAGAATTCTGAAAGCAGCTATGGACAAACCAGCCTTAACTTACAAGGGTATACACATATGGGTAGTAGCAGACCTGTCCACTGAAACTTGGCAGGTCAGAAGGGAGTGGCAGGAAATATTCAATGTGCTGAATAGGAAAAATATGCAGTCAAGAATCCTTTATCCTGCAAGGTTAACTGCAAGGTTATCCTGTCATTCAGAATAGAAGGAGAGATAAAAGCTTTCCCAAACAAATAAAAACTGGAGTTCATGACCACTAAACCAGCCCTGAAAGTGATCCTAAAGGGGACTCTGTGAATGGAATGCTGCCAAGACTACAAAGGACCAGAGACATCACCACAAGCATGAAATTTACAGATAACACAATGACACTAAATCGATATCCTTCAATAATAACTCTGAATGTAAATGGACCCAATCAAAAGACATAGGGTATCAGAATGGATTAAAAAAAAAAAAAAAAAAAAGATCCATCTATATGCTGTGTACAAGAGATTCACTTTAGATCTGAGGACACCTTCAGATTGAAAGTAAGGGGACAGAGAACAATCTTTCATGCTATTGGAAATTAAAAGAAAGCTGGAGTAGTCATACTTATATCAGACAAACTAGACTTTAAACTAAAGAGATGAAGAAGGGCATTATATCGTAATCACAGGTTCTATCCATCAAGAAGAGCTAACAATTGTAAATGTTTATGCCCCCAACTGGAGATAACCCAAATATATAAATCAGTTAATCACAAACATAAGCAATCTTATCGATAAGAATACGGTAACTGCAGGGGGCTTTAATACTCCACTTACAACAATGGACAGATCATGTAGGCAAAAATCAATAAAGAAACAATGACCTTGAGTGATACACTGGACCAGATGGACTTGACAGATATATTCAGAACTTTTCATACAAAAGTAGAATACACATTCTTCTCAAGTGCACATGGACCATTCTCCAAGATAGATCACATACTGGGTCACAAAACAGCCTTCAATAAATACAAAAGAATTCAGATCAAACCATGCATATTTTCAGATCACAACACTGTGAAACGAAATCAACCACAAGAAAAAATTTGGAAAGCCTCCAAATGCATGGATGTTAAAGAACATCATACTAAAGAATGAATGGGTCATCCAGGCAATTAAAGAAGAAATTTAAAAATATATGGAAGCAAATGAAAACATGACAATCCAAACTTTCAAATGCAGCAAAGGCAGTCATAAGAGGAAAATACATTGCAATCCAGGCCTACCTCAAGACACAAGAAAAAACCCCCAAATACAAAACCTAATCTCACATCTAAAGGAGCTAGAAGCAGAAAGCAAAGAAACCCCAAAGCCAGCAGCAGAAGAGAAATAATAAGATTAGAGCAGAAATAAATAATGTAGAATACAAAAAACGGCAGAACAGATCAATGAATCCCAGAGCTGGTTTTTTGAAAGAATAAACAAAACTGATAAACCCCTAGCCAGACTTCTCAAAAAGAGAAGGGAGAGAACCCAAATAGATAAAATCACAAATGAAAGAGGAGAGATCACAACCAACACCACAGAAATACAAACAATTATTAGAGAATACTGTGAAAAATGATATATCAACACACTGGACAACCTGTAAGAAATGAACAAATTCCTAGATACCCACATACTACCAAAACTCAAATGGGAAGAAATAGAAAATTTGAACAGGCCCATAACCAGCAAAGAAAATTGAATCAGTTATCAAAAATCTCCCAACAAATGAGTCCTGGACCAGACGGCTTCCCAAGGGAATTCTACCAGACATTTAAAGCAGAGTTAATACCTATCCTTCTCAAGCCATTCCAAAAAACAGAAATAGAAGGAAAGCTTCCGGACTCATTCTATGAAACCAGCATTACCTTGATTCCCAAACCAAAGAGAGAACCCACTAAAAAGGAGAATTACAGGCCAATATTCCTGATGAACATGGAACCAAAAATTCTCAACAAGATACTAGCAAATCGAATTCAACAGTATATTAAAAGAATTATTCACAATGATCAGGTGGAATTCATTCTTGGGCTGCAGGGCTGGTTCAACACTTTCAATCAATACATCACATTAGTAGAAAAAAGGATAAGAACCATATGATCCTGTCAATAGATGCAGAAAAAGCATTTGACAAAACGCATCCTTTCTTAATAAAAACCCTCAAGAAAGTCAGGATAGAAGGAACATACCTTAACATCAGAAAAGCCATATATGAAAAGCCTACCACTAATATCATCCCCAATGGGGAAAAACTGAGAGCTTTCCCCCTAAGATCAGGAACACGACAGGGATGTCCACTCTCACCATTGTTGTTTAACATAGTGTTGGAAGTCCTAGCCTCAACAATCAGAAAACAAAATGGCATCCAAATTGGCAAAAAAGAAGTCAAACTTTCCCTTTTCACAGATGGCATGACACTTTACATGGAAAACCCAAAAGACTCCACCAAAAAACTGCTAGAACTGATACATGAATTCAGCAAAGTCACAGGATGCAAAATCAATGTACAGAAATCAGTTGCATTTCTATACACCAATAACAAAGCAACAGAAAGAGAAATCAAGAAGTTGGTCCCATTTACAAATGCACCAGAACCATAAAATGCCTAGGAATAAACCTAACCAAAGATGTAAAAGATCTGTATGCTGAAAACTATAGAAAAGTTACAAAAGAAACTGAGGAAGACACAAAGAAATGGAAAAACATTCCATGCTCATAGATTGGAAGAACAAATATTGTTAAAATGTCAATACTACCCAAAGCAATCTACACATTCAATGCAATCCCAATCAAAATTGCCCCAGCATTCTTCTCAGAGCTAGAACAAACAATCCTAAAATTTGTATGGAACCACAAAAGACCCTGAAGAGCCAAAGCAATGTTGAAAAAGAAAACCAAAGCAGGAGGCATCACAATCCCGGACTTTAGCCTCTACTACAAAGTTACAATCATCAAGACAGTATGGTATTGGCACAAAAACAGACATAGACCAACAGAATAGAATAGAGAACCCAGAATTGTACCCACGAATGTAAGGCCAACTAATCTTTGACAGAGCAGGAAAGAGTATCTAACAGAAAAAAGACAGTCTCTTTAGCAAATGGTGCTGGGAGAACTGGACAGCAACATGCAAAAGAATGAAACTGGACCATTTTCTTACACCATACACAAAAATAAACTCAAAATGGATAAAAGACCTAAATGTGAGACAGGAAACCATCAAAACTCTAGAGGAGAAAACAGGCAACAACCTCTTTTACCTCAGCCACAGCAACTTCTTACTCCACACATCTCTGAAGGCAAAGGAAAAAAAAAGCAAAAATAAATTATTGGGACCTCATCAAGATAAAAAGCTTCTGCACTGCAAAGGAAACAATCAACAAAACTAAAGAGCAACTGAAGGAATGAGAGAAGATATTTGCAAATGGCATATCAGATAAAGGGTTAGTATTCAAAATCTATACAGAACTTACCAAACTCAACACCCAAAAAACAAGTAATCCAGTGAAGAAATGGGCGGAAGACATGAATAGACACTTATCCAAAGGAGATATCCAGATGGCAAATAGACACATGAAAAGACGCTCAACATCACTCACCATCAGGGAAATACAAGTCAAAACCACATTGAGATATCACCTCCTACCAGTCAGAGCGGCTAAAATTAACAGCTCAGGAAACAACAGATGCTGGCGAGGATGTGGAGAAAAGGGAACCCTCTTGCACTGTTGGTGGGAATGCAAACTGGTGCAGCCAGAAAAGTGTGGAGGCTCTGCAAAAAATTAAAAATAGAACTACCCTACGACCCAGCAATAGCACTACTAGGAAATTATCCAAAGGATACAGGAGTGCTGATTCATAGGGGCACATGTACCCCAATGTTTACAGCAGTGCTATCAACGATAGCCAAATTATGGAAAGAGCCCAAATGTCCATCAACTGATGAATGGATAATGAAAATGTGGTTTATATATATAATGGAATACTACTTGGCAATGAGAAAAAATGAAATCTTGCCATTTGCAACAACGCAGATGGAACTGGAGGGCATTATGCTAAGTGAAATAAGTCAGAGAAAGACAGATATCATATGTTTTCACTCATATGTGGAATTTGAGACTTAACAGAGGACCATGAGGGAAGGTAAAGGGAAAAAAATAGTTTCAAACAGAGAGGGGAGGCAAACAAACCATAAGAGACTCTTAAATACAGAGAACAAACTGAGGGCTGATGGGGGGGGAGGTGCGGGGGAGAGGGGAAAATGGGTGATGGGCATTGAGGAGGGCACTTGTTGGGATGAGCACTGGGTGTTGTATGTAAGCAAGGAATCATGGGAATCTACTCCCAAAGTCAAGAGCACACTGTATACACTGTATGTTAGCTAACTTGACAAGAAATTGTATTTTAAAAAATAAATACATATATAAACATAAACTGCTACTTCTTGCAAATACATATGTACAACCTATGTACATACATACATACATACATAAAAGGTTATCTTTCAAAGAGTGAGCTACTGAAGCAGATATTGGATAACTATCTTTCAAAGATGTTATGGATGTTTTCTACAAAACTGTCATTAAATCTCTTTCGAATCAAAAATTTTGATTCCTTGGAACATATAAAAATATTAAGGATTTGGATTTTAAAAAGATGGAGTTTATGTGGTGGCTGGTGAGAAATGGAAAAACTGTGTGTCTCCAGTCCCCCTATTGCTGAATATTATTTTTGCAGAAGTCCCATGCAACTAAATATAGGTTGTGGCAACCTGCCAATGACTCAAAGATACTCCTCCTGCCAAGAAAATATCTCAGAATCAGCCCTTTAGAGTTTCCCCCTGAATAAGTCCAGTCTGACCTTCAACCACCAAATGTGAAGCATACTCTTGGCAAAAAGCAGCTAACTTGGGGCACCTGGGTGGCTCAGTGGGTTAAGCATCCGACTCTTGATTTCAGCTCAGGTCACGATCTCACCATTCATAGGATGGAGCCCCACGTCGAGCTCCTTGCTGACAGTGTGGAACCTGTTTGGGATCCTCTCTCTGTCCCTCCCCTGATCACACTCTCTCTCCTTCTCTCTCTCAAAAATACATAAACATTAAAAAAAACTTTTTAGGGCACCTAGGTGGCTCAGTCGGTTAAGCATCCGACTTTGGCTCAGGTCATGATCTCACAGTCTGTGGGTTCAAGTCCCATATCAGGCTCTGTGCTGACAGCTCAGAGCCTGGAGCCTGCTTCAGATTCTCTATCTCCCTCTCTCTCTGTCCCTCCCCTGCTTGTGCACATGCGAGCACTCGCTCTCTCTCTCTCTCTCTCACAAAAATAAATATATAAACAGCAAAGACACATCTGATTAACATCACCAAGCTATGTCTAAGCTCCTGAGCATAGATTAATGTAATAAGTCACCTTTATTTGTACTTTTCTTCAGGCTTTATTGAGATAAAAATGGACATAGAACTTTGTGTAAGTTTAAGGTGTACAATGTGATAATTTGATATATGAATATATTGTGAAATTATTACAACAGAGTTAGTAAATACCTCCATAACTTCATATAATTGCCCTTTCTTTTTTTGTAGTGAAAACATTTAAAATCCATTCTCTTAGCAAATTTCAATTATATAACACAGTATTTGACAATATTAGACTATACTCACAATGCTATACAGTAGATCTCCAGAACTTGTTAATCTTAGAGCTGGAAGTGTGCACCCTGTGACCAGCATCTCTCTATTTCCCTTGGCTCCCGGTCCCTGGCAACCATGATTCACTCTGAGTTCAGTTTCTTTAGATTCCACATATAAATGAGATCATACAGTATCTGTCATTTTTTCCAGCTTTGTGGAGATACTATTGAAATATAAAAAATGTAAGTTTAAGATGTATACAGTAATGATTTGATACACATATATATTGGAAAATGAATACTACCATAGGGTTAGTTAACACATCCATCCCTTCACGTGACTGGTCTACACTCTTAACAACTGCCAAGTATATAACACAATAATGTTATTTGACACACAAGCAAAGGCAACAAAAGCAAAAATAAACAAGTGGGGCTGCAGCAAACTAAAAAGCTTCAACACAGCAAAGCACAGACCACCCATCAGTAATACCTCTCTCCCGGGGCTTTAGATCAAAAAAGAAAAACCAGTAGTTAAGAACAAGAGGAATCTGGAATATCTTGTTCCATCAGATATAAAGGAACTGAATAATTATTTTTCACATCACCAAAACGGGTGACCCGTTGAGATTCCCAGCCTCAGTCCCCCCGCAAAGATCAACAGCTATCCATGAACAAAAACTGCTCTAGGAGAGCTGTGAAGTCTACTTCAGAAACTTTAGCAACACGGTGGAACAAAAAACCTGAGAATAACCACACAGGAAGAGAACAAACAGCTTCATTTTGCCTGCACTTTCCCACCCTCCCACCCCGGACCACCCAAGGCAACACTGCTCAGCACCAAGAGGGTTCTTCCCAGCTGGAAAGAGTTCTCCTTACCAGGAAAGGGAAAAATGGGGTGAATGATCAGCCTCCCTAGCCTTTCAGAGCGCTTCAAGAAGGTCTCACTTCAGTTTCAACCCACCCAGACTGGCAGAGTCGAGTTGCATAGCATCAGCTAGGAACAAGGAAGAAAAGCAGAAGCTACCAACAGCAGCCACGCATGGTCACAGGTCACATTTCACAGCTCGGCGACATGATCCGCAGAAAACCCAGATTGTGCCACTGCAGAAACTAACGACCGCGGCAGACTCCCTGTAGATTTCACCAGCGTTTGCCTCACAGATACTCACATTTGCTGACATCAGACATCCGAGTCCCTCCCCGTTCCACCACCTCTCCGTGCACACCACCCCCACCCCCCCGCCAGAGCCCCTGAACCACACCAGCAGTCAACCATGGCCTCTGCAGCTGTTCCAATACAAGATGCTAGCATGGACCCCAGAGGATTACCCCAAACGTCATGTGTGCACTTAAGTGTAGCTTCTCCAGCTATACACTTGCACACCACCAGCCTGATGCCTATCACTGGCCACCACTACCGTGCACACACCCAGAGGGGGAGACCATGCAACTAGAGGAGAATGCACCAACGGCCCAGGCTGTTGCCGGTGAGCCCAAAGCTGGCTCCCACCCTTGCGGCCTGCCCTGGCCCCCACTACTCCATGTGGCTGCAACTGGTCCTCACCGCTTAACTGGCTCTCGCAGCTGGTCCCCACACCCAAGTGTGTGCATACCACAAGCCCCAGCCACCACCACTGCCTGCCCTGGCCCAAACTGCTGGGGACTCCAAAACAAGTGTCAAAAACGAGCGTCAATGCCGTGGACCCCAATGGTCTGAGCCAAAGACACATCGTGCCCCACCCCATCTATGGCACAACTACACACCCCAGCAGTTGGCACCCTGCACCACTAGAACTGGGGTCACAGCATGCTCTAGCATAGGCCCACCCACAGACAAATGCCTTCCCTTAAGCAAGTTAGGCCATAGGTCTAGAAGAGGGGCTGTTTCTTCAAATATTCAGACAACTATACTAGCCTACAAGGATAATGAAGAATCAGGGAAATATGCAGGGGGATACAATAAACCTCTAGTAACTAGCCCCAAAGAAATGGCGATCTAGGAATTACCTGACAAAGAATTCAAAATAATTGTTCTAAAGATGCTCAGAGAACTGAGAGAAACAATTTCATATTAGAAAAAAATACAAGAAAAAAGAAGTCCAACAGAGATCATAAGAAAATATCAGAAATTTTGTAGCTGAAGAATTATCACTGAAGAATTCAACAGAAAGCTTCAACAGCAGCCTTAACCAAGCAGAACAAAGAATTTTGATCTAGAAGATAGATCAAACGAAATCTAGCGAGCAAAAAGAAAAAAGATGAAAAGAGAGGAATAAAGTCTACAAGACTTATCGGAAACCATTAAAACAAACACACATCATTGGAGTCCCAGGAAATAAAAAGCTCTTTAAAGAAATAATGCTCTTTAAAGAAATAATGGCTCTTTAAAGAAATAAAGAAAGCTCTTTAAAGAAATAATGGCTAGGGGCGCCTGGGTGGCTCGGTCGGTTGAGTGACCAACTTCGGCTCAGGTCATGATCTCATGGTTTGTGAGTTCAAGCCCCGCATCAGGCTCTGTGCTGACAGCTCAGAGCCTGGAGCCTGCTTCTGATTCTGTGTCTCCCTCTCTCTCTGCCCCTCCCCCACTCATGCTCTGTCTCTCTCTCTGTCTCAGAAATAAACATTAAAAAAAAAAAAAAAAAGAAAAGAAATAATGGCTAAACATATCCCAAACCTAGAGAGAGATTTGGACATTCAAATTCACGAAGACATCACCACAAAAATGCAATTCAAAATGATCTTCTGCAAAGAAGAACAAAGGTAGAGGTATCACAATTCCAGATTTCAAGATGTACTACAAAGCTGTAGTCATCAAAACAGTAGGGTACTCGGGTGCCTGGATGGCTCAGTCAGTTAAGCGTCCGACTTTGGCTCAGGTCATGATCTCACAGTTCAAGAGTTCGAGCCCCACATCCAGCTCTGTGCTGACAGCTCAGAACCTGGAGCCTGTTTTGGATTCTGTGTCTCCCTCCCTCTCTGCCCCTCCCCTGCTCATGCTCTGTCTCTCTCTCTCCAAAAAAAGTAAATAATAAACAACTTAAAAATTAAAAAAAAGAAAAAGAAAAGCACAGAGAAGAAATATGCAGTCTTCTCTGTGGCACTTAAAAAAAAAAAGAAAGAAAGAAACAGTACGGTACTGGCACAAAACAGACATGTAGATCAATGAAATGGAATAGAGCGCCCAGAAATAAACTCAAACTTATATGGTCAATTACTTTATGACAAAGAAAGCCATGGATATACAGTGGGTAAAAGACCATCTCTTCAACAAATAGTGCTAGGAAAACTGGACAACTACATGTAAAAGAATGAAACTGGAACACTCTTACACCATACACAAAAATAAACTCAGGTTAAAAATCTAAGTGTGGGGTGCAGGGGGCTCAGCTGGGTGAGTGTCAAGCTCTTGATGTCCACTCAGGTCATGACCCCAGGGCCCTGGGATTGAGCCCCCATGTCAGGCTCTGTGCTGAGCAGGGAGCCTGTTTGAGATTCTCTCTCTTTCTCCCTCTGCCCCTCTCCCCAGTTTGTGCTTTTTCTCTTTACAAGTAAAAATAAAAGGGGGGCACCTGGGTGGCTCAGTCAGTTAAGCATCTGACTTTGGCTCAGGTCATGATCTCATGGTTCATGGGTTCGAGCCCCACGTCAGGATCTGTGCTGATAGCTCAGAGAATCCTGCTTTGGATTCTGTGTCTCCCTCTCTCTCTGCCCCTCCCCTGATCGCTCTCTGTCTCTGTCTGTCTCTCAAAAATAAACATTTTTTTTCAATTTTTAAAAAGTAAAAATAAAAAATAAATAGGGATGCCTGGGTGGCTCAATTGGTTAAGCATCTGACTTCAGCTCAGATCATGTCTCATGGTTTGTGGGTTCAAGCCCTGCATCAGGCTCTGTGCTGACAGCTCAGAGCCTGGAGCCTGCTTCAGATTCTGTGTCTTCCTCTCTCTTTCTCCCCTATTCTCTCTCTCGCTCTCTCTCAAAAATAAATAAACATTAAAAAAAATTGTTTTAATTTAAATAAATAAAAACCTAAATATGAGACAGGAAACCATAAAATTCCCCACAAAAAAAAATAAACATAGGCAATAATTTCTACATCGGTTATAGAAACGGTTTTCAAGATATGTCTCCTGAGGCAAGGAAAACAAAAGCAAAAATAAACTATTGGGACCACACCAAAATAAAAAACTTCTGCACAATGAAGGAAACAAATCAACAAAATGAAAAGGCCACCCACTGACCAGGAGAAGAAATCTGCAAATGATATATTCAATAAGGGGTTAAAATCCAAAATATATAAAGAACTACAACTCAATACCCGCCCCCCAAAAAATAATCCTATTAAAAATGGGCAGAGGACCTGAATATTTTCTAAAGAAGACATATGTATGTCTTCATCAGAGAAATGCAAATCAACACCACAATGAAATATCACCTCATACCTGTCAGAATGGCTAGAATCAAAAAGACAAGAAATAACATGGGGAGAAAAAGGAAGCCTCACGCACCATTGGTGGGAATGCAAATTGGTACAGCAACCGTGGAAAACAGTACGGAGGCTGCTCAAAAAAATTAAAATTAGAAATAGTGTATGATCCAGTAATTCCACCACTGGGAAAACAAGAACACTAACTCACCCCTTAAGAGGCACCCCTTATGTTTACTGCAGCATTGTTTACAGTAGCCAAAAAATGGAAGCAACCCAAGTGTCTACCAATAGATAAATGGATAAAGAAGATGTGGGGTGTGTGTGTGTGTGTGTGTGTGTGTGTGTGTGTGTAATGGAATATCCCACAGCTGTAAGGAAGAAAGAGATCTTGCTATTTGTAATATGGATAGCCCTAGAGCGTATAATGCTAAGTGAAGTAAGTCAAACAGACAAAGGCAAATACCATATGATTTCATTCGCATGTGGAATTTAAGAAAAACAAACAAACAAAGAGACAAAAAATAAAAAATAAAAAGACTCAAATACAGAGAATAAACTGGTGGTAGCCAGAGGGGAGGTCGGTGGGGGGATAAGCAAAATAGATAAAGGGGATTAAAAAGTATGAACTTCCAGCTACAAAAAAAAAAAAAAAAAATAAGTCACAGAGATGAAAAGTACAACACAAGGAATACAGTCAATAACATTATAATAACGTGGTTTGGAGACACATAGTGACTATACTTCTCGTGCACTGAGTAATATGTACAACTATTGCATCATTACGTGGTATACCTGAAACTAATAAAACACTGTGTGTTAATACTTCAATTAATAAAATAAATTATCTTCTCCAGGACACATTATGGTAAAACTGTCTAAAATCAAAAACAAAGAGAAGATTTAAAAAGCAGCAAGAGAAAAAATGTCTCTCTCACACAAAGCCATAAGCAGATTTGCCAGTAGAATCCTTGCAAGCCAGAAGAGAATGGGATGATATATTCGTGTTCAAAGTGCTGAAAGAAAGAAACAGTCAACCAAGAATATTTTACCCACGAAAATTATCATTCAGAAATGAAGGTGAGGAGTGCCTGGGTGGCTCAGTCAGTTGAGTGTCTGACTCTTGATTTTGGCTCAGGTCATGATCCCAGGGTCATGGGATCAAGCCCTGCATCAGGATCCATGCTCAGCTTGGGATTCTCTCTCTCTCGTTCTCTCTCTCTCTCTCTCTCTCTCTTTCTCTCTCTCCCCCTGTTCCTCTCTCTCTCTCTCTCTCTCTCTCTCTCTCTCTCCCTCTTCCTCTGCCCCACCACACACTCTCCCTTTCTCTAAAATAAATTTTTTTTTAAAGTTTAAAAATGAAGGTGAGAGAAAGACTTTCCCTAAGAAACATAAGTTGAGGGTGCTCATCACTACTAGACTTGCTTTATAATAAATGCTGAAAGGAATTCTTCAAGCTAAAATGAAAAATTGCTAGTTAGTAATATGAAAGTATTCAACACACTGGTAAAGATAAGCCTATAGCTATATTCACTTAATTCTAGCATAAATGTTAAACACAAAGGCATTAAAAACAGCTATAGCTAGAATAATTAAATAGATATACAATATAACAAGAGGTAAATAGTGACATCAAAAACATAAAAGGGGGAATAAAAGGGTAGAGTTTTTGTATGCAAAGTTAAATTGTTATCAGCATAAAAGACTATTTCATATATGTGTATACACACACATACATACATATATATGGTGCTTTATGGAAGTTTCCAAGCCTACAGTAGAGTCAAAAACATTAAGAGAGGGGCATCAAAACATACCACTACAGAAAATCATCAATTCACAAAAGAAGGCAGCAAGAGAAGAAGAAAGGAACAAGGGAACTACAAAACAAAAAAAACAATTTTAAAAATGGCATTAGTAAATCCTTACCTGTCAATTACTCTAAATGTAAATGGATTGAATTCCCCAATGAGAAGACATAAAGTGACTAGATGGATAAAAAAACCAAGACTCAACTATATATAACCTACAAGACACCCACTTCAGTTTTAACGATACACATAAGTGAAGAGTGAATGGATGGGATAAGATATTCCACACAAGTAGAAACCAAAAGAGAATGGGATGGCGATCCATATACCACAAAACAGACTTGAAGCCAAAAATGGTAACAAAAAAATAAAGTCATTAAATAATGTCAAGAAGATATAACAACCCCAAATATATATGCACCCAACAGCAGAGCACCTAAATATATTAAGTAAATACTAACAGATTTGAAGGGAGAAATAGATGGTACAGTAATAGCAAGAGACTTCAGTATACCACCTTCAACAACGGATGGATCACCCAGATAGAAAAATCAACAAGAAAATGTTGGACTGCAGCCATTCTTCAGACTAAGGGACTTAACAGACATATACAGAACGTTCCATCCAACACCAGTAGAATACACATTCTTCTCAAGTGCAAACATAACATTCTCCAGAACAGATCGTATGTTAGATCAAAAAAAAGTCTCAGGAAATTTAAAAAAAGACTGAAATGTTCTCCAACCACAATAGTATGAAACTAGAAATCAGTAATAGAAGAAAACCTAGAAAATTCATAAATATATGAAAATTAACACAACCCTGAATAACCAATACATCAAAGCAATCAAGCAGGAAATCAAAAAATAGCTTGAAACAAAAGTAAAAACATAACATACCAAAACCTATGCGAGGCTACAAAAGTAATTCTAAAAGATAAGTTTCTGGCGGTACATTCTTACATTAAGAAAAAAGAAACATCTCAAATAAAGAACCTCACTACACCTCAAGAAATTAGAAAAAGAAAAACAAACTAAGCCCAGAGTTAGTGCAAAGAATGAAATAACAATAGTCAAAATGAAAATAAATGAAACAGAGACCAGAAAAACAATAGAAAAGATCAACAAAACTCTGCTGGTGTTTTGAAAAGATAAAATTGCCTTGCCTTTAGCAAGACAGAGAGAAAAAGGAGACTCAAATAAGTCCACTACAAAATGAAAGAGGAGACATTACAACTGGTACTACAGAAATACAAAGGATAGTAAGAGACTACTATAAACAATTACATGCCAAGAAACTGGATAACCTAGAAAAATGAAAACATTCCTAGAAACATACAGCCTACCAAGACTAAATCAGTAAATAACAGAAAATATGAACAGACCAGTAACAAGTAAGGATTTTTAATCAGAAATCCAAAACCTGCCAACAAAGAAAAGTCCATAACCAGATGATTTTAAAGGAGAATTCTACCAAAAACTCAAGAGGGAAAAACACTCCCAAATTCATTTCATGAAAAAGAAATAAAGAAAACAACCCCATTCACAATAGCACCAAAAACAACAAAACTGGAATAAATTCAACCAAGAAGGTGAAATTTCTATACCCCAAACACTGCAACTTTGATGAAAAAAAAACTGAAAACAAAACATGAAAAGTCATCTTGTGTTCATGGATTGAAAGAGTTAATATTGTTAAAATGTCCACATTTTTTTTTACAACACTCCTAAAAATTAACTCAAAATAGGTTAAAGATTTAAATTTAAGACCTGATATGGTAAACTTCTATAAGAAAACATAGGGAGGAAGTTCCCTGACATTAGTCTTGGCAATGATTTTTTAGATATGATACAAAGAGCACAAGCAACAAAAGCAAAAATCAACGAGTGGAACTGTATCAAACTAAATATCTTTTGCACAAGAGAAACATTAAAAAAAAAATGAAGACAACCTATGGAATGGGGAAAAATATTCACAAACCATATATGTGACAAGGAGTTAATACTCAAAATATTTAAGGAACTCCTACAACTTGGTAACAAAAAAACAATCCAATTAAAAATGGGCAGAGGAACCAAATAGACATTTTTCCAAAGAAGACAAAATGGTCAACAGCTCTTTTTTTCTTTCATTTACAAAAGGTTTATTTAGTCACAAGTAGTTGACTGTCTCAATGTGACTCAAGACCACAAAGATACTATTTCTACTTTACTCCCTTCCAAGCCCTAGGGCCCAGCCTGGCAGGAGTGATGCTTGGGGCCCATTCACAAGAAAGATGGTCAGCATCAGTAAACATCAGGGAAATGCAAATCAAAACCACAATCAAATATCACCTCACACCTTGTCATCAAGATGACAAGAGTTAACAAAAGTTGGCAAGGATGTGGAGAAAAGGAAACCCTTGTACACGGTTGATGGAAAGGCAAATTGGTACAGCACTACAGAAAACAGTATGGAGGTCTTTCAAACCATTAAAAACAAAACTACGATATGATCCAGCAATTCCACTTCTAGATATACATCCAAAAGTAATGAAAATAGGATACTGGAGAGATGGAAGCACTCCGATGTTTCGTGCGACATTACTCAGAAAGATCAAGATATGGAAACACCCTGTGTCCATTTATGATGTGGTGTATATATGTGTGTACATATTCAGCCATAAGAAAGAAGTAAAACCTGCCATTTGCAACCACATAGATGGACCTTGAGGGACAATGCCAAATGAGACAAGTCAGACGGACAAAGACAAATATATGTTATCATTTCTCTGTGAAATTGAAAAAACCCAAACTCACAGAAACAAAGAGTAGATTGGTGGTTACCAAGGGCTAGGGCGTAGGAGAGTTGGGGAGATGCGGTTTAAGGGTACAAACTTGCCACCAGTAGATAAGTCCCGGACATCTAATGCATGGCATAGTGATTATAGGCAATACTGTATTATAATCTTCAAAGGGGTAAGAGACTAGATCTTAACTGTTCTCACCAGAAAAAAGAAATAATAATTCTGTGATGTAATAGAAGTGCTACCTAACACAATGGTAGTAACCATATTACAATATATAAATGTATCAAATCAATATGTGGCACATGCCTAATGTCATGTTACATATGTCAATTATATCTCGATAAAAATTTATTTTTTAAAAAAGAAAAGAACTCCCATCATTATGTCCTTACACTTACCATTTTATTGCACATCCTGATAGCCAGAATTAGAATAGCCATTAAGCAGCAGTAGTAGTCCCATGTGCCAGGCCATCCTGAGCACTTTAAAATGTTATTGTCACCATCTCTCAAGGCAAGGTAAATGAAAGCAAAAATGAACTATTGGGACCTCATCAAGATAAAAAGCTTCTGCACTGCAAAGGAAACAATCAACAAAACTAAAAGGCAACCGACGGAATGGGAGAAGACATCTGCAAATGGCATATCGGATAAAGGGTTAGTATCCAAAATCTATAAAGAACTCACCAAACTTGACACCCAAAAAACAAGTACTCCAGTGAAGAAATGGGCAACGATGTGAACAGACATTTTTCCAAAGAAGACATCCAGATGACCAACAGACACATGAAAACATGCTCAACATCACACATCATCAAGGAAATACAAATCAAAACCACACTGAGATACCACCTCACACCAGTCAGAGTGGCTAAAATCAACTCAGGAAACAACAGATGTTGGCGAGGATGTGGAGAAACAGGAACCCTCTTGCACTGTTGGTGGGAAGGCAAACTGGTGCAGCCGCTCTGGAAAAGTGTGGAGGTTCCGCAAAAAATTAAAAATAGAACTATCCTATGACCCAGCAATAGCACTACTAAGAAGGTATCCAAAGGATACAGGAGTGCTGATTCATAGGGGCATATGTAACCCAGGGTTTATAGCAGTGCTATCAACAATAGCCAAATTATGGAAAGAGTCCAGATGTTCATCAACTGATGAATGGATAGAGAAGATGTGATTTATATATACAATGGAATACTACTTGGCAATGAGAAAGAATGAAATCTTGCCATTTATAACAACGTGGAAGGAACCAGAGGGCAATATGCTAAGTGAAATAAGTCAGTCAGAGAAAGACAGATACCATGTTTTCACTCGTATGTGGAACTTGAGAAACTTAACAGAAGACCATGGGGGAAGGGAAGGGGAAAAAATAGTTTCAAACAGAGAAGGAGGCAAACCATAAGAGACTCTTAAATACAGAAAACAAACTGAGGGCTGATGGGAGGGGGGTGCGGGGGAGAGGGGAAAATGGGTGATGGCATTGAGAAAGGCACTTGTTGAGATGAGCCCTGGGTGTGGCATGTGAGCGATGAATCATGGGACTCTACCCCCAAAACCAAGAGCACACTGTATACACTGTATGTTAGCCATTACTTGACAATAAATTGTATTAAAAAAAAAAAAAACACTAAAAAATTTTTCAGTAAAAAAATAAAAATAAAAAATATTATTGTGACAATAACTCTAGAAAACTAGGAACTATTATATTCATATCACATAGGAATAAACCAAGGCAAACAAATGTTAAGTAACTTGTCCAAAGCTAAAAAACCAATGGGGCGCCTGGGTGGCTCAGTCGTTTAAGTGTCTGATTCTTGATTTCGGCTCAGGTCATGATTTCATGGTTTGTGGGTTCGAGCCCCACGTTGGGCTCTGTGCTGACAGCTCAAAGCCTGGAGCCCACTTTGGATTCTGTGTCCTTCTCTTTCTGTCCCTCCCCCTGCTCATGCTCTGTCTCTCTCAAAAATAAATAAACATTAAAAAAAAAAAAAAAAGTAAGTGGCACAGCAAAATTTTGCACTGTGGCAATTTGTTCCCTCCCAAATCCATGGTCATAACCACAACTACACTTTACTACCCATTAGTCATCTATTCTGATAGGATCAGGGGAAGGGTCATTAAAATTAATAAGTACATTCCTCATTCAAATATTTATTTATTAAAGTCTGAAGAAAGTATTATTCTGTACTTCATTTTCTACCTACCTAAAGAGCTACCTTTCTACATTCTCAACAAATGCATCAAATGCATGGTTAGACTCCATAGATATGTCCCTTGACAGTCTTCATGTACGTCTTTCTTTTTAAACACCTTCCGTCACCAGGATGTATGAGCAGTATTTCCTACAGTTGCTGGAGTTGCTAGAGGGAGCTTGCCCTCTAGTGGCCCCATGCTGATATGCAGCCAGAGGTAGCATTCACAGAAAGGGTTTCAATGACATTCTTTCCTAGTATAGGTTCAGTGGCAGAACACATGTAAGGGAAAAGAAAATATTAAAAAGCAAGTAATCCACAATGGGTCTTAACGCATTATTGTGGGTTTTTTAATGTGTATTTACTTTGAGTGAGAGAGAAAGAGAGAGAGAGAGAGCATGAGGAGGGGCAGAGAGAGAGGGAGAGAGAGAATCCCACGCAGGACACGGAGCTCGATCTCACCAACTGTGAGACCATGACCTGAGCCAAAATCAAGAGTTGGACACTCAACCGACTGAGCCCCCCAGGCACCCCCCGCGTTACTGTGTTTTAATTGAGCTGATGACACTGTGCTTAGACTGAGTAGACCGATAAGGCAGAACAGGAGGGCACTGTGGACAATTACGTTACTCCTGGCTCAGATGTAGCCAATTCAACTATACCAGAGCTTTTTCAAAAAAACGAACTACCGCTCTACTTTGATATCTTTCAAAACGGGACTGAAAATGACAATAATGGCAAAATCTGAAATAAATGCCCAAAACAATCACAAGCCTATATGTAAGTCCCCCAGGGTTAAGGGACCTGAAAATCAAGATAACTCTCATTTTTCCTTTCTTTCTCAAGAGAATATGTGTGTGATTGATGGGGAGCTCTTGAGTAGGAGCTGTTGTTTGTTTTTTTTCTTCTTTTAAGTAGGCCTCACACCTAGCATCAACATGGGGCTTGAACTCAAAACCCTGAGATGAAATCAAGAGTCAGACGTTTAACCAACTGAGCCACCCCATTGCCCCAAGTGGGAGTTCTATAGTCACATACCGTATGTGTGTGTCATGCACAGTTAAGAGGCAATAACAGAAATGGTGTGTTTTTTTAAGCTACAAGATAACTAAAACATAACCAAAGTGCAATGTCATCTTAAGACAGTGATGGTCATCAAAATGAGACCGTAAATTACCAAGCGTAACCGCAGCTGTGCTTTATTTACAATACCATTTTCCTTTTCCCAGGTCACAGGGTTTATGTACCAAAGTAAAATTTTTCTTCATCACTGCCTTTTTGATTCCCTCATAGTGATGGATTTTGGAGCACATAAATGAGATTTTCTGCAACTATGACAAAGCATACAAAGAACACTTACATCATGTAGCTAGGAACAACCCCGAGAATGAGTAAAAGAAGGAAAATACCCAACTTACTGATTTCTAATCCATCTTCACTGAAATCACTGTTAATTCGACAAGTATTTAATGAGCATCTACTATAACACAAAAGTATAGGGAAGTATGGTTTGTAGATAAAAATGAAGACATGGTCCTTATGTTCAAAGAGCTTAAAAACTAAATTCTAACTAATATTACAAACTAATATTAATTAGCATAATTAATATTACAAAGTAATGTTATTAGAGAATTTCAACAGCAACCTAAACAAAACAAAGGAGATCATTTTTCAGACTGAAAGAATAGGTGACATTTCATGAAGTATTATTCACGCCAGCTTTATGAAACGGGAAGGATTTCAATAGGCAGGAAGGTATTGTAGGCAGAGGGAATTTTAGCAAGCAGTCAATATTCAGGGTGCTAATGGCATTTGAAGAATGACTAGTATCCTGGTTTCTGGAGCATATTTTGAGTGAAAGGGAAAACAAGGCTGAGGATGAAATGGTACTTTGGCCTTTATGATCTAAGCAAAGGAAAATCATTAAAGACAATGAGTCAGGGAAGAAAGGGCGTGGGCAGGGCTTGATTTAGGAAGGTGATTCCGGTGGCAACAGGGAAGGTGAATTGGAGCTAGAGGAAAAGAAAAGAAAGCTAGAGGCAGGCCAACTGCCTAGAAGGTTATCAGGATGAAGTGGAGTAATACCAGTTCACACTACAACTGTGAAGGCAGATTCTAATGTATAACTGAGGGGGTTGAGCTAAAAACAAAACAAAACAAAAAAACCAAAAAGACTGTCCACTTTCTTCCCCAAACAAAACCTGAGGCTTATGATACACTTCTGTCAGTGACAGTGCCTCACAACCTCAGTAATGATAAGAAAGGCCATGGGTGGGAAAGACATCTAGGCCCTACTCTAGGAGGTACATGAGAATCTCTACAGAGAGCAGTGTGTTACTTTATTTAAAAAAGCAAGCACACGTATCATTCTGATTCACCTTCTGTGAAAAGCACTGAATGAGAACTCCAAGATCCTTCTGGCTTCCAAAGTCTATAACTCTGTCTTTAGTTCCATGTCTCACAGATTCCCCTCATTGATGCTAATTATAGTTCTGGGACGTGAGTGGTGGCCTCGATCGTGAAGATAATCTGAAGCAAAAGAAATGAACTGTACCAGCAAATGAATAATTAATATATACGATCTCTATAAGGAGTGGAGTGCTCTGTGGGTTTAGAACCGTGAGTACCGAAGTCTAGCCTGAACTGCTGAATGAAACCCTATTTCTTGAAAAAGAGTAATAGATATAAAATGTCCATTTATTACCTACTGGCCCGTTTATATTGGGTCAGTTGAATTAAAAAGGCACTGAAATAGGCAAATTAAAGATAAAGGAGACACTACCTTTTTCCATATTTTTAATTACCATTATTGCACCAATAACAGCATACGCTTTATATACATATATCTTAAATTTCATTTTCAGTTTTTCAGCAATTCAAATACATAATA
Source organism: Panthera tigris (assembly GCF_018350195.1). Lineage (NCBI taxonomy): Eukaryota > Metazoa > Chordata > Mammalia > Carnivora > Felidae > Panthera > Panthera tigris. The sequence continues at coordinate 42,124,430 of NC_056666.1, forward strand.
TATTATCATCTTGAGAATACAAAGAACACAACATGGAGGAAGATTGAGAAAATAGTTTCCCAGTAGTCAGTCACTAGTGATTCTGTAGACTTTCCACTTAGTGTTTTCTATTGGAATTTTAAAAAGCCCTGCCATGGCTCTGTAAGAATAGAGCTGCCTGGAACAGGAGGCAATGAGAAAAAAATGGACCCAAAGTTAAAAAGAGTCAAGAAGGAAATCCAGGAGAGAGACTATATTTTGAAACTAAACACAAGCCTCCCAAAGTGTACACATCCAAAGAAGTGCTGAGGGAAGAAACGAGATCTTCCCATTTCACCCTCAAAATTGCTCATTAACAAACACAATTGATAGTGCCCATTCATTTGAGAAAGGGAACTGTCTTCACAGCACTGTAAAAGGAATGGTGGGGTAGAGGGAAGGGAAAGTGGTGGGAGAGCAACTTGCTTTCGAGACACCCTCTGTGATGGTTTAGCGAAGCGGTCACTCGGGCAGAACCTAGGACGGCTAGTGCCGTGGACTCTCCAGCTTCCTTCATAAGTGACAATGTATGTAATAGCAGCTTTCTATGAAAGGGCTAGATGCACTGAAAACTAAATGTTCACGCAAGGGGCCAGATACCCAGGCAGCAAGGCAATGTGGGTACTGAAAAAGAGTTACGTGCTTTTCAACCCGTCTGCTCTACAGATTAGGTGAAAAACTCTAAACCCTTCAACTCCAGGTCAAATAATGGGGCAAATACAAAGTAATGCCGCGCTTCAAATGCAGCCACCAGATGGAGCTGCAAGAAAGTCAACGCTTCTCTACAATAGGACTTGGAAAACACAGCCCCTCGAACCTCCTTCATCTAAGAGACACCCACTGATCAAAGATGTTGCACTATTCAACAAATAAAAGAACAGTGGAGGTGCCACCAACAAACCCTCTGAGCACAGGAGGAAACAATGTAAACACACGAGGGCGATGGAGCTGCCCCCCGCCCTGGATGTTCACTGGACAGGATAAGCCTGCAGGAGGGTCTATCTCAGAGACCCAGGAAACAGGTCTTTCTTCACACCTATCCCTGTCAAAACTCTGAATCTGTAAACACTGAGGTTGGTCAGTCCATTTGGAGGGTCGTAGGCTAGTGGGAAAGGAAATTTCAAGGTTTTTGTCTCCCCTGAAATTGCTCAATAGGGCTTCACAAAGAGGCACACAGGGTCATGAGATGATTCTGAAATAAGTTGAAGAATTGAAAAGAACAATTTTACAGATGTTAGAATTCACTTCTCCCTCAAAGAGATCTGGCCTTTGGGGCCCTGCATAGTCAGCCACAAGTATGAGAAGACCCACCACTCCCCTGCCTTAACAGTGAACAGGAGATGAGAGATTCTTCCTCGGCTGTACGCAAGTAACAACATAGGGGGGTGACGTGATCCAGCTTGAACGCAATGGAGGAGCTATGAAAAAGATTGTCCAGTAATTTTGGTTCTGGGAAGAGAAGGGGTTCCTAACTTCCCTCACAGATTGGTGCCCTCAAGGTCATTTTTTTTTTTCTTCAAGTCTGTCCTTAATGCTATTCAGAACTGGACCCAGTTGGATGGCTGTGGTGCCTGGTTTGGAACAGAGCTGCAAGACAGGAGAACAGAGAGAAAGCCAAAGGAATTAGGACAGCTACTCCATTCTTCACTTAATAGTTTCCAAGAAATCAATGCCCAGATTTTCTGAAACTATACCTCACAGAAATTCTACTTATCAAGGCTTGAAACATCCCAGCCAAACTTCACCCTACAGCTTTCTTCTCCCACCATCCCCAGCACTAACTCTACTTCCTTACCTAAACTTCCTGCCTAAGACTCTATGATCTGGAAATGCCCTGCCTTCCCACATCAAGATTTCATTGGACGGTGACATTCCCTGTACCCTGCTTGACAGTATGCTGGTTTCACTATGCTCATACCTGGAAGCAGTGCTGAAGTCTCCCCACAAGTCATTGCTTGCAGACACTGGAGCTGGTGCTGGTGCCGGGACAGGAGCAGGAGCATCCAAATCTAAAAGGATATCTGAATACAGGGCAGACGGAAGAAAAAGAAAAGGGGAAGCATAATAAAAATCTTAGAAATAAAAACCTACGCTTACACCAAAATCTATACACAAATGTTCCTTGCAGCTTTATCTGCAATAGCCAAAAACTGGATATGAGCCTGATGTTTCCCCGTGGGTGACGACGGTTAAACGCGCTATGGTACATCCATACCATGGAATACTACCCAGCAAGAAAGAGAAACAAACTGCTGATGTACACAACTTGGATGAATCTCAAGGGAATTATGCTGAGTGGAAAAAGCCAATCCCCAAAGGTTATGTACTGTATGTTTCCACTTATATAACATTCACGAAGTGACAAAATTATAAAGATGGCAAACAGACTAGTGATCGCCAAGGGTTAGAGGAGGCGTGGGGCAGGACTCGGGGGGAGGTGTGGGTATAAAAGGATGATGTGAGGGATCCTTGCACTGAGGGAGCTGTTCTGTATCCTGACCGTGGTAACAGATCCAGGAACCTAACACGATCACAGTGCAGAGAACTAAACACACATATACACACGAATGAGAACACGTGTAGCTGGTGAAATCTACATAAGATCAGTAGACGGTATCAATGTCAATTTCCTGATTAAGCTGTTCCACTTCGGTTTTGCAAACAGTTACCATTTAGGGAAAATGGGTAAAGAGGACCCAGGATTTCTTTCTGTTATTTTTTACAACTGCGTGTGAACCTACAATCATCTTAAAATAAAAAGCTTCATTCAAAAAAATTAAAAATAAATCTTAGACATTATCCCCCCAGTGCCTTCTGGAGACACTTATGAAAAAAAGTAGGTTACAACCATTTTTATCTCAAAATTCCAGAAAGAAAAAGTTTACTCTTAGTCGTCAATTATATGAATAATCTCAGGAAAATTCCTTTTCACGTTCTAATGTTCTCACGCTTTCATTTTTTTTAATGTTTATTTTTTGAGAGAGCACACACATACATACGCATGTGAGAGAGGGGAAGGAGCAGACAGAGAGGGCTACAGAGGATCAAGGCAGGCTCTGCACTGACAGCAAAGAGCCTGACACAGGGCTCAAACACACGAACTATGAGATCACAACCTGAGCCGATGTCAAACCCAGGCACCTCTAATATTCTCATTCTTGAAATGGAAAGAACTAGATCTATTCTTTTTTGCCATTAGATGGTACAGAAAAGTGAAAATGTATTCACGAACCCAGATGCTGTCTAACGGTCTCCCAGCTGCCCTAGCGAAGAAACAGGAAAAATGAAAACATCACGTTTACTGAGTGGCTGCTCTGCGCCACGGACAGTGCTAGGTGGCGTCAGGCCACCCCACCTTCACAATCTGGGTGTAGTTTTAAGTCTCCATTATGTAGATAAGGATATTAAGACAGAAAATGTAAATAATATTACCAAGTACACTCAGATATAAAATAGCAGAGCTCAGGGCGCCTGGGTGGCTCAGTCGGTTGAGCATCCAACTTCAGCTCAGGTCATGATCTCACGGTCCGTGGGTTCGAGCCCCGCGTCGAGCTCTGTGTCAGTCCAGAGCCTGGAGCCTGCTTTGGATTCTATGCCTCCCTCTCTCTCTGCCCCTCCCCCACGCAGGCTCTGTCTCTTTCAAAAAATGAATAAACGTTAAAAAAAAATTAAAAAAAAAAAAAAAAGCAGAGCTCTCACCAAAATCTGAGTGCATCTGACTCTCAGGCCTACTAGCATCTAACCAAGGTACAATGAAGGAAACAGTCTTTTTCTTAATAACCACTCATTTTCTTTTTTGGGGCGGGTGGGAGAATCTCAAGCAGGTTCCACACCCAGCTTGAAGCCTGATGCAGGGCTCAATCTCACAACTGTGAGATCAAGAGCTGAGCTGAAATCAAGAGTCAGATGCTTAATCAACAGAGCCACCCAGGTGCCCCAATATCCACTCATTTTCTGACAAAGAACCTACCAAATACCATGACTCTCGGTTCAATAGAAAACCTTAAATCCCTTGCTAAAGGCTGTCAGAATCACCTTTCAGTACCAAGTGTCATTAATAGCAAAAACATCAATACTCTCCTTGGCAAACAGGGGTACGGTACCCAACTGAAACTTAAGATATGATGATTAAGATTGATGTGTAAGTGATGAATCACTAAATTCTACCCCTGAAATCATTATTACACCACATGTTAAACTTGGATTTAAGTAAAATTTAAAAATTAAAAAAAAAAAAAAGAAAGAGAAGATAAGATGATTTCTCAAAGTTAAAAGTAACAGAGATGGAGCGCCCGGCTGGCTCAGAGGGTGCAATGTGCAACTCTTGTTCTCAGGGTCTTGAGTTCAAAGTAACAGAGAGATTTACCTGCATCACTACCTCCATGGTTAGATTTTGGAATGGGTGGTGGAGTGACATGATTGCTGATGGCAACTGAGGAGGATGGTGGGGGGATAGTGACTTTGCCTCCAGGTGGGGGCGGGAGCAAGCTCAGGCCCCCAGTTCCTGCAGCCTTGGGCTTGGAAGCACCACCTTTCTTAGTTGTAATGTTCTATAAAAAAGAAAACAGAGAAGAAAGAGAAAGAAAAAGTCACAAGCTTATTATGGAAATTCAGGGAGCGGGAGGAAAGAAACCATACTCACCCCAATACTCAACTTGATGGTCTGTCCTTCCTTGAAGCCCAGATCCAACTTGGGACGAGTGTCCATTTCCTGAGATTCTCTGGAAATCTCAGATTCCTGCTTTACCCACCTTCAGTAAAAGAGTAAATTATCTCAATTTGGGACTACCTGAAAGCAGAGCTGACACACAAATTTGAGTGTAACTGGCTTATGTGAAACAGGACTCCAGAAAGCAGAGTGAAGGAACATGAAAAGTGAGGAAGGAAAAGAAGAAAAGCCAAAACAGGGCAACAGGGTTCAGTATCACCGAGGAGCCATTCAGAATGCATATTTAACTTGTCCCTCCAAAGGAGGGCATTTAGCTGCCAATTTCCACCCACCATGGGTGAGGGCTGCCCCTGAGGGGACGTTAATTCCTCCGTCCTTCCGGGCTGCATCCCTGTGCCAACTGAGTGCACTTCCACAATTTCAGAGTTCTGAGGCAGAAAAGCAGACTTATGCCTGCCCTTGAAGTAGGAAGCTGACCGTGCATGGCGCTGTCCACCACAGCTGTGGCAAAACTGAAGCAATGTCGTTGCAGGAGACATACAACACGTCAGCTACACAAAGCAACAAAACTGGCATGTAACTCCTCCTCTCTCACATACAGTCCTGCTCTTACTATATGCCTCCCTCGGCCACTTTAGAGAGCAAATGTCAATTCCTCCAGAGGCATAAGCAAAAGCATCATCTCAAAACACCATACAAAGGACCAAAAACATATCCTGGGCTATAAGGAAAGGACAGAAGAGACACAAAGATGATGTAAGGAAACAGTGAATGGGAAGATTCAAATTCGTAACAAACTAGTTTATCAAATACAGAAACCAGCAGATAAAAGAGGTAGTATCCATTCAACTGAGGAGGAGCATTTCCAAAACCCTTTAGCTTGGTTAAGGGTTAACTTAGCCAAGGTTTAACTCGGTTAAGGACAAGAATCACTCACTTGAAATGATCTTGCAAGGAGACATTAAAGTCAAAGGCATCACCCCGATCTGTGAAGCCAATGCCAATGAAAGCACTACGCCCTGTGAAAAAGACAGGAATACTCAGAACAGGAAGTGTCCCTTAGGGAAAATTCCACCCAATGAAAATTAACAGTTACCTTAACTAGATAAAGTCTGTGAATGTGAAACATTTCTCACAGCCCAGGGGTCCACACCCTACATATTGCCCAAGAGACAAATGCTGCCATACTTGTTTTTGTCAATAATGGGGCGCCTGGGTGGCTCAGTCAGTTGGGCGGCCGACTTCGGCTCGGGTCATGATCTCGCGGTCTGTGAGTTCGAGCCCCGCGTCGGGCTCTGTGCTGACCGCTCAGAGCCTGGAGCCTGTTTGGGATTCTGTGTCTCCCTCTCTCTCTGACCCTCCCCCGTTCATGCTCGCTCTCTCTCTGTCTCAAAAATAAATAAACGTTAAAAAAAAAAAAAAAAATTTTTTTTAAATAATATTTTACTGGAACACAGCTATTCCCATTTGTTTACATATTATCTATAGCTGCTTTCATACCACATCAGCAGAACTGAGTAGCTACAATAGAGACCATTTGGCCTGCAATCTAAAATATTCACCATCTGTCTTTCCAGAAAGTTTGCCCACCTCTGATATAGACTATGGAGAAAAGATAGAAAATGCCCTAGACATAGATGATTTAAGACAGTCCCACCAAAACCCACCACAAACAATGAATGAGTGGGCAATATGTATGAATTCTTTGGTTGGATAGACATTTATTTACATCCACCTATTAATTATCATATCTTGAGCTTGTTTTTATTTATTACAAACAACATGTTAATCCTTGTCCTTCAGCAACCATAGTTAACTGTGGAGCAAGGGGTGGAAAAATTTAGTAAACTGAAGTTAAGATAAATGCAACTGTGACGCACTTTATTGAAAGGCATCATCTATTTTCCTAACCTCACCCATTCAAAATCCCAGATCCCTTACCAGTACCATCCTGGATCCGGATTACAAAGTAGCGGCTGGAATCTGTCACCGTCTCCACAGCAATACCAGGATATTGTTCTACTGGTGCCTGAGCAAAGAGCTCCCCTAACAGGTAAGAAAAGGACTTCCTTGAGCTAAAGAAGCAAACATCTAAAACTCTAACAAATATTTCCATTCCAGTCTCCAACTTAAATGTATTTATAAAAGTTCACCAAAAACGGGGTGCCTGGGTGGCTGAGTCGGTTAAGCATCTGACTCTTGATTTCGACTCAGGTCATGATCTCATGGTGTATGGGTTCAAGCCACGTGTTGGGCTCTACGCTGAAAACTCAGAGCCTGCTTGAGATTCTCTCTCTCTCCTCTCTCTGTGACCCTCCCCCTGCTCACTCTCTCACTCTCAAAATACATAAATAAACATTAAAAAAAAAAAAAAAAGAAGAAAAGAAAAAGGAAAAGAAAAGGCACACCAAACTAATACCCTTAATATCTTAGAGGGTCACCAGCACAGATTACCTGAAACTTTATCCTCAAGCTTGATATAAGCAATCTTCCCTTTTGAAGTGATTCGGAGGCGACCAGTCCAATCAGGCTGGTCTAATTTCCAGTCAGATGCCCTAGGACAGGAAAATAGGAAGCCTCAAGTCTATGGCTTTTATTACGAAAAACCTACACAGAATCATTTGCCGTATTTCTATTTCCCTTCTTGCTTATTCTACCTATTAAATAATTAACAAGAATAACTCATGATCCCTGCTGCCCAGATGCCTCATATGACATATAATCCAAAGCAAACAAAAGACAGTGTTACTTCTTAAGAATCCTGGAGTCTAATAAGGATCAATAAAAACATGTAAAAGTACAAATACAAGCAATTAAAACGAACTCTCATAATGGTACTATACTGCCACACTGCAGATGACATTTTATATGATAGTGTTTTACTGATCAAGTAATAACAGAGTCTACTGAATGAACTATACTGGGTAACAGAAGGCTTCCCAAATCCCTAAATGTATTATCATCTTTCACTGAATTCAACCAATACTTACAGAATGCATAAGTCACAGGCACTGTTCTAGGTGAATGAACAAACAAAGACTCCTACCCTCATGAGGTTTATATTCTAATAGAAAATAGACAATAAAAAATAAACACAATAAGTAAAATATCAGTATTTTACTGATCTCAGAAAATAGTAAGTACTAAAGCAGAAAGAAAATGAAGAAGCAGAAAAGGGAAATCGGGAGGGTAGTGGGAGGGTAAACAGGTTGCAGCATTCAAGAGGGTAGTCAGGGGAGGCCTTATTAACAAGGTGAAATGAGGGGCACCTGGGTGGCTCAGTTGGTTGAGTGTCTGACTTCAGTTCAGGTCATGATCTCACAGCTCCTGAGTTCGAGCCCCGTGTCGGGCTCTGTGCTGACACCTCAGAGCCTGGAGCTGCTTCAGATTCTGTGTCTCCCTCTCTCTCTGCCCCAAACCCACGCGCATTCTGTCTCTGTCTCTCTCCAAAATAAATAAACATTAAAAAAAAAAATTTTTTTTTAAACAAGGTGAAATGTGGGCAAAAATGTGAAGGAAGCAAGAGAGTTACTCATGCAGATATTGGGGGGAGGGGGGGAGGAGCTCCAGGTTTGAAACAATTAGTGCAAAGGTGCTAAGGTGCGAGTGTACCTGGAAAGCTTGCCCTCAAAAAGAAAGCCACTGCAGCTGGAATAAAATAAGAGATGAGGTGGGGGTGAGGTAACAGAGGGGCAAATTTTATAGGCCTCGTACGAACTTTAGCTTTTACTGAGTGAAGAAGGAGCCAGTACCAGTTTTAAGCAGAGGTGAAACATGATCTTCCTTTGACTTTAAAAGGATTACCTTGTCTGTTGTACATAGAAGCAATGTAAATACTGAAGCAGGGGGATTATAGTTAAGAGACTACCACCGCAATCCAGGAGTCATGACGGTGACTAGGAAGGGACAGGAGCAGAAGCGGCTAGATTCTAGACACATTTAAAGCAAAGAAACGGGGTTTTCTAAAGGACTGAATGTGAGGTAGGAGGAGTCAAGGATGACTCTGAAGTTTTTCGCCTGAGCAAAGGAACTGCCAATAACTGAGACAGAAAGGCTATAGGTAGAGCATGTCTGAGAAGAAAGCTCAGGAGTTCAGTTTTGAATATGTTGAGTTGGAGACGTCAAATTGATTTCTCAAGTGAAGATACAGAGAAGGCATTTGAATATGAGTCAGGAGTTCAGGAAAAACATGTGGGCTAGAGATACAGATGTCCGTGGAAACATTACAAAACACTCAATACTTATAATCTGTGTGATACATGAATTTGAAGGAAATCTAAGACATTATTTAAATATGACCAATTTTACAAAGCTCTGAATTTGTGAGTTTGTTTTTGTCAGCGTGTGGAAAAGAGAGGGCAAAGTAAAAGTTATTAAGTAACTCATCATGGGGCACCTGGCTGGCTCAATCACTAGAGCATGTGACTTTTGATCTCGAGGTTGTGCGTTCAAGCCCCCTGTTGGGTACAGAGACTACATAAAAATAAAATCTCATAGCACCTTGGTGGCTCAGTCAGTTGAGCACCAGGCTCTAAATTTCAGCTGCATTCGTGATCTCGCAGTCACGAGATCAAACCCCGCATGGGGCTCCACACTGAGGGCAGAGCCTGCTTGGGATTCTCTCTCTCCCTCTGCCTCTATCCCATGCTCTCTCTCTTTTCGTCTCTCAAAAAGAATAAAAATTTTAAAAAAACAAAATCTTTGGGGCGCCTGGGTGGCTCAGTTGGCTAAGCATCCGACTTCGGCTCAGGTCACGATCTCGAGGTCCGTGAGTTCGAGCCCTGTGTCGGGCTCTGGGCTGACGGCTCAGAGCCTGGAGCCTGCTTCCAATTCTGTGTCTCCCTCTGTCTCTGACCCTCCCCCGTTCATGCTCTGTCTCTCTCTGTCTCAAAAATAAATAAACTTAAAAAAATAATAATTAAAAAGTAAATAAAATAAAATCTTTAAATAAAAAACCTCATCCCTTAGAAACCTGAAGACTAATACTTGCAAGGCAGAAAGGTAACAATAAAATATATCTAAACAAGAAGCAAAGGTGGAAAGGACAAAAAAATGAAAATTAGCACAGGTTTTGAACAGGATTTATAAATCCTTGTCATGCCCTCATCTCTTAATGCAGTGCCTCAAGTACTTGAATCTGATCCACACTATAATGCTCTAAAGGTCCCTGAGTTTTCATTTTTTTTAAGGAGTCATTACTTATTCTACCATCACACCACGAGCTAAACACTGTGTACTGAATATATCAGGAACAAGCCTACTAGATGTGTTTCCTGGGACAGGTTCCTTGACTTATTTATCTTGCGTGGCTAGTAGCCAATATTTAACAAATCCTCAGTAAGTGAATGGATATCCCCAGAAGCAATTTCCCTCAGCCCTGAGCCTTAGTTGCTTTCCCATTCCCAAGACCTAGCCTGAGGAACTCTTGGTTTCGCTGGACTTCTGAACTGACTTCACAAATTTTCATTGACGTTAGTAATAAACCCTTACAGCAACCATCTGGAATAGGCATGGAAAGCCTACCATCTCTGTCCGTCTTAATGAAGAATAGTAACACAGGAAGTAATGCCTAACTTCGAAGTCCAGCATTCTTCTCATCACATTAAAACAGACTACTGAGTTTACTAATGATTTAGCTGAGGGAAGGGCAGTGATGAATATAACAACAGTTTCATAGGTTGGGAAACCATTTTCTAATCATTTGTAACATTCTCATCGATCTAAATTGTCAGAGAAAGTCTGGGAAGCAACAGCTTACGCTACGTGAATCAAAGTCATTCATTCCCTCAATCTTACTAATCACTCAAAGTATTCCTCCTGCTTCCTAAAAATCCCAATTTTTCCTTTAAAGGCAGCCTAAAGAATAAGTCATGCTCATAATGTAAAATGGGTTCTGTAAACAAGATTAGGCAGACAAAAGGCATAAAAGTAACATTTATCAAGTACCTATTATGTGCCAAGCATTATGCCTCTTCCTATGAAAATTAAGTGAAAGGATACTGCAAGGTAAGTAGTAGTATATCCATTTTTACAAATGAGGAAACTACAGTTCAAGAGAGGTGTGGGGCGCCTGGGTGGCTCAGTCAGTTGAGCGTCCGACTTCGGCTCAGGTCATGATCTCATGGTTTGTGAGTTCGAGCCCCGCGTCAGGCTCTGCGCTGACAGCTCAGAGCCTGGAGCCTGCTTCGGATTCTGTGTCTCCCTCTCTCTCTGCCCCTAACCCACTCACATTCCATCTCTGTCTCTCTCAAAAATAAATAAACATTAAAAAAATTAAAAAATAAAAAAAAATTAAAAAGAGGTGTCTTGCCAAGAGTAACCCAGCAAATAAATGGGAATCTTGATGCACACTTAGTTCAGCTCTCTTCACTCACTATACTAAGAGTGGCTAATGATAAAATGCCTCTTGAGGATAAGAAATGTCAATAATACGCATAGACAACACAGACAACAAGAAACAGAGGAAAATTAAGAAATTGTTTTGATGGCTCAGTGCAGTTAACTGACATACAGATAAAAGGCTGTGGATAAACTAGGAAGTGAAAGTCGAGAATGCAGGTGGGTGAGAGGAGGAAGGTCGTTGAAAAAGCTTAAAGTAGAAGAAAGAGAAGAGAACCCCACTGTATGATGTATCATACCCTTTCGGAAGTCTTAACTACTGAACAGTTCAATCAGTGCTAATTTATGTGATGAAGTGTAATCTATTCATTTCTCCCACATTTACAGAGTGCCTGCTATGTGCAGGACACTGTACTAGACCCTGGTACTATAAACTTAGGAAAGACCTCAAGTTGTTCACAGCTAGTCTGGAGAAACAGCAGACGGAACAATCGATTACAATACAGAAGGAAGAGCGCTAGGACAGAGATCAGCAGTGGTGCTACGGAGGCCCGCACAGAGCGTACCTAAGCCAGAATGGCAGGGTCACTTCTTTGGGAAGCCCAAAGCAGCAGATGTCCCTGCTGACTCACACACCACTACCAGTAACTACCATCGAAAAGCACGTAGATTCCTATTCGTGGTCGATTTGGGGCCTGACTGAAAAACTGGAATTAGGACCACCTCCGCCAAAATGTGCAACCCACAGTGTCTAGGGCACAGGTCAGCAAGCACGAAGAGAGTGATTCATGACGAATGAAACCCCAGTAAGGAGGCAAGCTAATGGCCACAGGAGGAGGACAAGAGCCAAAGCAATGATAAATGCCAAGAGGAAAATCATGATGGTGAGGTGGACGAGAGAGGGGTAAGAACAGTGCCTTGTATTTAATATGCTGCTTTACTGTTTCCTAAATTTTTTCACATTTCTTATATTATTTCACGTAACCCTCCAAAAACTTCTCTGAGGTACAGAACCAGAGCAGGTTTTCTGATCACTTTTTTTTTTTTCTATTTTACAGATGAGAAAACTGAGGCTTGCAGAGATTAAGAGATTTGTCCCAAATCACACAGCTGTTAAACTGTCAGGGTTCATACCCGTATTTTTGAATATGTTAACCCTGTTAACGTGTTAACTCCTTCCACTACATGACTTCATAACTGCCTACAGCATCCTCAGAACCTCACCGACACGCGATCACAAAGGTGGTTGGTTAGCCCTACAGAGAAAATGCTGCATTAACTTTGGAGAGAAAGGCTATGAGAGAGATTAAGAAGGGAGGAAAGGAAAATAGAAAATACCATGTAATCATCAAGAAAATGTACTGGAAAAAAACAAACAGAATGGACAACCACTGGAAAACCTACCATCATAACCTTTGCCACTAGCAAAAGAAGTGAAAGGAAAACCAAACGGCGGATCATGCTTGGTGGCAAGACTGGCACAAAAGATTAAATCGTATCACCTAGAGAGCGGCCGACACAATGATTACCCACCATTATGCACGGGGTACTGGAAATGTTTATGAGAGGCAGGGAGGTCAGGAGGGGGTACGACGAGGAGGAGAAACCGAAGGACGCAAGAAAGAACGAACCAAAGGTGACAGGCGATGGAGCAGGCACGACTGGATGGGTATGATGGGGAGCAGATGGGTAACCCAGAGGGGCCCAAGGGAGGAGAGGTGGGAAGACGCAGATGGTAAATTTTTTTAAGCGGCGGAAACCAGGCTGGCATGCCACAGTGGGAAAAGAACAGGAGGACGGGGCGAGAACAACCCTGGTGGGAGGCTAGCAAAGTGACAACTCAGAGGTGGCAGTGGCGGGGACTCGCAGCGTGCCACCTGAGGAAGACACTGTCATCCCCGACCCGGGATGCGTGTACTGCAGAGCCTCGGGGCTAGTACCTGTAACCGCGGTTGGAGGCCCGGGGAGGGATCCGGTAGACGCTAACGTCGGGCTTCACACACAGAACAGACTCGTACTCCAACTCCGCCGCCATCTTGGCTCTGCACTCCGCGCCACCGGGGGCGGGGCGTAGGAACGGGGGCGGGCGTAGGAGGGGGTGGGAAGTTGGGCCAGGCGCAACTTCCGCTTACGCTACTTCCGCGCGAGTTTAGTTCGGTTCCTGAGATTAACCTCCGGTGGTGCGGGTTGGGGAAGCCATATTGAAAACTGGAAACCGTGAAGCTGCGCAGTTCGCCATCTTGGGTAATGGCAAAACTTCCTTTCCAGGGCGCGGCGATTCGCGTTATGGAAATCTCCGTTTCGGAAAGGTGGTTGGGGTAATCGCCATCTTGCGGCTGGCAGGTACCCGCAGTGCTTAGGAAGGAGGCGGACTGTCCTGGAATCTGGAGGATTTTTTTCTGACAGAAGTCACTATTTAGCCGTAGTTTCCTGGCAAAAAAGGGGTATCTGCCCGTCGGTAATCTCAAACTGGGTACCTATGGTAAATGTATGACCCAGTCGTAGACGTGGTGGATTTTAATCCTCCAGCGTCTCAACGTTTAAAATGCCCAGCCTGATGAGTTGCCTGATAGCACCTTTTAATCTCGGATTAAAAGCGCTTGTTGAAATAGTTTGCCGCACTTCCGATGTGCATTCTGGTTATCTTTCTGGAAAATGTGAACCTCTTAAACTCTTAAATGGGACCCTCAATTCCTGACAAATTCGCGAAGAATGATGAACTGTTATTTAATGCCCGCAGTTTGCTCCCAGTCCTATAATGATAAATCCAACTGAATTCTTTCCATAAGTATGTTTCTTGTACACTCCACAGGTAAACTTGCCTCAACACTATCGCTTAGAAACTGTTTAACGTGGATGGCAAATGTCAAAACCAAGATACGAACTCAACTGTGACTACAATACAAGAGTGGTCTTAACCACTTCGTTATATTGACTGGTTGAAATGGGTCCTTAATTGTCTACGTAGCTAAGGGATAATCTTAAAATTCAAAAAGCCTTATGATGTATCCCTGTCAAGGATGTGGGAAATCAGCTACTGTCAAATACTGGTACCAAGAATGAAGTGAAATTTAGCAGAATTGATCAAAATACTGTAAATAACATTCAATTTAGTAAATCCACTAATACTTATTTTAGAGACATTCTTACATGTGCAGAAAAGTAGGGACAATGTTTATTACAGCATTGTTTGTAATAGTGAAAACTACGAAACAACATGAACGTCTATCAATAGAAATAATATACATATTAAAACATATAACATAAAAATTTTTTTAAATATATCTTGATATTAGAACCATAGGAAAATATTTAAGATAAAAAACCAGACAGACAAAAAGAAAAACAGCAAACTCTCACTTAAAATTTCAGTAATCCTCAACTATTTCTCATTCCGGAATTCTGTTCTTCATATTCTTCAAACCTTTACTTGTGCTTAAACCTACTATCTGGAACACTTTCCCCCCCGGCCTGTCAATTTCGCAAACTGATACATTCACCTATCTGCTCAAATATTACCTCCTTTGTGACTTCACCAGGTATCATATTTTTTTTATTCTAATTCCAGTGTAGTTAACATGCAGTGTCGTATTAGTTTCAAGGGTACAATATAGTGAGCCAACGGTTCCATATATTACTCACTGCTCATCAAGATAAGTGTACCCTTAATCCCTTTCACCCAATGCAGCCACCCCTCCACCCACCTTGCCTCCGGTAACCACCTATGTGTTCTCTGCAGTTAAAGAGTCCAGTTTTGGGGGGCGCCTAGCTGACTGAGTCAGTAGAGCATGTGACTCTCATTTTCGGGGTTGTAAGTTCGAGCCCCACGTTAGGTGTAGAGATTACTTAAAATCTTAAAAAAAAAAAGTCCGTTTTTTGGGTTGTCTCTTTTTTTTTCCTTTGTTAGTTTTGTTTCTTAAATTCCACCTAAGAGTGAAATCAAATGGTCTTTGTCTTTCTCTGACTTTCACCAGGTACTTACTTCAAATGAATTTTCTCTGATGCTTCCACTTGTTTCTGTTATACCTTTTTGTTATACATAATGGGTGTATATTATGTTATACATAATACTTCAAATATCTCCCACTATACCACAAGCTCCATAAAGGCAAAAACTTTGCTTTTTCAGCACCCAGCACAATGTCGTTCACATAGTAGGCAATACTTATTATTAAATAACAGAAGATTTGCATTTAACTATAATCATTTAACTTATTACTTTCGCCACTTCCCAACATTTTTCAACTTCAGGCGCCTTCATATAGTTTTCAAAATATTCAGAGTGTTGGGGCGCCTGGGTGGCTCAGTGAGTTAACGAGCCGACTTCGGCTCAGGTCATGATCTCGTGGTCCGTGAGTTTGAGCCCCGCGTCGGGCTCTGTGCTGACAGCTCAGAGCCTGGAGCCTGTTTCGGATTCTGTGTCTCCCTCTCTCTGACCCTCCCCTGTTCATGCTCTGGCTCTCCCTGTCTCAAAAATAAATACAACGTTAAGAAAAAAAAAAAAAAAAAAAATATTCAGAGTGTAGAAGGGGATAAAATGAAAAGTAAAAGTCCACATCTCTGTATTATAAACAACTTTATGCCAAAAAATTCGATAACTTAAATGAAATGGTCATTAATGTGCAAAAACTTACCTAATATTATTCAAGAAAGCATAGAAAATCTGAATAGTCCTATAACTATTAAAGAAATTGACTTCATACCTGAAAACCTTCCCACAAAGAAAACTCCAGGCCCAGATGGCTTCATTATTGATCAAACATTTTAGGAAGGAATAATATAAATCTTATGCAAGCTTTCTGAGAAATAGAAGAGGAAGGGGCACCTGGGTGGCTCAGTCAGTTAAGCATCTGACTTCAGCTCAGGTCATGATCTCAAGGCTCGTTGAGTTCAAGCCTCTCCTCAGGCTCTGTGCTGACAGCTCAGAGCCTGGAGCCTGCTTCAGATTCTGTGTATCCCTCTCTCTCTCTGTCCCTCCCCTGCTCATGCTCTGTCTCTCTCTCAAAAATAAAAAAATAAGTAGTAAAAATATTTCCCAACTAATTTTTATGAGACAATCATTTGCCTTGATGCTGAAACCAAAGATATTATAAGAAAACTGTAGACCAATATTTCCTCATAAGCAATAATTCTTACCAAAATACTAATAAATCAAATCCAACCATGTGTAAAAAAAGAGAATGCATCATGACCAACTGGGATTTACTCCAAAGAATTTAAGGTTCTGTTATAGAGAAAAAGCACATAGTCAACTCAACAGAAGCAGAAAAAAGAATATGAAAAACTTCAGTACTCAAAAACTCTTACCAAACTAGGAATAGAAAGGGAATTCCTCAGTGTGATAAAGGACATCTATAAAAACCTTACAACTAACATCATGCTTACTGATGAAATATTGAATGCTTTTCTGCTAAGATCAAGAACGAGTGAAGAATGAGGCAAGTTTATGCCCTCACCACTTCTGTTAATTATCATCCTAAAGGTCCTCGTCATTACAATAGGGTAAGAAAAAGAAATACAAGTATACACATTGGAAAGAAAGAAAGAAAACCGCTTTGACTCGGGGATGGGGGTGGGGATGGGGAGGGGGGTACCTGGATGGCTCAGTTGGTTAAGTGCCCAGTTGATGGGATAGAGCCCTGCATCGGGCCCTGTGCTGACAGTACAGAGCCTGCTTGGGATTCTGTGTCTCCCTCTCTGCCCCTTCCCTGCTCATGCACTCCCTCGCGTGCACGCACTCTGTCCCTCTCAAAATAAATAAACATTTAAAAAATTTTTTTTAAGTTAAACATACATTTATCACATAACCCATCATTCCACTCCAAAATATTTACCCCAGAGAAATTAAAACATAGATCCACAGTCGGGGTGCCTGGGTGGCTCAGTGGGTGGGGTGTCTGACTTCAGCTCAGGTCATGATCTCACAGTCTGTGTGTTCCAGCCCCACATCAGTCTCTGTGCTGACACCTCAGAGCCTGGAGCCTGCTTCAGATTCTGTGTGTGTGTCTCTCAGTGCCCCTCCCCTATTCACACTCTGTCTCTCTGTCTCTCAAAAATGAATAAATGTAAAAAAAAGAAAAAAAAATTTTTTTAAAAACTAAAAACAAAGCATAGATCCCCAGAAAGGAAAATGTTCATAGCAGCTTTGTTTAAAATAGCCAAAAACTGAAAAAAAATACCAAATGTCCATCAATAGGAGAATGGATAAACAAATTGTGGTGTATCCATATAATGAAATACTGTCATATGGATATTCAACAGTATTAAGAAAGATAGCAATAAATAGCCTCAAACTAAACTCAGTAATAGCAATAAAAAGATTTGAAGTACTAATACCCATAATGACATAGATCGATCTCAAAAATATTATACCAAACAAAAAAGTCAGCCCCATACATACCATATGACTTCTTCTTTTTTTTTTACATTTATTTATTTTTGAGAGAGACAGACAGAATGCAAGTGGGTTAGGGGCAGAGAGAGAGGGAGACACAGAATCCGAAGCAGGCTCCAGGCTCTGAGCTGTCAGCACAGAGCCTGACGCGGGGCTCAAACTCACAAACCGTGAAATCATGACCTGAGCCAAAGTCAGACGCTTAACTGACTGAGCCACCCAGGGCCCCCCATATGACTTCATTTATATGAAATTCCAGAAGATTTGTTGGTTACACAAAACATATATATTAATCAAGACTCAAGAAAGTGTATTTTTAATGCATGCATTTTATCGTATGTAAATTAGAACTAAATAAAATTTATTTAAAAAAATTAAAATCTACCTCTGTGCTCTTCAAGATCTATTCTTCTTTCATTCTTCATTGAATTAACTACTGTTAATTTTTTCTGGTATTTTATGTGCATTACCCATTTATAAGTGTATGTGTATATATGTGTGTATATATAAGTGTATGTGTGTGTATGTGCGTGTATGAGTGTATGAATTTACACAAATGGAGTTATGCTATACATATTTGTCCACATTTTGCTTTTTACTTAACAATATACATCAAAACACCTTTTTGTGTCAGTATATATGGATAGACCTCAAACTTTTTAGCATTTTATGCATTCCATTAAAAGCTTATTTATCTATATAGTTCCATTTATCTACATATAAAGTTCCATTTATCTATACAGTATAGAATCTTTTCAAACTACCTGAAATTAAATTAATAATATTTACTTCCAAAGAATCAGCCAATAGGAGGTAGTAGAAGCATAGGAAATTTGAATTAGGAGAGACCGTTAGATATTTTTAAATAGCCTTTTCTGTACTTTTTTTTTTTTTTACTATGACCCACAGTACGAACACATTTTATATTAGAACCCAATGCACACATGTATACTTGAAACAAAGGTTTCCCAAAATGATAACCTTATTAAACATGATGGCAGTTTATAATTTTTTTATTTTGCTCTGTTCTATTTTATATTTTTGTTCTCAACCCACATAACTGATTTTAATACCGAGTAGTACATCTTGACTCACAGTAAAAAAATAAATAAATAAAAAGGGATCTAACTCTGCTCATCATTTTACAGGTTAAAAAAAAAAGTAATGGAAAAAGACCAAGAATAATTCTGATAATTAGATCATATACTAAGATTATTATGTACATTATACTCTGCCTTTTAAAGAGTTGTCTTATAAACTCTCCACCAGCTGTACAATAAAGTCGAATTTTCGTAGCTAGTTGATTCTTCATAATCTTGCCCCAACCTTGCTTTTCAGGCTCACAGAGAGCCTCTTTTCTCATACTGTCTTCCTCTCACTCCCAGTGTCCCCTCTAACCTAATCGCATTGCTAATTTTGTAATTTTCCAAACACGTCTTTGTTCGTGTTACACATATTTGCATAGACCGAAATGCCCTTCCCATTCATTCCTTGGTAAAATGCCTTCAGATGTAATTTAAATATCAATTTATCTGAGCAGTTTTTCTCTCTTTTATTTAGCTTCCCTAAATAAAAGTAGTAACTCCCTGCTCCATGCTCCCACTTATTTATACTTATCTATACTTGGACTTACTTATACTTAGTTTTAATTCTTACCACATTGCATTCAGCTGTTTATAGGTACATCTATTTTACAAAGGCAAGAAACCCATTTGTATTTACCCAATATCTACCACAGCTTTCAGAATGTAGCAAGAACGCCATATTTTTTCATTGTTGTTAAATGAATGATCATTTCTATCCATCTTTACTGGGACAATTTGTCCTTGCCCTGATCAAGAAAATTTTAAATGGCTCGGCTGCAATTCACCTTTGCCTACCAGTAGGGGGTAGCAGCTACACAATTTAAAAGTTCTGGACTGGAGACTGTCCTAGAAATCAAGCTAATTTTCTCGTATGTGTGATTTTTCCAAGTGTATGTGATTTAACCAAGTTCAACAAAAGCACTTTTGTTAGAAATGACAGAGGCTTCATCCAACTCAAATTTTGATTACTTTTAGACATATTTTAAACATGAAAATAAAAGTCAGAGTTTCTTGACTCTTTTCCACCAGTAACATATTTCTCAGCTCTTTATTCTTTGTGCGCATACAAAAAGCAGTTTATCACAGGATTTTCAATTCCGTTTTACCTTTGCTCAGGGTACTGTTATCTATCATGAAATGGTACTTGTTAAAGTATAACTTTCCCAAATCCTAGGATTGCTACAAATGCACTGATAACAATTGTAATGAGCATTCAATCATAGTTTACAAATCTTCCTAACTTAGAATGGACCTTCGTGACCTTGTAGTTGAAATCTTGCACTTTACATACGACAGACTTGAATCCCAGACTTGTTAAGTCATTTGTCCAGACACATTTGGTGATGCAGTCAGAATTGAAAACTCATGCCTCCTGATTTACAAATCAACATTCTCTTCACCACACCATACTATTTAATACAGGAAGCACTTAAGATACTGGTTCAAGGAAAAAAAAAGATATTGGTTCAAAAATAGTACACTCATGTAGTTTTGTATGCACATCTATTCTTTTCATTTGATATAAACCATAAAGATAAGTTCGCAAGTACATAAAATACATGGGATATGTATTGCAAAATTTTTGTGATTAGAAAATGGAAATAATCTAAACACCCATCCATTTAGAATTGATCAATTCCATAAATAAATAAATTACGGTACATCTATCGATAAAGTATATGCACCTATTAAAAATTGAGGTTGACCTATATGCTCAGATATGAAAAGGTGAACTAAATAAGTGGAAAACTGCATGTATAAAAAAAAGTGTAATATTAGGTCATTTGTATAAAAAACTAAATATAAGGGATGCCTGGCTGGCTCAGTTAGTAGAGCATACGACTCTTGACTCTCGACCTTGGGGTCCTAAGTTCAAGCCCTACATTGGGTCTAGCACTTCCTTAAAAAAATGATAATAAAATAAATAAGTAAAGAACTATAAAATATTTAGACTTGCTAGGCACAAAATATTTATGGAACTACAGCCAAGACACTTAATACAGGCTATTATATCTGGTAAATGGAAAGTAAAGAAAGGGAAACTCTTTTCCATTTTATATTCTTCCTTTTTTAATTTATTTTATTTAAAAAATTTTTTTAATGTTTATTTTTTTTTAACGTTTATTTATTTTTTGAGACAGAGAGAGACAGAGCATGAACGGGGGAGGGGCAGAGAGAGAGGGAGACACAGATCGGAAGCAGGCTCCAGGCTCTGAGCCATCAGCCCAGAGCCCGATGCGGGGCTTGAACTCATGGACCGCGAGATCCTGACCTGAGCTGAAGTCAGGCGCTTAACCGACTGAGCCACCCAGGTGCCCCTAAATATTTATTTATTTTTGAGAGAGAGAGAGAAACAGTGAGAGCAGAGGAGGAACAGAGAGAGAAGGAGACAGAATCCAAAGCAGGCTCCAGGCTCTGAGCTGTCAGCACAGAGCCCAATGTGAGGCTCAAACCCACAAACTATGAGATGGTGACCTGAGCTGAAGTCGGATGCTTAACCAGCTGAGCCACCCAGGGGCCCCTCATTTTACTCCCTTCCTTATGTTACTCTTGTAATAACTAACTTGTAATAGTAAGTCAAGAACTATTCATATAAAATTTCAAAGCATGAAAATAAAGCTACATATTGCTGATGAAGTCATGTATATGTAATAAAAGTATAAAAGCAAATTGGGGGGAAGTGGTTATCTCTGGGAAAAGAGAGAGATAAAAGATTTGGGGAAGGAGTATGTATCTTTTAAAAATATCTGAAGTAGGGGCACCTAGGTGACTCAATCAGTTGGGCATCTGACCCTTGATTTCAGCTCAGGTCATAATCTCACAGGTCATGAAATTGAGCCCCTCATCAGGCTCTGTGTTAAATGTGAAGTCTGCCTGGGATTCTCTCTCTCTCTCTCTCTCTCTCTCTGTCCTCCCTTGCTCATGCTCCTTCTCTCTCTCTCTCTCAAAATAAATAAAAGTAAATAAACATTTTTTAATAATAAAAATATATATATATCTGAAATAAATATTAAAACCTTAATAAAGCTGCATAGTCACAACTTGATAAAGCTGATACTGATCCTATTTTTTATGTCCTTATACATCTGTTTTAAATATGTGATTATAATAAAATAGAGAATGGGAGTCCAAGAGTTAAAAAATTTTTAATTAAGTAATGAAGAAATGACGTGGTAAATTACTGAGTGCTATAAGTGAGCTGTTGAATTATATGTATAATTTAAAGTGAGTATGTGAAATATTCAAACACACATACACATATACTTCACATACACTTCCAGGTATGTAGAAAAACTTTGAAAAGGGTATATTTAAAGTTTATTTATTTTGAGAAAGACAGAGAGAGAGAGAGTGCTAGCGGAGTATGGGCAGAGAGAGAGAGGGAGGGAAAGAATCCAAAGCAGGTTCTGTGCTGTCAGCACAAAGCCCGATGTGGGGCTTGAACTCACACACTGTGAAACCATGACCTGAGCTGAAATCAAGAGTCGGATGTTTAGCCGGATGAGCCACCCGGGCGCCCCTGAAAAAGGGTATATTTAATAGCAATAACTTCTTGGGAAATGGACTTGGGAAGTGGAGAATGTAGAGAAAGAATTTTCACTTTCACTTTCAACATGTCTGCATTCGATTTTTTGCAATGAGCACATATTAGTTGCATAATTCAAAAATGAGCATTGTTAAAAGTTAGAAACACTGTACTGGTTTTACAATGATCTCGTGATGTTTTAGTTAAATAGTAAATAAAACCAGTCATTCACCTAAATCTACCTCCTCCTACTCCTTGCTTCCCAATGTGGTGCAGTAGCTACTGGGTCAAGTTAAACGGGCCCAGTTTGTGAATTTGACAGTCTCTAAATCTGAAAGGTAACGAATTCTAACTTTGTCCAATTGATTTACTCCGTATCCCCCACACAGAAGACATGCCTGGCACACGGTGTGTTCCATCAACATCTACAGTTAGAATGGGAGTGACCTAGAGGCTTAAGGGGGGGAAGAAGACTGAGCAAGTCCTAGAACTACAGAGTTTAAGATCCAAGCCACCCTAGCATTTGTAGAGAAAGCTCTACCAGGTCCTACAACCGTGAAAAATAAAGGCTATGTCTCACTTGAAGTTCCAGATGAGAACTCTTGAGTTAGGATTCTTTTTTCTGACTTAAGAAAAATGCCTGTTTCTTCCTAGGTGTCCAAGCCTTAACGGCTGCAGAAGGTGGAAAATGATTTGGCTCTACGGAGGTTTGTAGCAATAACTCATCCTTTGAGAATCTTCATTCCATCTCAAGGACATGAGGCATGTGGCAGGTGTGGGATGGAATTAGGAGAAGGACCCGACACAACAGCTCAAGATGTCTGATTTTCCTCCCAACTCTGTTATCTTATACTGCACTACCAAATGCAAGTCCAACAGAAGCAATTTCTAGTCCCTCCTATAGCTACTAGAGTCTGTAGATGCTTTTTTTTTTTTTTTTAACATTTATTTTTGAGAGAGAGAGAGAGAGAGAAAGCATGAACAGGGGAGAGGCAAAGGGGGGTGGGCAGAGGATCTGAAGCGGGTCTGTGCTGGCAGCAGAGAGCCCGGTGCAGGGCTTGAACTCACGAACTGTGAGATCATGACCTGAGCAGAAGTCAGACGCTCAACCAACTGAGCCACCCAGGCGCCATTTTCTAAGGAAACAGTTGATCTCCAGAGAACTCTCCTTATTTAATGAAGAGTTTGGGGTGACATTTCTCACAACCCAGAGAGTCAAACATTTTTAAAATCGGTCCACATCCAATGTTGGCAAGGATATGGGGCAATGGAACTGGTGGGAGTTTGGCGATATCTAGTAAAGTTGAACGTGCTCCTACCAGGAGTTCTCCACTGAAGCAGAACAAGCCCTGCATATGTCCCCCACGTGCAAACATACAACCAGGGGCTGGAGGTTGTTAGGAAAATTGCACAAAATATTATCGCGGCATTGTTTACCATTTGTGACAGCAAGGCATTGGAAATAAATGTCCATCACTGGAACAAATCAACTGGGGTATATTCCTACAATAGGGTAACGTTAAACAGTGACCATGAGTGAACTGCTCACCACGTGCACCAAAAGGGATAGATCACAAAAACATAATGTTGACTGGGGAGAAAAGTGAGTTAACAAAAGAAACAACAAGATTGTCCATTTGGACAATATTCAAAAACAAACAAACCTAAAATCGTATGGTTTTGGCAAATACGTTTAGGCGGCAAAGCCATTTTCAAAATGAAGGGAAATGCTGAATACGAAACTCCCAACTGTGGATAGTGGGGAGGAGGAAGGGAGGAGGACGATCAGGATGTACACAGAGGCTGCTTGAGTGATACTGGCCAGCATTCTGCTTTTAAAACTGGATGATAAGCTCATAGTAGTCATGTCATTATTGTTTAAAACGTACATGTTCATTACAGACTCTTTCAAATGGGTTATATACCTCCCGGTAACATTTAAACAGTGATATAGGAAGCAAGCAAGTGGTCAGTTATTGATTTCAACAACAAATAATCAGTAGAACAAGAATAATGATATTGAGGGGCGCCTGGGTGGCTCAGTCAGTTGAGCGTCCGACTTCGGCTCAGGTCATGATCTCACACTCCATGAGTTCGAGCCCCACGTCGGGCTCTGTGCTGGCAGCTCGGAGCCTGGAGCCTGCTTCTGGTTCTGTGTCTCCCCCTCTCTCTGCCCCTCCCCTGCTCATGCTCTGTCTCTGTCTCAAAAATAAATAAAAACATTAAAAAAATTAAAAAAAATAAAAAGAATAATGATATTGATCATCTGACTCTTGGTTTCAGCTCAGGTCGTGATTTCTGAGTTCGTGGGCTCAAGCCCCAGCATCGGGCTCTGTGCTATTAGGGAGGAACCTACTCGGGAGTCTTTCTCTCTCTGCCCCTCCCCCACTCTCTCCAAATAAATCAATAAATAAACAAAATTAAAAAAAAAAAAAACAATAATATTACCTGGCATTTATATAGCACCTTTAAAATTACAAAATGCTTTCACATACACTATTTCATTTATTTCTCACAACAGTGTTGGCTGCTAGATAGTATTAACCCAATTTTCATCAAAAATATGCTGAGATAGGGGCGTCTACATGGCTCAGTCGGTTAAGCGTCCGACTTAGGCTCAGGTCATGATTTCACAGTTCCTGAGTTCAAGCCCGGCATGGGGCTCCATGCTGACAGCTCAGAGCCTGGAACCTGGTTTGGATTCTGTCTCTCTCTCTTTCTCTCTCTCTCTGCCCCTCTCCTTCTCACACTCTGTCTCTGTCTCTCTCAAAAATAAATAAGCATTTAAAAAATTGTTATTTTAAATATGCTGAGATACAGAAAGACCTATTGAGTTGCTCATTTAATAGTTAAGTGTCAGGAAAAGAAAACCTTAAATTTCTGATACCAACGCAACAGTTGCCTATAATTTATATGTTTACATGTATTATTAGTAATACTGTGTCTCTGGTTGAATTATAGTAATGAGTGACATTTATTGAGTACTGAGTACTATTCTGCGTGCTTATGTGCTTTCTATCATTATTCCTCGCAACAGACAGGTACTATGATTATCCTGCCTGTTTTATAGGTGAAGAAACTGGTACAATGTGATTAAGTAACTTGTCCACAGTCACAACTGGCAAACAGATCTAAATGTCTCCTAGCTCGGGTCCTTTTTTTTTTTTTTTTTAAAGGTTTAATTCTTTTTTTTTTTAATTAATTAATTTTTTAAAATTATTTCAGGGAGAGAGTGAGCAGGGGAAAAGGGCAGAGGGAGAGAGAGAGAGAGAGAGAGAGAGAGAGAGTCAGAGTCTTAAGCCGTCTCCACGCCTGACATGGGACTTGATCTCAAGACGTTGGGATCATGACCTGAGCCAAAATCAAGAGTCGGACACTCATCTGATTGAGTCACCCAGGTGCCCTCAAGTGCAGGTGCTTAACCAGCATGCAACTCTGCCTCCGTAATTTTTTCTTCTCCCTCCAACCTCCCCATTCAGTTGGTGGGCTGAATATGCAAGACTTTTAGCAGTTATGGTAGATCCTCATTATTCACGAATTCCATGTTTGTGAATTTGCCTATTTGCTTAAATTTATTTGTAACCCCAAGATTAATATTCACCAAACTTCCCACAGTCACTCTCAGACAGACCCAGAGTGGCAAAAGACTCACCAGAGGGGCGCCTGCCTGGGTGGCTTAGTCGGTTGGGCCTCCGACTTTGGCTCAAGTCATGGATCCAAGGTCCATGAGTTCGAGCCCCGTGTCAGACTCTGTGCCGATGGCTCAGAGCCTGGAGCCTGCTTAGGATTCTGTGTCTCCCTCTCTCTCTCTGCCCCTACCCCACTTGCACTCTGTCTCTCTCTCTCAAAAATAAATAAACACTAAAAAAAAAAAAAAAGACTCACCTGAAATGCACATATACAGCTGAGATTGAACAAGATAGTGCCATGCCTTCCTGTTTCGCTTTTCATATTGCACACAAATGCCCCTCGCAGTCTATGTAGTGCTAAGACTTTTGCATGTTTCATGCTTTTTCTTGGAAGTTTTCCTGTTTAAAATAGCCCCCCCCAGGCATAGTGCAGAAGCTGTGCTATGTTTCTAAGTGCAAGAAGCCCGTGATGTGTCTTACAAAGAAAATACATGTGTTAGGTAAATTTCATTCAAGCATGAGTTATAATGCTACCGGTAGAGAAGTCAGTGTTAATAAACAAAGAACATACACTGAGGCTCATGGGTGGCTCAGTCAGTTAAGCATCGGACTCTTGATTTCAGCTTATGTCATGATTTTACATGCATTGACAGCACAGAGCCTGCGTGGGATTTTTCTCTCTCCCTCTCTCTCTCTTGCTCTCTCTCTCTCTCTCAAAATAAATAAATACACATTTAAAAAAATTTTTTTAAAAACACGATGTACGCCGAATAAGATGTCTTTCAACAGAAACACATATAAAACAAGTTTATGCAGTTGGCCCTTGAACAACACAGGTTTGAACTGGGCAGTTCTACTTGTACATGGCTTTTAAAAAAAATAATAATAAATACAGGACAGTACTATAAATTTATTTTCTCTTTCGTATGATTATCTTTTTTTTTAATTTTTTTTAACGTTTATTTATTTTTGAGACAGAGAGCATGAACGGGGGAGGGGCAGAGAGAGAGGGAGACACAGAATCGGAAGCAGGCTCCAGGCTCTGAGCCGTCAGCCCAGAGCCCGACGTGGGGCTCGAACTCACGGACCGCGAGATCATGACCTAAGCTGAAGTCGGACGCTTAACCGACTGAGCCACCCAGGCGCCCCTCGTATGATTATCTTAATAACGTGTTATTTTCTGGGGCGCCTGGGTGGCTCAGTCGGTTAAACGGCCGACTTCAGCTCAGGTCACGATCTCGCGGCCCGTGAGTTCGAGCCCCGCGTCCGGCTCTGTGCTGACAGCTCAGAGCCTGGAGCCTGTTTCAGATTCTGTGTCTCCCTCTCTCTGACCCTCCCCTGTTCATGCTCTGTCTCTCCCTGTCTCAAAAATAAATAAACGTTAAAAAAAAAATTAAAAAAAAAAAAACGTGTTATTTTCTCTTGCTTACTTCATTGTAAGAATACACCATATAATACCTATACAAAATGTGTGTTAGTCTACTGCTAATTCGCAAGGCTTCTGGTCAATGGTAGACTATTAGTAGGTAAGTCTAGAGAGAGTCAAAAGTTATATATGGATTTCTGACTGTGTGAGGGGTCGGCACCCCTAACCTCCATGCTATTCAACGATCAACTGTATAGGGATCTGTTGACCAAAATACTGTGACCAGATGACAGAATGTAAATCTGCATGCATTTCCCCAAGCAGCAATCGTTCTGTCTGCTAATTCAGTGTTCTTGGCCACTCAATACAGCATAAATTACCACTAATACCAAAAGAATAGGGCATTCACGAGGGAACATGGTGGCCAAGAGGAGGGGGTCTGGAGACCAGCTGTCTGGTTCTAGTTCTGCCATTTACACAGTAGTGTGAACGTGGGTAACTCCTCAGCCTCTTTGCAACTCAGTGTCCTTTTTGACAGTGAGATACTAGTATTAGGATCTTTCGCATCACTGGGGAGTGCTGGTGCTTAGCACAGTGTTGGTAGATGTGTTCTCAGTGTGTAAGGTCTTACTATTATCGATACCGATCTACGTTTGAGATAAGAATTCTCATGTTTGTTTAGGTAAAGATAAGCATTGACGCATTTATTTTCAGTAGATCAGTAGTTCTGCTGCTTCACAGCAGAGAACATAATAACTAAAGGGGAGTTACCATTCTGACATTATTTTTTCCTTAATAGCGGGCAAAAGTGGTGAGTACATAAGGAGCACTGTATCTGAAATGGCTATGTGTGATACTGTGATTTATAATAAGAAATATATATCCTGATCTCTGCCCCCAGTTCCTTACACAGAGCTGCTAAAACCCTTGTAAATTCCTAAGTGGGAAGAGCATTGGGAGCGTTTGTTCTAGGAGTGCTTGGGTGGCTCAGGCAGTTAAGCCTCCGACTTCAGCTCAGGGCATGATTTCGGAGCTCGTGGGTTCGAGCCCTGCATCGGGCTCTGTGCTGACAGCACGGAGCCTGGAGCCTGCTTCGGATTCTGTGTCTCCCTCTCTCTCTCTGCCCCTCCCCTGCTCACACTCTGTCTCTAGCTCTCAAAAATAAATAAACTATATTAAAAAAAAAAAAAAAAAAAAAGGGCATTTGTTCTGTATGTTTGGTCTTTGAACCTGATTCCTGAACAGGGGTCCTGAAATTCTTGTAATCTCTTGGGTGATAGAGGTGTCTTGGGTTCTTATGAGGCAGCTCTGGGTGGGCTCCCGGATAGCTCCTGGATGAGGGCTCCGGAAAGACTGAGCCATGGTTAGAAGCTTGAAATGTTCAGCCCCATCCCCCATTTTCTCGAGAAGGTAAAAGAGTGGGAGAAGGCATTAATAATTGATCTTGCCTAGGTGAGGAAGACTCCATAAAAATCCGCAAAGTATGAGGTTCAAAGAGTTACCAGGGTGGTGAACACATCCACACTGGGAGGGCTCTAGTAAGTAATGGAATCCAAGGGGGAGAAGGTCATGGGAACATCCGACTCGTAACCAAGAGAGACAGAAGTTGTGGGTAACCTGGGGACCTACTACTTGGGATTGGCACCCGAAGCGAAGCGCAGTCTTGCGGGACTCAGTCCTTGATCTGCGGGATGCGATACTATCCAGGTAGACAGCTGGAGTTAAACTGACACCGGCTGGCCTCACAGAATGTTTTGGTTGTGGGAAGAAAAATAAAACCCACAAGTGTGGTGGCCAGACGTGTCAGAAGTGAAATGTCGGCTGTATGAAAATAAAGGAGACACGCAAAAGATGGAGAATTGGGTTTTTTCCCTCTACGGAGGGGAACGCTGGGTGGTTTCCCAACTCAGTAGCGCCACCTTCTGTCCCCTGCATCCTAGTGAAAACGAAATGGGGAAGAAAAGAGAAAGAAGAAAGGAAATGGAGAAGACATTTTCTAAGTAATGCACAAATAGGATAACTAACCCACAAAATCCACCAAAATTTACTCACAAAATTGTGTAGAGACCTGTGTACCCCACAAGGGTCCTGAGTCCTGTCCCCACCAGAAAAAGTCCCTATGGTTTCTCATCAGATTAGATAAGCACAAACGGAAAGGCTTGCCCCCATGTCCACTTTCAGTTCATGGAATTAAAGTCACAGAGGGTGTTCGTGAAAAATGCAGCTGCACTCAGTTTACTTCCCTTTCAATCTCCCTTCCTTGGCTCTCCTCGGTACATACTATAATAGAAAATTAATAACCAATAGGGCTGCCTGGCTGGCTCAGTAAGAAAAACATGAGACTCTTGATCTTGGGGTGGTGAGTTTGAACCTCATGTTGGGTGTAGAGATTACTTAAGTAAATAAAACTTAAAAAAAAAGAAAATTAATAACCGGTAAATCAATAAAATATTTAATTTTCTTTAAGTCACTCAGATTTGAATGACTTACCATGTCAAATCTGGCTGACTTCTTTCAAGATCCATGACTATGTGCATCAAATATTTGTTATATCGATGCGATAAACTGGTTTTTTGTTTTGTTTTGTTTACTTGTCAACTGAATTGTTTTCATTTCTGGGTGACTTTGTTCTTCAAATTGTATTCCTACTTGGTTTTATTATAACTATGTGCATAATTTGTCAGTTATACTAGAGGAAGAAGAGAGTACATCTAATCTACATCCTTAAGGGCCAAAGGTTAGGGTTTGATTTGGCAGAAAGGACATGACTTAACAATCAGAAAAGAACATTCTGTAAATTATTTGTTACACGTCCAAGATGGGAGAATGGCTGTGATATAATAGACAATTAGAAGCCATGTGATTTTTTTTTGGCATAATAATCGCTAACATTTATTGAGAGCTTATGTGCGTGTATTAATTTATTCCTAACAATCCTACAGAGTACAGGGAATATTCCCCCAATGGGTCATTGCGCAGCCAGTAAAGTACAGACCGTTGTAGGTACTTCAAACAGGGTATTTGATATAAGGACTTGGTTACAAAAGTGTCGGAAGGAGTAGAGGAATCAAAAGGGAGGAAATGATGTAACCGCAGGAGACGAAATTCCCTAGAATTGGAAGAGAAACACGGAGAAGGGTGTTACAAGAATGGGCAAGTGTGCACTTGTCTTTGAGGCTGAGGGCTCTTGGTGCTGCTTAGCAGGAATGTAGGAACTGACAGGCCTGAGACTGCTGCAAGAACCAATAATCCCGCTAGAGCCCACGGCTGCCAGCAGCTGCCACAGCCAGCCTCCCACCTCTCATCTCCATTGCCGGAATCACCAGAGTTGTCTCCTGCTAGGGCGGCCACAATCTAAATGATTCCACTTCTAATCTCTTTCTGTGTGTGTATGTTACATATATATATATATATATATATATATATATATATATATATAGTTTTAGTATGTATTCTATTGTGCAATTTTTGTCCTTTGCAATATTGGGCGCCTGGTTGCCTTAGCTCGTGGGGCACGCAGCTCTTGACCTCTGCGTCATGAGTTCAAGGCCCACATCGGGCTTAGAGATTACTTAATAAATAAATACGTAAATAAATAAATAATAAAATAGACTCGCAGTCATTGCGAACAAACTAAGTTCCAGAATTAAATCTGATTCCCTTCACTTTTCACCGTCCATTAGCACACGAGCATGCCCCTCCGGCAGAGCCTATCCAGAACTCCACCCGAGAGAAGGTCTACAGAATGTGGTTCCCAGGCTTCCAACAGAGAGATCATAAGGAAGGATGGGAATGGGCTTAAGTCTCGATAGATAAAACCTGACACAATCTCTGTTTTGCAGGTGAGGAAATGAAATCACAGAGTTTAAATCACTTCTGTACAGTCACATAATTAAGTGGCAGAGGTGGGATTCAAACTGTTTTCATCAAAGTCCTTAAGGACAGAAACTTTGCTGTATTTTGATTTTTAATTCTCTCAGACAAAACAGGCTAGAGATTCTATGACTCCAAAACGTTCAATTTGGCCAGGTGAGTAGAGGTTGCCATCACCGAAGACGTAGAATTATCAGCAGCTCATAGAAGGTTTTAATACGACTGACTTTGAAATATACATTCAAAACTTCATTCTTTCTAAAGAATGCATCTAATCTCTGCTTACATGTTTATAATCAGATATGTAAAAGAAACAAAACAGAAGATCACCGCATAAATCTCCCCAAATTTTCCACATTATACCACAAGAACCATGTGGTAAGGGACAGACATGTTATAAGAAGGGACAGACATCATCCAAAAACAGGAGTACTATTTACAAGATGTTTTCAGTAATTTTCTTCCTGATCCGAAAATCTAAGGAATACAACTCGAAGTTCTCTAATTGGTTTTAATTGCTTTATAATCTTTAGAAAGGCAGGAGTCAAGGGGCACCTAGATGGCTCAGTCGGTTAAGCATCCGACTCTTGATTTCTGCTCAGGTCGTGATCTCACAGTTCGCAGGTTTGAGCCCCACATCAGGTTCTGCACTGACAGTGTGGAGCCTGCTTGGGATTCTCTCTCTGCCCTTCCCCTGCTCGCGTGTGTACACACGAACTCTCGCTCTCTTTCAAAGATAACAAATAAATATTTAAAAAATTAAAAGTCAACATCCTTTTCAACCATTCCTTCCTTCATTCACTGGTGCCCCAAACATATGTTATACCAAGCACGTAGCAGGTACTGGAGATAGAAACAAAGTCATGGTCTAGTAGGGAAGTAAGACAGACAAATTATTTTTTTTCTACACTACTGGCACCTATAACATTTCTACCCATCTTTAAAGTTCAGCTCAAGTGCTACCTTTTTCAGGGCATCATCTTTCTCTTTGCTTCAAGAAGAATTAGCCTTTCTCTCTTCCATGTTTACAGGGCAAATTGGGAATCTCCTAGCAGCCCTTAGTATGTAATAATTCCATAACTGTCTCATTGCTTCTGTATCACCTAGTGCAAAAGCATAGTGTCTATAGTAGGAACAGGGTAGTGTTTGATACTGAACTTAATGATAAAGACCTCACCTTTTGCAAATGGAAAAAAAACTCTCACCACTGTTGGTGGGAGTGTAAATTGATGGAATCTCTTTAATGGGAAATTATATATCTTTCAAAAATGTAAATGCACAAACTCAGCTTTAACAATTATAACTCTGGTAACCTATTCTACAGAAATATTCATAGATGTGTAAAATAAAAGAGTATTCGTTGGAGCATTGTTTATAACCGCTTTAAAATTTCATGGGGCGCCTGGGTAGCTCAGTCGGTTAAGCGTCCGACTTCGGCTCAGGTCATGATCTCACACTCCGTGAGTTCGAGCCCCGCATCGGACTGTGTGCTGACAGCTCAGAGCCTGGAGCCTGTTTCAGATTCTGTGTCTCCCTCTCTCTCTGACCCTCCCCCATTCATGCTCTGTCTCTCTCTGTCTCAAAAATAAATAAACGTTAAAAAAAATTAAAATACTCCTTTAAAACAATAATAAAATAAAATTTCATAAAAACAGAATATCCATCAACAGAGGAATAATTGATTAACTGGGATAATATGGAGCAAATTAAAAAGCATGATGTGGATTACTATGTCCTGATACGAAAAGATAAATAGAAAAAGCAGAATAAGACACATGTGTAATGAAATTGCACTTATATAAATGAAAGAGATTACCACTAGGGAGTGAATATAGGATAACTGGATGTTCTGGAAATTTTGGTTTCCATTTTAATCCTTCTATATTTAGAGGGTTTTTTTTGTTTTGTTTTTTGTTTTTTTGCCATGGGAATGAATTATCTTAAGTATATATGTGTGTGTGTATATACACATACACACATATATATATGTATATATACATACATACACTTGTGATAATACTATCTGTTGTATGCTTAGTATTTGTGCTTTCTGAATACCTTCATTATTCAACGTTTCCAAATACTAGATCAAAAAACAGAATATAATTAATAGAATTACATGCACTAACATGGAAATATGTTCTGCTATATTGTTAAGCAAAAAAGCAGGTCATAAAATCACATGGAAATTATGATCCCATCTTTGTTTGAAACTACCTTTTTAGGGGCGCCTGGGTGGCTCAGTCGGTTGAGCGTCCGACTTCAGCTCAGGTCACAATCTCGCGGTTGGTGAGTTCGACCCCCACGTCGGGCTCGGGGCTGATGGCTCAGAGCCTGGAGCCTGCTTCCGATTCTGTGTCTCCCTCTCTCTCTGCCCCTCCCCCGTTCATGCTCTGTCTCTCTCTGTCTCAAAAATAAAAAAAAAAAAAATAATTAAAAAAAAATGAAACTACCTTTTTATTTTTATTTCTTAAAGATTTGATTTTTAAGTAATCTCTATACCCAACATGGGGCTTGAATTCACAACCCCAAGATCAAGAGTTGTATGCTCTATCCACTGAGCCAGCCAGGCATCCCTGAAACCACCATTTAAAAGATACGTGTTATGGGGCACCTAGGTGGCTCAGTCAGTTAAGCGTCTGACTCTTGACTTCGGTTTAGCTCACAATCCCAGGGTTGTGGGACCAAGCCGGAGTTGGGTTCCGTGCTGAGCGTGGAGCCTGCTTGAGGTTCTCTCTTTCCTTCTGCTTCCGCTCTTCTGCCCCGCTCGTGCGTGCTCTCTCTCAAATATACATAAATACATTAATTACTTATTTAATTAATTAATTAAATTCCATGGTGATTTCTCAGCAAACAGGAGGAGGAGCAGATACGGTTTGGACAATAAGTTGATTAATATGGACTGAAGCCTTTACCATAGGCAAGAGTGTTCAAATACATTTGACCCAAATGAACTTTATTTCACATGCATATGCGTAAAGGAATAACGTGAGCGAGAATTCTTTCCAGTGTATACTTCAAGCAGGAATCATTGCGCGAGGTCCCGCTTCAATCTTCTGCACTCCTTCCTGATGAAACGATCCAATTGACGGACTCTTCTGCCCATTCCCAATACCGGAAGCACTCTCCCACGCCCCCCTGCCTCTCTCCTTTTGCTCCATTTACACACTCTAAACAGCATGCCCGCTTCTGGTGTCTATAGAAGTCTTTAAGGACCTGCCCAGCTCTTACTTCTACCTTAAGACTTTCCAGGATTGCCCCAGACTAAATATACCCTTCCCTGTTATTTTCTACTATTCTACTTCTACTGGTATCTCTGCCGTTATAGTCTGGGTTGTATTACAGTTTTGTAGTGTATGGGTGCGTATTCCTACCAGATTGTGAATCTCTCAAGATTAGGGCATAGCTCAATCTGACTTCGGTATGGCT
Source organism: Panthera tigris (assembly GCF_018350195.1). Taxonomy (NCBI): domain Eukaryota; kingdom Metazoa; phylum Chordata; class Mammalia; order Carnivora; family Felidae; genus Panthera; species Panthera tigris. The sequence continues at coordinate 42,158,758 of NC_056666.1, forward strand.
TGCTTCTTTCCACATGTTAAGCATTTAAGGGATGCTGTTTGAGAGCGTTAAGGGATGCCTGCCTCCACCCTCACAGATGGCAGGGCCATTTTAGTGCGTTTCTAAAGCACAAGCCCAAACCTACAAAGCAAGAAGCTGATTACAGAAGTACTTCCCTCTTTAGCCGTATTCTGTCCCACAGAAATCATCTGAGAAGTATGCCCTCCCACTTCCGTTCTTTTACTCTCCTTATCTGAGACATTCATACATGACTCACTTTGAAACTCATCCTCCAAAGTCAAATAGGAGTCAAAAGTGAGGAATTCCGTCTATCGTCATCAAAAACGAAGAGAGAGGGGAAAGAGGAATGGTTCAGCAAGTTTCCTAAATATACTTCATAACTTGATTGTGGGTAAGAGTGAAGACCAGACTGGACGTGTGGGGACCTCCAGGCTGGTGCTGAAACCTTCAGCTACCATCTCAGGTTTTTGGTAAGAAAAGCTTACATCCACCTGGTCCCTGGTGCTTGTTTTCCTTGTTACGGATAATGGTTTGAGGGTCGTTATCCTCTCCCTCCCCCCCCCCATTCCTTCCCCAGCTTGTATTGCTTTTGTTTTATCCCCACATCCACCTCTCTTTCTCTAAATATCCCACATTCTATTTATTTTTCTTCTTAATAGTTTCATTCTAGAACTAATAGTGAATTTTCATACCATTTTTCTCTCTCTTAAATTGGCTATCTTTCTCTTTTTGAACTATGATTCCAGCTTTCCAAATCAATGGTTTTGTTTCTCAAATCGGTGACCTATTTTTTCTTTACGTATATATATATATATATTTTTTTTTTTTCATTCCACTTTCTCTTTTTTTTCTTCTATTCTTTGGCTTATTCCTTATTGTTACCGACTGTCATCCTATCACTAGTATTTGATTCTGGAATCTGCTTTCTCTCCCTATCATAATTGACTTTTAGTTTCAGGATTTTCCTTTATCTTTTTAAATACTTTCAGCCAATTCAGTATTGAAAATTAAAAAGAAGAAAGGAAAGAAAGAAAGGAGCTCTACCAATCTTAAATGCAGAGGTATTTTTCAGTCAAAGCACTTGGAGAAATGTAAAAAGTTATCTTGTTCTGAAATACTTTTTTTTTTTTTATGTTTATTCATTTCTGAGAGACAGAGAGAGAAAAAGAGCAGGGGAGGGGCAGAGAGAGAGGGAGTCACAGAATCCGAAGCAGGCTCCAGGCTCCAAGCTGTCAGCACAGAGCCCGATGCGGGACTGGAATCCACGAACCATGAGATCACGACCCGAGCCAAAGTCGGACATTTCACCGGCTGAGCCACCCAGCCGCCCCTCTTTTCAGTCTTTATTATTTCAGTTGGTGCAGTTCTCCATACCTTTCCCTTTATTAGCAATACCAAAGACTTTTTAGTTCTGTGATTCTCTCTAGTAGAAGGAGTATTGGTGTGAAAGGCATTGGTCCTAAAATCTCAGAACCCTCCTAGTTGTGAATGTGTGAAAGTCAGCTAATTTGCTGAGTGTCAGCGTCAAAAACTGCAAAATAAAACTAGAGACAAGGAAAGATGATTACTAAGTTTCCCTTGAGCCCTAGCTTTCTCTGATTCTACCCTTCTCTCAATATTTTATGGATCTCCGCATTAATATGTGTGTTGGAGTAGGACCCCGGACCAGGGTACATGCCGTGCACAGCAGGGAAGGAAGGGCTCCTGATGGGACTTGAATATTGTGTGGGTAAGGCTACAGAGAGGGGAATGAGAATCACTTCTTCTTTTTTATTATTTTGTTGACTCAGTTATTTTAACTTCTGCTAATCATGGAAGGCCCTATGAAAACATCTGGTTAAGTCAGCAGAATGACTCCGAAGCCACAAAATTATTTTGGGACTCTATGAAAGGAAACATAAAATGCTATTGCAGCCAGTAAGAACCGGGAACTGGAAAACCAAAGGGAAGTTAGAAGAGACAGCGTCTTTAATGGGTTAATGGATAGGAATAAGAATTTTAAATTTAGTTGGAAAAAAAAAAAAAGTAAACCCCCAAATGAACATCCATCCACTGAAGTAATTTTTGACCTTTAGGTCATCATATAAGGCATTGTGCTAAATTCTGTAGAACGAGTACTTAGGAAGAGGGTTCATCTTTACCATCATGAGATTTAAGGCCAGCATAATAGATAAGACAGCCACGATAATAATTATAATACAAGACAAAATGTATCATTGCACAGATAATATGAAAGGAGATTCAGCATACACGCATACACGCACAAATTTAAGAGGCTGAAGAACTAATTTCTGTTTGAGACTGTAAGAGAAGGTTTCAAGGAAGAATAATATTTGAGCTTGTTTTTGAAGAATGCCTAGGATTTCAACAGATAGAGATTAAGGATGCAAGACGGAGGAGGTTAAGGTTAAGGGTATAATTCCAGACAGAAGTAAACAACATGAGCCAGCATAGTGAGTTGTTCAGGAAAGCCGTAAGATAGGGTACATTTATGAGTCTTCAGAATTAAGGGAGAGTAATGTCACAGAGGTCAAGAGAATGGACTGGTGGATGAAAACAGAATAAGATGTTGCGATTTGTTCTTTCTTTCTCCTTTCTTTCTTTCTTTCTTTCTTTCTTTCTTTCTTTCTTTCTTTCTTTCTTTCTTTCTTTCTTTCATTCTTTATGTGGAGGGAGGGGCAGAGTGAGAGAAAGAGGGAACTTTAAGCAGGTTCCACACTCAGCTCGGAGCCCGACGCAGAGCTCAATCCCACAACCCTGGGATCATGATCTGAGTCGAAATCAAGAATTGGATGCTCAACCGACTGAGCCACCCAGGCCCCCCTGGATTTGTTATTTATATGTAATTTTAGCATAGCGATGGGGCAGAAGACAAATTAGAAAAGGTAAAAAATGAATGGTGGGAACAACAGACCCTGAAACAAGCTAGTCTCCTTGAAAAAGAGAAACTGCTAAAAAAAAGAGACTTGTGAAACATAACATCCTGGGACACCGGGGTGGCTCAGTCAGTTAACCAGCTCTTGTTTTTGGCTCAGGTCATGATCTCACGGTTCGTGAGTTCGAGCCCCACATCGAGTTCTGTGCTGACAGTTCTCTCTCACCTTCTCCCACTCTCCCTGCCCCTCCCCCGCTCGCGTGCACACGCATGTACTCTCTCTCTCTCAATTCAAACCTCTCGTCCTAATGCAAAGTGTGATCCTAGATTGGCCATAACTGTGGACAAATCAGCTATCGAAGATATTTTGGGAATGATTGGAAAAACACTGGCTAAAGACTGAACATTCCTTAAGGTACAGTCTTACTGTATGATATGGAGACTAGCTGAAAAAAAAGAAAGCAGTTTATAAAACAATATGCATGCCAGTTGATAGCAACATTATTCACAACAGCGAAAAGGTGAGAGCACTTCACATCAAGAGATGAATGGATAAATAAAATGTGGTGTTTACATAAAATGGAATATTATTTAGCCTTGAAAAGGAAAGAAATTCTGACACATGCTACAACATGAATCAGCCTTGAGAACATTATGCTGAGTGAAATAAACCAGACACCAAAAGACAAATGCCCAGTAGTCAAATACATAGTAACAGAAAGTAGAAGGGTGTTTTGCCAGGGGCTGGGGGAAGAGGGAAGTGGGGAATTGTTGTCTAATGGGTGTAGAGTTTCAGTTTTACTAGATGAAAAAGTTCTAGAGAGTGATTGCACAATAATGTGAATATACTCCACGCTGCTGAACTTTATACTTAAAAATGGTTGGGGCGCCTGGGTGGCTCAGTCGGTTAAGCCTCCGACTTCAGCTCAGGTCACGATCTCTCGGTCCGTGAGTTCGAGCCCCACGTCGGGCTCTGGGCTGATGGCTCAGAGCTTGGAGCCTGCTTCCGGTTCTGTGTCTCCCTCTCTCTCTCTGCCCCTCCCCCATTCATGCTCTGTCTCTCTCTGTCTCAAAAATAAATAAACGTTAAAAAAAAAAAATTTTTTAAAAAATGGTTAAACAGGGGCACCTAGATGGCTCAGTTGATTGCGTGTCTAACTCTTGATTTCAGCTTGGGCCATGATCTCACGTTCATAGGGATGAGCCTAAGTCGGGCTCGGCACTCACAGCATGGAGCCTGCTTCGGATTTTCTCTCTTTCTCTCTCTCTACCCCTCCCCCACACTCTCTCTCTCTCTCTCTCTCTCTCTCTCTGCAAATAAATAAACTTAAAAAAAAAGTTAATCTTTAAAAAAGTGGTTACAATGGTAGATTTTGCATTATGAGTATTTTAACACAATTTTAAAAACTGGGGGGGGGGCGCCTTGGGTGGCTCAGTCAGTCAAGCTTCCGACTTCAGCTCAGGTCACGATTTCACAGTTCTTGGGTTTGAGACCCACGTCCGGCTCTGTGCTGACAGCTTAGAGCCTGGAGCCTGCTTCTGATTCTGTGTCTCCCTCTCTCTCCGCTCCCTGCCCCCCCACTCACACTCTGCCTCTCTCTCTCTCTCTCTCAAAAATAAACATTAAAAAATTTTTTTGAGAAAAAAATGCCTACATATATACACATATACATATACATATGTGTATATATGTGTGCATATTTTTTGTTAATCAAAATTTGACAAAATTAGATCATTCTGTGCATATTAAAAATTTTCTTCTCAAAAATATATATGTGTATATATGTATGCATATTTATGATTATACATTAAAAAAACTAACAAACAAGACAGAAATGATGGGTGAGGAGGAAATCAATGCAGAGAGTGTAAACAACTCTTGAGAAATTTGAAAGCAAAAAGGGAAAGATGAGGTATCTAAAGACATAACTGAATCCACTGCACCTTTTTTGTGGCGGTGAGTCCTTCAAAGATCTGGTAGAGGGAATGGATGGAACTTCAACCCTCAAAGAAATGAGAATATGCTAAGTTAAAATCTTAACGTGGTGATGGAGCTTCACATTTGACGTGGTGATGGAGCTTCACAAAGCCCTTTCATGGATATAAAGCTGGGAACCTCTGGTCTAGAAGTTATTGTTTGTTGGGGCGCCTGGTGGCTCAGTCAGTAGAGCGTCTGACTTCGGCTCGGGTCACGATCTCATGGTTTGTAGGTTCAAGTTCTGCGTCGAGCTCTGTGCTGACAGCTTGGAGCCTGTTTCGGATTCTGTGTCTCCCTCTCTCTGACCCTCCCCCGTTCATGCTCTGTCTCTCTCTGTCTCAAAAATAAACGTTAAAAAAAAAAATTAAATTGATACAGTAGATTCTAATTGTCACAGATGTTTTTGTGTGGTCCAGTGTGAAGTCAAGGAATACAAACTAGGGGGGTCTGGGTGGCTCGGTAGGCTGAGCATCCAATTCTTGATTTCGGTCAGGTCATGATCCCAGGGTCATGGGATCAAGCCCCATGTTGGGCTCCACTCAGAGCATGAAGCCCACTTAAGATTCTCTCGCTCTCCCCTGCCCCCCTGACCCTCGTATGCATGCTCTCTCTCTCTCTCTCTCAAAAAAAAAAAAAAAAAAAAAAAATTAAGAAAGAACACAAACTAAAACAGTGTGAGGACTTTTGTAGTTCATAATGGGGGAATGTTATAATCCCAAGCATATGCTTTTTTAACATTTTATTTATTTTTGAGACAGGGAGAGACAGAGCATGAACGGGGGAGGGTCAGAAAGAGAGGGAGACACAGACTGAAACAGGTTCCAGGCTCTGAGCTGTCAGCACAGAGCCCGACTCGGGGCTCGAACTCACAGACCGCGAGATCGTGACCTGGGCCGAAGCCGGACGCTTAACCGACTGAGCCACCCAGGCGCCCCAAGCATATGCTTTTTTAAAACAGTAGTTTTAATATTTTTGTTTATATTTTTCTAGAAGTTCAGCAATGGAGTCTTTCTCTGCTGAGACCAATTCAACTGACCTACCCTCACAGCCCTGGTATGAACCCCAAATAATTCTCTCCATGGTCATTCTCAGCCTCACCTTCTTACTGGGATTGCCAGGCAACGGGCTGGTGCTGTGGGTGGCTGGCCTAAAGATGCAGCGGACAGTGAACACAGTTTGGTTTCTCCATCTCACGCTGGCGGACTTCCTCTGTTGCCTCTCCTTGCCCTTCTCCCTGGCTCACTTGGCTCTCCAAGGACACTGGCCCTATGGCTGGCTCCTCTGTAAGCTCATCCCCTCCATCATTGTCCTCAACATGTTTGCCAGTGTCTTCCTGCTGACTGTCATTAGCCTGGATCGTTGCCTTTTGGTACTCAAGCCAATCTGGTGCCAGAATCACCGCAATGTGGGGACAGCCTTCACTATCTGTGGATGTATATGGGTGATGGCTTTTGTAATGTGCATACCTGTGTTCATGTACCGGGAAACATTCACTGTAGGCAACCATGATATGTGTGGCTATGATCTTGGCTTCTACGGCTCATTAGATTATTCAGACTTCACCATTGATCTACTGGAAAATGGATCTCTTGACAACTCCATTGTTCAGCTGCCTGGAGAAATGGATGCAAGGCTGCAGTCTTTCTCTGAACGAACCAGTGATCTGCCTTGGACAGCCACCACTATCTTCCATTCTCAAACATTTCAAAGACCTTCTCGACAGTCACTCCCTATAGATCCAGCTAATTTATCTAGTCAACGTCCATATGATAACTTATTTAAGCCTGCGAATGAAGTCTCACCTATAGTCCCCAGTGGGTTTCCCATTGAAGATCACAGAGCTAACCCACTCGATTTAGAGCTTTACTCTGACTCTTCCAGCAATTCCTCAGACTTGTATGAGCTATTCCAAGATTTCCAGGGTGATTATTTAGGCCAGTTTTCATATAACAATCAAGTACTAACCCCCCGGGGGGCAGTAACCATCACCAGACTAGTGGTAGGTTTCCTTCTGCCCTCTTTTGTCATGGTGGCCTGTTACAGCCTCATTATCTTCCGCATGCGACGGGGCCGCTTCACCAAGACTCGGATCAAAACCTTGAAAGTGGCCATGGCTGTGGTGATTGTCTTCTGCATCTGCTGGGCTCCATACCACATTGTTGGGGTCCTATCATTGTTTTTTGACCCAGAAACTCCCCTTGGAGAAGCTCTGCTGTCTTGGGACCACGTGTGCATCGCTCTCGCGTCGGCCAATAGTTGCTTTAATCCCTTCCTCTATGCCCTCCTAGGAAAAGATTTTAGGAAGAAAGCAAGGCAGTCGATGAAGGGCATTCTGGAGGCAGCTTTCAGTGAAGACCTCACACACTCTACCAGCTGTCCCCAAAGCAAAGTTTTTACGGAAAGAAATAGTATCAGTACATCTGTGTGAAAATATGGAGCGGTTGACCCCAGCAGAGGTTCTTAGGTATTCACCCAGTGTGCCATTTTCTAAAACAATAAGGGATATTGTGAGTAGGGGATTTCAGAAACCATCAAAGAATCAATCCAGAGGTTCTCAAAGTATGAGCCCAGGCTAGGGGCATCCTCATCACCTGGAAACTTGCTAGAATCTCCAAGAACCTTGCTGAACCAGAATGTCTGAGGGTGGGGCTCCAGAAAGTGTTTTAACAAGCTCTCTTGTTTCTAATGAATGCTAAATTTGAGAATTGTAAAAATTAGTCTATTTCTATCCCAACCGAAGCTAAATGAAACCAACGAGAAACTAGTCTGTTTCAAAATAATTTTTCCATCATGAAATTTTTTTTTATCGTTATTTATTTTTGAGAGAGAGGGAGAGAGAGAGAGCATGAGCAGGGGAGAAGCAGAGAGAGAGGGAAACACAGTATCTGAAGCAGGCTCCAGGCTCTGAGCTGTCAGCACAGAGCCTGATGTGGGGCTCGAACTCATGAACCGTGAGATCATGACCTGAGCCGAAGTTGGATACTCAATTGACTGAGCCACCCAGGCGCCCCAAATTTTTTTTAGTATTGTCTGAATCCCTCCCCACCAGATTCAATTTAAAACCATTCCATCTAGTCTTACCTGAGTGAAAGATGATCATTTATTTATGGCTCTGTTGTGGTGGTGGTGACATTTTTAAATGAAAAGAAGTTACAAAAAGAAAGAAAAAGTCTATGAAAACAAGCAGTTATGAGACTGAGTCTGGAAGCAGAGTACAATGTCAGATGCTTGCTATGTGCAATACTTCTGGATATAGGACATGGGAATTCCAATGGGAATTCCAAATTTCCATTATTCCAATTAAATAGGCATTTACTGTGTAAGGACAGGCTGCTAAGGCATCTGAAAACTTCCTCACGAAATGGCACGTGAGCTGTGGTTTGTGGAGTTTTCTATTTGTTTACTCAGTCTGCCTACTGAGAGAACCATCTCTCTTCCATTAGAGTTTTCTTAAACTCTATTCCCTTAATCCCACCCTACCCTGGCCTCTAAATCGTCTTCCATATTAGACTTTGTGCATCTAGTAACCTCTAATTTCATAAGAGTCAAACTTGAAACTTGCTTGAAACTAATGCTTGAAACTAATACCCTCAACACCCACCCCCCGCCCCCCCAAAGTCGTTTCAAGTGAAAAGGGAAAGAGGGTAGAGGACAGAGCAGCAATCCTTGAATTCATTGCCTGATGACTGAGTACCCCCCCGGGAAGACCATCACACTTTGGAAAGCATGGCTACAGGTGTAGATCATTCACCGGATGTGTATCTTGGGGCTTTTTAAAATTATTCTTTATCTTTTCCAAAGTAATACATGCACATAGTTTAAACAGCATTCCCAGCTTATACTGAAATGTAAGAAGTTTCCTGCCCCACTCCGCGGAACCAATCCCTCCTCCTACACCCATCTCCCAGAAATAACACTTGTAGCAATTTTAGATGTTTCTTCTGATGTTTACCATGTTAAGTCATGTGCTTATGCAGCTAGTTTTTTATACATGATAAAGTGACTTCTCGTTTTGGAAGATGAAGAATTTTAACCACATTCCTCATTTTTGTGTATCCATCATCCTAACATTCATTAACCATCATACGTTAATTTGCTCATGACCACACATTTTCTTCTCCTCTGTGGATCCATTCCAACCATATATATGGCTTTCCTTCCATCCTTGTTTCATTGTTAGAAAAAAAAAAAGTTATTTAACTCTATCACCTTCTCATTTTTCTGGGTATATAAACTTGTATGTGTTCAAACTCTAAAATTCCAGGTTTCTTTGTACTACAACATAGCCTCATCTAAGTGGAATATAATTATTTAATCTAAAAAAAAGAGAAAATGAGATGTTTTAGGCTTGCAAGATACTGTTATTTGTTCAATGGTTGAGGTAAGGATCGAGACTACAAATAGGTTATAAAATACTCTGCAGAAAAATTGCAAATCACTGGGAATTCTTCCAATTGTGAGGTAACAATGTCTAACATGATGTAAGATTTGCAATGGCACCTTCCAATGTAATCTGTTTACCTAATTGATATGAATAAATGCTTTCTTTCTTGTGGTTCCTTGCAAGGCTGTGATTTGTGGATCCTCTTAATTGTCTGACACTCAGAATATATCATAATCTCAAGGCACCTGGGTGGCTCAGTCAGTTAAGGGTCTGACTTCGGCTTCGGTCATGATCTCACCGTTTTGTGAGTTCAAATCCCGTGTCGGGCTCGGTGTTGACAGCTCAGAGCCTGGAGCCTGCTTCGGATTCTGTGTCTCGCTGTCTTTCTCTGCCCCTCGCCTGCTTGCAATGTGTCTCTCCCTCTCTTTCAAAAATAGACATAAAAAAAAGTAAAAAGAAAAAAAAGATTCTCTCTCTCTCCCTCTGCCCCTCCCCTCCTGTGCACACATGCATGCTCTCTAAAATATATATAAATGTATTAATATATATTTAAATATATATTTATAAATTTAAAAAATATATATTAAATAAATATATTTGATAAAATAATTATAAATATATTAAAATTTAAATATATATTTTTATATTTTATATATGATATATACCTATATATATCATAATCTCTAAATAAACAACAAATAAATCTCAGTGGGTTGCTATAGGCTTGCTCTAACAGCAATTAGCTAGGCTTCAGGAAGTCCCAACATATTTCACGAGACCGCGGGTAGAATTCCCAAACTCCTGCATTTAGTATATAGGATATTAGGGTGGAACGGCACAGTTATATTCAATAGTTGCTATTTCTGGGTTCCTTTTGAGAGTTCCAATCCTTGGAAATGTAGTCTGAAAAAAAAAATCCTACAACTGGAATTCCCTCGTTTCTTATGAAAAACCCGGTAAGTACCTGTAAGTACTGACAGGAAGTCTCACATGGAGAGCCAGCTCCTCCCTCTAATCTTTGAAATGTCCCAGAACACAGGCAAGGTGGCTTAGTTCACACACCAAGCTACAAGGGGTGACTGCCTCTCCCAACAAGATTTTACTATATTTAATAGCATTTTTAAAAAGCAGTATTAAAAGCATGTTTTTTGTGGGGCGCCTGGGTGGCTCGGTCGGTTAAGTGACTGACTTCGGCTCAGGTCACAATCTCACGGTCCGGGAGTTTGAGCCCCGCGTCAGGCTCTGTGCTGACAGCTCAGAGCCTGGAGCCTGCTTCCGATTCTGTGTCTCCCTCTCTCTCTGCCCCTCCCCTGCTCGTGCTCTCTCTCTGTCTCAAAAATAAATTTAAAAAACATTAAAAAAAGTAATAATAAAAAAAAAAAATAAAAGCATGTTTTTTGATTCTTCTTTCCCCTGAATCTTACCAAAAAATTTCAAAATCAACCAATCAAACCCAGTGGTGGGAGGGCGGGGAGGGCTACATGGCCAGCTGAAAACAAATGTTTTTGCTTTTCTCCCTTCCTACCCTGGCCAAAAGACATTTGAGACCGGCACCAGTAAGATAAAAGCGTCAACATTCGTCTTCCTTTTTTTTTTTTTTTTTTTTTTTATTAAGAAAGCATGCAAAAAACAACAACAACTTGTGAGACCAAACACCCCCTTGCCAGCCTGCACCAATGCAAAGCATTATGGGTGGTATGAAGGACTCACCAAACCAGAAACATGGGGGTTGAAGAGAGGAAAGCAAGGATGGGTGGACCTATATCAAGCAACTGCTCCTTCTGTCCCTCTCCTCCAAATTTCTCCCCTATTTCCTCTTGTAGGCAGTGAGCTCCTGCGGTTTTGCACACATCACCCAATACAACAACAACTATACTTCGAGCCCAGCAATGCCGGACTCTCCAAAAAAAAGTAGTATTCTTTCCATTTCATGGAGGGGAGGGGAAACTGAGGCCCAAAGAGGGTCAGCTTTGTCCTGTGCCATTTAGCAAGGCTGAGTTTAATAGAAGGGAGCTAAAAATCTCAGGAGGTCTGAGAGCCGATCTTCAGCCCTAGTCCCAAATTTCAGTTACTCCAGCTGCCCGCCAGAGCCTTAATGAGACTAGTTTTCAGAAGACACAGATGAATTATAAACAAGGAACATTTACATGTACAATTTAGTCTACCCTCGCAGATCCTGTGTGGATCTGAGTAGAAAAGGGGCTTAGAAAAGAGAAGTGATCATCACTCATCACTTGTAAAGGGGGAATCTTGGGGAGAACAGATGGCAGGGTGTATGTAGGAGGCACCTTGACTGGAAGGAATAAGGAACAGATGCCTAGAATAGGAACACGGGGCAAAGGCATTTTGCCACCCTCTAAGAGAAATTCTCCTTTCCCCAATGGGAAATATTATGTCATACTTCAACCCCACTGACTGCCCTCCAACACAACAGGGGATTCAAGCCACTCATACCCCCATTTCTTACAAAGAACTTCACAGAAATAAAGTGCTCTTTAGTTAACCGCCCTTTCTTGCCCCTTTGCTTCAGCCTTCTTCAACAAGCTCTCGTGTATAACCCCCTTACAAAGAGAGGGAGGGGTGGGTGAGGGGGAAAAGCCGAGGAGCGGAAAGCTAGATCTCCTGGAAATCATCGGTAAATAAAAGAATGTGAACGAAAAGCAGAAATCACAGAGAGAGTGGCTTTGTCCATTCCTTACATTTTGTCCTGTAGCTTCCAGAAAGCGAACATTCAGGGAAATGAAAACAGAAGTAAAATTGTTTTTCCCTCTCATAACTAATATTCAACAATTAACATTAAGTACACACTAAGTACTTTGCAACAGTAACTCATGGCCGCTCCTCGTTGGAGAGAAGTTGTCCCCGTACCTTATTCTGGGAGTCTCCTTTGATCCTCATAAACTCTCCCCTCTAGATTACGTACTCCCCACAACCTATCTCCTTCAGCCCTCAAAAGCCTAATCGCAAAAGCTTCAGCCCCAGAGATCTGGATTCGGAGAGAAGTTATTTGCCCACATAGTTAAATAACTGCAATGTTCCCTACCCATGTGTATGCTGACTCCTATTTCCTTCCCCCACCCTCCCACCACTACCACTAAAGGTTCGGTTCTGCTATGATCAGCGGGAAAGAGATTCCCATGTTGTCCTAGCATAGGATGAGACTAAGAGGGCGAGAATGGCTCACTTTTCTTTCTTGAGAGTTCCAGAAAATGGGGGAAGAAAATAAAAGGGAAGGAACTGAGCAAACAGCTGGAGGAGGACAAAATAAAATTTGCCGAATGGGCAAAAGGGATTGAAGGATCATTTGTAAATGCAAATAAGAGCCACAGTGGATTTCCAGAGGAAATTATGTTTGAAAACTCAGAAGGGTTGAACTGAAGCCATCTCCTAAAAGCCCAACCTAGACTGAATGGTTGTCCTCGTCCCTATCATAGAAGCAGAGTTCCGGCCAAGACCAAATCTATCCCCAATAGACAGAGGGCTAGGAATGAGCCAATGGAAGTTTCTAGTAGCATATACCCAATTTCTGACTGTTTTATATTCTATCGCCCCTCTACAGTACTTGACTCGACCCACCCCAGACCTCTTATTCCACTAGGATTTTATCGTCACCCTCCATCGCTCTTGCCCTTGATGGGGAGTGAGGCTCGGCAGAAGGAAGGATTGGAGATATAAAGGGACAAGGAAGAGCTCGGAGGACAAAATTAGCACCATTGAGTAAAACCTGCAAATTCGCGGCTGCCAAGCAGTGTTTCAGATCCCTTTTACTCGATAAGGTGGCTTCTCTAGGACTGGACTGAACTGACAGGAACAGAAAACGATTTAGGGCCAAAAGGTGGGATTAGCATCGAGTTTCTCAAAGACAAAGGTAAATCAAAGTTGGAAACCCTTCTCTGCAGCCATCGGGGACTCCCCTTCCAGCCAGATGATTTTAAATTAGCAAGGGGTGGACATGGTCCGTGGAGTAGGGACAGGAGACTGGGAACAGCATATAACCAATAATAATAATAACAATAATAATAATAATAATACCATAATAAGAATAATAATAAAAGAATTAGGGGAAAAAAACAAGAAGAAAGAGGAAGAAGGAGGCAGGAAAGGGGGGGGTTATCTTCGGCAGCATCTTGCGGTGGCTTCTCTGACAGAGCAAGAAAAAAAGAGAATATATAACTATATACAGGCAAGGAGGAAGGGATGGGCTGGGACTGCTCTTGCCCCACTGCCAGACTTCACCACCCAGCCTTGGGCTCGTGGCCACACTCCGTGATGCCCTAAGTGATCAAGTCCCAGTCGAAGTCATCAGGGATCTCCTCATTGGCACCAGGAGGTGGAACCGGTGGCCGAGGGACCATATGGTGTGCTGTCGGAAAGACAGGAAGAAATTAAAAGGAGAGCGGACGGGAAGCTATTCTCGCAACCTAGACAGGCAGTGCTCCGCCCCAAATAATTCCACGAAGGGCTGGAGAAACTATTGTCCTTATCAGCCCAGAGTTATTTTCGTTGCTTAGCCACCACTCCGGCTGGGTCTCAGGAAATAAACCAGAGTAAACAGGGTTGCATGGCAATGTCATAGTAGGCAGGCACTAAGAATTATACTTATGAAGACCACGTAGCAATGAAAAAAAAATGCACAGAATGTACTGTTATATGAAATCACAGAACAGAAATTTGTATATGTACTACACGGATAAGGAACACATGAAGAAAGTGTCAGACGTCACCCGAAACACTGAAAACACTTGGGGTTAGGCGGGAAAATAATAGTGATTTAAAGTGAACAACCAGTTAATTTTATACTATTTATGGCAAGTTATGATCTTCCTTCAACTCCCCCCCCCCACCCCGCCCCCACCCACAACAGAGATAGTTCAGTCCCAGGCCCCTGATACTAGAAGCCGGGTGACAGGAATGCAGACATGGGCACAAAGCAGGTACATCTGTATAACATGTTCATTTTAACTGCCTGAGCATATCTCCCATCTAGATTCCAAAGCTAGACATAAATGTTCTCCATCTTTTGTTTATATGGATGCTTTTACTTCCTTTTGTTATTGCAGGCACAAGTTACGTTTAAAGCAAATCAGTCTTGAGGCACCTGGGTGGCTCAGTCGGTTGGGCGTCCGACTTCGGCTCAGGTCACGATCCCATGGTTCATGAGTTCAAGCCCCGCGTCGGGCTCTATGCTGACAGCTCGGAGCCTGGAGCCTGCTTTGGATTCTGTGTCTCCCTCTCTCCCCACTCACACTCAGTCTCTCTCTCTCAAAAATAAATAAGCATTTTTAAAAAGACTTTAAGAAATAAATAAATAAAGTCAGTCAGTCTTCCTTAGGCTTCCAGGACCTGTACCTCCCTAGCAAGGGGCCTGCCCTCTGGCCTTGGAAATCATGAAGGCTCACCCACTCCCAGCAGGGGCAGGTAAAAAGGAAAGAGAAGGCAGGCTCAGTGCCAGAGGAAAACAAGACGACTCGTCAAGGTAGACAGCGTTGGGTTGTTGGAGAAAAAAGCTTCCTGGCTCTTACCTGGGCGATTGTATCCTGCTGAGTCCTGGGTGGGGATCGGGTACATTGGTGACGGGCCAGGGTAGAGGTGGGGGGCTTGTGGGTGCACATAAGAGTTCACTGCCAAAGCAAGACAAGAATTATTTGAGTTACTTGAATATGCTTCACTATACTCAATGAAGGAGGGCCCAATAGAGAAAGGAAAGGGAGTAATGCTTCCTCCTCTGAATGTCTTCTCCCTTCCCTACTCTGTTCTGTAGCTCCAGCAGGCGTAAAGGCTTTCTGCAGGAGCTATCAGTCTTCCCCACTCCGTGTGAAAAGGCACCCCAATTGTCCCTAAAACTGTGAAATATCATAGCTATTAGAAGCATGACCCAATATAGAAACGTGATCATTGAATCCCTCATTTCACTGGTTTGAAGCTCACGTAACTAGCGAATCTCAACTCCACCTGATATGATTTGGGTAGGGGTTGCTGACACACAAATTTGGAATGGCCCCTTTCCCTTCCCTTTCCTTAAGTAATTCTAGTCTCCCAAATTAAGGTGTACGAAGGAATCACACAGGTTTTCCGTATAGGACTTTACTGACACGAGAGCTGTTCAGTCAGTCAGCATAGCAGCCAAACTAGTCCCACCGCCCAGTGTGGGTCACCGCCCATCAGACGGTTTTTCTCAATTCCCCTCTGCCCTCTGCCTCCCCCCACTTCTCATTACAAGCTCCACCCCCTTGGCAACTTGCTTTGTTCACTACCTGGGTTCATGGCTGGCTCTTGCTTGCCGCTGGTAAGGGCACAGGAGTCAGCGATACGGGCAGGGGCTGGTGGCCGGTGGGAGCCCCCCTGGGGGGGCACGTGACCAGTCTGAGTAAGGAAGTGGTTGAGCGAGTCACACAGATTGGCAATGTGATGCTGGTCGAGGCTCCAGTTCTTCTGCTCTGCCTGTCGCAGACACTCCATCAGTTCTGCAAACAGAGAAGCAAGAACTTCTACCTCTTGCTACCCTCTGCAGAGGTCCCCAAGCCCCTACCGGATCTACCCCCGTCACTGTTCCAGCCACATCATAAGTCAACACCACTGACTATACTCATTGCCAGCAGTAATTGACATCTCTTGGGGCTCTACGTTTTCAAACTCTTCTTCTAGTTGTTCCTTACTAAATTCTTCTTATAACTTCCATCGTACTGGTAAAGAAAAGAAAATTTCCAAGTGAGTGAGTGAATTAGCCGTAGTCACACCGGTAGTAAGCGGTGATAAAACTACAAAATGGCGGGGCGCCTGGGTGGCTCAGTCGGTTAAGTGACCGCCGTCGGCTCAGATCATGATCTCACGGTTCGTGGGTTCGAGCCCCACATCGGGCTCTGTGCTGGACGCTTGCTCGGAGCCTGGAGCCTGCTTCAGATTCTGTGTCTCCTTCTCTCTCTGCCCCTCCCCCACTTGTGCTCTGTGTCTCACTTGTGCTTGTGACTCACTCTGTGTCTCAAAAATAAATAAATGTAAAATAAACAAACAAACAAAAAAACTGCAAAATGGTGGTCCAGGTTTCTGAATTCCTGACAGCCTTCCCTCTCCGGGGACAGAAGTGGCTAGGATAAAAACACCGCCATACTTTGAGTGCGTTAAGGCAAAATTAATTAAAATTACTTTGAAAAGAACATCGGCATCGTCCACCCTGTGAAATATGGAGGGGAAGCAGTGGAGTTCTTCACCCTCAAACTTCCCCTTCTGGTTCTGGTTCCTACTGGGTTTTCTGCTAACACTGTCTTCCCCTGCCCTCCGGTCACCACCTTTTCACCACTAACCTGAGAGTTGTGACTGTTCAACGCTGGACCAGTTGAGCCGATTCACCATCTTAAAGCTTTCCTTTAAGGAGTCGATATTGCAGCACCAGTCAGGAGGAAAGGCTGGAGAGAGAACAGGCAAGTGGGTAAGAAACGGAGGGAAGGGTAAGCCGGCAGCCAGCCGACGGTGGGCCGCCCGCATGCCAGGTCCTCAATCACATCACAAACACCATCTCGCAATCTCCCTCCCTGGAGACTGAGGACTGGTAGAGCTACCGGCGCTCTAGGGATGGGCAGCCTCGAGGGCAGGCCGGAGACTACGTCCAGCAATCGAGGCTGGTCCGAGAATTCCAGAAGACAGAGCCCCAGGTGGCAACTTCGGCTCACTCAGAGGAGCGAACCGTAACTTCCGAACCGACCGCATCTCCAGGCGACAGTCCGAACCGGGGGGAGAGGAGGGTCAGTCGGCCCTCCGCGGGGCCTCCCGGCACGGCCTTACTCACCGAAGCCAGTACTATTGACAGGAGCCTGGCCTGGTGCCTGCTGTGGCGGCGGAGGCGGTGGCTGGGCAGGATGGGCGTGCGGGTGGTGCTGGTGCGGGCGGTAGCCTCCGTGCTGCAGTGGGGGTGGGTGCATGGCCATCACGGAGGGAGGCCCGTAGCCCTCAGCCCCAGCTTGCTTCCCCCCTGGGGGGGTACAAGCATCCGGGCTCGGGGTGTGCAGCGGGGGCGCGCCCCCGACAGTCGAGGGGCCCTGGGCCGTTGCCTGCTGCTGCTGCTGCGGCTGGGACTGTTGGGGTGGCGGCTGTGGCGGCGGCTGCTGCTGCTGCTGAGGTGGCGGCGGCTGCTGCTGGTACATGTAGTAGTTGTTGGAGGGCGGCATGTCCCCCAGGAGAGACGAAAAGCCTGCGGGGCGGGAGCAAGCAGGAGAGCCAATGGGGCAACGCATTTTTCGGCCAAGAGGGATTTCCACGGGCTGGAGGTGGGAGGCCAGAAACCCCAGGCTTCAAAGGGTAAGGGCGTTCTGGGACAGCAAGGGTCCCCTGGGCTCCGTCTGCCTCCCACCGCTCCCCCACCTCTGCAGGTTTCACAGACAGAGGGAGGGCCTCGACAGCGTGGCAACTGCTGAAATTTCAGCAAAAAGATCAGCATGTGCCTCTTTGCGCTATTCTTCGGAGACCTGGCAGGAGGCCCGGAACCATGGTCTCAAAAGAAGTCAGAAATCAGGTGGAGTTTAAAAAGTAAATTATAGGGGCGCCTGGGTGGCTCAGTCGGTTGAGCGTCCGACTTCAGCTCAGGTCATGATCTCTCCGTCCGTGAGTTCCAGCCCCACCTCGGGCTCTGTGCTGACAGCTCAGAGTCTGGAGCCTGTTTCGGATTCTGTGTCTCCCTCTCTCTGACCCTCCCCCGTTCATGCTCTGTCTCTGTCTCAAAAATAAACATTTAAAAAAAAAAAAAAAAGTAAATTATAGGGCACCTGTGTGGCTCAGTCGGTTAAGCGCCTGACGCCTGATCCTGGCTCAGGTCATGATCTCACGGTTCGCGGGTTCAGGCCCTGCATCGGGCTCTTCGCTAACAGTGCAGAGCCGGCTTGGGATTCTCTCTCTCCCTCTCTCTCTCTCTGCCCTTGCCCCACTCTCTCTCTCTCTCAAAATAAATAAGCATTAACCAAAAATAGTAAATCATAAATAAAGCCATTGGGGTGCGGTGGCTCAGTCGGTTGAGTGTCTGACTTCAGCTCAGGTCACGATCTCACAGTTCATGAGGTCAGGCCCTACGTCGGGCTCTGTGCTGACAGCTCCAAGCCTGAAGCCTGCTTCCGATTCTGTGTCTCCTTCTCTCTCTGCCTCTCCCCACTCGCATAAACAAACATTAAAAAAAATTTTTTTTAATAAATAAATATAAAGCCACTGGGCATCTATTCTCTCCTCTTCCTTACTATGTCTACACTCTTCTGCTGTTACCACCATCTCAGGTTCACTATCAACAAATGGGGTTGGGTGAGGCGTCGAGTAAGGCTGGATTAACTTCTCACACACACTGGGCAGGAAAGAAGTAGACACTGAGGCTAAGGGTTTTCAGCCACAATTAAACTTGAGTGAACACTGTAGTCCTTACTCAATCTCACTGTTCGCTTTATTTCAGAGAGCCCCTCCCTGCTCCCCACTTCTGATCAACCAATCATCTGCCTTGGACTCATCCCTCGGGTAAAGGGGGGATAGAATCTTGGAGCTGAAGCCTTGGCCCCCACCTCTAATTTCTTTAAAAAACAGAAACATACAGGAATCACAGAGGGCTGGACCAGATGATCTCTCAAGGAGCCTTCCAGTAAAAACTTTACATTACTCTCCTGTGGTAATGTGGGAAAATTGAGTATGGACTGATATTAAGGAAGTATTATTAATTGTGTTAACAGTGGGCCACCTGGGTGGCTCAGTAGGTTGAGCGTCCGACTTCGGCTCAGGCCACGATCCCATGGTTCGTGAGTTCAAGCCCCGCGTCGGGCTCTGTGCTGACAGCTCAGAGCCTGGAGCCTGCTTCCGATTCTGTGTCTCCCTCTCTCCTGCCCCTCCCCCAATAACCAAGTCTTCATCATTAAGGATGCATACTGATATCGTATCTATAGGCGGGATGATATGTCTGAGAAGTTCATTAAATTACTCCAATTAAAAAAAAAAAAGCTGGGTGGTAAATGAAACAAGCTGAACAAAATACTGGTAGCTGTTAGGGGCGCCTAGGTGCTCAGTCAGTGAAGAGTCTGACTCTTAGTTTCGGCTCAGGTCATGATCTCATGGTTTGTGGTTTTGAGCCTTGCTGACAGCATGGAGCCTGTTTGGGATTCTCTCCCTCCCTCTCTCTCTGCCTCTCTCTTGCTCACACACGCGCACTCTCTCGCTCTCAAAAATAAACAGGGGTGCCTGGGTGGCTCAGCTGGTTAAGCATTCAACTCTTGATCTCAGCTGTGAACTCACAGTTCTGCGCTGATGGCACAGAGCCTGCTTCAGATGCTGTCTGTCCTCTCTGCCCCTCCCCTGCTTGTGCCCCCTCTCTCTCTCAAATGAATAAAGAAACTTTAAAAAAAAATGCTTTAATAAATTAATTAACTAAAAACATACATTGGTAGCTGTTAAAACTGGTCTGTGCTAAAGTTGGAAACGTAAGGGTTTATTATACAGTTTTCTCTAGTTTTGCAGATGTTTGAAATTTTTCCTACTAAAAATCAACATAAATATAAAAATGCTAAAAAATTGTCTCACAATATAACGAGTTCTGAGGGTAAGGATACCACTGCTGCCCCCTCGTGGCCATCCTCTAAATGACCTGCGTTCAGCCATAAAGTCACTGCACTGCCCTTCGTCTGGAAAGGGGAATCCCTCCAACTCACTTTCTGAAGCTAATAACCTAGCCTGCCTCTTGAAACGGCTGTCCTTCAGAACTAAGCCAGAAGAGCTGGGCTCCAAATAATTTTATTTTATGAGATGCTTCCCCTGACCAGTGACCACCCTCCCCTTGTATTAAAAATAAGATAAAAGGCCAGGGCGACTGGGTGGCCCAGCGGATTAAGCGTCCAA
The DNA here is from genome assembly GCF_018350195.1 of Panthera tigris. NCBI lineage: Eukaryota > Metazoa > Chordata > Mammalia > Carnivora > Felidae > Panthera > Panthera tigris. The sequence continues at coordinate 42,178,846 of NC_056666.1, forward strand.
CTCTTCATTTCGGCTCAGGTCACGATCTCCCAGTTCGTGAAATTGAGCCCCATGTGGGGCTCTGTGCTGCCAGCACAGAGCCTGCTTGAGATTCTCTTTTTCCCTCTCTCTCTGTCCCTCCTGCTTCTCGTGCTTGCGCGCTCTCTCTCTCTCTCTCTCTCAGAATAAATAAATAGACATTAAAAAGTTGAAAAAGGGACACCAGGGTGCCTCAGTTGGTTAAGCATCAGACTTCAGCTCAGGTGAGTTCAAGCCCCACCCGGGGCTCTCTGCTGTCAGCACAGAGCCCGCTTCAGATCTTCTGTCTCCCTGTCTCTCTGCTCCTTCCCAACTTGCATGCTCTCTCTCTCTCAAAAATAAACATTTTTTAAAAAACTAAAAAGGGGGGGCGCCTGGGTGGCGCAGTCGGTTAAGCGTCCGACTTCAGCCAGGTCACGATCTCGCGGTCCGTGAGTTCGAGCCCCGCGTCAGGCTCTGGGCTGATGGCTCGGAGCCTGGAGCCTGTTTCCGATTCTGTGTCTCCCTCTCTCTCTGCCCCTCCCCCGATCATGCTCTGTCTCTCTCTGTCCCAAAAATAAATTAAAAACGTCGAAAAAAAAAAAAATTAAAAAAAAAAAAAAAAAAAAACTAAAAAGGGGTGCCTGGGTAGGTCAGTCAGTTAAACGTCCAATTTTAGCTCAGGTCATGATCTCACAGTCCGTGGGTTCAAGCCCCGCATAAACAGTGTCAGCTGTGCTGACAGCTCAGAGCCCGGAGCGTGGTTCGGATTCTGCGTCTCCCTCTCCCTCTGCCCCTCCCCCACTCATGTTCTGTCTCTTTCTCAAAAATAAAGAAACATTAAAAAAAAATAAGACAGATGGGAGAGAAGAGAACGTCACCACCCATTCAGAAGTACAAGTATAAGCAGAAGACGTTCATGCTCTCATCCCAAGTGCAGACTCACCATGCTGAGAGGAGGAAGATTTCTCCAGCATGGATTTGTAGAGGTTGCGAAAGGACCAACTTAGATCCTGAAAATTGATCTCTGAGTAGGAGAACTTGAAGTCATGGTTGGTATTATACAGGGGAGGGGGACCCTCAGCACTTTCTCGGCCTGGAGCCCCGGCTGCCACTGCTCCGCCATCCACAGATCCTGTGCCCTGCAAAAAGGAGTAAGAAAGACTTGATGCATGTCCTAAATAAGGACCAAAACAGCCCTTGAATGGTCACCAAGCTCTCTGGCTTGTCGTCATCCTCTCCTGACTTTTCAGTGAATGAACATCACTTTCTCCTTCTGTCTCATTTATTCCTACCACGATTACCTCTAACCCTTTTCTTATGTTCCATCCATCTTCCCTTCTCCTAACCTTCTGGCTCCCCTTCTTCTCTTCTTACCACTTTATTCCCCCTGATCATTCTCCAAGTTCTGTTACGTCTACCTCTCAGCTTCCCTCTTGTGCTTTCCCCTTCCTTCCCAATTTATCTCCTACTGCATCACAAATACCCAATACATAGTTTTGAGCTGGCAGATATATGAAACCATTCAACTGTCCCCCACCCCCATCCACCCATCCCTATGCACCTGACGCCTCTACTTCTTACCTGGCTGTAGCTGGTGATAGATGTGGGGCTCTGAAGTGACATCTGAGGATTCCCCTCGGAAGGCAGTGAGGCTTCTCCACTCCCTGGAATGCCTCCCCGTGGGCTCTTGCTTGCCTCCTGTTCTGGCGAGTCTTGAGATAGCTAAGGATTGTGAAAGAACAAAATCTATACGTAGAAACTAAACATCCTCCCAAGACCCATGGTTTCACCTCTGCAGGCATTCCTCCTTTGCCCCAAACATAGAAAAGGACTGAAGATACAGGAAAGGATGCGGAAGGAGCAGGTGGAGCAGAAGCAGCCCCTCCCCACGAGGTGGGGACTTACATCATCATCTGGAGGGTGTCTTCTCTTCCGGGAGATGTCAGGGCAGGTGTCGATCGTCCAGTAAGAGCCCTGGAAGGAGAACCCATCCCCACAGAAAACAAAATCATTACACACGGAAATTCCCACCTTTGGTAAAGTAGATACTTGGGAGAATTTTCACCAACAATTAGTCATATTAAGAAAAATAACTGGAGAGGGGTATCTGGGTGGCTCAGTCAGTTAAGCGTCTGACTCTTGGTTTCGCCTCAGGTCATGATCTCAGGGTTTTGAGTTCAAGCCCTGCATTGGGCTCTGCGCTCACAGTGTGGAGCCTGCTTGGGATTCTCTCTCTCCCTCTCACGCTCTGTCTCAAAATAATTAAATAAACTTGAAAAAAAAAGAAAAGAAAAAGGAGGGGCACCTGGGTGGCTCAGTCGGTTGAGCGTCCGACTTCAGCTCAGGTCACAATCTCGCAGTTCGTGAGTTCGAGCTCCGCGTCGGGCTCTGTGCTGAAGAATCACACAGAATCCTGAGGGAACTGGCTATTTTTGAGGAGTAAATATGTCCTAAAAGCCCAACGAGTATGTCAGAGGTATGCCCAGTGGTCCAAACATAGGCCTGGATTGTTCTGGAGGGCCAAAACATTGGTATCTAGTTCAAAGAGCTGGAAATGTCCAGACACAACCCTTCCCTTCTGGGTGATCTGAGGCAAGGCTCTCCTGAACTCTAGTGTCCACATCGATCCAATGAAGAAACTGGTCTATCTCTTTTCCCCTTCTTTTCCCCTTTAAAGATAGAAGTCATGGGATTTTGGTACAGAAAAGTTCCTACAAAGGTTCTGAAGTCCACCTTTTACATCTAGAAAGAGTACCACACATTAAAAAAGACAGCATTAAAATCAACTTTACCATAAATAAGTCTATTGAAAAATAAGATTTCACCATCTTTCTTTTTTTTTTAATTTTTTTTTTTTTTTTGTTAATGTTTATTTATTTTTGAGAGAGGGAGAGACAGAGCGCAAGCTGGGGAGGGGCAGAGAAAGAGAGGGAGACACAGAATCCGAAGCAGGCTCCAGGCTCCCAGCTGTCCGCACAGAGCCCGACGTGGGGCTCAAACTCATGAACCGTGAGATCATGATCTGAGCCGAAGTTGGACGCTCAACCGACTGAGCCACCCAGGCACCCCTTTCAGCATCTTTCTTAGTCACTCGTGCCAGTGGAGGCCCACAAGCTTGATAGCCACGCTGTTCTTTTGAGAAAAAATAAAGCTGCTTCTCTAATTAACATGATTTCCTCTTCTGGATAATTAAAACAGCCACAGGACTCTGGGCTGTCAACTACTCCTCTCTCCTTCCTGCCCCTTCTTTCAATGCTTACAGGAGTGTCTCACCTTCCCAGGGTCATCCCGAGGTCTGGGCACCTTCCGGAAACACTTGTTGAGAGAAAGGTTGTGCCGAATTGAATTCTAGGGAAACAGAGAAGCAAGTTAGCTTTGAGCATTGTGTAAAGCAGAAAATTTTCCAATAGGACACAGAGGGACACCAAAGGACATAACACACAATAAAGTTCAAGTACCAAGCAAACTGAGCACCTCTTTACTGATGGAGGAACTTACCTACTAGACAGCAAGAGCAATGAGACACGAAAATGCAGAAGTCAAACTGATGGGAGGTAATGGCTACAAACTTGACCACCAGGTGCTTCCAGTATATAAAAGAAGTATATAATCTGATTATATAGTTTTTCAATCTTTCCACCCAACTGAAAATAGGTTTATAAACGCCTCAAAATCACATCTGTCCAGGGGGGCCTGTGTGGCTCAGTCGGTTGAATGTCCGACTTCAGCTCAGGTCATGATCTCCCAGTTCGCGGGTTTGAGCCCCGCGTCGGGCTCTGTACAGACAGCTCGGAGCCTGGAGCCTGCTTCGGATTCTGTGTCTCCCTCTCTCTCTGCCCCTAACCCACTCACATGCGGTCTCTGTCTCTCTCAAAAATAAATAAACATTAAAAAAAAATGCTTTTTGAAATCACGTCTGTCCAGTTTCTTAATTCATTCTATCCGTGGTCAAAGAATAACACTTGAAAATGGTTTATGTAAATAAAAACAAAACATAAATTAGGAGCAAAACAACGGCACAGGTCCACCTTTTGTTTTCTCAACCGCCCACGGAATGCTCACATTTGGAGGAAAGAAGCCACGTTGCCTATGTGTGCTGGGTGAGGTTGGGGGTTGTGGTCTGTGGCGGGGGCATATCCATAAAGGAAAACCTGAACGCCTTTAATAGTCTCCAGCTCATCATCTGGTTTGTACATTAACTGGTGATTTGCAGAGCGAAAGAACTGCGTTAGAGTCCCAGTCCTACTCAACAATTGGCAGATGAGTTGCGCTTCTAAAAGACTGAGGACATCAGTCTTCCTTCTCTGCCTGGAAGAGGAGTTTCCTTCCTCCTTTAGCTCCAGCCAAACAACTTATCCTCTTAGGACTTGCTTGGTGGATGACGTGTTGGTGAAGGACATGATTATTATTATTATTATTATTATTATTGGCATACGATTCTTCAAAAGATGAGGATTATGTGCAATGAAGCTTTGGAAATCTGATGAGGCTCCTACCTCTAGGTAGGAAGGAGCAATGCCATGCCTTGCACAGTGACTTGAACATAGCAGCGTGGCAATAAGCATTTGTGAAATGAATGAATCTCCTTTTTGAGGACTCAGAAGATAAGAGGGTATGACGAGCAACAAGCATCCTGCCGTCCTCATAACTACACTCAGTAGCTCGGTATCCCTTGGAGTTCCCCTGATATACCTTATGAAAGTTGTTCAACTCTGAAAAAGAGTAGGGGATGGGAAATGATAAGATTTTTAAGTTCGCACATCTCTGAAACAGGTCAGAGCGAACCGGACCAGGTTATAGGAAGAAACAAAAGTCGAGGAAAAGGTTGTCAAGGGCTGAAAATAAGCGCAGGCTACAGAAGCCATCCCACCTTCCAACCGATGCCAGCGTTCTTGTAATAGGGGAAGTTGTCACAGATCCAGCGGTAAATCTCGCTGAGGGTCATCTTCTTGGCAGGAGAGGAGTTGATGGCATAGGTGATGAGGGTGGCATAGCTGTACCGTGGTTTGCCATCCTGGTGGACAGCTGCCTCGTCTTTGCTCAGGGTGGCATTAGGATCTGTGGGTGAGCCCGGCGGGCACTTGCGGCCGCCACCTGGAGGCCCGGCCTGGGAGGCACTCCCAAGCTTCTCAATGGTAGCTCGAAGGGTCAGCTGGGGGAGCCAGTCTATGGAGGTGAGGCTACTCTCTAGGTCAGAAGCCATGGTACTTCTGGGTTCTGCACAGAAGAGAACAAAGGGGAGAGGAAAATAGAATAGGGGAGTGTAACCTCTGCTTACTAGCGGCAAATAATATTCAAATCTTTGCGCTTTCAGGGAAGTAGAGTTTCTTCGCACTATAATTCCCACAGGAGACTGTCATGGGAAGGCCCTCAACCAAGTGTTCCCAAAGCCCCCGAACAACGTATCACCAATCGTCCATCGGATGACAGATTGGTACTTACCTTACATCTTAACGTAGGACAAGCCAATAGGACTCCCTCCCTTCCTTCAGGACTAAGAGAGATATCAAACCACCCACGGAATTGAGCTATTCCCTCCATCCTCCTTACTTGAAACCCTGCAACATAACATTTTAAACTATGTAATTAAGAAAACAAAAAACAAAAACTTCATATACCAGGTAAAATCAGCCAAAGTCTACTCTGCGATCATGTGACGCTTGTTTGATTACATACAACATCCCCGATAGATAGCACAAGTGAACATGTAAAGAAAAACAGTCTGAGTAAACACAAATGCACACTAACGAAGCACACACCGACACTGCTAATGATGTTTTGTGTCAGCTCTATTTGAGCACGCACCCTGTTGATTCCCACACATGCGCACCTGAGGCACATGAGATATATCCCAAGCATAAATTGCATATGACAACCAGCAAAGGACAGATTGGACGCGAAACACACACGCAAACGGTGGCCCACGTCCCCAGAGATCGCAATCGGCTACACAACGTACATCACCAGCAGAGCACAAAGTCACACACAGAGGCAACAGATCCTGAGTAGGGCTGCCCTCGCACCTTTAAGGCTACCCCTGGCGAGCTCCCGCCCACAGACACCAAACCAACACCAGGAAGAAGGCATCAGCAAGGACCTCCCACCTCTCAGCCCGCCGGGCTTCAAGGAGCCCGGGAGACACCCGGCTGCGTGCACACCGGTAACAATCAGATAGCCCGGCTAAAAATAGCCACTCCAGGGCCAAGAGCTGGCTCCCCTTCTCCCGCCCTCCTCCTCTCTCCTTCCTTCCCAGCCAGGCACACACACACGCTCGCTGCACCTCCGTGCAAACTCCTGGCGCTGCCAGACCGCCCACGCCTGATGTTTGCACACCCTGCTGCCACCCACACCGCCTGGGCGCTCCTGCTGGCGGAGAGGTGTAGCTAGAGTGACGTCTCCGCGGGGGAAGGTGAAGAACGCAGGGTGCTGCCTGTACTGCAGGGTCTAGAAAGGCTGGCAGGAAGCGCTTGGTAGCCATTTGGCGCTCCCCTACGGCCCATGCCGGCAAGCCCCTGGAGCACTTGCTGCCTGACGGGTTTGTGCCTGCACCGCTGTTTCTTTCTCGTGCCCCTGCTGACAGTCCCACCAGGGCATCTGTCGAGAGGAGCCGGGGCTGGCACGCCTCAGCATTCAGAATCCTGGGCAGAAACACATCGCGTATGTGATCTCTAAATCCGCACCCGGATAATATGCACAAGCATGGCACACACAAATCCACACACTTTGCAGGTAAAAAAGCTCAACCCCAGATACGACCGCCGAACCCTCTCTCCGGACTCCCAACACACCCTTCAGGCCGTCAGCTCACTCTTTGACCGGTGACCTTTCCCCTTGAGATTCACCCTTTCTCCTCAGGGTCAGAGTTCTCACTCGTGTCCCTCTTCCCCACCCCACCCCCCAGGTCCCCGCCCACACGATCTTTGCATGTACACACATGTCCCCCGTGCTGTGGGCCTCACCAGCGACACACCCACTCCACAACGCTGAGGGAAACACCTTAGTGCCTCAGGGGACTGAGCACCAAGAGACCCAGTTGAAACCCAAGAACTGTTGACAGGAGGAAGGAAAAAAAAAAAAAGGCTATGTTTATAAATAGCATCATGAAGGGGCTTCCCCTTCACCCTCAGCTTCTCTCCCCACCATCCTCCTTTTCAGCCCACCGCTACCATCTGGCCTTAAAATCATGGAAACCTCGGCGGCTCAGCCGGTTGAGCATCTAACTCTTGATTTCAGCTCAGGTCATGATCTCATGATTCATGAGATGGAGCCCCGCATGGAGCTTGGCATGGACAGTGTACAGCCTGCTTGGGATTCTCTCTCTCTCTCCCCCTCCCTCTCTCTCTCAAAATAAATAAATAAACATTAAAAAAAAAAAAATCATGGAAACTTGGGAACTGATAGGGACATCTAATCATTCCAGGAAGGGTCAGACCTCCTAGCACATTAGTAAGTCAAAACTCAGTAACATCTGGGATAAAGCAGGGCACCTGGGGCAATAATCGGTCCTACAGCTGGGTTTTCCCAGCTGAACAGTAACATGACAATCAGCAGGTTCTCAAGGACCAGAGTTCCCCTGGATCCTCCCCAGAAAGGCTGGGGGTGGGGGGAGGCCTGTAAAGAATCCCCCATTATCTCTTGCTCAAGATCCCTAGGAAACCTCATCTTAAGAACACAGAAGACTTCCAGGATGCTTCATCTGAAAGTCTCCCCACGTTGGACAGGGACAATCTACAGACTAAATTTCAAGTGGTTTACAGAACCCGTGTGGCACATGCCGATCACCGTGAATTCCAGAAGGGGAAGCACTCTCAGCCTTTTGCTAGTTGTTCTGTGCCCTGCCCTCTCCACAACCCGGCAAGCAGGTTAGGAGAGGTTAAATTTAACCTCTCGGCAGCAGCCTCCCGGTCAGCCCTCCAGATACCACCCAGCGCTCAAAATATATCTTAACCTTACCAGTTACAAGACGCTTGCAGCAAAAGGTCCTTCTGATCTTTTCGCACCATTCTCCCTTTACCCATCTGACTTCCTTGCCCTCGCCACTTCCCCATTCTTGAAGGGCAGCCTAATGCATAGGATCTCAGAGACTGAGGTTCCTCGGTTCTATTCCCCACCTTGACACTGACTCACCAACACTAAATGTCCCGAACCACCCCTTGCTCCCTGAAGTCCTGATGCCTCGGTTTCCCCCTTCAATAAAAGGGATGGAGTCATAAACACTGCCAAAGCTTCCTCCCTGGAGGGAAGTGAATGAAGCTTAACGAGCTCGTGGCTGCCACGCATTCCATGCTCCCCAAAATAATGGCACGAGGCTAATGTTCAAGGCTATTATTAGAAAAGCAAACAAGAGGTACTTCCATGTCTCAGTCCGACCAACCTAGTTACCCAGACCTCTCTCTCCAGGTGGGCCTCGTGCCACTGGGCTTGGGCAGAACCTGAGTCAGGCTACATTCTTCTCTGCGTGCTGGAAGACTGAAAGGAAATACCCATAGAAACTGGGAAAGGCAGCCAGAGGGCAGGCTCCATCAGATCCACAGGACCTCTAAGGAAGACTACAGTACTGGGGGAAAGGCTGAGAAAAACCGAAAGACACTCTGTTGGAGCGGAAGACTGATCCTGGATGAGACATGTAAGATCCCAAATAAGAGGCACGGTTTTCTTCCCGCTTTATCTGAAAGGCCAATAATTGTTCCCTGTATGGTGCCAGGTCAGGCATTAAGGAGCGATAACTCCCTGCCACGTACAGAATGCCAAAACTAACAGAGCAGTGGTTAAGTTTACCACATTACCAATTACCAGCCAGGCCGCCTGGGTTTCAAGCCTGGCTCCACAACCCACTGGCTGTGCCAGCGCAGGCAAGTTACTTAACCTCTCTGTGTTGCAGTTTCTTCTTCTATAAAATAGAGATGATAACTGCACCTACATAGGGTTGTTGTGACGATAGCCTCGAGTTGATATTTTCAAAGTATTTAGCATGTGTTATGTAAGTATAGCTATTTTTTTTTTTTAATGGGGCAGGAGGGGAGAGAATATTAGAAATTAGAAACTAGAAAACAGACCAGAGAGGTAAGACTGGAAGCAGCAAAGCCCGCCACGGTTTACAAAACCTGCGCTGAGCTTGCAGTAGCTTTCGGGATGTCAGAACCCCAAACTTTTCCTTGGGGGATCGTGTCACCCCAGTGCTGACCGAGGCCAGGACGAAGTAAACTCCGAAGATGAAGGAATGAGGGCGTATCATCTCTTGTTTTTCAGCAAGAACCAGGTCTCGTCGTAAAAGACACGATCTGGAAAACAGCCCTTTCCGAATCGTAGCTAAATCCAGGCCCACAGCCATCTGCTTCTAACGGATTCCACAGAGGCAGGGAGAATTAGGGAAACCCAGTCCCGGCTGGGCCGTTACACGGTGCGGTGGTGGGACACCTGGTAGTTCTGGGACGTGGTTTGCCCTGAGCCATTCGACAGGTTGCATTCCAGCGTCTGGGAAAGCACTTTGTAAAGAAATAAGCTGCTATTACACCACAGTCGGCTCTTTTCAAGAGGTGGGGGAGGGAGTCCTAGAGTTGAGAGCCAAGGATCCTCATGCTTTTGAGACCAGAGACATCAGAAATTAAACTCGGGGCGCCTGGGTGGCTCAGTCGGTTGAGCGTCCGACTTCGGCTCAGGTCATGAGTTCACCGTCCATGAGTTCGAGCCCCGCATCGGGCTCTGTGCTGACAGCACGGAGCCTGGAGCCTGCTTCCGATTCTGTGTCTCCCTCTCGCTCTCTGCCCCTCCCCCGCTCATGCTCTGTCTCTCTCTGTCAAAAATAAATAAACATTAAAAAAAAAAAAGGAATTAAACTCTCCTGCTAGTTCTAGAAGAAGTGGCCCCCAGGCTGACCCTGAGCTGCCCTGCCGCAGGAGATGACTTTCATGCAGCCATTCATGAGGGTTCCCACCGGCCAGGGCAGGCCGAGCCTTTTCTCCAAGCAGAGCATCCTGACCAGCACCTTCTCTAGGTCCTTGCACAGGAGCACCTGCTTCTAGAGGCCTACCAGAAACATAGGATTCTGGGTGATTGGAGGTTTCGTGTGAAAAGTACATGCGTAACTGTCTCCACACACACGTAACCACTCGAAACACAGAGGAGCCACATTCACCTGAATTAAGAAACACGTGCACACCCTTCTATAGCACAGCCGTAGAAAGCCGGATCGTAACCCTGCCTCATACACGACTAGCCGGTAGCTTCCAGGACCAAGTACGTGCATTTAGGGACTCAGGCAGCCCCCCACGGCTCAGACAGAGAAAGAAGAAGAAAACACCAAAATCACGTAGGATGAAGCCTCCCACTTGGTTTGGCTGTGAGGTGCCTGCAGATGATGAGGTAGATACAAATGGCACAACAGGAAAGCTAGCGACCCCGGGCTGAAAGACATACTGCTGATCGCAGCGCCCCCCTCCGGTTCTGCTATTGGGATTTCCTGGCACAGTTCTCCTGCCTTTTCTGAAGAGTCTGAGCTTTGATGATTCCTGCTCATGTCTCGTGAGAGAAAACAATATAAGCTTCCAGAGACACGGAACCGAACAAGAAACAGGAAGGGACAAGATGAAGCTGTTAGGTGCTCTTCTGAAAGAAAACTCATCAGAGGTCAAATCTCCCTGGTGGTCAACTGATTCGGATGGAAGAGTGGAAGGAGGCTAGGCAGCAGCACCCCTCTCTTCCTATCCGGGATCTACCTTTTCCTGAGGACCTGTCAGTGTAGGGCAGGAGCTGCGGAGGGCACAGGGGCAGTGGTACGGGGCCAGCCCCAGGGAGGAACTTCAACCCAGGAGTTAGACTTCCCTACACCCTTTCTTCTTGCCTTGGGACATGCGGGCTGTCCCTTTTCCCTTTGGAGTTTATTGCCAGAAGATTTTATTCCATCCAGGAATGGGAATGTCACAAGAGAAGGCCTCCTGGTGTCTAGGAAGGGTGAGTGGGGACAGGCTGATCATCTTGTCCAGGAGACGGTAACCACAGGGGTGGGAGAAAACACTCTGCTGGACATTAAGCTGAGGCAGGGTTCCAAGGTAAGAAAATGCAATGCCAATGGAGGCTAGTCAGGTTCAGGCTCTGGGATGCCACGATGACTTTGGGGCGGGCCCACTCTGGGGTGAAAAAAGCCCCCAAACGGAGGAGGGTATAGGAGTCCGGTTGGGATGTGTCCATCATTATTACACCGTATGGATGGCGTTGTGAAAATGCAGGTGTTTGCTGATCTTCCTCTGCCGTCAGCATGAAAACGTACATTTCCCCAGGGACCTCAAATGACTCCCATCCGTCTAGTCCTCAAACGCTAAAGAAGCCCATTTCCCAGAGCCTGGGCGGCAAGATGTCAGTTTGAATCCGAGAGCTTCCTCAGAACACATTGCCCTGAGGATTCTCGGAGTTATTACTCTACCTTCCCCAGCAGTGAAACCCACGAGCCACCAGCTCAGCCCCTACACCCACTAGTACCTAAAGAGGACAGAGAAGGTGAAAGAGAGCACTAACCTGTCTCCAAGGTTCCCCCAGCAAAGGGAGGGAACCACCTGGTACTGGAGTTTGGGGTTGGAGGGACTCCCCTCTTCAAAGGCAGATGAAGCGTGTCATCCTCGGTGGCTCTTCCGGTACTTGGCTGAGCATCCCAAGCTGGGGAGGGGAACCGGGTCCCCTGAAGGTGAGGAGCGGAGGGAGGAGGGGGAGGGGGAGGGGGAGAAGGAGGTCCTACCTGGGGAAGGTGGCACACCCCCCACACCCTGCCTGTTCCCCTGGGGAGGAGGGGAGGAGCCTCTCCCAACCAGGAGTTGTCTCCTCCCCCTTGGGGGAGTCCCCCTCCCCCCCAAAGTGGATCCTTCGGGAGTGGAGGGCTCCTTGTGTCTGCTGGAGATCTGAGCGGAGGGGCTCTGCCCTGTTCCACTGTCTAGGTACAAGGAAGTTGAGGGGACAGTTCTTCCCCTCTCCTGAAAGGCTGAAAGCCGACTCCTCTTCTGTCCCTGGAGGGTCCCCCGCTTCTGAATGCAAGGACTCCTCTCCCCCGTGAGTACTGGATAGGATGCAGGGCGCCTACTCCACAGGCATTTCCCCCTTTTCTCTTCGCCTCGAAAAGTCCTGAACTGCTGAGAGTGTGCGTTTGGAGGGGTGGAGGCACGCTGGGGCGGTCTCACTCGGTCTGCTTCCTTTAGTAAGATCACCCCTTTCTACTTCTGGAGGTCTATCCCCGGGCCAGGATGGGGGTTTTCCTCGCCCCTACGAAGGAGAGAGTCTCCCCTCCAGGGGTCTCTCCCTTGCCTCGCCCGAGTGGTGAGGGTCTTCCCTCCGGCCGGGAGAGAGGCTGCTCCCCGTCCCCGCTCCCGCCTCCGCTCCGGGGGTGCCCCCGAGGGTGGGGTTTTCCTACTCCCCGCTCTCCCTGAGCTGGCCTGGGCAGCAGGGTCCGGGAGGCCGCGGCTCCCGTCGCCGGTCCCCGGCCACTGTGGCGGCAGCGCCTCCTCTAGTCCCGTCCCGTCCGGTCCGCTCCCTCCGGCGCGTGAGGCCCCCGGCGCTGCCACCTCTCGGGCTGCGGCCAGTCCGGGCTCCCGGGGAGCCTGAAGGCGGACGGACAGTGTCAGGGCTCGGCTCGGGCTCGGGCTCGGCTCGGCTCCGCTGCAGGCCCCGGCTCCTCCCCGGCCTCCGCGCCGCGCTCCGCGCCCCTCCCCCTCCCCCGCCCGCCCGGCCGCCGCCGCCGCCGCCTCCCGGCGCGGGTTAAGGAGGAGCGGGCGGCGCCGAGCCGCGGGCAGCGCCGCCGGGGTGCGCCGCGCAGGGGAGAGCGGCGCGCGGCCCGCCGCCCCGGGGGCCGCGCCGCCGCTCGCTCACCTCCGGCCGCCCGGCCGCCGGGCCCCGGCGCGGGACGGCGGCCCCCTGCTCTCTCCAGCGGGACGGTCCCTCGTAGGCGCCCGACGCTGTCAGCTGCGCTTTAAGGCGCGCACGCTGTCGTGTTCGGTACCCGGCGGACCCGAGACGTTGTCTCCGGCATGTCTCCGGTGGGCTTGTCGGTCCCCTGAGCTAGTGCATGCAGCGTATGGCGTTGGGACGGGTTTAACGTGTTAGCCTGACCTCATCCTGGAGTTCAGGAAATGCTTGCCGAAGGAGTGAAGGTGTCAAGGGATAAAGGGGCATGTTACGGAGAACACTCTAGACTAAACTCTGCGTAAACTTGTGCAAGGCCCCTTTTCTATGGAATCTTAGTCAGAGGGGAGGGGACCTTGATACCAGCCCTGCCTACCCACTAAGGCTGTTGCAAGGATCACAGGAGATAGGGTGTGTGAAAATGCTTTTTAAACGGTACAGTATACAAAGGAGGCAAAATAGGATTATCGCTCAGCTCGCTTGACGATCTTATACCTTATCCTGAGTGTCAGACAATATAGGATGGTATTCTCTGCCCCTTCCAGAATAACCGCCTCCCAGAGGCAGAAAATGCCACCAGGGAGCCCACCTCCGCTTTTCTTTCCTCTTCCAGTCGCGTTATTCCTCTGGGAATTCTTACATGTTTCATCCTCTGGCCTGTTACACTTTTCTCAAACTGTCCTACTTTCTATCATATAAAACAATATGAATGCAAAAAAATATTTTCCATGAAATATTTGTTTGTTTTTTTTTTAAACATTTATTTATTTTTGAGACAGAGAGAGACAGAGCATGAATGGGGGAGGGTCAGAGAGAGGGAGACACAGAATCTCAAACAGGCTCCAGGCTCCGAGCTGTCAGCACAGAGCCCGATGCGGGGCTTGAACTCACTGACCGCGAGATCACGACCTGAGCCGAAGTCGGCCGCTTAACCGACTGAGCCACCCAGGCGCCCCTCCATGAAATATTTGAATTGCTCAGAAAAAGACTGCATATTCAAGATTGTAGCTTGATGACATCATTTTGCCTTTACATAATAAAGTCTTATCGTCTGGCTAAATGTATCAGACTTTATCTAAATTATACCTATATAAAATTACGTTGTATTTACTATGTGCCAGGCACTGAGCTAAGCACTCTGCATGTGTTGTCACGTTTCATTCTTCTAACAATCCCACAAGGTACTACTATTACAATACCTATTTTGTAGATGAGAAAACTATGACTTAGCGATATTGACGATGTCTAAGTTTACATGATTAGTAACTAGCAAAGTGAGACTTAGACTAACAATCCAAGTGATTCCAAAGACCCGACTCTTTTTTTTTTTTTAAGTTTATTTTTTACTTAGAGCGTGAGCAGAGGAGGGGTAGAGAGGGAGGGAGAGAGAGAATCCCTAGCAGGCTCCGTGCTGCCAGTACAGAGCCCAACATGGGACTTGATCTCACAAACCATAAGATCATCACCTGAGCGGAAATCAAGCCTAACCAACTGACCCACTCAGGCACTCCCAAGACCCAACTCTTAACTTCTGTTTCATTGCTTTGAACTGTCAGAATTAAAAACCGTCCTTAAACTTATCGAAACAGCAATGTATGAGGACAGATGGTAGGTACGCTTGTAATGAACATAGCATTGTTCATTACAATGGATCAATGGATAAACTTGTCCAATCACTGTGTTGTACACCTGAAACTAATGTTAACATTGTGTGTCAACTACACTCAAATAAAACAGAAAATAGTGGCATTTCCTCTGTGTAAATAGAAAGCAGAAAGGTTGGGATTCCTTTCTGCATATATTTGTGTGTGTGTGTGTGTGTGTGTGTGTGTGTGTGTGAACACACATACATATATTTTTCACCAAATGCATATATTTTACAAAGAAAAAAAATCCTTAAACTTAAAGGAAGTGGAGTCCAGTTGAGCCTTTTCTTTCTCCCCACCCTTCCACTATCCAGATTTAAAGCTGTATTTTCCCCCTCTTTGAAACATTAACTCATTCTCCCACACACAGATAATTTGGCACCAAATGCTTCTTGCTATATTTTGGATGTTTTGTTATGTTTTATTTATCAACCATTTCTATGTATTCCACAACATTTTCTATGTGTGTGGAATTTGGGGGGCAGGGGCAGAAAGGTAGAAGTACTAAAAAATGGGAAAGCCAGGGAAGGATTAGACTCTTTTCCTGGAAATTTAGAAAAAAGCTCAAGAAATTATTTGATATATACAAGATATTTGCTGCAGCATTATTTGCAACTGTATAAAATGAGAAAATTTGCTTAAATAACCATAATAGGGTAACTGTTAAATAAATAATGGTGCATCTGTATAATAGAATACTATTTACCTTTTAAAAGAGTAATTACGTTTAACTCTGGAAGGCAGGATTAGCGAGGAGTTGATTTTCTTTTTATTTCTTCTTTACCATTTAGATATTTTGCAATAGGTGTGTATTATTTTAAAGAACCAATTTTTTTAATTTTTTTTAACGTTTATTTATTTTTGGGACAGAGAGAGACAGAGCATGAACGAGAGAGGGGCAGAGAGAGAGGGAGACACAGAATCGGAAGCAGGCTCCAGGCTCTGAGCCATCAGCCCAGAGCCCGACGCGGGGCTCAAACTCACGGACCGCGAGATCATGACCTGAGCAGAAGTCGGACGCTTAACCGACTGAGCCACCCAGGCGCCCCTAAAGAACAAATTATTTTCATAGATCTGAATATAATCCAGTGAGAAAATCATGTTTAGAAAGTTTGTATAATACAGTTATATAATTGCTCTTTAAAACATATACTTATGTGTATGCGTATATTTGAGTATGCACACGCCCACGTGCACATTCAGGTGGATATACACCAAAGATGTGAGCTTGAAGATTATTTCGTTTACATCATTTTCTACTATATCTATAATTAGCGTTTGTATGGTTTTTGCTTATGTAATTTTTAAATTAAAAGAAAAAGAAACTGATAAATAACCTTGTGTTTGTTTTGATTTTACCCTAAGACAGAGGAAGCACTTGCATTCATTCTTTGTATACTTTGCATTAAGGAGGGTGATATGGAGCAAATAAAAATATAGTCACTGAGGGGCACTTGGCGGGCTCAGGCAGTAGAGCATGTGACTCTTGATCTTGAGGTGGTGGGTTTGAGCCCCACATTGGGTGTAGAGCTCACTAAAAAACAAAAATTACATATATATATATATATATAGCCACTAAAACATGCAAGAAACCAGAATATAAGGATCCACCCTTTTCTAAAATAGCACATGCTACATAATGCATGAATGTTAGTCTACCTTGAGCAAAACATTTCATCATACTGGTGACTAATATGTCACAATACTGTTTTGGAAGCATTTATTAAATATCTAAGTATTATATGAAACAGAGTGGATAATAAGATTTGTGTATCCAAATCCCAGCTTTGGTTCTCAATAACTGTGAGAACTTAAATCACTTAACTGTTCGGTTTCCTCATCAGTAAAATGGGGATAATATTCATACCTATTTCACAGTGTTGTGGAAAAACTATGACTTAGTTAAGTGCATGAGGGAAGAAGAACCTGAAGATTGAAAGAGACTTAAAAATCATAACAACTAAATGCAATGTATACGGATAAAGAGACATATCCACCAAATACAATATATGGGCATTTGGGGGGATCCTGATTTGAACAAAGCAACTGGAAAAAATATTATGAAGTAACTGGTAAAATTTCAATCTTGACTCTGATGATATCAAAGAGTTATTGTTGTATTAGATGTGTTAATGATACTGTGTTTTTATTTAAGGATTTTTATCTTTTCAGTTTTTTTGTTTTAATGTTTTATTTATTTTTGAGACAGAGAGAGACAGAGCATGAACGGGGGAGGGTCAGAGAGAGAGGGAGACACAGAATCTGAAGCAGGCTCCAGGCTCTGAGCTGTCAGCACAGAGCCCGATGCGGGGCTCAAACTCATGGACCATGAGATCATGACCTGAGCCAAAGTCGGAAGCTTAACCGACTGAGCCACCCAGGCGCCCCAAGGATTTTTATCTTTTAAAAATGCATACTGCAGTATTTAATCATGAAATGCCTGAAATTTCCTTCAAAATAATCAGGTGAGAGAGGTACAAATGATAAAAGATTGACCAAGCGTTGCTTATTACAACAGGTTTTTTAAATTATTTATTTTTTTTAATTGTATTTTAAATAATTTCCACACCAAACATAGGGCTCAAGCCCACAACCCTAGATCAAGAGTCACATGCTCCACCAACTCAGCCAGCCAGACCACTCCAATATGGTTTTAAAAAAAATAAATAATACTATTCTCAAGGCACCTGGCTGGGGGAATCTTGAAATCAGAGTTGTGACTTCCAAATCCATGTTGGGTCTAGAGATACTTAAAAATAAAATATTAAATAAATAATAAACAAATAAATACTATCCTTTGTACATTTGTATGTGTTTGAAATTTTCCAAAAGATTAAGTTTATTTATTTTGAGAGAGACACAAACAGTGCCAGTGGGGGAGGGGCAGAGAAAGAGGGAGAGAGAGAATCCCAAGCAGTCTCCACCCTGTCAGAGCAGAGCTGGATGCAGGACTCCAACTCAAGAAACCAGGAGATCATGACCTGAGCAGAAAACAAGAGTCTGATGCTAAATGCTTAAGGGATTGAGCCACCCAAGTGCCACTTCCCGAAAAATTTTTTAAGAGGAGCCTGGCTGGCTCAGTCCCTGGAGCATGGGACTCTTGATCTTGGGGTACTGAGTTCCAGCCCCATATTGGGGGGAGAGTTTACTTAAAAAAAATTTTTTTTTAAATACTGTTTAAAAAATGCAAGATAGCAAGGATTATGTAAATATGTCCTATAATTATATGCTTTGTATTTATAATACTGTATTATCTAATGTTTGCTTACACTTTTCAGATTACAACGTTTTCATTTACACTATGTTTTTTATTATTATCCCTATTTTACAACCGAGAAGAGTGAACCAGAGCCAGACTGCAAGGCTGTGTCATACACCGCCTACACTCTTCCAGTTTTCCAGGGGACCTGCTGGTAAAAGGTGTAGGAAGTAACCCACAAGCCACTAAGCACAGGATTCTTGCTTCCTTTCATGGCTGAAGTCAGATCTAGTGGGTAGGGAATACAGGAACATACAAACGATTAATTTAGAAATATTTACAGACGAAATTTGCGCTCACGTTGGCACATCAGAAAAATTCTAGCTGCTACTTGAAAGGGTAATGTCGGGAGCACAGAATAGAACACAGCAGAGGGGATTAAATTCTCTCCATGTTATGTTTCCTTCACATACATAACTGTTTATTATCTTAAGTTTCCTATGCTAACTTTATGACGTCTATTAACCTGTTTATTCTCCCTAAAACCAAGGGTAGAACTACGGTTACGGGATGAAAAACTGTAGGAAGCGAGGTTGGAAGGCAGGAGGACGTCACATCCCAGTGGTTTTGAGGCCCAGCCTCCCAACAGCTCTGTTCCACCTTAAGAAGCTTTGGCCTCTCCCCCAGCCAAGCGGGCACTCAGCTCCTCCCACTCCCGTGTCAGCTCCGACCCGGGAACGTGGGGAAGGGAGGAAAGACGCACTGAATGGAAAGATTGGCGCCCGAGGCCGCAGGGTCTCTCCTTCCCCTACTCTAGGCGCACGGGAGGAACGTGTAAAGCACCGGCCATTGGGTTTGGTTCTTTTCCGGAGGCTTCAGGATGGGGGCGTGTCCGGCTGAAATCGGCGGGGGTGGGGGAGGAATATGTGAGGGGTGGGGCTCATCTTGGGGTGGGGTCGAAGACAACAGAACTGAGGCGTGTGAGGTATACAGTATGCGGTGATTGTTAGTGGAAAATTGTAAATTCACGAAATCCGGACGCGCCCCTCCAAGCCATTTCCAAAAGAGGGGGCAAGTTTTCCATTCTCCGCCCCAATTCCTCGTCTTCGTTTTAATTGATTGAGTTTAAGGTAGGCTGGGCCCAAGCTTGCTTGTTGATTGGCTGCAGAAGTAATCCATCAGGATGACGCAAGCGAGGGGGTGGCTATTGGGGGAGGAAGTGAAGATTATTTTGGTACAGCCTACCGCAACTACTGATTGGTGGAGATTTGCAGTGAGGTAAAAACAAGGCATACAAATGTCCACTACAGTGAAGGGCTTGTTGGCCATCCTCTCAGGGACGATGTCTGGGGTGGGACTGAGAAGAGCGAGCTGGACTCTGTTATGGTACTGAAGGACCAAATTGATTGAAACCCGGAAATGAGTTTAGAAGGGAACTGAAGGAAAGAGGGAAATCCGCGGCACCTTCGTTGCCCTCAAACAAGGTCATTTCCTGCATAGGATCGATAATTTCCTGTTTACTCGAAGAAGTCAGCGCGTACCCTGGCTTTCTGGAATACACATGATAATTACATTCTTAGGAGCCTTTGGTCCCAGGCTTCCCATTTACTTACATTACCTACAAGAATGAGACAGAGGAAAGGAAAAGCATGGGGTTTAACCTTGCCTGAAGGGAAGGCTAGGGAAACTGAGGCTTTAATAGAGAAAGCTAAGGACGGACCCTGGACCACAGTATCCAAGCAGGTGGGTTCCTAAAGAAAGCATTCATAAAATAATTGAAGAGAGTGGGCAGAGGTGAAGAGAACTGAAACGATTTGTCTGAAGGAAAAGCATTAATCAAAAAAGAAAGCTTGGGTATTCATCATTCTGTCTCTGATGCCTAGTAGCGTCAGGTACTGGCAGGTGATCTAAACCAAACAAGAATAAGACTAAGTATTTATGTCAATTTTATGATCCTGAAGAAATGTTTCACACCTACCACCTTGGTTAATCCAGCCATAAAATGAAAGCTAGATCTGCTTCCTAGACCTACCTGGGAAGCTACCTACCTGTGAAAACACTACCATTTTCCCCTTAATACCCTGAGGACTTTAAATTTTGCAAGCAGATTTCCCCTTAACCTGCATTTCTAGAAAAATTGAAAAGATAGATGGAATTAGTAAAAAGATGTCTTCTACATCCAATGAATGGAAAAATCTGAAAAAATCGAGGGTAGCAAGAACTTAACTCTTTGAGAGTGTTGAGAGATAAACATCTATACTAGAGATTATGGAATTGCTTGCTTTCCAGCAAGTTAATAGCAAGATTTCATCAATGCTTTAACATGATCTAAAAACTGTGCTCTGGGTGGCTCAGTCGGTTGAGCATCCGACTTCCGCTCAGGTCATGATCTCTCAGTCTGTGAGTTCCGGCCCCGCGTGGGGCTCTGTGCTGACAGCTCAGAGCCTGGAGCCTGCTTCGGATTCTGTGTCTCCCTCTCTCTCTGCCCCTCCCCTGCTCATGCTCTATCTCTTTCTCTCTCTCTCTCTCTGTCAAAATAAATAAACGTTAAAAAAATTTTTTTAAAAGAATTATATTTATGAGATAGAAGTGCATTTTTTCCCCTAGTAATGTTACATGAATTATGTGGAAACATACAAAATTACTTTGGGGTTAATAATTCATACAGTTAAGCACTGTCTGTCACTTTCCTTTTGATGATGTGCAATAAATCAAAGCAGAAATTGTCTCTGAGGGAAAATAGAGCCTAGCATCAAGTCTAAGGAAAGATAAAGAAAGAAAGAAAGAAAGAAAGAAAGAAAGAAAGAAAGAAAGAAAGAAAAGAAAGAAAAAGAAAGAAACTTGCATTGTTCCTGATCAAAGATCCAAGCCCTCTAGCACGTAAAGATAAACCAGTGACATCTTGATTGGTGAGAATATAAGACACTGAGTCAGATAGAATCTTAGGCCCTAGGAAAATCTTTAACCTTCTGGAGCCTAACTGCGCCCACCTCTCCAACCACCTGCCTTGAGAAACACAGTAATCTTGTTTCTTTCCATGGAGGTCCAAGGAATGGCTACAAAGCTCCAAAAGACCAAGAAAGCAAGCACCAGGTTATGCTGCACTTGGAATTTATGGAAAGAAGAGGAAAAGGGAAGGCAGAGGTGTAGGTGGGACAAAGCACTTACTATTGCTTAGATGTTCTATCTGTCAGGGTTGGCTACAATAAACAGAAACCACTTTATTTTAGGCAGAAAAGGTCTTAATACAGGAACGTGGGTACTTACAAAATTGTTGGAAGGACCTAAAAGGAGCAGGGCCTCTGCCGCATCCCAGAAATGGCTTCAAAAACAAGACTACTGGGGCGCCTGGGTGGCTCAGTGGGTTAAGTGTCTGACTCTTGATTTTGGCTCAGGTCGTGATCTCACGGTTAGTGGGTTGGAGCCCCACACCAGGATTCTCTCTCTCTCTGCTCCTCCCACCCCCTCCCTTCAAAGTAAATAAACTTAAAAGCCAAAACAAAAACAAGACTACTAAATTCACTCAGCAGGGAACCTTCAGAAAGGGGAGGAATCAAGACCGTTGCTGAAACTATTGAGTTCAAGAACATAGTGCCTTGGTTATGATCCAGCAGTCAGGAAGCTACTGTTGCTCACACTGCCTCAGCAGCCTTTAGGGACCATGAAGCTTGTAAGTGGATACTGGAACACTGCTGCAGAAAAACCCTACATCCCATGACCATACTGGCCAGTAGCAACAACCAAAGCAGCCAGAAGATGGCCCCTGCCTCACTTCCACTTTTCAAGTCTCTTGGATGTGCCAGTTATTGATAGATCAAAACTTAACAACTAGAACCCTAGCTGCAAGGAAATCTAGGAAATTGAGGTTTTGGTTTTCCAGCCTCTGTAGGTACAGGGAAAGATATAAAGAGAGAGAATGGGTGTCAGCCATACCTATCACAAGTATATATGTACCTGCATTAAAAAAAATTTTTTTTTTTAAATTTTAGAGCACAAGGGGCGCCTGGGTGGCTCAGTCAGCGGAGCGCCTGACTCCGGTTCAGGTCACGAACTCACAATTCCGTGGGTTCGAGCCCCACATTGGGCTTGGGGAGCCTGCTTCAGACTCTCTGTCTCCCTCTTTCTCTGCCCCTCCCCCATTCTCTCCCTCTCTCTCTTTCTCAAGAATAAACTTAACAATAAAAAGAGAGAGAGAGAGAGAGCATGAGATAGGGAGGGGGCAGAGGGAGAAAGAGAGAATCTTCAGCAGGCTCCAGGAGGGGCTCCTCCCTGGTCGGGCTTCATGCAGGGCTCCACTCCGCTTCATCCTCCAACCCTGGGATCATTAACCTGAGCCAATCTCAAGAGTCCGACACTCAAACAAATGAGCCACCCAGGCACCCCTTTACATTTTAAAAATGTTCTTGGTAATGGGCACCTAGCTGGCTCAGTCAGGGGAGCATGCCATTCTTGGTCTCGGTGTCGTGAGTTTGAGCCTTACATTGGGTGTAGAGATTACTCAAATAAAAAACTGTGAAGGAAAAAAAAAAAAGAACATGCTTGGTAATAAATAAGTAGAATGAAAGGACTCTGAGCCAGAACCAGCAAAAGAAGGAAGCAAAGTATGTTTCACACTTTTTTATTTTATAAACCAATCGGGATATAATGGGGAACAGAGAACTTTGGATATAGTGACATAAAGACATTACCAGGGTGCCTGGGTGGCTCAGTCCGTTGAGCGTCCGACTTTGGCTCAGGTCATGATCTCACGGTTCGTGGGTTCGAGACCCATGTCGGGCTCTGTGCTGGCAGCTTAGAGCCTGGAGCCTGCTTTGGATTCTGTGTCTCCCTCTCTCTCTGCTCCTCCCTTGCTTTCTCTCTCTCTCTCTCTCTCTCTCTCTGTCTCTCTGTCTCTCCCAAAAATAAAAAAATAAAAAAATTAAAAAAACATTACCAACTATCTTCTACCATAACCATCATTTCACAAGAGAATTAACATCTTTAATTTTTTTTTTTTTTTTTTTTTTTTTTTTTTTTTTTTATGAAATGAAAGAGAGACAGAATGTGAGTGGGGGAGGGTCAGAAACAGAGGGAGACACAGAGTCCTAAGTAGGCTCCCGGCTCTGAGCTGTCAGCACAGAGCCTGACGCAGGGCTCGAACTCATGAGCCTCGAAAATCATGCCCTGAGCTGAAATCAGTCGCCTAACCAACTGAGCCAGCCAGGCCCCTGAGAATTTACATTTTTAATACAAAAAAGACGGGAAGGCTATACTCTCAGAATTTAAGAACTGGATAAATTTCACTTCCCCCAAAAAAGAAATACTACCTCGTTCCTTCCTTTCTCAAGAAACATCTTGTTTCAGTATGACAGAGCTGCGAAGCCACTGAAGTAGTATAAGGTCACTGCCAGTGCAGAGAAGAAACTTAGCTTCTCGTCCAGTCTGTTCCAAGACTTACCGAACAACCTTAGGGCGTCTGGGTGGCTCAGTTAGTTAAGCCTCCAACTCTTGATTTTGGCTCAGGTCATGATCTCACATTTCATGAGGAGTCTGGAGCTGGGCTCTGTGCTGTCAGCACAGAGCCTGCTTGGGATTCTCTCTCTCTCCCTCGCTCTGCCCCTTCCCCCTCAAAATAAATAAACCTTTTTTTTTTTTAAGTTAAAAAAAAAAAGACTTAGAAAAGATGTGGAAGGAGCAGTTTCTAAAAGGAACATATTCTAGGAAAAAATTGTTAATTAAAAAATTAAAAAGGCATTAGACTAATGGAACCCTTAGTTCCCTTACAGTTCTAAAAGTCCATTATTCAACTTTTTTCTGGACTCCTAATTACCCTCTCCCTGGACTTCAGCTTGTAGACTCTACTAAGGCCAACTCATCCCCTTCAGTGACCTAGATTTAATAAAGAAAAGCACAGATTTTTTTTTCCATGTCATTCTTTTTGTTCAACTGTCAATAAAACATAATCCAAACTATTCAGCTTGGCATTCAAGGCCTTCCTCAACCTGATCCTAATCCCTACCTGATCCATAATTCCCTTTCAGAGAAGAGCTGGTATCCCCTGACTAGGTGCTTTTGCTACTATTTTCCCTCATTTTATTTCAACTAATACTCATTGAGCTTACTGTGCATCTTCCACGCACCAGACTGTGTTAGAAGCTTCAAGTTTAACAATGAATCAGGCCTAGCCCCTGTTGGGGTGACCACCCATCCCAGGTTGCCCAGGACTATCCTGGGATAACTGGGACACTTGATCACCCTAGCCCCTGTCCACAAGAAATTATAAGGCTCTTAAGACCCCTTCCAACTCAGACACTCTGCCTAGATGCATATTCTTTCCCCCAACTTTCTTCCAGAGTAATTATTTGGGATTTCCTTAACAATTAGCATAGTATCAAAGACTATTCCTAAGCAATGACTTTTATGTCTGTAGCACCACCTAGATTATAAACTCCTGGAAGGCACAGACATCCTTCCTGGACTCCACAGTGCCTACTAGTGCCTTTAGATAGTGACAATAAAAGGGATGCATGTTGAATTGAACAGAGAAGTTGGACAAAGTAATTTGTCAGGCTTTTTTGTTCCTTGTGTTTTAGCAGCAGCCATTTTTTTTTAATGTTTTATTTTGGGGGGGGGTGTGCACGCAAACGGGGGAGGGGCAGAGAGAAGGGGACAGAGGATTGAAAGGGAGCTCTGTGCTGACAGCAGCGAGCCCGATGTGGGTCTCGAATTCAGGAGCCAAGAGATCGTGACCTGAGCTGGAAGTCAGGAGGCTCAACCCACTGAGCCACCCAAGCGCCCCAGGCTTTTTTTTTGTTGTTGTTCTCCTTTGAAAACTTCTACAAGTGAAGCAGGTAAGGAAACATTTTTCATTGGATGGTTGTTTTTATAAAGTTAACTGCACTCAGACCAAGTGACAGAACATACTCCAAAAGCCCTTCCAGTCCAAATCCCCCAAAGGGTAACCACGATCTAGATTTATGACACCAGAGATGAGTTTTGCTGTTTTTGACCTTTATATACACACAACCGTTGACTACATTCTTTGCACCCCGATTTCTTTTACTTAACTTTGCGAGACTCATCCATATGGCTGCGTGCCACTGTAGGACATTTGCTCTCAGGGCTTTATTACACTCTCATTGAGTGACTATACCACCATGTACTTATCCATTCTTCTCTCAATGACGTTTGGATTATTCCCAGTTTTGAAGCTATTAGGGACACTGCTGAGATGAACACTTTGGTACCTGGTGTTTTTTTTGGTGAACATGTATATGCATTTATGTCAAAATACCTTGCAATGAAACTGTTGGGTCATAGGCTAGGCCTAGGTTCTGTTTTAATAAATACTGCTAAATAGTTTCCCCAAGTGATTGCACCCAACTGATCAATGTATACTCCCCTGGACAGTGTATGAGTTCCTGATTCCTCATCCTCCCTCCCACGACTGACATTCCCTCTTTGTTCTCTTTTCCTCCACCTTCATTTTAACCCTTCTGGTGGGTGTGCAGTGGTCTCTCAAGCAGTTTTAATCTGGGGTCCCCTGAGGACCAACTCAGCTGCACACTTTTCACGCGTTTATTGTTCATTAGGACGGTCTCTTTTGAGAAGGGCAGTATAGATCTGTAAAAAAAAAAAAAACAAAACCCAAAGCCAAAAAAACCACCTTGTCACTGTTGCCTCGCCTCTTTACTAAAGGCCAAACCACCATGGGGAGGCTCCAAATAACTCCAGGTTAGGTTCGGGTAAGAATAATGTCTCTAAAACTTTTGTGTATCTGTCTCTTGGCCCCTCCCCTCCCCTGGGGAGCACCCAGAAAAAGGCAGCAGGGGACGACCTTTATTACTCCTAAGCCCCAAACTCTGAAGAGTCCTTTCTGGGAGGCGGCAAGGTAGACAGTTGGACTTCCCATCAGAAGACAGCTAATGGGGCCAAAAGAACTACCAGGAATTGCCGCCCCCCCCCCAACCCCGCCTTCTCGGCAAGCACTCAGGCCCGCCCCGCAGGGATATCTGGGGGCATCATCTCCGGGGCGAGGGGGCGGTGAGGGGGAACGGGTATCTCTTAAAGCAGAAATGTTAACACCCTCTTAAGGGCGACATTGAGGATGGCGGGGCCCAGCGCCGTTTCCCCGTAAAGGGTCGCCCCTGCTGCCTCCGTCCTAAGACGCGGGATGGGGCTTGCGGCGGAGGCCCGGGCTGGTCAGTTTGATGCGGAGGTGAGAAGCAGGGCTGGGGCGGGCCAGGCTGGGGCTCGGGAGCGGGGCCCCTGCGCCGCCTGCGGGGGGGGGAGCATGCGTCTTCCTTCCGGAGGGAGCCGGATAAACGAGTCACGTTTTACTACCACATCAACGGATCCGTCCAAAAAGAATCCTTAGCATTTGGTAGCAGCGCGGGCCTCCTAACGGCCGC
This sequence comes from Panthera tigris, assembly GCF_018350195.1. Taxonomy (NCBI): domain Eukaryota; kingdom Metazoa; phylum Chordata; class Mammalia; order Carnivora; family Felidae; genus Panthera; species Panthera tigris. The sequence goes on from NC_056666.1 coordinate 42,204,963, forward strand.
TCAGCGAGCGCGGCGGAAGCGCGGTGGCGCCGTCGCCGTCGCTGCCACTCCCGGGCGCGGCGGCCTGGGACCAGCGGGAAAGCGTGGCAGGCCCTGAAGATGGGCGGTTGAGCCGAGCCGCAGGGCCCAACTGCAGTTGCCGGGTCCGGGTGGTGGGCGCGCTGCGCTGTCCCAGTGGCCCTGCCCCCGTGGCCCGCAGGTGGGAGGACCGGCCCGCGAGCTGGGACCAGGTGAAGGTGGGTGGTGACCCAGAGTTGGGGTGGGCTGAAGGAGAAGGGGTCCTGCGGCTCTGCAGAAACTGGCAAGTCGTCTCAGAGCATTGGAAAGAATACTGATTATTTCCTGAGCGCCTATTATGTCCCAGTCCCTGCTCTAAGTGCTAGGAAGCCTACCGGGAACCAGGTAGGAACAATGGCCCTGGCCTCCTGGAGCTTATATTCTAATGAAGGGACAGACACGAAAACACAGAGAGACGATGATAAATCTTATGAAGAAAATGCACAGTGAGGAATGGGGAGGGGACTGGTGTATTAACCTGGGCGAGGGAGAAGGGGTCGCATGTCAAGTCAGAGGAAGGTGATGGGGTGGGTCTGGGAAGTCTTTTCCAAGGAAGTGTCTTTTGACCAGAGACCAGAAAGAAGTGAGGAAGCCTCCAAGAATGATTCAGGCCGAGGGGACTGTGTTGACCTTGAACGGTGTCTACCAGGAGTTTAACTGCTATGCAGATGAGATTAGCTTTGTAGGTGAAATCTGGAATTTTCTTAGAAAATTATGGGTCATCCATTCATTTAGTGCTTTATTCCTTAAGTGTGAGAGAAGGAGAGTAAGGCCTGGTGCCTTGGCAATACACTCTTAATAATTTTGTTCCAGTGGAATGCATAGACTAAATTTAGAACTTCCATTTGTTTTCCGGAAGAGATCACCTGAATGAATTTTGTTCGCGTTCCTCTGTTTCTGGTTTTGTTCCCACTTCCTCCCCTGCGCCCCATTCCCCAAAAGAGATAAGTAGCAAAGGGAAGGGAGAGAGAAGAGGCTGGGGTAAGAAGTCTGAAGAGCAAAATGGGAAGGAGAAGTCACAAGAAGGCTGTGGGAGAGTCAAGGGAATGATCTGTCCTAATTCTCTGCCTCCTAAGCTCAGGAAATACTGGTGCTCCAACATCCCAGCCAATCCCCACAAGTATACACCTGCCACAGGAGAGGAAGGAACAGACTCAGACATGACTCCACCGCAGCTCACTGGAGCAGTTTAGGCCAGAGGTGGCTCATTTCAAATATTTTACATTAAATGGCAAAATAAGCCACGTTAAATCAAGGAATTTTGTAACAGCAAGATTACCTAACCCCCGCTTATTTTGCTGATGGAGGAACTGCTGGTTGGTGACAGAGCAATGACTCAAAATGTAGAGGTTCCATTTTTACCACATCCACCTCTGTCCCTTTTCTCTCCCCTGGAACCCTTAACTTGATAAAATTCTTCCCACTGGCTGCCGAACGAGTGGAAAGAGCTTTGTTTGAAGACCCCAGAGTGGAGTTCATCTAACACATCGTTAGAATCACATGAGGTTTCACTTTCTTCCACAACTATTTATTGGTATGCCCGATGGCCAGCGGGCTAAGTCATACTTTTAGCTCTCAAGGAGTTTTAAGTCGATAGAGCGAATAAATAACTAGCCAATTGCAATTTACAGGAAGCAGTACCTTGAAGAGGAAGTGGAGGGAGAGTCAATTCTTAGTATAGCAGAGAGATGGAGAGCAGCAAACAGGATGTGAGTATTGAGAATGTATTTCAGATTGGTGTCCAACTGTTTTGTCGTGGTTATGTTAATACCGATCATCTCCCTAAACTTTTGTTGTCTTGATCATGTATGACATACCCGAGTGGTGGTGGGAGAGACGATTGCAGCCCATAGACTTGGTCCGTTCCCACATTCTCTCTACTCAACAATCAATGAGCATTTGCCACTTGGGGTGTTTTGTGCTTTGATGTCACCGAGAACAATTAGAAGGACAAAATATCCGTTTCAGCACTGTAATGGCAAATAGGCCTTGGTAAAATTATACGCAAGCGGTCTTAGAGGAATGTCCTTGCAAAGAGCTGTGGCTGTGTAGATGTGAAGACTGATACGATATATGAACGTACAATAATAGGAACTCTTCTTATAGAGCAGGCTCTAGAGTGTAACTGAAGCCTGTCAGTTACAAAGCATTGCAGTAAAAATCCCCAAAAAGGTACTAAGTCACGTTTGACCCTTTGGAATGAGATGGGGGTAGGGTAGACATCATTTGGTGGCTAAAATTACATACTGCCTGAAGTGAGTGGTTTACCGCATGTGATCACATCTAGAAAGACTAAATAAGGTCGCTTCTGGGAATTCTTTGGTACCTTGCATGGCTGGCATTTCAACCTGCCAGATTTTCTCCTGAACTTTTTAATAGTCTCGCTGAGGGAAGAAAACCCGGGGAAGCAATGGCTCTTCCTTAGCATACTTTCCAAAAGATGAACATTTTGGAAAATTTTTAAAGTCAACCCATTTTATTTATTTTTTTAATTTTATTTTTTAATGTTGATTTATTTTTGACAAAGAGAGAGACAGAGCATGAGCGGGGGAGGAGCAGAGAGAGAGGGAGACACAGAATCCAAAGCAGGCTCCAGGCTCTGAGCTGTCAGCACAGAGCCCGACATGGGGCTCGAACCCACAGACCGCGAGATCATGACCTGAGCCGAAGTCAGACGCTCAACCGACTAAGCCACCCAGGCACCCCAGTCAACCCATTTTAAAAGATGATGCATTTATATGACAATTATTAAGACTATCTTTTTAAGTTTATTTTTATTTATTTTGAGAGAGAGAGAGAGAGAGAGCAAGTGGGAGAGGACAGAGAGAGAGGGAGACAGAATCCCAAACAGGCTCTGTGCTACCAGCACAGAGCCCAGTGGGGGGCTTGAACCCACGAACTGAGAGATCATGACCTGAGCCAAAGTCGAGCTGGACCCTTAACCGACTGAGCCACCCAGAGGTCCCTGTTAGGACTATTTTAGAAAGACATTAGAGGAAGCTCTGTAAGAGCAAGATATGAAACACAGAAATTAGAATGATTATTTTTTTAAAATTATTTTTAAAAAACCTCTATACCTATCAAGAGCAAAGCCAGTGTGCCCCTGCCATCCCAGACCCCTACCCAGCTCCCCCTGCCACGTATTTATTTAATTTAATAATTAGATTTGACTCCTTACTTTGTTTTCCATTTCAAAAATCACAGGACTGTCTACCTCTGTTAATTGTGGGCTTCTATTTATGCTGACCTTGTCATTATTAACATACCATATATCACGGGAACGCCTGGGTGGCTCAGTTGGTTAGCGTCCGACTTTGGCTCAGGTCCTGATCTCACGGTTCATGGGCTCAAGCCCCGTGTCGGGCTCTGTGCTGACAGTTCAGAGCCTGGAGCCTGCTTCCGATTCTGTGTCTCCCCCTCTCACTGCCCCTCGCCTGCTCGTGCTCTGTCTCTCAATAATAAATAAACGTTAAAAAAAAATTAAAAAAGATACCATATATCATGGTTGTTGTTTTAATTTAAAAGAAGTACATGCCCACAAAACCTCGCAACAATACGGAAATCAAAGGACAAAGTCTCTTAAGTTTTGGTGGTAAATAAGGATAAGCAAAGGTTTAGATGGTTGTTTGTGTTGTTACTGGCATTAAAAACAGTGACTTTTCTTTTGACATGGTCATTTTGACATAGCCAGATATAAATGGCTCTGAAAGTTTGTCCTATTTCATATCTATTAGCTACACTACAGTTAGCTCTTTGCATGACATCTCTCTTTGCCAATTATTGTGACAGTTAAATTAGATCATATGTTCTAAGCTCTCGGCAAGGCATTGGGCTATGGAGGGAAACATCCAGTTCTTCCCTACTATGATTGTCTCCTGTGGGTCTCATTACTACTCACATAAAACACTTCAGTTCTGGTCACATGTGTAGAGGTTTTTCCTCACACCAAGCAATTTTCTGTGACACCACTTGGTTGTCCTACAGTTTAATTCAATGAGGACACTATACCTGGAGATAGTGTCAGATTCTACAGGTTAGCGACTCAGTCCCATTAGACCTCCCCATCACACACACACACACACACACACACACACACACACACTTCAGAAACCAGTCAAGCCCTGGTTATACCTGTACTTTTTTTTTTTAATGTTTATTTATTTTTGAGAGAGAGAGAGAGAGAGAGACAAGAGTGCGAGCAGGGGAGGAGCAGAGAGAGAGGGAGACACAGAATCCAAAGCAGGCTCCAGGCTCTGGGCTGTCAGCACAGAGCCCGACGTGGCACTCGAACTCACGAACCATGAAATCATGACCTGAGCTGAAGTCCAACTCAACCAGCTGAGCCACCCAGGCGCCCCTATACCTGTACTTCTGGCCAGTTGACTGTAGATCAGAATTCCAATGTCCCCCTCTTTGGGTTTGACTAATTTTCTGGAGCAGCTCACAGAAGTCAGGGAAACGCTTGTGTTTACCAGTTTATTAAAGAATATGATAAAGGATACAGATGAACAGTCAGATGAAAAGATACATAGGGCAGGTCTGGGGGGTTCCTGAGCGTAGGAGTTTCTATCCCCCTGGAATTGGGGTGAGTCACCCTCCCAGTGGACATGTATTCACCAGCCCGAAAGCTCTCTGAACCCCCTACTATGGGGATTGTGTGGAGCTTCCTCACGTAGGTGTGATCAATTATTAACTCCATTTCTAGCCCCTCGCCCTGCTCTGGAGGGTGAGGGGGTAGGGGTGAAAATTCTAAGCTTTTAACCATGGCTTGGTCTTTCTGGTGACCAGCCCCCATCCGGAATCCACTCATTAACCTGAAGAGTCACCTCTTTAGAACAAAGGATGTTCCGAGTGCTCTCACCACTCAGGAATTTATAAGGGTTTTAAGATCTCCGTGTCAGGGACAGGGTCAAAGACAAATATTAGAACAATAGGTGCTCGTAATGTTCTTATCACCTGGGAAATCACAAAGGTTTTAGGAACTCTGTGCCAGGGACTGGGCATATAGGAAATATTAAATAATTGGGAACTTGCCGTTATTGAAATACATTGATTTGTGGGGCAGATGTTATTATCTAGAGATAAGTTTTCTAGGTCACACAACTAGACAACTACAGCTGGCCTATGTTCGGTGTCTTTATACCATAACCCTCTTTCTTTCCTTTTGTTTTACATTGTTCTAGTAGACAGATCAAGAGGTTCAGAATTCAAAAGCAATTAGGAGAAACCAATCACAGTGTTAAAAAGATAACCTACATTATTATTCACCCACTGGGTTTTAGTTTAGGCTCAAGAGGAGATCGAGAAGGAATATGGAGTTAGAAAACTAAACCTAGGGGCGCCTGGGTGGCTCAGGCGGTTGAGTAACCGACTCCTGATTTCAGCTCAGGTCATGATCTCATGGGTTTGTGAGTTCGAGCCCTGTGTTGGGCTCCGCGCTGACAGTGAGGAGCCTGCTTGGGATTCTCTCTGGGTCCCTTTCTCTCTGTTCCTCCCCCGCTTGTGCTCGCTCGCACTCTCTCCAAAATAAATAAATAAACTTAAAAAACAAAACAAAACCTAAATCTAAAGACTGTCAAACATCCTTGCCCTCTAGCCCTATGTAACTCTTCAGCTTGTTATGTTAGGAAATGCCATGAAGGTATGGAGGTACATAAACATCACTTATACAAACTATGATGGGAATGAGATATATAGTTTTTTTTTTTTCATGTTTATTTATTTTACGAGAGAGAGAATGCAAGCAGGGGAGGGGCAGAGGGAGAGGGAGAATCCAAGGCAGGCTCCACACTGTCAGCACAGAACCCGATGCAGGCTCAATCGTCAGACACTTAACCGACTGAGCCACCCAGGCACCCTGGAAGTGATACATTCTGTGAGGGAAAATGAGCAAGGGCACCCGGGTGGCTCAGTCGGTTACGTGTTGGACTTCAGCTCCAGCGGTTCGTGAGTTCGAGCCCCAAGTGGGGCTCTGTGCTGACAGCTCAGAGCCTGGAGCCTACTTCTGATTCTGTGTCTCCCTCTCTCTCTGCCCCTCCCCTGCTCATGCTCTGTCTCTCTCTCTCTTCTCTCTCTCTCTCAAAAATAAATACACATTCAAAATTTTAAAACAAATTAAAAGAAAGCAAGGTAAAGACATAGATGTTGGAATAGGAGGGTAGGGTTGCATATTCTAAATACTGTGGTCAGGGAAGGGCTGTCCAGCATGAATTCAAGCAGAAACCAGAAGGACAATAAGGAGCGAACCATGAGAAGATCTGAAGAAAGCGTTTCAGATAGAGGGAAGACTAGATGTAAAGGTCCTGGAGTAAAAAGGCTTAGCAGATTAGAGCAGGGGGTCCATAAAGTTTTTGTAAAGAGCCAGATAGCAAATATTTTAGGCTTCGGAGGCCCTTTGTCTCTGTTACAACTATTCAACTCTGCTGTCATATGTTAAAGCAGCCAGAGACATTATATAAACGGCAAGTTTGTGTTATAATGAAACTTCGTCTTTATAAATCTTTTTTTTTAATTTTTTAAATGTTTATTTATTTTTGAGAAAGAGAGACTGAGAGTGAGTGGGGGAGGGGCGGGGGGGGGGCCGGGGAGGACACAGAATCCGAAGCGGGCTCCAGGCTCTGAGCTGTCAGCACAGAGCCCGATGCGGGGCTCAAACTTACGAACTGTGAAATCATGACCTGAGCCAAAGTTGGACACTTAGCTAACTGAGCCACCTAGGTGCCCCAGCAAGAATTTTTTTTTTCAATGTTTATTTATTTATTTGGAGAGAGACAGAGAGCATGAGTGGAGAAGGGGCAGAGAGAGAGTGAGAGAGAAAATCCCAAGCAGGCTCCAGGCTGAGCATGGAGCCCAATACAGGGGTCAGTCTCACAACCTTGAGATCATGACCTGAGCTGAAATCAAGAGCTGGATGCTTAACTGACTGAGCCACCCAGGTGCCCCCAAAAGGCAAGAATTTTTTAAAATGAACATCTTGAGAACCATCTCCCTGCTTGTGAAATAGAACCTTATAGGTAATGTAAGAGTCTCCTCTAGCTTCTTACCATGCTAGACGTCTCCATGTTTCTGAATTTTTGTCTGTCTAAGTGAAAGTCTTCTTAAGAGATATGATGGTATGGATATAGTAGAAAGGGAAAATTTGATGATATAAGGGAAATACTTTCCGGTCAGAATTCTTGAGTTCAGGTAAGAGGGAAAGGGATCCAGGTCTCTAGCTGAGAGGCTGGCCTCACCAGATGGGAGCAGGAGACACAAGCATTTCAACAGCGGTGGGGGGGAGGCTGAGTGTTTGGATTCAGACACGGTCAAGTTAGTAGACTTCGTAGTGAAGTAGAAAGATGAGGAATTTCTCGTCTCCGGTTTTCAGTGAAATTAGAAAGGAGATTATCACTTGAAGAGTGAGGAAAAGGTGTGAACTTGTTTTCTTACAGAGTAGGGAGTGAACTGATTTCAGACAACAAAGCTTTGTGGGGCGCCTGGGTGGCTCAGTTGGTTAAGCGTCCGGACTGGATTTTGGCTCAGGTCATGATCTCATGGTCTGTGAGTTTCAGGCCGGAGTCTGGCTCTGCTCTGGCAGCACGGAGCCTGCTGGGGATTCTCTCTGTCTCTCTGCCCCTCCCCTGCTCGTGTTCTCTCTCTCTCAAAATAAATAAGCTTAAAAAAAGAAAGAAAAAAGAAAGCTTTGCAGAGCAGTGTTGAGAGCCCACTTAAGATCATCACCTAATCTAAATTAATCCCCTAAGCAGGGTTGTGGATTTTTCCCCAGCCATTTGTTTAGTTAGTGAGTGCAAGCAAGCAGAGTAAGTAGAGTTGGAATTAACCAAGGGCTGGGATCTTACCAAGGAATACAACGGGAGGGGAAGGAGTGCCAGAGTCTCAGGTTGTGCAAAGGAGCCTGTAGAGGGACGAATGAAATGATTCAAGCTGGGTGATGTCGGAAATAAAAACCGAAAAGTGCTCATCAGTGAAAAGTTGATGGGGTCGATGGCTTAGAGATCCTACTTGTATTATGAATTGTTAGGGGCGCCTAGGTGGCTCAGTCGGTTAAGCATCCAACTTCAGCTCAGGTCATGATCTCACACTCCGTGAGTTTGAGCCCCGCGTCAGGCTCTTTGCTGACAGCTCAGACCCTGGAACCATCTTCAGATTCTGTGTCTCCCTCTCTCTCTGCCCCTCCCCTGCTCATGCTCTGTCTCTCTCTGTCTCAAAAATAAATTAAAAAAAAAAACATTAAAAAATTTATTTATGGGGCGCCTGGATGGCTGAGTCGGTTGAGCATCCGACTTCAGCTCAGGTCATGATCTCACGGTTTGTGGGTTCGAGCCCTGCGCCGGGCTCTGTGCTGACAGCATGGAGCCTGGAGCCTGCTTTGGATTCTGTGTCTCTCTCTCTCTGTTCCTCCCCTGCTCTCACTGTCTCCCTCTGTCTCAAAAATAAATAAAATTAAAAAAAAAAAAAGAATGCAGAGGAGGTGATGGACAGTGTGAGATGCAAGAAAGAGGTTTTGGAAGGAATACGTCTATCATTAATGGCCAGGCCTGGGGTGTCACCATGGGATTAAGTGACTGAGGTGGGTTGGAAAATAAAATGACTGGAAATGAGTAGACAAGGAACTGAGAGCCCAGCACATTGTTTCCAGGGATGACAGAGTGCCTAGGAATGATGATGGTAGGAGGGGTGTAACCAAGAGAGTGAATCAGGTTTTAAAATGTCCAGGGAATGAGGGGAAGTAAGCCAGGAGATCAGCAGATGATTACAGTATCCTGATGGCATGTACCTCAAAGGATCCGAGTCTTGAGAAACTAGACGATGAGAAGTTGTTTGGAAGTGACACTGTGGAGCTTCGTTAAGAATTACAAATGAAATGCTAACCCGGGCCGTAGTACTTTGACGGGAGTGAGAAACTCTGACTCGAACGTTCAGAAAGGGGCTCATGGAAAAAATGGCATTTACGGGGGACTTTGAAAGGTGAAATGAATTTTGAGAGAAATCGCTTTGGAAAGATATCGCCAGCCAGAGAAAATATTATTACGAAAGAAGAGGGAGTTAACACGGACTGTGCCGCCCATGACTGGTGTTTCTGCCTGCGGGCCTGTTGCCGTGTTGTTAACTGCGGTAGGGTGTCAGTAGGCCACTAGGTGGCAGTGCATATCCTTGAGGATGTACAGCCCTCCTTGGGACTGTGGGTTTTTGTGAAGGCTGGAAATGAAAATCTAGCCCCAGCACTGCTGAGGGGAGGCAAGTGATGTGTGGATTGGTGTATTTAGTAAGGCTTCAAAGTGTTGTCATGGTCTTAGCATTAAAGGGGCAAAGCCGTCAAGAGAATAAACTTGAGAACATTTAGGCAAAAGATCAGGAAGAAGATGAAAGGAAGCTGTCTCAAGACAAAGGTATGATGTGTCAGAAGTAAAGGCCGCACTTTCTTATACCATACACAAAAATAAACTCAGTGAATGAAAGACCTGAATGTGGAAACTGAAGCCATAAAAACTTCTAGAGGAGAGCATAAGCAGTCATGTCTTTGACATCAGTCAGCCTTAGCAACATTTTCCTAGATCCGTCTCCTCCGGCAAGGGGAACCAAAGCAAAAATAAACTCTCGGGACTACACCAAAACAAAAAGATTTCCACAGAGAAGAAAATCACCAACAAAACGAGAAGGCAACCTACTGACTGGGAGAGGATGTTTGCAAATGGAGATGTGGTGTCTATATACAATGAAATAGTACTCTGCCATGAGAAAAGAAAGATCTTGCCATTTGTGAAAACACGGATGGACCTAGTGGGTATTATGTTAAGTGAAATAAGTCAGACAGAGACAAACAAATACCATATGATTTCACTTCTACGTGGAACCTAAAACACAAATGAACAAACAAAGCGAAAGTGGACACACAGCGACAGAGAACACACTTCCGGTTTCCAGAAGGGAGGAGAGCACGAGGATGGGCAAAACGGGTGAAGGAGAGTGGCAGGGACAGGCTTCCAGTGATGGAATGAATCCATCATGGGGATGAAAGGCACAGCTTGGGGAATAGAGTCAACGGTATGATAACAGTGTCATATGGTGACAGATGAACTTCACTTCCTGTGGTGAGTGTAGCTTGTCATTCAGACTTGTGGAATCACTTTGTTGTATACCTGAAACTAGTGTAACACTGTGTGTCAACTCTACTTAAAAAAAAAAAAAAAAAAAAAAAAGAAGTACAGTCCCAAAGAAGGAAGCACAGAGAAGGGAAGAGACTTGCAGACCTGTGGTAACAGGGCGGGAAGTGGGTACCAGAGCAATACTGAAAGACAGAAGCAGTGGTCTCCTCCTCCTCCAAATTTTTTTTTTTTTTTTTTTTTTACTTATTTACTCACAATTTGGAGAAGTTTTGAAAAACTACATACCCTTCTTACACATTTTTAAGTTAACAGCTAAGAAAAATTTTCGATGTTTAAATAGCTTCCGGGGATTAATTTTTCTGCTGTCTAGTATATGAAATACGTGCTTTCAGGGCCAATGCTGGACTTTCCAGTGCCTTTGTGCAAATTTGGAAATGAATTCCCTGGGGAAAAAAAAAAGAATGGGCAGATTTTCTAGGGATGGGGCCCTGTGCAAAGAAAAAAGGCGCATCCCCTGTTGGCCAAGGAGTAGGGCCTGGCCAGTGGGATGCAAACTATATTTCAGCCTCTACTTACCCCAGGAAACTGCACAACTGGGTTTCACCCTCCACCTGCCGCTCAACCACACAGCCATCCACACGGCCTTGTAGATTTTTTTGGCGTATAAAAACCTTTGCAGAAATACAGACTAAATGGAAAAGCCAGGAAGCCCATTCACACTTATGTTCTGTCAGAAAAAGTCTTAAGTTGTTTCATTTCAAATAAAAATGCTAATTTATATCCCTGTGTCAACCATCATACTTAGTTCTAAGACAAACAGATGCTGTGGAACTTTGCTTCGGGTTTCTTTGCCAGTTGCTGCTTCTAAAACGTCAGCACACTTAAGACTCACTTGGAAGAGTCACTTGTTAATACAAATTTCGTGGTCCCACCCTACTGGCATTCTGAGACTCGGCAGGTCTAGGGAGGAGCTGGACATTTGCTTGTCTACCAAGCTCCCAGGAGATGCCCACGTGGTCCCTCCATGGATGATCACACTTTGAATAACACTGGATGAAATAAGGCATTGGCTGCTTTAATATTTCCCGTCAATGCCATAATGACTGTCACAGTGCTGTCCCTGAGGAGCGATGTGCTCTCAGATTTTGCCTGTTGCACCACTGTAAAAATTTAAGATAGGTTAGAGATTAGCTTTTCTCTTGCCGAGTAGGTGAAAGTAGTGACAAGTGGGAAAGAAAAAAGAGCAAACCTTTTTTTTTTTTAAGTTTATGTATTTATTTTGAGAGAGAGAGACAGAGAGAGCCTGTGTGTGAGCAGGGGAGGGGCATAAAGAGAGGGAGAGACAGAATACAAAGCAGGCTCCATGCTGTCAGCATAGAGCCCAACTCGAGGCTCGAACCCATGAACCATGAGCTCATGACCCGAGCCAAAGTCAGATGCTTAACAGGCTGAGCCACCCAGGTGCACCAAACTAGGCACACATTCTTAAGAAAAGCAGTCTTACGAAAGAAAACACATGAAAGTTGGAGATCAGGAAAATTATTTCATTAAAAATGGGTTGGAAGGGCTAAGTGAAATAAGCCATACAGAGAAAGACAGATACCATATGTTTTCACTCTTATGTGGATCCTGAGAAATTTAACAGAAACCCATGGGGGAGGGGAAGGGAAAAAAAGAGGTTAGAGTGGGAGAGAGCCAAAGCATAAGAGACTCTTAAAAACTGAGAACAAACTGAGGGTTGATGGGAGGTGGGAGGGAGGGGAAGGTGGGTGATGGGTATTGAAGAGGGCATCTTTTGGGATGAGCACTGGGTGTTGCATGGAAACCAATTTGACAATACATTTCATATATTGGGAAAAAAAATGGGTTGGAAGGGAAGGAAGGGGTGAGTAGGTCCTGCGTAGGGGATTTTGGAGGCAGTGAAACCATGCTGTATGATACAGAGGGGAGATACAAGTCATTATACATTTATCCAAACACCAAGAGTAAACCCTAATGTAAACTGTGGACGTTGACTGATAATGATGTGCCACTATAGGTTCATCAACTGTAACAAATATAACATTCTGGGGAGGGATGTTGGTAATGGATCTTGAAACAAACAAACCAAAAAACAATAGGGGCGCCTGGGTGGCTCAGTCGGTTAAGCCTCGGACTTCAGCTCAGGTCACGATCTCATGGTTCATGGATTCAGCCCCTCATCAGACACTGCGCTAACAACTGAAACCTGCTTCCTGAACCCTGTTTTGTATCCTGTGTCTCCTTCGCTCTGTGTCCCTCCCCCACTCGCGCTCTGCCTCTCTCTCTCTCTCAGAAATAAATAAACATTAAAAAAGAAAATTAAAAAAAACAAACCAAAAGCCCTGTCATCAGAAAATAAATAAGCACTGCAATTGACATAACTATCTTAAAAGGGTGTAACTCATGTTGGGTTGCCTAATGTCCAGAGTGGGAGGTAAGGGGTTACCCAAGGAAGTGATGAAGTCATTTTACTGAGCAAATGACACTCTTCGATTTCCAACACTACAAACAAAGAGAAAGGCCTCTGAGGGAAAGTCCACCTGTGGGATGAACTGTCTACTGACCTCTGGCAAGTAACCTTCACTTCCGGGGCTTTGTGGCCCTCGGCACCAACAGCTCAGAACTTTACGATTTCCAAAGCACTTTAATGTAGGTTATTTAATCCTCTCAATAACTCCATGCCTAGCTCTGATGCTACAGAACTAATCCATAAAGCACAAATCAGCCAAGGTATACAGGTTTATAATAGGCCCTTTCACTTTATACAATAAATTCTTTCAAACATCTGAAGCTGCAAAGTATAAAACAAATTCTTTGTCATAATGGAAGCTATTGTATGCTTAAAACATAACAATTTATGACTTTTTCGATATCCACTAGCAGATTTTCTTTTATAATTATGTTTAATTCACTACCAAGTATTTTTTCCTATTTTTCATTGCTGTAGCTGAGAGAGATGGACGGGGGCGGGGAATGACCCAGAAGTATGGTGGGTGACTGGGATAATGTACACGTGTAATCAACACAGATAATTGAAAATTAAGAGCATCATATTCCTCAGCCTAAGAAGGCACGGAGAGCTTTTATTTACTGATAATTGCATTAGGTACTTTGCCACTTTTTCCGATTTAATCCTCTTGACAATGTATGAGATGGAATAGAACTTCAGCTCCCTGGTTACGGTTGTTGCCAGAGAAAATAGTTTTTCCGTGTAGGTATGTCTCAAACATTGCATGGGCACATTAACACTATAAAAAGTATTCATTATTCATTTGAAATTCAAACGTAACAGCATTCTGTTTGTTTGGTTTTTGCTAAATCTGGCAACTCTTCCTGTTTCTGTTATCCCTCATGCTTAGAATGAATTACTTTTCTTCAAAAAACACATTGCAAAAAAAACCCACTTTGCAACACATTACACTCCTTCAACGAATTGCCTACCTAATAAAGGCCTATCTCAGAGATACTGCAGGTGCAGTTCCAGCCAGCACAGTAAAGCGCATATCACAATCAGCTAAGTCGGATGAATTTTATGGTTTCCCGGTGCATATAAAAGTTATACGTACACGATACTATAGTCTATTAAGTGTGCGCTAGCTTCATGGCTGAAAAACACAATGTACATTCCTTAATTAGAAAAATACTTCAGGGGGCTCGTGGGTGGCTCAGTTGTCAAGCATCCAACTCTTTCAGTTCCGGTCATGATCTCACAGTTCATGAGTTCCAGTCCCACGTGGGGCTGACAGGCAGAGCCTGCTTGGGATTCTCTGTCTCCCTTTCTCTGCCCCTCCCCGGCTCATGCACTCTTGCTTGCTTGCTCTTTCTCTCAAAACTAAATAAACATTTTTTTTTTTTTTTTTTAATACCATAGGGGCACCTGGGTGGCTCAGTTGGTTAAGTGTCCGAATTGTGATATTGGCTCAGGTCATGATACCGGGGTCATGGGATCGAGCCCTGCATTGGGTTCTTCACTGAGTGTGGAGCCTGCTTGAGATTCTCTCTCTTCCTTCTGCTCCTCTCCACCCCGCTAAAATAAATTTTAAGAAAAAAAGTTCTTTAGGGGTACCTGGGTGGCTCAGTCGGTTGGGTGTCTGACTTCGGTTCAGGTCATGATCTCACGGGTTGTGAGTTCAAGCCCCGCGTCGGGCTCTGTGCTGACAGCTCGGAGCCTGGAGCCTGCTTCGGATTCTGTGTCTCCCCCTCTCTCTGCTCCTCCCCTGCTCATGCTCTGTCTCTCTCTATCTCTCAATAATGAATAAACGTTTAAAAAAATTATTAAAAAAAGAAAAAAAAGTACTTTATGGCTTAGAAATGCTAACCATCCTCTGAACTTTTTGCTGGTGGAGGGTGTTGCCTTGATGTTGATGACTGATCAGGGTGGTGGTTGCTAAAGAATGGGGTAGTTATGGCAGTTTCTTTCTTTCTTTCTTTCTTTCTTTCTTTCTTTCTTTCTTTCTTTCTTTCTTTCTTTCAATAAGTTGTAGGCCCAATGTGGGGCTTGAACTTAAGAATCCTAGATCAAGAGTTTCATGCTCAGGGTGCCTGGTGGCTCAGTTGGTTAAACGTCTGACTCTTGACTTCAGCTTAGCTCATATCTCAGTGTTTGTGAGATCAAGCCCCACATCAAGCCTTGTGCTGACAGCATGGAGCCTGCTTGGGATTCTCGCCCTCTCCGACTCTCTCTGCCCCTCCCCTTCTAGATCTCTCTCTCTCTCTCTCTCTCTTTCTCTCTCTAAAAATAAACTTGGGGAAAAAAAGAGTTGCATAGTCTACCAACTGCCAGATGGGCACCCGTGGCATTTTCTTAAAATAAGAAAACAGTGAAGTTGGCCCCATTGATTGGCTCCTTTCACAAATGATTGCTCTGTAGCATGCGATGCCATTTGATAACATTTCACCCACAGTACAACTTCTTTCAACGTTTTTTTTTTTTTAACGCTTTTTTTTTTTTTTTTTAATTTATTTTTGGGACAGAGAGAGACAGAGCATGAACGGGGGAGGGGCAGAGAGAGAGGGAGACACAGAATTGGAAACAGGCTCCAGGCTCCGAGCCATCAGCCCAGAGCCTGACGCGGGGCTCGAACTCACGGACCGCGAGATCGTGACCTGGCTGAAGTCGGACGCTTAACCGACTGAGCCACCCAGGCGCCCCTTACTTCTTTCAAAATTGGAACCAGTCCTCTCACACCCTGCTGCTGCTCTATCAGCTCAGATATATGTAATGTTCGAAATCGGTTGTGGTCATTTCGACAGGCTTCACAGCGTCTTCAACAGGAGTAGATGCCATCTTGAGAAACCACTTTCTTTGCTCATCCGCGAGAGGCAACTCCTCATCTGTTCAAGGTTTATCTTGAGATTCCAGCAACTCGGTCGCAGCTTCAGGCTCCACTTCCGATGTAGTTCTCTTGCTGTTTCTACCACACCTGCAGGTCCTTCTCCACCGAGGGCTTGAACTTCTCAAAGTCATCAAAGAGATTTGGAATCACCATCTTCCAAACTCCTGTTCACGTTGATACTTCAACCCTTTCCCACGAATCACAGATGTTCTTTAATGGCATCTAAAATGGTAAATCCCTTCCAGAAGGTTTTCAATTTACTTTGCCAAGATCCATCGGAGGAATCACTGTCTCTGCTAGCTAAAGCCTCACAAAATGTATTTCTTTTTTCTTTTTTTCTTTTACTTTTTTTAATGTTTATTCATTTTTGAAAGACAGAGAGAGACAGAGCACAGGCAGGGGTGGGCGGAGAGAGAGGGGGACACAGAATCTGAAGCAGGCTCCAGGCTCTGAGCTGCCAGCACAGAGCCTGACGCGGGGCTCAAACCCAAAAGCCATGAGATCATGACCTGAGCCAAAGTCGGACGCTTAACCGACTGAGCCACCAGGTGCCCCACAAAATGCATTTCTTAAATAAGACTTGAAGTGGACTTATTCTTTGATATGCACCCTGCAGAATGGCTGTTGTGCTAGCAGGCGTGAAAACAGCAGGAATCTCATCGGACATCTCCATCGGAGCTCCTGGGTGACCAGGTGCGTTGTCAATGAGCAGTCGTGTTTGGAAAGAAGTCTTTTCTTCTGAGGAGTAGGTCTCAGCGGTGGGTAAGATATTCAGTAAACCATGTTGTAAACAGATGTGCTGTCTTCCAGGCTTTGCTCTTCCAGTTACAGAGCACAGGCAGAGTCGAGTTAGCAGAATTCTTGGGGCCCTGGGACTTCCAGAATGTGCACGAGCACTGGCTTCAGCTTAGTCACCAGCCGCATTACCCCTTGCAAGAGAGTCAGCCTGTCCTCTGAAACTTCGAGGCCAGGCACCGACTTCTCCTCTGTAGCTATGAAAGTCCTAGGTGGCATCTTCTCTCCGTAGAAGGCCGTCTGTCTACACTGAAGTTCGGTTGGCTGTTTAGCGTGGCCGCCTTCATTAACTATCCGAGCTAGGTCTTCTGGACAAGTTGCTGCAGCTTCTACGTTAGCACTTGCTGCCTCACCGTGCACTTTTATGTTATAGAGATGACTTCTTCCCTCAAACCCCCTGAACCAACCTCTGTTAGCTTCAGACTTTTCTTCTGCGGCTTCCTCGTCTCTCTCAGCCTTCATCGGATTGAAGAGACTTAAGGCCTTGCTCTGGATTAGGCTTCGGCTTAAGGAAATGTGATGGCTGGTTTGATCCTCTATCCAGACCTCTAAAACTTTTTCCATTATCAGCAATAAGGCTGTTTCATTTCCTTATCATTTCTGCGTTCACTGGAGTAGCACTTTTCATTTCCTTTTCATTTCCGAGAATTTTTCCTCTGCATTTATAACCCTTTGATGCAAGAAGCCTGTCTGAACTTTGAACATGCCTTCCTCACTAAGCTTCGTCATTGCTAACTTTTGATTTAAAGTGAGAGATGTGCAACTCTTCCTTTCACTTGAACAGTTAGAGACTATTGTAGGGTTATTAAGTGGCCTAATTTCAATATTGTCATGTCTTGGGGAATTTGTGTCTTGGGGAATAGAGAGGCCCTAGGAGAAGGAGAGAGTTGGGGGAATGGTCAGTCGGTGGAGCAAGTCAGGACGCACACATTTATACATTAAGTTCACCATCTTTTATGGCACGGTTTGGGGCACCCCAGAACAATTACAGTAGTAATATCAAAGATCACCGATCACAGGTCACCAAAAGAAGTATGATAATAACGACAAATTTTGAAATATTGTGAGAATTACCAAATGTGACAGATACAAAGTGAGCAAATGCTGTTGGAAAAATGGTGCCAATAGACTTGTTCAACGCACTGTTGCCACAAACCGTCAGTTTATAAAAAACACAGTATCTTCAAAGCACAATAAAACAAAATGCAATTAAAAAAAAAAAAAAAGGTATGCCTGTAATTTTGTCCTACTGACGATTATATTGGCAGAGGAGCCAAAAGTTAGAGGCGGAGGGTTGTTAATGCTTTAGATAACTTTTACAGGACTCTACTGCGAGAACTGTAGGAAATCCCAGAAATTTACCTTCTACTATTCCAAGATTTTTCTGAGGCTCGAGTCCACAGTCCTAACTTCAGTGGAGAATGATTTATTTCTCTTTACCGATCAACCTGACGAATAGACATGTTGGTGAAATCTTACTATGAGAATTGTAAATTTTTTAAATTGGAAGAGACTTTACAGATTGTGTAATTTTTGCAGTTTCCAGAACCGGGCTCCGACTCTCTCTTTATTTATTTATTTTTATTTTGTTAAGTTTATTTATGTATTTTGGGAGAGAGTGAGAGCAAGCACAAGTGGCAGAGGGGCAGAGAGAGAGGGAGAGGGGATCCCAAGCAGGCCCAGTGCTGTCAGTACGGAGCCTGACATGGGGTTCAAACTCAGGAACCATGAGATCATGGCCCGAGCCAAATCCAGTGTCAGACATTTAACCGGCTGAGCCACCCACGCGCCCCTGACTCTGATTCTTAAGCAAGAGCCATTGTCTCCAGGACTTTGCAGGTGGGGTTTCCCATGCCTACTGCCAGGGAGTGTCAGCACACCTTACCTTTCCCCTTTTCTTGCCTGTGCTCCCTCCCAGACACCTCTCCCTGTCTGAGTACCAAACATTCCAAATGTTTTTTGTTCTTAGGTTGTAATATGTTATCTATGGCTCCAAAGTGGCAGTGATAAAGGAGGAGGAAAGTGATATGGAACAATCAGAGATGAAAATAAACATGCCCCAGACATGAGACAATCCCCTTGGTGAAACTGTGACAGGCCTGAAGAAGTCTAGTTCTTCCCAGTGAGGGAGAGAGAGACAGGGGAAGGTCAGTCTGCACAGGCTCCTTGTAGTGGCTAAACGTGAGGTTATTCTTCCAAAACCAATAGGATTCAAGGCCGTGAATGCTAAAGGACAGTAAATGTCAAGTTAGTCAGCACCTGATCTCTAATGAATATGTAACCTTGCCTTTGTTGTGGAGAAACGAACTGAGATTAGCTGAAATATTTTCTAAAAGACTTTCTTCTACAAGGAGGGTCACCAGCTCTCAGAAAGGGTTTTCTCCATGATCAGATAGGACATGTCTAGAAGCTTACAGTGGCTTTAATCCATAATACATCTCTATGGGTATACAGAGATTAGTGCCAAAGACTCAATATATAATAGTTGATCAGTAAATGTTTATTGAATAAACACCCCCAGGTCAGGTTCTGTATTATTTTTCCTGCTTTGTCACAACTATTTCTATGGATTATTTTTGTTGTCTGTAGTTTAGGAAAAACAAAATCAAACAAGTAATCATACCATCTGCCTCTCAGGGAAATTTACTTGAAAATAGAGGTTTACATCAGATGTACGTATTAAGTCCTTTCATGCCTGATATTCTTTTTTTTTTTTAGATTTCATTTATTTAAAAAAATATATTAAAAAAATTTTTTTTAATGTTTATTTATTTTTGAGACAGAGAGAGACACAGCATGAGCAGGGAAGGGGCAGAGAGAGAGGGAGACACAGAACGTGAAGCAGGCTCCAGGCTCTGAGCTGTCAGCACAGAGCCCGACGCGGGGCTCGAACTCACGAACTGTGAGATCATGACCTGAGCCGAAGTCGGATGCTTAACCGACTGAGCCACCCAGGTGCCCCTAAAAAAAATTTTTTTTTAATGTTTATTCATTTTTGAGAGACTGAGAGAGAGACAGAGCATGGGTGGGGGAGGAGCAGAGAGAGAGGGAGACACAGAATCTGAAGCAGGCTCTAGGCTCTGAGCTGTCAGCACAGAGCCCGACTCAGGGCTTGAATTCACTAACCTGATCATGACCTGAGCTGAAGTTGGACGCTTGACTGACTGAGCCACCCAGGCGCCCATGTAAGATTTATTTAAGTAATCTCTACATCGAGTGTGGGGCTTGAACCACAACCCCGAGATCAAGAGTCGTGTGCTCCTTTGACCAAGCCAGCCAGGCCCCCAATCTTTACCTGATATTCTGAGCCCACCTTCCAGTCATCACCCTCTGTTAGTATGAAAGCCCCTAACTAGTCTTAGTAATCTTAGTAATCTTTCTAAAATTTGTGCTCATGTTATTAGAGTGCTGAACCTGCTAGCTGTCTCTGGTACTCAGAATAAAGTCCAAACTCCTTCACCTAGCATATTAAGCCTTTTGTGATATGATCCCTACTTAACTTCCCGGCCTCTTCTCATCCCTTGGCCCTCTACACTTCAGCCATGCAGACATTTTGGCAGGTTCACAAACATACCATACTCTATCCTTCGAGCTCTTTCTCACACAGTACCCTCAACCTAGAACACTATTTTTTCCTATCTCTCTCCCTCCTAAATTGTCAGGCCTTCAGGTCTTTCTCAACTTATCTTCTCAAAGAGGAAACCTTCCTGGTCACTACCACACCCTTCCTTCTGCCTGAATTTTGTATCTCTTCCCCAAGTCCCCCATGCAAGACCGGAAGTCATGCACTGCTGAGGGGGGGGGGGGTTATTCACATAACTCTGTCGTGCATGGTGACATGGGGTGTGCAGACACGATCTGCACAGTCATGTGGGGTCATCATGGGAGTTGATGAGTCTTTTAAGTCTCCCGTGTTTCCATCTCTCATAAGTCTGATAATTCAGTACACACGGCCTATTGCCATTCTGCCCCACACGAGGGCTCCTTTACAATTCTAGGCCCTGTACTGAGTGCTGGGAGAAAACGAAGGGAAACTAAAGAAATTAATGTGTATATTCAATTTTAAAACATAACAAGGTTGTGGATAGTCCCATAATGGAACTGTAAATGTCAAAAAAAAAAAAAAAAAAAAGTTCTGTGTAAGTACTCCAGAGAGATTATTGTTTCTGGGCATTGGAAAGAGCACAAGTGGAGGGACATTTGAGCTGGGCCTTGAAGGGATGGCCACTGGCAGATACAGTAAATAACCATGTTTCAGACAGAGAAAATATAACACAAAGAGTATAAAGGTAGTCTGTGTGACCCGATTAGATAGGAGTGAATGAGGAGGCTGGAAATAAAGTCAGTGGTGGAGGGTTTTGAGTGCTTCATTAATCAATATGAATTTTATATTGTAGGCAGCAGTCATTGAAGAAGTTTGAGTACAACCAGTGATATAATTAGTTCTGTTTAAAAATATTTTTCACTATTATTTTTTACTACCAAACAAAGCACACCTATTCTTTTTTTCTCTCTTCATTTGTTCCACAAAAATATACATCAGATAAAGCAAATGGCCTCTATAATCCCACTCACTAGAGTTAACCATTTCGTATAATGCTCCATGTTTTTCCTGTGCACATGTGCATGTGTTTATGTATAACTTATTCATTCCTAAGAATGAGATCATTCTCGTCTTTTATGTTTATTTATTTATTTATTTATTTTTTGAACGTTTATTTATTTTTGAGACAGAGAGAGATAGAGCATGAACGGGGGAGGGTCAGAGAGACAGAGGGAGACACAGAATCTGAAACAGGCTCCAGGCTCTGAGCTGTCAGCACGGAGCCCGACACCGGGCTCGAACTCAAGGACCTCGAGTTTGTGACCTGAGCTGAAGTCGGCCACCTAACCGACTGAGCCACCCAGGCGCCCCTATGTTTATTTATTTTGAAAGAGAGAGAGCACCTGCACACACGAACAGGGTATGGGCAGAAGAGAGGGAGTGAGAGAATCCCAAGCAGGCTCTGTGCTGTCAACGCAGAGGTTGATGCAGGGCTCAGTCTCACAAACCTTGAGATCATAATCTGAGCCACGATCAAGAATCCCGATGCTCCACTGACTGAGCCACCCAGGCACCCCAGAAAGGAGATCATTCCAACCATGCTTTTGGCCACTGCCTTTTTGGAGGTAATAAGTATCTTCTATGAGGAGGCAGATCACACAAACATGATCAACTGCAACAAAAACGTGAGCATATGTAACTATATCCTACTTCACTAATAACATTCAACATAGAAATGATACCCTATTTTTACCTATGAGACGAGACAAATTTAAAAGAATGATCAATATTTAGTTTTGGCAGGGATATAACAAGACACTCTTTATGGATGTGGTGGGAATAAGAATCAGGACTTTAGGAAAGGGAAACCTAGCAATTCTATTCAGAATTTAAAGTATATCTACCTTTGAGGGACACCTGGGTGGCTCAGTCAGTTAAGCATCTGACTCTTGATTCCGGCTCAGGTCATGATCTGGCGGTTTGTGGGCTCAAGCCCTCCACCGGGCTCTGTGCTAACAGCGCAGATCCCTGCTTGGCATCTTCTCTGTCACCCTTTCTCTCTGCTCCTCTCCCACTCCCAAGCATATGTGCGTGCTCTACCTCTCTCTCAAAATAAATATGCTTCAAAACTTTTTAAAAAATCTGTATCTACCTTTGAAATAACAATGTCGTATCTGTAAACTTTTCCTATAAGATTCTCTGAGAGACGTTCGTAGTATAAATGCACAAAGATGTTTATTGCAGACTTATTTGCGATAGAAGTGCATCCTAAAGGAACGATAAATTGTGGTGTCCCCTACCATATTATGGGCTACTGTGTAGCATATCGAAATGTACTGATACAAAAAGAATGTTTTTGATATGTTGTTAAAAGAAAAAATATCCGAGTGGTAAGATGGTATATGTATTTATAGAAACCGTTCTAAAAATCGTACATCTAGACAAGCAGAAAGCATGGGTATGCATTCGTCTATAACGTGTGTATGTGTATGTGTGCTCATGTGTTGTGTATTACACCCCCAAAGTTGAACCCTTGTTAATGTCTATAACGTCTGTATGTATATGTGCTGTGTATTACACCCCCAAAGTTTAACCCTTGTTAATCTTGAAATTGAACAGGAATGCAGTGAGTCTTTCACTTTTTACTTTTCATATTTTTAAGTAAAAAAATACATTTACAAAAATGAACATACGTTATTTTAAAAATACACAGTGAAGAAGGGCACCTGGCTGGCTCAGTCAGTAGAGCATGTGATCTTGATCTCAGAGCTGTGAATTTGAGCCCTGTGTTGGGCATAGAGCTTACCTGGAAAAAAAAGAAAAAAAGGTAAAATATACAGTGGAGAGAGGCGCCTGGGTGGCTTAGTTGGTTAAGCGTCCGACTCTTGATTTTGGCTTACGTGATGATCTCACGGTTTGCAGGTCGGAGTCCTGCGATGGGCTCTATGCTGACAGCGTGGAACCTGCTTGGGATTCTGTCTCTCTGCCCCTCCCCCACTTGTGCTCCGGTGCACGAGTATGTGCATGCTCTCTCTCAAAATAAATAAATAAAACATTAAAATATATATATACAGGGAAGAAGCATATACCTAGACATGTTTCCTTTTTTCTTTTTTTAAAACCATTTTTTTTTAATGTTTATTTTCGAGAGAGAGAGACAGAGTGCAAGCAGGAGAGGGGCAGAGGGAGAGGAAGACACAGAATCCCAAGCAGGTTCCCAGCTCCAAGCTGTCAGCACAGAGCTGCACTCTGGGCTCGAACTCATGAACCACTAGATCATGACCTGGGCTGAAGCTGGATGCTTAACCAACTGAGCCACCCAGGCGCCCCTACCTAGACATGTTTTCAAGTCCATATATATACTTATATTTTATTCTTTTTAATAAGGACATAGTATTTTATTGATACCTATACTATTTATTCCTTCTGCAGTTATTGAGAGCCTACTCTACGGCAGATACCAAGCCGGGCATTGAAGGAAACAACAAGCACTTAAAACAGATTAACAGAGAAGAGTCTTCTTTAGGAAGAGTGAGTAGGGAAGTCCTTTCTCAGTAGTGACATGGAAGCTGGGACCTAAAAAAAATATGCTAGCCATGGGAGAAAAAAGCATTCTTGGCAGAGGGAACATATATAGACAGCCCTAAGGTGCAAGAGAGCTTGGTGTTTCCTGGGGAATTGAAAATAATATCGATGTAGTTGTGACTGGTATGTTAGGGAGAATATATAGTGCAAGGTGAGATTATAGGTAACATTTTTTTTTTTAAGGTGGCTCCACGCCCAATGTAGGGCTTGAACTCAGGACCCTGAGATTAAGAGTTGTGTGCTCTACTGTGCTGACAGCTCAGAGCCTGGAGCCTGCTTCAGATTCTGTGTCTCCCTCTCTCCCTGCCTCTCCCCTACTCACACTCTGTCTCTCTCTCTCAAAAATAAATAACGTATACAGGGGCGCTTCGGTGGTTTAGTTGGTAAAGCGTCCGACTTTGGCTCAGGTCATGATCTTACAGTTCATGAGTTCAAGCCCCCCATCGGGATTTGCACTAACAGTGCAGAGGCCGCTTCAGATCTTCTGTCTCCCTCTCTCTCCTCCCCTCCCCGGCTCCCACGCACGTTCTCCTTCTCTTTCTCGAAATAATAAATAAACACTTAGAAAAAAATAATAAAATGAATGTTTACAAACTTTACATGTATTGCAAGTGTCTATTTTCTTTTTTTTTTTTTTTAATTTTTTAAATGTTTATTGTTTTTTGAGAGAGAGAGAGAGCACGGGTAGGGGAGGGGCAGAGAGAGGGAGACAGAATCCCAAGCAGGCTTCATGCTGTCAGCACAGACAGGCACCCTGCAAGTGTCTATTCTCCAAAACCTTAGCCAGGCCTGGGGATTGTCAGTCATCATAGTTTTTAACAATCTCGGTAGGGAGAACAAAAGCAAAAACAAAACCCTTTTTCTTTTCATTTGTTTTGTTCCTAAGTTTGGATGTCTTTTTGTTTTGGCCATTACTGAATCTTCCTGTACACGTGCTTGTTCCTGTGCTTGGCCTGTTATTGTCTTTCATTGTTCACTTTCTTTTATTGCTATGAAAGAGCTCTTTGTATATTATGAAAATTAAGCCTTTGTCATATGAGTTGCACACTTCTTTGCCAATTTTTTAAAATTTTATTTATTTATTTATTTAGTTTTAATTTTTTTATGTTTATTCATTTTTGAGAGAGAGAGATAGAGTGCGAGCAGGGGAGGGGCAGAGAGAGAGAGAGAGAGAGAGGGAGACACAGAATCAGAAGCAGGCTCCAGGCTCTGAGCTGTCAGCACAGAGCTCGATACGGGGGCTCGAACTCCTGAACGGTGAGATCATGACCTGAGCCGAAGTCGGACGCTTAACCGACTGAGCCATCCAGGGGCCCCTTAATTTATTTTAATTAATTTATTTATTTATTTTGAGAGAGAGAGAAAGAGCAAGTCAGGGAGGGGCAGAGAGAGGGGAGAGAGAATCCCAAACAGGGTGTGCACTGACCCTATGCAGGCTGATGCAAGGCTCAAAGCCGCCAGCCATGAGGTCATGATCTGAGACAAGTCGGATGCTTAACTAACTGAGCCACCCAGGTGCCCCAGTTTTGTTTTTTTGTTTTTTTTTTTAATTTGATCATGTTTTATCACATAGAGAGTTTTAATTTTAGGGGCACCTGGGTGGCTCAGGTGGTTGAGCACCCAACTCTTGATTTTGGCTCAGGTTATGATCTCACGGTTCTTGGGCTCAGGCCCCACACCGGACTACCTGCTGGCAGTGCGGAGCCCGCTTGGGATTGTCTCTCTTTCTATCTGTCTGCTACTCTCCAGCTTTCACCCCCTCCCAAAATAAATCAATAAACTTAAAAAAAATGGAAAGTTTTCATTTTCTGTGGTCATGTTTATAAGGTTTACTCTTTATAACTTGCATGTTACAGGTTTTGCTGAGAACAGATCTGTATTTTAAAAAGGCGATTATAGTGATAATGAAGTATATGATTATACCTGGGGAAATTGAAGAAAATGGGACCAGTTGGTATTCACTGCAAATTGAAGCAGTGACTGACTATGAGCATGGGGAATAGAAGACAGATTTGAGGGACTTTTTTTTTTTTTAAATATAACAGCTTGATTGAGATACAGTTCATAGCATATAATTCACCTACTTAAAAAAAAAGTGTTACAATTCAAGGGTTTTTAGTATGTTCCCAGAGATTCACAACCATTAATCAATCTGAGAACATTTCATCACCCCCAAAGGGGCCCCACAACCATTAGCAGTCTTTCTGCATTCCTCCTTAACCTCTCCCAGCCCTTGGCAACCACTAAGGTACTTTCTGTCTCTCTAGATTTGCCCATACTGGACATTTCATGAATGGAACCATAAAGTACAAGACCTTTTGGGACTGGCCTCTTTGACTTAGCATATTTCAAGGCTCATCCATGTTGTAACATGTACTTCTTTCCTTTCTGTGGACAAATAATATTTAATTATACGATGATAATCCTGCATGTGTTTATCCATTGATCGCTTAATGAACACTTGGGTTTTTTTTTTCCATTTTTGACTCTTATGAATGATACTGTTATGAACATTATTATATATTTTTTTATTTTGAGAGAGAGAGAGAGAGAGTATATGGCAAGCAGGGAACGGGGCAGAGGGGGAGAGGGAGAATCCCAAGCAGGCTCTGGGCTGTCAGCACAGAGCCTGCAGCGGGTCTCAATCTCACAAACCATGAGATCATGGCTGAGCTGAGATCCAAACACTTAACCAACTGAGCCATTCAGACGCCCGTTATGAACATTCTTGTGCAAGTTTTTATGTGGATATAAGTTTTCACTTCACTTGGGTATTTACATTGGAATGAAATTGCTAGGTCATACAGTAATTCTGCATTTAATTATTTTCCAAAGCACTGCACCATTTTACATATACACCAGCCATATGCAAGGATCCTCATTTCTCCATATCCTTGGAACAATTGTTATTTTGTCATTTTTATTATAGCTGTTCTAGTGCATATAAATTGGCATCTCAATATGATTTTAATTTGCATTCCCTCAAAGACTAAAGATGTTTCTTGCTTATTGGCCATTGGTGCATCTTCTTTGAAGGCATGTCTGTTCAAGTCCTTTGCACATTTTTAACTGGATTATCTTTTGTTGAGTTGTAAATTCTTTTTTTTCTTTTTCTTTTTTTTCTTTTTGGTGAGCTCTGTGCCCAATGTGGGACTTGAAGTCACAACCCCAAGAGATCACAAGTCGCATGGTCTACTGACTGAGCCTGCCAGGTGCCCCGAGTTGTAATCTCTTGTATATTCCGTTTATGTTCTTTATCAGATATATGAATTATATTTTCTCATTGTATAGGTTGTTCTTTCACTTTCTTGATGGTATTCTTTGGTGTTTTGTTTTTGATGGTATTCTTTGAAACACAAAAGTTTTATGTTGATGCAGTTCACTTTATCAAATTTTTCTTTCCTTACTTGTACTTCTGATATTATAACACAAAAAGCTTTGTCTAACCCAAGTCAAAAGTGTTTATATTTAGATTTGTGAACCATTCTGAATTAATTTTTAAGTGAGGAAGGGATTCAACTTCATTTTTATGTTCATGGATATCCAGTTGTAACGGCACCATTTTCAAAATAAACTTTGCTCTTATCAATAACTAGGCCAGTATTGAGGGACATTTTTTTAAACTTTTTCTTTCTTTTTTTTTTTTTTTTTAATATTGCCAAGAGAGAGAGAAACAGAACATGAGCAGGGGAAGGGTAGAGAGAGAGGGGGACACAGAATCCGAAGCAGGCTCCAGGCTCTGAGCTGTCAGCACAGAGCCTGACGTGGGGCTCGAACTCATGAACCGCAAGATCATGACTTGAGTGGAAATTAGGTGTTTAACAAACTGAGCCACCCAGGAGCCCCTAGGGACATTTTTTTAAAGCAGACTTAAAAGTACTTGACAGTTGGAAAGTGAAGGAGACAGAAACGTCAGAAATTTTAGTTTAAGAACTAAAATTAACTTCATTAACCATTAATGGTAACTTCATTAATCAAAGTGGAGAAATCAATTAGGGGAGGAAAAGCAGAAGCAGATTTGGAAGATCTGTTTTGAGCATACTGAACTTGAGGTACTTATAGGGTATCCAGGTGGAGATTCACAGCAGGCAATTATAAATTTGCTATGGAAATCAAAAGAATGTTTGGAGTAAAAGCCAAATTTTGAAGTCCCTTCTGTGAGTGAGGTTGAGACCACTTGAGAATCGGTTCAAAGATGAACCTGATGTTTAAGAGTCATTGAAGAAGAGCCCAATGGAGAAAGAAAAAAAGTGGAAATTAGAAAAGTTGAAGACTACCTAGAAAATGGTGTGGGAGCTGAGAGAGATTGAGGTTGGGGAGGGGGGGGCTCATTAACAGTTTAAATGATGAAAAGAAGGAGGCACCTGGGTGGCTCAGTCAGTGGAGCATCGGACTTTGGCTCAGGTCATGATCTCACGGTTTGTGAGTTTGAGCCCCGTGTTGGGCTCTGAACTGACAATGTAGAGCCTGCTTCATATCCTCTGTCTCCCTCTCTCTCTGCCCCTCCCCAGCTTGTGCACTCTCTCTCTCTCAAAAATAAATAGACATTAGGGGCGCCTGGGTGGCTCAGTCAGTTAAACGTCTGACTCTTGGTTTCTGCTCGGGTCATGATCTCACGATTCGTGAGTTCAAGCCCCACATGAGGCTCTGCGCTGACAGTGTGGAGCCTGCTTGGGATTTCTTCTCTCTCTCTCTCTCTCTCTCTCTCTCTCTTCTCTCTCTCTCTCTCTGCCCCTCCTGTCCTCTCTCTAAATAAATAAACCTAAAAATAAAATTAAATAAATAATCTTTTTTTTTTTAATGATGAAAAGAGTATGCATTGGACGATAGCTAAGAAGGCCACTGGTTTTACATTAGGTTATTCGTGTCTTTTGCACCTGAAGCTTCAACAGAGAGGTTGCAGTGGAATGTGGGGAAGAGTGCTTGAACCTTCAAGCAAAAAAAGTTTTTTCCTTTGGAAATTATTGCTAAAGACTGTACCTACCACAAGGAGGGCAGAGTGCTTTTCTTTTGCTCTAATCCTGTCCCTATACTCCAAAACTTAAAACAGCTCAGATAAGCCTTGGAAAGCAAGACTTTCCAAAGACTAGGAACAAAAAAAAGAAAAAAAGAAGATTGCAACTTACGATTAATAGATATTTCTCTCGGGGTGCCTGGGTGGCTCAGTCAGTTAAGCGGCTGACTTGGGCTCAGGTCATGTTCTCTTGACTAGTGAGTTCGAGCCCTGCATCGGGCTCTGTGCTGACAGTTCAGAGCCTGGAGCCTGCTTCCGATTCGGGGTCTCCCTCTCTCTCTGCCCCTCCCCCACTCACGATCTGTCTCTCTCTCTCTCTCAAAAAATAAACCTTAAAAAAATTTTTTTAATACATACTTCTCTTTCAGTGAAGTGGTTCACTGAAGACTTATCTTCCTGAGAAGCTCTTGGCCTCGTTCCATTTATCAGAGGCCAACTGTCCCTTGTACCTCTTGGGAGGGTCCTCAAACACATCAAACTCAAAGTCTCAGGGAACGAGGTCCAGTTTCCTCGTACATATGTGTAAGAGCTCTGGCTTCCTTTTTCTGGACTTAACCTCTTTTCTCCAGATAAAAGAACGTCTACTTCTTTGAAGGAAACCATACCTTCTCACAAGTATGTCGCCATAGGCACAGGCCATAGCCTATTTCCATAAAATAAATAAGTTTCAGTCATACCAAAGATATCGCTAAGTAGCAGGTGTGTAATTTCATACAGAGGTCCGAACTTCTATGCGGACCACTAGCTATTCTGATATATGTTGATGCTGAATAGGAGAGAAAGAAATAGAAACAGGAAGTATAGAGTCCTCTTTGGAGGAATTTGACAATGGAGAGTACCTTGACAGAGTCCGCTAGAGAAGATGAGGTATAGGAAGGATGAGAGTATTTCAGGAGCGGGTACTTTAGAATTTCATTGGTAATGGGGCACCTGGGTGGCTTAGTCGGTTGGGTGTCCGACTTCAGCTCAGGTCATGATCTCGCGGTTTGGGAGTTCGAACCCCGCGTCGGGTTCTGTGCTGGCAGCTCGGAGCCTGGAGACTGCTTCGGATTCTGCCTCTCCCTCTCTCTTTGCTCCTCCCATGCTCATGCTCTGACTCTCTCTGTCTCTCAATAATAAATAAATGTTAAAATAAAAGAATTTTTAGACTTTCATTGGTAGTAGGAAAGGACATGCAGAAGGTGAGAAATTTAAGGCAGAAAGGGGAATAATGGATGGAACAGTGTCCTGGATCATGGACCATAAGTTTGAGCCCCACATTAGGTGTAGAGATTACTTTTAAAAAGTAAATAAAATCTTTATTTATTTTTTTTTAATTTTTTTTAACGTTTATTTATTTTTGAGACAGAGAGAGACAGAGCATGAACGGGGGAGGGTCAGAGAGAGGGAGACACAGAATCTGAAACAGGCTCCAGGCTCTGAGCTGTCAGCACAGAGCCCGACGCGGGGCTCGAACTCACGGACCATGAGATCATGACCTGAGCTGAAGTCAGACGCTTAACCGACCAAGCCACCCAGGCGCCCCTAAATAAAATCTTTAAAAAAGGAGAAGGACTTATTGCAATAGAGCAAGTGACAAATTATGATGGTTTTCACAAGGGTGGTGCAGTGGAGATGGGAGAGTAGAAGAAATCTGGGATATTTGGGAGGTAAAGCTGACAATACTTGCCATTGTATGAAAGGTGGAAGGTGTGAGAAGGAGGGAAATCCTGAATAGCCCCTAGCAATTTGGCTTTTGCCATAGGGCAATGGTGATCATGTTTACTAAGATGGAGAAGGCTAAGGAAGGAAAACATTTGGAGATTTGGAAGAGGAATCAGTATTCCTATTTTGGCTACGCTTAGCTCAAGTTGCTCTCTCAGGTAAGAGAGAGAAGACAGGCAATAGATTCATGACTTTGGAAATCAGGAGGCAAGTCAGTAATGAGAAACTTACTGCCTTACAGTTACAAAGCAGCTCATTATATTTTCAATAGCTCTAATTACTAGAAAGTTATTTCTATGATATTTGTAATATAAACGTGATGCCTACTTCTCTCGGGATACTGAAAAGTACATATTTGGGGAAGCACACCAAATATTTGGAGACGACGTTCATGTTCTACCCATCGTCTTCATCTCTAAGCTAAATAACCCTAGTTTCCCTCAGCTTCTCTTCATTACCTTGTTTCCAAATACTTCATCATCCTGGTCACACCTTTTGTGAAGTAGGATGCCAAGGGACTTAAAGTGACCTGGATAACATATCCCAAACATAGGACCAATAGCTTTCTGACTTGTTATTCTTTCAAAACTACATTTGGGGCCCCTGGCTAGCTCAGTTGGAAGGGCCCTCAACTCTTGATCTACGGGTTGTGAATTCAAGCCCCATGTTGGGTAGAGAGATTACTTAAAAATAAAATCTTTTTTTTTTTTTAATTAAAAAAAAAATGTTTTTATTTAGTTTTGAGACTGAGAGAGACAGAGCATGAGCAGGGGATGGGCAGAGAGAGAGGGAGACACAGAATCCGAAGCAGGCTCCAGGCTCTGAGCTGCCAGCACAGAGCCCGACGTGGGGCTCGAACTCCCAAACTGTGAGATCATGACCTGAGCTGAAGTAGGACGCTCAACCGACTGAGCCACCCAGGCGCCCCCCAAATAAAATCTTTTTAAAAATACGTTTATGGGGCACCTGGGTGGCTCCATTGGTTGATCATCCAACTTCGGCTCAGGTCGTGATCTCACGGTTCGTGAGTTTGAGCCCCACACTAAGCTCGCCGCTGTTAACACAGAACCCACTTCGGTTCCTCTGTCCACCTTTCTGTCTGCCCCTCCCCACTTACACTCTCAAAAAATAAACATTAAAAAAATTTTTAAATATGTTTGGTCACTTTTTATAATTTGTCTCTTTCTTTTCTTGCTGTCATTAGTGTGTTAGGGTCCCCTCCTGTGGCATAAGACATCTCTTCTAATTTTCTTCTAATATGTTGCCGCTTTGGACATCAGGTAAAAAAACTTATGCTCTGTATCAGATATTAACATTTTGCATTGTATGTTTGCAATGTTTTCTAGTAATCTAAAAAGAGAGAGGGGTGCCTGGGTGGCACAGGCTTAAGGTTAAGCATCCGACTTCTTCAGCTTGGGTCATGATCTCATGGTTCGTGAGTTTGAGCCCTGCATTGGGCTCTGTGCTGATAGCTCAGAGCCTGGAGCCTGCTTCCGATTCTGTGCCTCCTTCTCTTTCTGCCCCACCCCTGCTTGTGCTCTGTCTCTCTCTCGAAAAAGAAACATTAAAAAGTAATAATAAAATAAAATAAGTTAGTATTCCAAATAATTGAGTTCCAGATAGGTGAGGTCTTTCACCCAAGGATCTCATTAGATATTTTCCAAGGGAATGGTTCTCACTCATCAGCGACTTTGCTCCCCAGGGACATTTGGTATTTTCTGCAGACATATTTGGTTGCTGTTACTGTGGCAAAGAGAATGTTACCGGTATCTAGTGGGCAGAAACCAAGGATTCTAGTAAACATCATACAATGCACAGAACTGCCCCAAAGACAAAGCCCAGAATAGTACCTAGATTTAGAAATGCTGGTCTGTGGTATTTCTCTGAATTTTTTTAAATAACCTTATTGGAAAAACGGTTAGGAAAACCTTCGGTAAAAAAACTGACACGATGTACTTAAACTTAAATTAATTCTGCATCCAATTAATTAGTACTCCTTCCTTTTGTTGCATGCAACTATCTGTTAGTAATCTTTCTAGAATTGAAGGGGAAAATAATGAAGCCCCACCCTTTTTCACTGAAAAAAAATTCATAACTCCAATTTCTTTTGTTTTTTAAGTTCACTTTTTCATTTTTTTTAGTAATCTCTACTCCCAACGTGGGGCTCGAACTCACGACCCCGAGATCAAGAGTCACGTGCTCTTCCCACTGTGCCAGCCAGGCGCCCCTCCAATTTTTTTTGGCACCTCTCTCAGTCTCCGCAATTGTTAGAATATTAACAGGTGGTCAGTGATCAAATCTGGGCATTTCTATGTGCATTTATTTAAGGCAAAATTACACTCTCACTTTTCTCCTTGCCCTTTCTGGCCTTTACTTTCTCTGGTCCATACTTTGTTCATTTTTTCCGGGAGAAAGGTCGTGTTTCTTGAGAAGAGGAATCACCCTGCTTTTCTTCTGTCATCTCTTAATATTAGATAAATAGAATACAACTTGAACTAGAGGCTTTGTTCTCCTTATCTTTCGGGTGCCCCAGTGAGGCATGCAGCTATTTTGGGATGTGGCTTTACTACTTACTACTCACTAGTTTGTTACCAGGGAGTCAGACGGCGGCAGAAGTCAGTGTCCTGTCACTGGTTGTACTTAGAGGTAGAGGTGTGGGAGACAGAAGAATGCAGTTGGGTGCATGTCCTCCGCTGTGGGAACATGCCAGTCTTCCTGGGGCTGTTTTGTTTCTTGGTATTGACTGCAGGTGTCAAGATCAAAGGGGGAATAATGAGACAAGAGTAAATTCTTCATTCTCTGAGTACCTGAAAGGAGCAGGGCTGAATCGAAACTAAAAAGTCAAAGGGAAGGGATGCCTGGGTGGCTCAGTCGATTAAGCGTCTGACTTCAGCTCAGGTCGTGATCTCACGGTCTGTGAGTTCCAACTCTATGTCGGGCTCTGTGCTGACAGCTCGGAGGCTGGAGCCTGCCTCAGATTCTGTGTCTCTCTCTCTCTGCCCCTTCCCCGCTCACACTCTGTCTCTGTCTCTCTCTCTCTGTCTCTCTCTCAGAAATAAACATTTAAAAACAATTTTTTTAAGTCAAAGGGAAGAAATAAATTCTTTCCTCAGCCATACCCTAAGACAACAGCCAGGTAGTTCTTTTTGGATGCTTCTAAATTTTCAAATTACACCTGTGTTACCACTCAGAATCTAGTGGCAAAAGTCATCCTTCCCCAGTATC
The DNA here is from genome assembly GCF_018350195.1 of Panthera tigris. Lineage (NCBI taxonomy): Eukaryota > Metazoa > Chordata > Mammalia > Carnivora > Felidae > Panthera > Panthera tigris. The sequence goes on from NC_056666.1 coordinate 42,238,350, forward strand.
TTTGTGTTTAGAGCTGGAAGTTCATTCATTCATTCATTCATTCAGATATTTATTGAATGTGTCTATATGTACCAGGTACCTTAATGAACCAAGGAAGCTTCTAAAAATATGGAAATTTCAAGTGTATATTTGAAAGAGGAATGATAAGTGAATACCCCATTAATAGTCAAAATAGTCCTATAACTTACCACCTTTCTTCCATGGTAATAAGCCACTAAATATTTGTATAGGGTGTCTATTTGTGGAACTCTTGAGATTGCAGAGAATAAAACAGCTTGGACCATCTTTTAGAATGAGAGGCCCAAGACACAGGTTGAATGACTTTATTAATTCCTAGATGGTGGGAGCACAGCAGGTCACTACCATAGACTGAACTACTACCTGGATTTTCTAATGTTCAACCTTGTCTTTGCTCTGAAAATAGCACTGAGAGAAGATTGTTTACAGAAAATGCAAAACCACCCCAGGTTGGTTTCTATCCAGAAAGCCTTCTGATTGCAACAATGGACAGGAAAGTGAAATGAAACAACGGAATTTGGAGTTCAGGGGTGGGGTTGAGAGAAGCAATGGAAAGAAGAGATTAGAAAAAGCAACAGAATGAGGAGACCATATTTTAGTTGGGACAAAGCATATAAGATAAAAGTGACAAGTGGGGCGCCTGGGTGGCTCAGTCGGTGAAGCGTCCGACTTCGGCTCGGGTCATGATCTCCCCGTCCGTGAATTCATCCCGCGTCGGGCTTTGTGCTGACAGCTTAGACCGTGGAGTCTGCTTCGGATTCTGTGTCTCCCTTTCTCTAACCCTCCCCCGTTCATGCTCTGTCTCTCTCTGTCTCAAAAATAAACATTGAAAAAAAATTTTTTTTTAAATAAATAAAAAAAAAAGGTGATAAGTCTGGTATCTCCGGAGTACAGGTAGTGTTGTAAAAAAAAAAAAAAAAAAAAAAAAGGAAAAAATGCAATAAGATTTTCCTTCATTCCACACCCAAGGGCTTACAGTCAAAATAGCATGTCTGGTATTCAAAGACTCCAGCAGCGTAGCCTGAACTTGCTTTTCCAGCATTCTCTCTCACTAGACTCCTATAGGCATCCTGCTCTTCAGCTCAACTGGTCGAAGCACTATTACCCAACCTTCCACACCAGCTTCCTACCACCATACCTCTGCCAAGGCCATTCCATTTTCCCAAAACGCCCTTCTCTCATGTCTACCTGTCTCTTACCTTACTCGTCTTTCAAGATCTACTCCAAATTCTGACTCCATGAAGACTTTCTCGATTCTTCCCGCACAAACAGAATCCTTTGGCTTCCTTCAGAACTTTTTTTATCTTGTCCCCTCCGTGGCCAGATCGTAATCAACTTGTGGGGGGAAGGGGGGCACTTTGGGTCTTCTGCATTACTCAGCCGTGCATTTTGTAGGCTCTCTCAATACATGTTTATGTGTATATCTTCATTTTTCTCAACATTGCATTTAAAAAAAAAACTCATTGAAATTTTTCTGTATTTAGAAAACCATTGTTTCTTACTGTTTTTATTAGATGTTGTCTTATCCAAAGATGGAGAGGTCCAAGTAAGAATGCAGCTAATGGGCGAAAAAGTAGAGTGAAATTGGAAGAGGCCAAGTTTCTGGCTAGGGTGTGGGGACAAGTCTGACTTTAGGTGAAGGGAGATATTGGAAAAGAGGGTGGGCTAGACAAAAGGAGCATTAAGAAGATGGCTTATAACCTGGGATAAATGCAAAGAAAAGAAAAGAGAGCAAGAAAGAGAAGGAATTGTAGAAAATTTGAGGTCCAAATATTTGAGATCCAAATATTGAAAAGATGGGAGGAAGAATAGTCAAGAGACTAAAAGGGTTATGTCTAAGAGAAAGAGCCCAGCCTTTGGTTGTCTTTGGGAGGTCCTTTCTGTGTGCAGGCAAGAAAAGGAAGTGAAAAACAACATAGAAGTAAGGGTGTCCTCTGTATAACCTCCCACTGGTCCCTTCGTTGGAAATAGGAATGACTCAAAGAGGTTACATATAAGGATAAATAAACGTTTTCTTGGAATTGTTGCTGTTCACGGCAAAGTTCTGTGCGAAGCTGTTTTCACCAGAATCCTGTATGATCTGGTTCAACCCCTGACTGTGTGTCTCCTCCCCTCCTGTGTGTCTATGTATATTTCAGGTCCCTGGGTTTGCTTATGTCTGTTGCCTTAGAACCTCCACTGTGTGCCTTTTACTGGGCAGTATGTCTCCACCCATTTCCATAAGTAAGTTGTTTATGGCATCTTATCACCTGTGCAGTTCCTCCTTGGACGGTATCAGGTCTTATCTGTGCCTATGTCTTTTCCTTTTGCCTTAATCTTTTATTTTTCTCTATGCACTCTCTCCCATTCCGCTTCTGTCACTGCCTTTCTTACCAACTGGCTTACTATGATTTCATCTCCATGGCAACCTCTCCCTGGGGAAGAATGAGGGGAAAGGGAAGTAAGAGAGAGCCTAGAATAAATGGACAATGAGAAGCTGGATTGGAGTTGAGGGCAACCTTCTGTCCTGGAACAGAATAGAAACAAACCATGTAGATGGATTGCAGCCAAGTCACACAAAACCTTAAGGGAACACAAATTGGGGGGCCTGACCCCAGCCCCTGTTAGCATATTCATTCAGCAGATTCCTCCTATTTATGCCAAGCTGTCATCTGTTTTTCCTTCTCCTGTGATCCAGATGAACTATTCTTTCTTTCTCTGTTTCTAGGCTTCATAATTCTTATACAGTTATAGTGTCTGATACGTTATAACTTGACTAGTGATTTTCTTAAAGATTCACGAGTATTCACGTTGGAACTGCAAGGTGGTTCTTTTGAGGTCCTACAGCTTTTGACAAGGATTCCTTCTGGACATTAAGTGATCGTTAAGTGATAATAAAGAACACTTGGAGTGGCTTTAGAAAAGGACAGAAAAATCTATTTAATGATACTGTGCACTCTCGTGTAGGACCAGAATGTTAGACAAGAGGTTTATTAAGTAAGAAAGAAGGTTTCACAAACCACAGGATTTGTTTTCCATAAGGAAAGTGAAGTAATGGAGTCCTTCTTTCCAGTGATCTTTAAAACCGAGTAGTTATCTGTGTATCTGTAAAGGAAATTGGCTAGATCGGTGTATCTCAAACTTTAAGCTCCTTTTTCCCACTTGCTTCCCTTGACCTTAACCTGGAGAGCTTGTTAAAAGATAAAAGTGACACCTGTGGTGACAAATTTTTGAGCCCCACCCTTAGAGACTGGGATGGTGTTGTCCTGGGGCTGGAGGGAGGGATGGTGGAAGGGGTATGAAGTTGTATTTCTAACAGGCTCCCTGGAGACGATGTAGCCCATCCCTTGATCACCTGTGAGTAGCACTGGTGTAGATGGATTCCAAAGTCAAAGAATACAGTTGACATACAGAGTACATAAACGTGTGGATATCGCCTTACTCTTGGATTAAAAGTATCTTTTTCTTGGGGAATGGAAAAGCACAGATGAGCTAACTCAGGTTTTGTTTTTTCCTGCCCATTTATTTGCAAGCTGTGATACCCATTTGACAGCTTTCTTTGCTCTGTAGAGTGACGGACAATCCCCGTTTGCTCACGGCCTTTCAGTGCCAAAACTGGGACAGTCCAGGGCAGAGTGGACATTGGGGTGATCTCTCTGTTTACACGAGGCTAGTGAAATAAGAGGACTATAAAAAGAAAAATGAATTTGACTAAGAAAATGTGGTTTCTAGTCCTAATTTACAATGTATTAATTTTATGACTTTAAATTGGATGTTTAAATTTTCCCTATTTCCGGGCGCCTGGGTGGCTCAGTCGGTTAAGTGTCTGACTTCAGCTCAGGTCATGATCTCACAGTCCGTGGGTTTGAGCCCTGTGTTGGGCTCAGTGCTGACAGCTCAGAGCCCGGAGCCTGCTTTGGATTCTGTGTCTCCCTCTCTCTCTGCCCCTCCTCCACTCTCTCTCTCTCTTTCTCTTTCAAAAATAAACATTAAAAAAATTTTTTTAATAAATTAAAAAAAGAACAACAAAATGAATTGATGATGGTAGAAGTAAGTATAGTGGTTACCTCCGGAAAGGGAGACTATAGACTGGAAGAGATGCAAGGAAACATGGGGAGCTAGAAGTGGTCTAGAATCTAGATCTCGATCTGGACAGCGGTTATACAGGTGAATATGGACGTAAATATTCACCCAGCTGTACTGGGTGTAATGTACTTAACATTAGTGCATTTTTACCTGCTTTATTATATGTAAAAAAGAAAAAAAGAAGGCATAAAGAAAGAACTCACCCTCAGTTCTGACCCCACTAGAAAACACATTCTTGTTCTTGAAATTTTTCTAACAGCCCCAACATTATCAGGCTTGGCTTTGTGACTTGAACACCTAATATGTGGATTTAGAGGTCATCTCCTTGTTCAGATATCTTGCTTTCTAGACTTGAGTAATATATGACAGTAAAGGGAAGTGGAAACCCTTTGTCACTTGGTCAGGAAGAGGGCCAGGTTTACATCAACATTGCAACAAATCTTTGTTTTTATTGTTCCTTTTCTTATTTTTCATCTTGGTGCCGGTAGGCCTACTTTTCTTAGATTGGCTTTTCCCCTACCCGCCCCCCCCCCCCCGGCCCCCAGCACACCCCTCATGTGTGCTGCAGGGGGAGGGGAGGAGTGGTCTTCACTTTTTCTTTGTGTCTGTCCCATCAGTAGCCTACTTTGGCATCTTTTCTCATGTGTCTCATTAAACTGAATGGTCCATGCTGACGCTTCCTTTTAAGAGTCTATTCCAGGGACTCACATCCGGTGCCCCTTGCCAAGGAGACTTCCAGTAGCTTTTACAGCTGTATTCCCAGACTTGACTTGTTTTTGAAATGTGCCTGTGGCATTCCCACTTCTGGGGAAATCTCCCTTGCATAGTCCTCTCCCGCCCTCCTTTCCTCAGCAACGATTCTGCTGTGTTTTATTCACCCTCAGCCTAGCTTAGGTAAAAAGAAAACTTTCAAAAAAAAGAAATCTATTTCTCAGAGGATTAATCAGGTGACCAAGTTGTCTGCGGGTCTAAAAAGGAGAGATTATCAGAAATATATGAGTGGAGAGATAACAGAAACCATGAGTTGTATGATATGTCCTTTCCCTTTTAAACTGTGTTGCTCTAGTTTCTTTCTTTTTTTTTCTGTAACATCAGTGTCTGTTTCATAGAAGTTACTTAATAAATGTAATGCATGGGGAGAAATATAAGGTGCGTCTGAAAAATGACACAGTAACCACACCCAGAATCAGGATGCTAAGGGAACTTTCTGAGATACAAATCTGTGGATCAGTGTTTGCATGGGTGTGTATATCTGTCAGAAGTCATGATCTGTGCACCTAAAGTGTATGAATTGTATGTATTTTATACGTAAAACTGACTTTTAAACATAGAATCAAAATGCTGCAGGGGCATTAAGAATCTGTAAAGATGCGAGATCAGGAGAAGTGTGAAATGTGGAACCTACATAGAGAAGAGGGGATCAGAGGTGAGAAAAGAGCAGAAAAAATGAAAAGACCAAACCAGACATGGGGCTAAACAGACATGGTTGTCGGGGCAAAACGGAGGAATGGGGGCTTGCAGACTGACCCTGCTCAGTGATGCTGAAAGGGATGTTTGGGGATTAGTTGTGCAGAACAGAAACACCTGCCCTGGAGGCAGAACTCTTGTCTAACCTTTTGCATCTCTCTAGAGATGCCTCGAGTTCCTGGAAATTGCAACTTTGGCCAGTGGGGTGGGCAGGCCTGCGTGCCCCTCGGGGCTTCGCGCAGCTGCGCGGCGGAGCGGAAGGGCGGGCGCGGCGGGTGGCGGGCTCGGAGCTCAGCGTCACCTTCTCGTCACTGCAGGGGACGTGCGGGGTGGCACGGCGCCCGCGGCGCGCTCTCGGCGCGGCTCATCCTGTCCCCGCCCAAGACCTGGGAATCCCGGCGGAGGGGCCCGGCCCCAGAATCCCCCGTACACAGGGCTTTCCTCGGTGTCTGCTCTTGGGCCAGTTTTGGTCAAGGAGGGAATGCAATGAAAAGAATGAAAGTGGAAAGGGGCAGGGAGAGCTCAGGAGAAAAAAGACTGAGCAGAGTGCAAGGCTGGGGCAAGAGGCGACCTGGAAACCGGGCAGCCCAATGTGTGTGAGAAGGAGGGAGAAAGAGCAGTTAGGGGAGGAGGGGGACTGAGTTGCCATGAGAAGAGTCCGTCCGAGGAGAGCAATGATTTTGAACTGATGAAGATGCTGAGTCGTGGGGTCGCCTGGGTGGCTCAGTCGGTTAAGCGTCTGACTGGATCTTAGGTCAGGTCATGATCTCAGGGTTTGTGAGTTCGAGGGGGCAGCCAGCGTCTGGCTCAGGGCTGACAGTGCACAGCCTGGTTGGGATTCTCTCTCTCTGCCTCTCCCCTGCTCATGCTCTCTCTCTTTGCAAATAAATAAATAAACTTTAAAAAGGGCGGGGGGGGGGGTAGATGCTGGGAAGGTGTGGCATGATTGGGAGTGGAGAGCATCAAAGAAGAGAATAAACTTTTATAAGGAAATGGAGGAAACGCAAGTTGCAGGTATAAGGGCCAAGGGCAGGTTGCCCCCAAACGTGTCACTTCAACATATTGATTATTTTAAATAAAAGTGACTTAAGGGAAAAAAAAACGAAACCTTACTTAAGAAAGCCTATGCAAGAAGGTCACTCAGACATTCCTCTGTCTCCCTGAAAGCAGAAAATAAATCTCCCATGTCAAAGGTAGCTTCCCTGTACCAGGAGGTAAGGAGACATCCTTATCGCCAGAGGTAGGAAATTTAGAGCCCAGAAGACTGTATAAACAACCTTTGTTACTTTGTACTAATTTACTACCCCCCTCCCCCCACCCCAATTCTGTTTAAAATTCCTTACTAATTGAAGCTCCCAGTTTGCCCTGTCAATTCCTCAGATTTTTTGTCTCTTTGTCTAAACAGTGTAAAAACTGCCTACCTTTGTTATTGTTTGAGGTCTCAGTTTCATCATGGGGCCTCTGTGTGCACCTAAGAAAACTTTGGAGTTTTTTTCCCTCTGGTTAATCTGTCTCCTGTAAATTTAACTCTTAGTCCAGCTGGAAGACCTTGAAGGGTAAAGGAAGCATTTCCTTCCCTTCACAGGCAAATAGGAGTTGTTTTGCATGCTGCTTGCTCTGGACCTAGAAGTTGCCTGAGAGGAGAGCAAGTAGAAACCAGGAAAAGGAAAGAAATCGAAATCAAGGTCTCCCCTTTTCCTGCCTCAGTTGCCTTACTCTTGAGGTGTAAGTTCCTCTGTGTTTATCTTTCTTTCCCTTCATGTACTATGGAGAAAAACAAGCACCATGTTTTCAAAACGAGGTGATTGGCTCAGTTGGTTAAGTGTCAGACGCTTGATTTCGGGTCAGGTCATGATCTCATGGTCGTGGGACTGAGCCCCACGTTGGGCTCTGAAAAAAAATTAAAAATTAGAATAAATAAATAAAAACGAAGTGATTTACGTATCATGACATTCTATTTGTGAACTATATTTTAGTTATGCACTTGGTAGTATCCTTTCATGCCACTTGATGTAAACTTTTTATGACTATGGGTAGACACATACAGCCTCTATGTGTCTTCAAAACAGTATCTATCGGGGGCGCCTGGGTGGCTCAGTCGGTTAAGCGTCCGACTTCGGCTCAGGTCATGATCTCGCGGTCCATGAGTTCGAGCCCCGCGTCGGGCTCTGTGCTGACAGCTCAGAGCCTGGAGCCTGTTTCAGATTCTGTGTCTCCCTCTCTCTCTGACCTTCCCCCACTCATGCTCTGTCTCTCTCTGTCTCAAAAATGAATAAACGTTAAAAAAAAATTTAAAAAAGAGAGAAAAAACAAAACAGTATCTATCGTATCGTAGAAATTCAGTCATTAGCAAATTCAGTTCTGGGGGTGCCGGGTGCCTCAGTCGGTTAAGCATCGGACTCTTGATCTTGGCTCAGGTCATGATCTTGGAGTATGTGAGTTCAAGCCCCACATCGGGCACAGATGGCCCTGATGGCACAGAGCCTGCTTGGCATTCTGTCTCCTCCTCTCCCCCCCTCACCTGCTTGTGTTCTCTCTGTCTCTCAAAATAAATAAACTTGAAAAGAAAAAAGAAAATCCAATTCCGTTCCACCGGAGACGCATCGATTGTGCCACATTAAAATCTGAATTTGCATAGAAATGAATTAGAATAGTCATTTGTATTACAGAATTATGCAGGGCTTCAAAAAATTATTAGAGTTTTACTTTTTCTTTATAACAAGCTCCCATAGTATATTTAAAAATATGACTCAGGGGTCTCCTGGGCGGCTCAGTCGGTTGGGCGGCTGACTTCGGCTCAGGTCATGATCTCGCAGCTCTTGAGTTCAAGCCCCGTGTCGGGCTCTGTTGTGACAGCTCGGAGCCTGGAGCCTGCTTCAGATTCTGTGTCTCCCTCTCTCTGCCCCTCCCCTGCTCGCGCTCTGTCTCTCTCTCAAAAATAAATAAACATTAAAAAAAATTTTTTTAACTGTTTAAAAAAATATGACTCAGCATCTAGCAGTGACAGAAACCAGTAAGTATAGGATCGACAGATTAATGATATGTATTTAATAACGTGTTCTTTTTATAATGATTTACTCAGAGACCTAATTCCCCTAAGGTCCTTATTCCTCTGCTATTCACATCCCATTTCTCACCCATCACTTCATTGAATAAACGGGCAACGGCGGTGGTAACATTTTGGCTCTGGTTTCCATCCCCAACTTTTGCAACTTGCACTTCACTGGAATAAGGGGTATTAGAAGCTGGGGAAACCTCTGGCAACAGTTTAGCGCTCAGTACATTACTGTACACTCCAGCCATCCTTCCATCCTTCTCGCCTGCCCCATCTTCAGTGGTTGTGTAAAACTCAATGTGTCTGCTCCCCTTTTTGGGTGGTGTGAAGTGACCATGCAGCTAAGAAGGACAGGGACACAGGACTTGAAGATTAGCCACCAACCCATCTTTCATTAGCTGCTTTCTCTAATCCAGACCTTAGTTTTCCTCTCCCTAATAATTCGGAGGTCGCTATGTTCAAAATGGCCACTAGGCTCTGGAAATCAGTGTGGAGGTTCCTCAAAAAATTAAAACTAGACCTACCCTATGACCCAGCAGTAGCACTGCTAGGAATTTGCCCAAGGGATACAGGAGTGCTAATGCACAGGGGCACTTGTACCCCAGTGTTTATAGCAGCACTCTCAACAATAGCCAAATTGTGGAAAGAGCCTAAATGTCCATCAACTGATGAATGGATAAAGAAATTGTGGTTTATATACACAATGGAGTACTACGTGGCAACGAGAAAGAATGAAATAGGGCCCTTTGTAGCAACGTGGATGGAACTGGAGAGTGTGATGCTAAGTGAAATAAGCCATACAGAGAAAGACAGATACCATATGTGTTCACTCTTATGTGGATCCTGAGAAACTTAACAGAAACCCATGGGGGAGGGGAAAGAAAAAAAAAAAAAAAGAGGTTAGAGTGGGAGAGAGCCAAAGCATAAGAGACTCTTAAAAACTGAGAATAAACTGAGGGTTGATAAGGGGTGGGAGGGAGGGGAGGGGAGGTGAAGGCATTGAAGAGGGCATCTTTTGGGATGAGCACTGGGTGTTGTATGGAAACCAATTTGACAATAAATTTCATATATTAAAAAAAAGAAAGAAAAAAAGAAATATTAAATGTAAAAAAAAAAAAAGCAAAAAACAAAAACAAAAAACCAAAATGGCCACTAGGGATTTAGGCATTATGGTATACACTGTGTTTCTAAATAAATAAAAAGAACCAGGTGAACCTATCAGCCCCCCCGTGAAGCAAGGGAACCCGTTTGAGAAGGCACTTTCAACACTGGTAATGTTCCTCCCATGCCCTGTTAGAAAGCATGAGAGAAAGGTGGAGAATGAATTCCTATTTCCTTTTGCATCTCCAACTTGGTAGGCCCACTTTGTTTGCATTCCCTAACAAGAAATCCCCAGGGGGTTTTTGCTACTCAAGCTGTCTGTATCCCACCCGGGTGTATTCTATTCTCCCCTTACTCTAATCCAGCTGTACTGTCCTTTGCACTCCTTCCCCTGACCTGGACCTACGTAACCCTGGGTTCTCCCGATTTAGGAACTATTTCACTTGATTCCTCCATTGTCTAACTCAGGAGCTGGCAAATTTGACCTAAAGGGTCAGATCCTAAATATTTTAGGCTTGCTGGGGCCCCGTGGTCCGTGTCATAACTATTCACCTCTGACATTGTAGTGCAAAAGCAGCCACTGACAATATGTAAATGAATGAGGGTGACTGTGTACCCGCAAAACTTTACTTATGGATGCTGGAATTTGAATTTCATATAATTTTTTACAGTGATCTCTATGGCCAACATGGGGCGCGGACTCATGACCCCGAGATCAAGAGTCACAGGCTCCACCAACTGAGCCAGCCAAATGCCCCTGAATTTCATGTGATTTTTACAAGTCACAAAACATTATTCTTTTTAATTTTTTCCAACCATGGAAAAATGTCAAAAGTATTCTTGCTTTATAGGTGGTACAAGAACCGGCTCCCCAAATCCATTACTCCTGAAGGAGATGCTGCCTTTTTGCCCTTTGGTATTTTTTGTTGTCAGAGCCAACGCTGATGAGGAACAGGAGCTTTCTGTCCCTCACGTTGCCTCCTTTCCTGCTCTCCTCATCTCCTCTCCATCTATGAGGATCTTCTTGCTATAGCCTGAGAATAAAGACCCTTACTGCACCACTAAGGGGGGGATGACTCCCTTTTCCCACAACTCTTGAATAACCACATATCGTCAGCCTCCAGATTTATTGCACCCCAGCCATGCTTCCTGTTTATGACCAGCGGCTTAAGAAGGGATCAAGAACAAGCTCTATTTCTAGGAGGAAAGAGATGGGGGTGGGGATGGGGAAACACTGGCTATCCCAGATACTTTGCTGTAAACCTACATGGACTGTATCTTTCTTGTAATATACAGCAATATAGTGTAGAAGTACAGTCAGGCAATTAGCTTTGCCCTGAACTGTGGTCCTTAAGCAAATTACTTCTAGATTTCTCACGGGAAATCAGGATGGTAATACTAAATTTAAACTATTGTTGTGAATTGTAAACGAAGTAACATGGTAAGAACCTGGCACTCAATAAATACAGCTTCAATTACTACGGAGAAGAAAATTTGTGAGCTTCTCACATGTAATTAGAGAATCTTTGGAAAGTGTTTAGGTTCTTTTTTTTTTTTTAATATGCATACCTGTATTTTTTTTTAATGTTTATTTATCCCTGAGAGAGAGAGAGAGAGAGAGGGAGAGAGAGTGCAAGCAAGGGAGGGGCAGAAAGAGAGGGAGACCCAGAATCGGAAGCAGGCTCCAGGCTCTGAGCTGTAAGCACAGAGCCTGACGCGGGGCTCGAACTCACGAGCTGCGAGATCATGACCTGAGCCGAAGTCGGATGCTTAACTGACTGAGTCACCCAAGGCGCCCTGAAACTGTTTAGGTTCTTAAAAGTAATGAAGATCGAGACTTTCGTTTGTGATTTGCAGTAATTTCTTTATCTCTGAGCATATATATGTTCGACTCTTAAGTAGATATGTCTGTTTCTTTTTTCTTTTCTTTGTGGATGCTTACATGACAGTATATACTGGGCACTGTTGTGTGTGACTGATTTAATCTAATCCTCATAACCAATCTTGAGAAGTAGACTATTATTGCCTTCATTTTACATATGAGGAAATAGAAGCACAGTGGAGCTAACTGACTTTCCCAAGATCACACCATATAAGTAGCAGAGCTAGAGTTCAAACCCAAGATGTCTGGCCCCAGAATCCATGGTCTTAGCTACTGTTGTTTTAAAATAATTTTTTAGGGGCATCTGGCTGGCTCAGTCGGTTGGGTGTCTGACTTCAGCTCAGGTCATGATCTCACGGTTCGTGGGTTCCAGCCCCACGTAGGGCTCTGTGCTGACAGTGTGGAGCTTGCTTGGGGTTCTCTCTGTCCCTCTCTCTGGCCCTCCCCACTCACGCTCTCTCTGTCTCTCAAAAAATAAGCATTAAAAGCCTAAAGAAAGAAAAGAAAGAAATTTTTAAAGCAGAAATAAAAAGTAAAAATGTACTAAATCATATTAAAGCTAATTTGTCAACCAAATAAAAAAAAAAAAAGTAAAAATGTGTGCATAACCCCAATACACATTTAAGCTCCATGCAAGCAGAGAATGGAGTTCTCCTACCACCTTGACCACAATACCCTTAGTATCTAAAACTGGGCCTGGCAACCTACAGATCCGTATGAACGAATAGATGAATTAGCCCTGACCTATATCCCATCATGGATTTTCCAGGCCATTTGTCTTTCTTCCTTATTCTTAGTATAGTATTAATTAGTTAACTAATTGATACCTCTTCCCTCTAATAGTATTAAGAGGGAGAAAGCCAAAGAATATCAATAGAAGGCCCCGAACCCTTAAAGGACCACTGAACAAGGGTCCATGAATTTAATGGACTACCTTTTTCCTTTAATTTTGCAAAAACGTGTAAACTTGTTTATTTCCAATTATCTGAAAATACCCATTTATATGTAACCGGAATTAAACTGGATTTAAAAAGCCCACCTGGAACCTAATATTTAAAGAATTGAGATTGTGATTTTAATCAGAGTAACTCTCCCACATTTGAACATTCATACGGTTACAGGATCGTAGGGACAGGCTATCAAAGTCACATTTTTTTCCACACATTTTTTAAATAGGTACATAATCATGCAATAAGTTCACATCCAACCATTCAAGAAGAACTCGGGTTTTACACACCCAGGAGATTGTACAGATTCGTGTCAAATAGGGAAGAACCAGAAAGGATGAAAAACAGCCAAAAAAGGGAGATAAAGATATTGCCTACATCCCTGGTAGCATCAGCACGAAAATACATTCCGTGGGAGGCGGGGAGAAGCAGAAGAGTAAAAAAAAAACGACAGGAACCTTTGGTCACCCTTGAGTGATGGAACTGGTCGCTTAGGAGATTTGGCAGACGGTCTGCAAAGCACGTCTGCACCAGCTTACGTAGCCTCAAAACGCAAGCAGGCGGGGCTAAACCTACAGGGTAGCACAGCTGAGAAGAGATTCTTGGGTTTCTGGGCCCGCCTCATCCAAATATTCCAGTGACTTCTGCTTCAATTCGGGGCTGAAAACAAGAAGGCTGGTGGCCTCAGCTATTTGAAAAGAAGATGTGTAAATTAGGGAAGCTGATTTTTCACTGCCTAGAAAGATTGCATGGCACTTGTAAATGAAGCACGTATGGGAGACATAAAATTATTATAAGTACAGTGGCTAGAACACTGCCTGGCACATCATAAACACTGGATGAAATTTGTTGAGTGCATGTAGTATGGACAGTTCTGATAAGGAGAATCCACGGTTCTCAGTTCAGCTCAAGCCCCCAGTGCCTCACACATCTCTTCCATGATGAGTTGCTGAAGGCCAAAGCTAAAATATGTGGCTGTTTGGAGGAGTGAAGGTGGAGGTTTTTTAGTCTCTTCCCACTATGTCTGTCCTGTTAGGAGGGTTGGTCATACTTCTCGCTCAAGTACCCTAATAATAAATGGCGCTGTGACTGCTTTCTCTTAACCTACCCCCTGCTAGGAGGGAATTAGAGCCTCTGGCTTGAAAAAGATCTTGTTCTTTGTGATCCCACCTGGAGCTCAGACCATCTCGGAGTGGGAGGGGAACTAACTTGAAAGCAGACAATGCCTGCGGTTTCCACACTGCAATTCCACCGATGACCCAGAAACCCCCAGATTCCTCCCCTCACCCTTCCTACCATAGCCAATGCTTGGCAGCTCCTTCGGCTGTTTTCTGGGTCTTGTACTCCCTTTTTGAGACTGTCATAAAAGCTTATGGTTAGAAAAGTACACTGAAATGCAACTTTTGCATTGACTTTCAGGGGGATTGTGTCCATCTCAGAACCCCATATTAATAAATGCCACCCCAGAGCTTCAAACAGCCTTTTTCTTCCTAGAGAACTTGATGGATTTTTTTTTTTTTTTCCTGAGGACCTGGCCTGTGCTGGGCAGGAGGGTCACCAAAGTTGGGGAAGTAAGTGTCCTGCTGAAAGAAGGCAGAAACTTAATTATGAAACACTGCATCGAACTGTAGTGGCATTGCTCCTTACGCCATCCACAGATTGGCCCTTGGTTATGGTTTTTTGAAAGGGTGGATATGAGTCAGTGTGAACACTTCACTTATCAGTGTTAAGTAGCTGTCTTCCTGTAAATGATCCAGGCAGGGGTATCCTGGTGATAGTGTCACACTAATAGCCACAAAGAGAACAAAAGACATTTATGGTTTTAGAGCATTGCCGGAGTAAACTTAAGGAACTTAAACAAAGCTCTGTGCTTCTTGCAAGCAGAAGTCTATGTTTTCTATTAGCGATTGTACAGAAGTTGACATTTAAAATACTTGTTTGTGATCCATCAGTCACACTCCTTGGTATTTACCCAAATGAATTGAAAATCTACATCCACTTGATAGAGAACTGAGGGTTGTTGGAGGGGAGGTAGAGGGGGGGATGGGCTAAGTGGGGATGGGCATGAAGGAGGGCACTTGTTGTGATGAGCCCTGGGTGTTGTATGTAAGTGATGAATCACTAAATTCTGCAACGGAAACCAGTATTATACTCTGTGTTAACTAACTAGAATTTAAATTCAAATTTGGAAATAAAATCTACGTCCACACACAAACTTGTGCATGAATATTTATAGCAGCTTTGTTTATAATTGCCAAAACTTGGAAGCAACCAAGATGCCCTTCAGTAGGTAAACAGATAACAAGCTGTGGTACATCCAATGGAATATTATACAGGGTAAAAAAGATATGACCTATAGAAGAAGAGGTAAAGAGATAAAGATAAAGAGATAGCTCATAAAAATGAGCTATCATGGGGTGACTGGGTGGCTCAGTCGGTTAAACATCTGACTTCGGCTCAGGGTGTGATCTCATGGTTCGTGGGTTCAAGCCTTGCATCGGGCTCTGAGCTGACAGCTCAGAGCCTGGAGCCTGCTTCCGATTCTGTGTCTCCCTCTCTCTCTGCCCCTTCCCCACTCACACTCTGTTTCTGTCTCAAAAATAAATGTACATTAAAAAAAATTACGAAGAAAAAAGCTAGAAATGATTATGGTTAGTGAGGAAGGCATGTCAAAAACCAAGCGAGCGTGAAAGCCGGGTCTCTTGTACCAGTTAGTCAAGTTACGAGTGCAAAGGAAAACTTATGAAGGAAATGAAAGCACTATGCCAGTGAACACAGAAATGATAAGAAAATGAAACAGCCTAATTACTTATATGGAAAACTTTTCAGTGGTCTGGATAGATGATCAAACCAGCCACAACATTCCTTGAGCCAAAGTCTAACCCTGAGCAAGGCTCTAAGTCTTTTCAATTCTATGAAGCTGAGGGGCACCTGGGTGGCTCAGTTGGTTAAGCCTCCGACTCTTGGTTTTGCCTCAGGTCACGATCTCACGGTTTGTGGGTTTGAGCCCCGTGTCAGGCTGTGCCGGCCTGCTTGGGATTCTCCCTCTCTCCCTCTGTCTACCCCTCTCCCACTCTCTCTTCCCCTTTCCCTCAAAATAAATAAATAAACTTTATTTTAAAAATAAAATAAAAATCCGATGAAGGCTGAGAGAGGCGAGGAAGCCTCAGGAGAAAAGTCTGAAGCTAACAGAGGTTGGTTCAGGGGGTTTGAGGGAAGAAGTCATCTCTATAACATAAAAGTGCACGGTGAGGCAGCAAGTGCTAACGTAGAAGCTGCAGCAACTTGTCCAGAAGACCTAGCTCGGATAGTTAATGAAGGCGGCCACGCTAAACAGCCAACCGAACTTCAGTGTAGACAGACGGCCTTCTACGGAGAGAAGATGCCACCTAGGACTTTCATAGCTACAGAGGAGAAGTCGGTGCCTGGCCTCGAAGTTTCAGAGGACAGGCTGACTCTCTTGCAAGGGGTAATGCGGCTGGTGACTAAGCTGAAGCCAGTGCTCGTGCACATTCTGGAAGTCCCAGGGCCCCAAGAATTCTGCTAACTCGACTCTGCCTGTGCTCTGTAACTGGAAGAGCAAAGCCTGGAAGACAGCACATCTGTTTACAACATGGTTTACTGAATATCTTACCCACCGCTGAGACCTACTCCTCAGAAGAAAAGACTTCTTTCCAAACACGACTGCTCATTGACAACGCACCTGGTCACCCAGGAGCTCCGATGGAGATGTCCGATGAGATTCCTGCTGTTTTCACGCCTGCTAGCACAACAGCCATTCTGCAGGGTGCATATCAAAGAATAAGTCCACTTCAAGTCTTATTTAAGAAATGCATTTTGTGGGGCACCTGGTGGCTCAGTCGGTTAAGCGTCCGACTTTGGCTCAGGTCATGATCTCATGGCTTTTGGGTTTGAGCCCCGCGTCAGGCTCTGTGCTGGCAGCTCAGAGCCTGGAGCCTGCTTCAGATTCTGTGTCCCCCTCTCTCTCCGCCCACCCCTGCCTGTGCTCTGTCTCTCTCTGTCTTTCAAAAATGAATAAACATTAAAAAAAGTAAAAGAAAAAAAGAAAAAAGAAATACATTTTGTGAGGCTTTAGCTAGCAGAGACAGTGATTCCTCCGATGGATCTTGGCAAAGTAAATTGAAAACCTTCTGGAAGGGATTTACCATTTTAGATGCCATTAAAGAACATCTGTGATTCGTGGGAAAGGGTTGAAGTATCAACGTGAACAGGAGTTTGGAAGATGGTGATTCCAAATCTCTTTGATGACTTTGAGAAGTTCAAGTCCTCGGTGGAGAAGGACCTGCAGGTGTGGTAGAAACAGCAAGAGAACTACATCGGAAGTGGAGCCTGAAGCTGCGACCGAGTTGCTGGAATCTCAAGATAAACCTTGAACAGATGAGGAGTTGCCTCTCGCGGATGAGCAAAGAAAGTGGTTTCTCGAGATGGCATCTACTCCTGTTGAAGACGCTGTGAAGCCTGTCGAAATGACCACAACCGATTTCGAACATTACATATATCTGAGCTGATAGAGCAGCAGCAGGGTGTGAGAGGACTGGTTCCAATTTTGAAAGAAGTAAGGGGCGCCTGGGTGGCTCAGTCGGTTAAGCGTCCGACTTCAGCCAGGTCACGATCTCGCGGTCCGTGAGTTCGAGCCCCGCGTCAGGCTCTGGGCTGATGGCTCGGAGCCTGGAGCCTGTTTCCAATTCTGTGTCTCCCTCTCTCTCTGCCCCTCCCCCGTTCATGCTCTGTCTCTCTCTGTCCCAAAAATAAATTAAAAAAAAAAAAAAAAGCGTTAAAAAAAAAAAACGTTGAAAGAAGTTGTACTGTGGGTGAAATGTTATCAAATGGCATCGCATGCTACAGAGCAATCATTTGTGAAAGGAATCAATCAATGGGGCCAACTTCACTGTTTTCTTATTTTAAGAAATTGCCATGGGTCATGGGGGGCGCCTGGGTGGCTCAGTTGATTAAGCAACCGACTTCGGCTCAGGTGATGATCTCGCAGTTTATGAGTTCAAGCCCCGCGTGGGGCTCTGTGCTGACAGCTCAGAGCCCGGAGCCTGCTTCGGATTCTGTGTTTCCCCCCCTCTCTACCCCTCCCCTGCTCACTCTCTGTGTCTCTCTGTCTCTCAATAATAGATAAACCTTAAAAAAAAAAATTTAAGAAATTGCCACGGGTGCCCAGCTGGCACGGTTGCTAGAGCATGAAACTCTTGATCTGGGGTTTTCAAGCTCAAGGCCCACGTTGGGCCTACAACTTACTTAAGAGAAGAAGGGGAAGGAGAAGGGGAAGGGGAAGGGGAAGGGGAAGGGGAAGGGGAAGGGGAAGGGGAAGGAGAAGGAGAAGGAGAAAGAAGGAGAAGGAGAAGGAGAAGGAAGGAGAAGGAGAAGGAAGGAGAAGGAGAAGGAGAAGGAGAAGGAGAAGAAGGAAGGAGAAGGAGAAGGAAGAAGAAGGAGGAGAAGGAAGAAGAAGAAGAAGAAGAAGAAGAAGAAGAAGAAGAAGAAGAAGAAGAAGAAGAAGTTGCCACTATCACTCCATTCCTTAGCAACCACCACCCTGATCAGTCATCAGTCAACATCAAGGCAACACTCTCCATCAACAAAAAGATTGCCACTTGCTGAAAGCTCACATGATGGTCAGCATTTTTAAGCAATAAGATAATTTTTTAATGCTTTTATTATGTGCTCTGTCAGCACAGAGCCCGACGCGGGGCCTGAACTCATGAACTGCAAGACCATGACATGAGCCAAAGTCGATTGCTCAACTGACTGAGCCACCCAGGTGCCCAAGCAATAAAATACTTTAAATTAATGTATGTACATTTTTTTTTTTTATCAGACACAGTGTTATTGCACATTCGATAGACTGTAGTATAGTGTGCATATAACTTTTTGTGCCCTGGGAAACCAAAAAAAAAAAAAAAAAAAATCATTTGACTTGATTTATTATGATATTTGCTTTATTGCAGTGGTCTGGAACCGAACCTGCAACCTCACCGAGGAATACCTATGTATGACATTCTACAAAAGGCACTACTATGGAAGCAGTCAAAACCCTGGTTGCCAGGGGATGGGGTGTTGAGGGGAGGAGGGATGAATAGGCAGAACACAGGTGTTTTAGGGCAGCGAAACTATTCACTATGATACTGTAACGACGGATACATGTCATTACATGTTTGTCCAAGCCCACAAAACGCACAAGACCCAGAGCGAACCCCCGTGTAAAGTGTGGACTTTGGGTGACTCTGATGTGTCAAGGTAGGTTCATCAGTTGTACAAATATACCCCACTAATGTAAGATGTTAATAATAGGAAAGTCGGGATGGTATATGGGAACTCTCTGTACCTTCTGCTCTGTTTATCTGCAAATTTAAATTTGCTCTCCCTAAAATAAAGTACTAATAATAAGAATAATAAAACCCCCGAACACTGGTTTATATGTTTCTCTTCATCCCCTTCCATGAGACCTTGAAGACAGAAACTAAATCCTTTGCATCTTTAGAATCACAGAATCTAAGGATGGAAGAGGAGGAGAGTGTCCTATTGTTAGCACAGATCCTAAAGTATTCACATGTCTAAAACAAAACTCTTTTTTTTTTTCAATTTTGTAAGTTTATTTATTTGGAGAGAGACAGAGACAGTGTTGGTAGGGAGGGGCAGAGAGCGAGAATCCCAAGCAGGCTCTTCACTGTCAGCACGTGCCCCACACGGGGCTCGAACTCACGAAACCGTGAGATCATGACCTGAGCCCAAACCGAGTCTGACAATTAACCGGCCGAGTCACCTGGGTGCCCCCACAACAAAATTCTTGATTTGACCCCTCAAACCTGCTCCTCTCTCTGCTTTCCTAATTGAAGTAAATAGCAACCCAAGGCCTGCAGCTGCTCAGACCAAAACCCTGAGGATCATTTTCTACTCCTTCTTTTCTTCGCTCGCACCCACCATCTAGACTCTCGGTTAACCCTATAGGTTCTATATTGAAAATATCTTTTCGAATCCAACCACTTACTGCTCCCACTACTACTACTCTCATTCAGGTCAAGTCGCCATCATTTCTTACCTGGACCAGCAGCTTCCTAATTGGTCTCTGTGTTTCCACACTTGCTCTCCTCCAGCATCTTCTCCACTGGACAGCAAAGACCTTTTGGAAAACATAAATCAACTAATGTCACTGGTTTGCCTTAAAACCTAAAATGGCCCGGTAGCTTCCTGGCTTTCTGTCACCTCTAAAATAGAATCCAGGGGCGCCTGGGTGGCGCAGTCGGTTAAGCGTCCGACTTCAGCCAGGTCACGATCTCGCGGTCCGTGAGTTCGAGCCCCGCGTCAGGCTCTGGGCTGATGGCTCGGAGCCTGGAGCCTGTTTCCAATTCTGTGTCTCCCTCTCTCTCTGCCCCTCCCCCGTTCATGCTCTGTCTCTCTCTGTCCCAAAAATAAATAAAAAACGTTGAAAAAAAAATTTTTTTAAATAAATAAATAAATAAATAAATAAATAAATAAAATAAAAATAAAATAGAATCCAGAACCCTTGCCACGGCTTACAATGGCCTAGATGATCAGAATCCTGCTTAACCCTCCAACATCATTTCTCCTCCCTCTTTGCTCCTGGTTCACAACACTCCTGCAGAGCAGGCTTTTGGCCCCATGCCAAGCACACATCTTCCCCTCCTCTTGGCGTCTTTGTACTTCAATTGCCTTCTGTTTGAAATGCTGTTCTCGAAAATGCTCCCTAGACTTGCTCCCTCCTGACACTCCGATTTCTGTTCAGATGCCATCTCTGCTAAGATCAATCCTAACTCCCCCATTGTATATACCCCCCAATTCTTTGTTACCTTACCTTGCTCCACTGTTCTTCAAAGTGCTCCCTTATCATTCCCTGACATTATATATTTACTTGTTTGCTTGTTATCTGCCGCATTAGCCTGCTGCTATAACAAAATGCCACAGACTGGGTTGTATTAAATAACAGAAATTTGCTTTCTCACAGTTCTGGGGGCTGCAAGTCCAAGGGCAGGGTGCCGGCAGGGTTGGTTTCTCCTAAGACCTCTTTCCTTGCGGTAAACTGCCGTCTCATGGTGTTCTCACATAGCCTTTTCTCCGTGCGTACATCCCCAGCGTCTCTTTCACTTTCTACAAGGACACCAGTCATTTGGGATTAGGGCCCCATTCTTATGACCTCATTTAAACTTTATGACCTTGTTTAAACTTAATAACTTCTGGGGCGCCTGGGTGGCTCAGTCGGTTGGGCATCCGGCTTTGGCTCAGGTCACGATCTCGCAGCTTGTGAGTTCGAGCCCCACGTTGGGCTCTGTGTGGACAGCTCAGAGCTTGGAGCCTGCTTAGGATTCTGCACCTCCCTCTCTCTCTGCTGCTCCTCTCTCTCTCTCTCTCTCTCCAAATTAAACATTAAAGAAAAATTTTTTTAACTTAATAACTTCAGGGCTTCTGCATGGCTCACCCAGTTATGCGTCGACTCTTGATCTCCACTCAGGTCATGATCTCGTAGTTTGGGAGATCGAGCCCCGCATCAGGCTCTGCACTGACAGTGCTGAGCCTGCTTGGGATCCTCTCTAACCCTTTCTGCCCCTCCCCCACTCTCTCTCTCTCTCTCCCTCTCTCTCTCAAAATAAATAAACATTAAAAATAATTAATAACCTCTTTAAAGGCACTGTCTCCAGCTATACTTACACTCTAAGGTATTATAGGTTAGGGCTTCAACATACATATTTTAGGAAGGCACAGTTCAATCCATAACACCCACCCCCAGATTTATGTCCTTCTCACATGCAAAATACATTCATTTCCATCCCAGGAGCCTCAAAAGTCTTTCTTATCCCATTCTAGCATCTGGTCTACATCCAGAGTCTCACCTGAGTATCATCTGGATCAGATATGGGTGAGACTGGAGGTATGATTCATCCTAAGGGAACATTTCTCTCCAGCTATGAACCTGTGAAAGCAAACAAGTTACGTGCCTCCAAAATACAGTAGTGGGACAGGCGTAAGACAGACACTCTGTTTCCAAAAGGGAGAAACTGGAAAGAAAAAAGGGCTGACGAGTTACCAAACAAATCTAAAATCTAGCAAGGTAAACTCCATTAGTTTCTTTCTTTCTTTCTTTCTTTCTTTCTTTCTTTCTTTCTTTCTTTCCTTCTTTCTTCTTTCCTTCCTTCCTTCCTTCCTTCCTTCCTTCCTTTCCTTCCTTCCTTCCTTTCCTTCCTTCCTTCCTTCTTCCCTCCCTTCCTTCCTTCCTTCCTTCCTTTCTTTCTTTCTTTCTTTCTTTCTTTCTTTCTTTCTTTCTTTCTTTCTTTCTTATTGCGGTTAAAAGCACATAACATAAAATTTACCATCTTAGAGCACCTGGATGGCTCAGTTGGTTAAGCGTTTGACTTTGGCTCAGGTCATGATCTCACAGTTCGTGAGTTCGAGGCCGCATCCGGCTCTCTGAAGCCTGCTTCAGATCTTCTTTTCCCCTCTCTCTGCCCCTCTCCTGCTCACGCTTGCACATGCACATGTGCTCTCTCTCTCAAAAATAAACATTAAAAAGGTTTTTTACCATCTTAACCATCCATAAGTGTACATCAGACGTGTTAAGTGTATTCACATTGTTACGAAACAGATATCCAGAACTTTTCATCTTGCAAACACTTTATACTCATTAAAGGACAACTCCCCTTTTCTCTTTCCCTCCAGCTGCAGGTAACCATTCTACTGTCTGTTTCCATGAGTGTGACTACTTTGTTTATTTATTTGTTTATTGTTTTAGAGAGAGCGCGTGCGATTGGGGGAAAGGGGCAGAGACACAGAGCGAGAGAGAATCTCAGTCGGGCTCAATGCTCAGCCTCTAATACCTTAGAATGTAACTGTAGTTGGAGACAGGGCCTTTAAAGAGATTGTTAAGGTTTTTATTTTTTTTAACGTTTATTTATTTTGAGAGAGAGAGTCGGGGGAGGGGCAGAGAGAGAGGGAGAGAGAGAATCCCAAGCAAGCTCAGCACGGTCAGCGCAGAGCCCAACACGGGACCCGATCCCACAACCTTGGGATCATGACCTGAGCCGAAATCAAGAGTCAGATGGACACTCAACCAACTGAGGCACCCGGGCGCCCCTGACCGTGATTACTTTAGATACCTCCTATAAGTAGAATCCTACAGTGTTTATCTCTTTATGACTGGTTTATTTCACTTAGCATTATGGCCTCAAGGTCAGTTCATGTTGTAAGATGTGATAGGATTTCCTTCCTTTTTGAGGATGAGTAATATTCCCTTGGATATATATATATTCCTTGGATATTTATCTGTTCATCTCTTGATGGACACTTGGATTGCTTCCACCTTTGGCAATAGTGAATAGTCCTGGGTGTGCTACATGAATGTGCAGATATTTCTGTTTAAGACTTTGCTTTCCATTCTTTTGGACATATACCTAGAAGGGAGCTTGCTGGATCATAGGGTAGTTCTATTTTTAATTTTTTTGAGGAACCACTATGCTGTTCTCCATGACAATGGTACTACTCTACAATTCAACCAACAGTGCCCAGGAGTATCAATTTCTTCATACCCTCACCAACACTTGTTATTTTCTGTCCTTGTCGTTTTTGATAATGGCCATTGTAATGGGCATGAAGAGATTTCTCATTGTTGTCTTGATTTGCATTTCTCTGATGATTATCGATGTTGAGCATCTTGTCACGTGCCTGTTGGTCACCGGTCTATCATGTTTGGGAAAATGTCTATTCAAATCCTTTGCCCATTTTTGATCAGGTTATTTGAATTATTTTGTTGTTAAGCTGTTCATATATTCTGAATATTAACCCCTTATCTGATATATGATTTGCAAAATTTTCTTTGGTTCCATAGGTTGCCTTTTCACCTTGTTCATTGTATCCTTTGATGAACAAAGGTTTTTAAGGTTGATGGAGACACATTTGCCTTTTTTTTTTTTTTTTTTTACTTTTGTTGCCTATGCTTTTGGTGTCCTAGCCAAGAAATCTGTTTCATTAGATTTAAGTCTCAAGATAACCCTCCTTGGCTGAGTACTCTGCCCTCGGGGCCCCCTGAGGTGACAGCCTTTCCTTGAGGGCCCTTGTGCTCTGGCCTGTGGTAGGAGAGGCAACCCTGCTGATCTCTGAATCAACTTCAGTGTCATTCTTACCTCTTATTGAAAGACAGCACATGACGATAGTTCTGTTGTCCCGTCCTGTAGAATCCTAGCAGGCTTCACCTTCCTTCATTTTATCTTCTCTCTGTGCCCATAGTCCAAGCTGGCTGTGTGTCTACTGACATAACACCATTTCCATTCCTAGATTCTGCTAAGGTGGCAGATTAAAGCCATGCGTTGTGCTCATGATCTCTCTATCAAGTGAACTTTCAGCCATACCCTTGGTGTCCTCTCCAGAGCAAGCATTCTTGTTTTGTAATATGGATAGGCTAAGAATTTTCCAAATCTTCATCTTCTGGTTCCTTTTTGCTTGACGGTTCCTCCTTCAATGTATCTCTCTCTTCTGCTGTGTTACTATCGGCAGCAACGAGAAACCAAGTCATACTTTTTACACGGTACTTAGAAATCTCCTCAACTAGATATCCTATTTCATTACAAACAAGTTCTCCTTTCCACAAAACACTAGAACACAATTCCTCCAAGTTCTTTGCCACTTTACAACAAGGACCAACTTTCTTCCAGTTTTCCGATAACATGTTCCTCATTTTCGTCTGAGACCTCACCAGAATCACCTTTCCCATTCGTATTCCTAGCAATAATTTCTTCAAGACTATCTCGGCTTTTACTAGCATGTACCTCCAAATGCTTCCAGCCTCTACCCATTACTCAGCTCCAAAGCCACTTCTAGGTTTTTAGGTATCTGCTATAGCAGCATTCGATTTCTTGGTAACAAAATTTGTCAGGGCCCTGCAGAGAAACAGAACCAATAGGATGTGTATATATAGAAAAAGATTTTTGTTTTAAGGAATTTACTTATGGAGGCTGGCAAGTCCAAGCAGGGTGGGCTGGCAGGTTGGAGACTCTCTAAAGGCCATCGCCTGCAGAATTCTTTCTTGCTTGGAGGCGGAGCAGGGGATATTAGTCTTTGTTCTCTTCAAGCCTTCAACTGATTGGATGAAGTCCACCAACATTATGGAGGGCAATCTGCTTCATTCAAAGTCCCCCAATTTAAATGTAAATCTCACTTGAAAACTCCCCCAGAGAAACATCTAGAATAATATTTGACCAAATTTCTAGGCACTGTGGCCCAGGCAAGTTGACATATAAAATTAACCATCACAGGGGTACCTGGGTGGTTCAGTCAGTAGAGCATGCAACTCTTTTTTTTTTTTTTTTTTTTTTTTTGCAGAAGGGGCAGAGAGAGAGAGGGAAGAGGGGGAGAGAGAGATTCCCGAGCACTGACAGTGCAGAGCCCCACATGGGGCTTGAACTCATGAACTGTGAGATCATGAACTAAGCCAAGATCAAGAGCTGGATGCTTAACCAACTGAGCCACCCAGGCGCCTCGAGCATGCAGCTCTTGATCTCAGGGTTGTAAGTTCGAGCCCCATGTTGGGTGTAGAGATTAGTTAAAAATAAAATCTTAAAGGGGCACACCATCAATGTGGAGCCCGCTTGGGATTCTCTCTCTCTCCCTCTCTCTCTCTGCTTCTCCCCAACCGATGCGTGTACATGTGCATGCTCTGTCTCAAAAATACACTAAAATAAATATATAAATAAAGTCGTTTTAAAAAATTAACCATCACATATGCCTTCCATATTAAAATTTAAGGTTAGGGTATGGACTTTGAGGGTAGGGACTTGTCTTAGTGACATTTGTATTACCTGCACCTAGAACTGTGCCTAGCGTGTAGTAGGCAATGAACAGTTGAGGGAAACTGCATAAATGATTGACTGAATGAATGAATGTATACATTTGCCAGAGCTTTAGAGTTTGAGGGGTTTTTTCTTTTCTTTTCTTTTTTCTTTTCTTTTTTCTTTCTTTCTTTCTTTCTTTCTTTCTTTCTTTCTTTCTTTCTTTCTTTCTCTTTCTCTCTCTCTCTCCCTCCCCCTCCCTCCCTCTTTCTTTCTTTCTTTCTTTCTTTCTTTCTTTCTTTCTTTCTTTCTTTCTTTCTTTCTTTTCTTTCACATTATCTCATTTCTCTCAATAATCCCATGAGCTGAGTATTATGGCCTTCAACTAAAATACTGAGGTTGAGACAGAGAAGTTACGTGACCTATTCAAATGTCTAAACTCTAGTTCATGTTTCAGAGCTGGGACTCAGATTCTGCTCTTTTGACCCCCAGTCCTCTGCTTGGTCAATTATAGTAAGCTGTGATTATTCTGTCTCTCCTACCTATTCTTCCTAGTGTTGATAATAAGGACAGTGGATAACATAATAATGCCAAGTCTCTGCTAGGTGTTAAAAAGGGTGTTTAAGGGGCGCCTGGGTGGCTCAGTCGGTTGAGCATCCGACTTCGGCTCAGGTCATGATCTCACAGCTCATGAGTTCGAGCCCTGCGTCGGGCTCTGTGCTGACAGCCCAGAGCCTGGAGCCTGCTTCACATTCTGTGTCTCCCTCTCTCTCTGCCCCTAACCCACTTGCATTCTCTCTCTGTCTCTCTCAAAAATAAACATTATTTTTTTTAAATAATAAATAAATAAATAAATAAATAAATAAATAAATAAAAAGGGTGTTTAATGAGTGAGGAGGATATTTATGCCCCACTCAAGGCAGCTGTAATCAGTGAAGGGAGGTGTCAGAGGAGGAACTTCTGCTTTAGTGGTAAGTGATCATTTCAGGGAAGCACTGAGATGCTCTGCAAGGAGAGAGTGTCACTTGCTCTCTAACCCCGAAAGACCAGTTAAGAAAACACTAGAGAGTCTCTATAAATCTAAACCCCGATATTTTTTTTGCATGCTGCTTATCTTTCAGAATTAGGTTGGCATATGGGAGGGGTTAGTATGGGGCTGCTTGTGGGCAGCTATTGTATAAGGCAGTGGTATTTTTTAGTTCGAATTGTGACATAGACACTCACTTCCTTTCCTTCCTGAACCAGTAACCTGGTTCTTCCTTTTTCTTCAGATCTTCCTTTGTCTACTATGATGACCTATTTATCTGTCTAGATATTGTGTCAAGAATATTCTGACAATATTATTTGTTATGTTTATTTCTTCATTTTGAGAGAGAGATTGAGAATGTGTATGAACGGGGGACAGAGAGACAGAGACAGAGAATCCCAAGCAGGCTCCATCACTGTCAGTGCAGAGCCTGACACAGGGCTCGATCTCACAAACCTGAGCTGAAATCAAGAGTTGGACACTTACCCGGCTGAGCCACCCAGGTGCCCCTGACAATATTATTATTGATTATTAACAATAAGTATAATATAAATGATGTTATGGCATGGTAAAATCACTTTAATCTCTGCTAAGTATTAAAAAAAATACTTGATCAAAAAAAATAACTACTTGGTATTGACAAGCAGACTTAAAAGCATGAAATGAAGTTTTTAAGAACATGAGCACCAAATAAGGGTATATATTCAAAGAAATTTAGGGGTATGGTGTTCACTGTTCTTTTCATGAGACGTTCTTACCAAATGATTGTTCAATTGAAATTAATCATTTGATTTCATTAAAGAGGTGGCAAGGAACAAGCCTAGTGGACTGATTAGGCAGGGCTTAAAGGGCAAGTTGTGCTAGTGAAATTGCAAAGAAACAGATCATAAAATTTTAAGTGGCATTCTGGTTTACCAGTGGAATGAAGAGTTCATGTCCAGTCAATACATTCACTCCCACAGAGCACAGTCTCCAAAACGAAACTATTTAATCCCCCCGAATACTTATCTAGTGTCTCCTCTAAATAATGTATCATACCAAGTGTGGAGAGGGTGATGGAAATGATGTTGGAGGAAGAGACACGGAAATGAAATGGACATAGCCACTGTTTTTAAAATTGGAGTAGATTTCTTTCACTTGGTAATATGCATTTAAGAGACTTCCATGTCTTTTCATAGCTCAAGAGCTCATTTCTTTTTAGTACTGAATAATATTCCATTGTTTGGCATGTACCACAGTTTGTTTATACATTCACCTATTCAAGGATATCTTGGTTACTTCCAAGTTTGGGCAATTATGAATAAACCTTCTGTAAACATGCGTATGCATGTTTTTGTGTGGACATAAATTTTCAACTCCTCTGAGTAAATATTTACCAAGGAGCAGGATCGCCGGATTGTATGGTAGATGTATGTTTAGTTTTGTAAGAAAGCACCCGTCTTCCCAAGTGGCTGTACCATTTTGCAATCGCAGCAGCAATGTATGAGATTTCTGATTGCACCACATTCTCGTCAGCATTTGGTATTGTCAGTGTTCCAGATTTTGGCCCTTCTAATAGGTGGTACTGGTATCTCGTTGTTTTATTTTGCATTTCTCTTATGACATATAATGTGCAGCATCTTTTCATATGCTTATGTGCCATCTGTATATCTTCTTTCTGCTGAGGTCTTTGGCCTATTTTTTAATCAGCTTGTTTTTGTTGTTGTTGTTGTTGAATTTTAACTGTTCTTTGCATATTTTGGATATTGGTCCTTTATCAGATGTGTCTTTTGCAAATGTTTTCTTCCAGTGTGTGGTTTGTCTTCTTATTCTCTTGAAAGTGTCTGCGGCCCCTGGGTGACTCAGTCAGTTAAGTGTCCAGCTCTTGGTTTTGGCTCTGATCATGATCTCATGGTTGGTTCATGAGTTTGAGCCCCATGTAAGGCTCTGTGCTTGACAGCATGGAGCCTGCTTGGGATTCTCTGTCTCCCTCTCTCTCTGCCCTTGGCCTACTCACACTCACTCTCTCAAAAGTAAATAAATAACCATTTTGAAAAAGTGTCTTTTGCAGAGCAGAAGTTTCCATTTTAACACAGTCCAACTTACCAAATATTGTTTCCGTGAATTGTGCCTTTAGTGTTGTGTCTAAAAAGTCATTGCCATAGCCAAGGTCATCTAGGTTTTTTTCCCCATGTTATCTTCTGGGAGTTTATTAACTTTGTGTTTTACATTTGGATTTGTGATCCATTTTGAGCTAATTTTGTGAAAAGTGTAAGATCTGTCTGTTACTAGATTGTTGTGGGTTTTTTTTTTTTTGCCTGTCGATGTACCATTGTTCCAGTGTGATGTGTTGAGAAGGAGACTATCTCTGCTCCACTACGTTGCCTTTGTTTCTTTGTAAAAAATCAGTCAGCTGTATTCATGTGGGTCTTTCTGGGCTCCCTATTTTTGTTCCATTGATCTGTTTGTCTATTGTTTTCACCAATACCACAATGTCTTGATTACTGTGGCTTTATAGTAAGTCTTGAAGTCAAGTAGGTAACATCGGTTACACAACTTTGTTCTCCTTCAATATTGTTTTGGCTATTCTGGGTCTTAGGCCACTTCATATAAAATTGAGAATCATGGGGTGTCTGGGTGGCTCAGCTGACTCAACATTTTCAAGATGTCGGGTCTTCCTAACTTGAACTATGGATCCAGTGCAATCCCATTCAGTGTCCCAGTAAGTTATTTGATGGAAATCAAAAAAACTGATTCTAAAGTTTATTTATTTATTTATTCATTTATTCATTTATTTATCTATCTATCTATCTATCTATCTATCTATCTATTTATTTATTTACTTATTGAGAGAGTGAAAGAGAAAGAGTGGGAGAGGGGCAGAAAGAGAGGGAGAAAGAAAATCCCAAGCAGACTCTGAGCTGTCAGCTCAGAGCCCAGTGTGTGACTCCATCTCATGAACCTGTGAAATCATGACCTGAGCCAAAGTCAAGCGTCAAACGCTTAACCAACTGAGCTATCCAGGCATCTCAGGATTTTATTCTTTGTGTTTGTTTGTTTTATTAAGTTCTTTTTTTTTTAATGTTTTTTCATTTTTTTTTATTTTTTTTTATTTTTGAGAGAGAGACACAGAGTACAAGTAGGGGAAAGGCAGAGAGAGAGGGAAACACAGAATCTGAAGCAGGCTCCAGGCTCTGAGCTGTCAGCACAGAGCCGACGCGGGGCTCAAACTAGTGAACCACGAGATCATGACCTGAGCCGAAGTCGAACACTTAACCAACTGAGCCACCCAGGCAGCCCAGTATTTTATTCTTTATAGACAATCCTGTCATGTTCAAACAGAATTTTAGGTCTTTCCTTTCTTTTCTTGTCTTGTTACATTAGCTAGTATTTCTAGCTAATATTGCAAAGGAGTAGTGAGAGGGAACATTTCTACCTTGTTTCTGATCTTAGTGGGAAAGCTTTGGGTTTTTCGACATTTCAGTATGTTGTTAGTCGTGGGTTTTTTGGTAGACATTTTTTATCAAGTTAAGGAAGTTCTTCTGTATTCCTAGTTTACTGAAAGTTTTTAAATCATGAAAAACTGTTGGATTTGGTCAAATGATTTTTTTGCATTTATTGACATGACCATGGGAGTTTTCATTTCTAACCTGTTGGTATGATGGATTAAATTAATTGATTTTCAATTAATTATTATTATTATTATAAAAATATAATTATTATTAACACTCCTTGCATATCTGTAATAAATCCTAATTGGTCATGGTAGATAAAAATTCTTTTTATTAATGTTTGTATTAAATTTACTAATATATCCTTAAGCATTTTTGTATCTATATTTATGAGAGATGTTGGTCTATAGTTGTCTTTTTTGTAATATCTTTGTCTGGTTTTGGTATAAGGGTATAATGCTGTACTTACAGAATGAGTTAAAAGGGAATTAGTCATCTTAATGGTAGATGATATCAAATTTTAACCATCAAATGAGTATTTTTGTTTTCGAAATACAGACCACTATTCTTTTGTTTGTTAACACATTCTTTTTAGAGACAGCCAAGATATAAATACAATTAAAACTATGTTCAGGGACACCTGGCTGGCTCTGTTGATGGAGCATATGACTCTTGATCTCAAGGTTGTGAATTCAAGCCCCACATTGGGTGTAAAGATTACTTTTTCTTTCTTTCTTTCTTTCTTTCTTTCTTTCTTTCTTTCTTTCTTTCTTTCTGTTTATCTGTTCATTTGAGAGAGAGAACACTCTCACACACTAGCGAGGAAGGGGCAGAGAGAGAGGGAGGGAGAGAGAATCCTAAGCAGAGTGTAGAGCCTGATGCCGGGCTCACTTTCATGACTGTGAGATCACGACCTGAGGGGAAATCAAGAGCCCACTGCTTAACCAACTGAGCCACCCAGGTGCCCCCAAAATAAAATCTTAAAAACAAACAAACAAAAACAAAACCAAGAAACTGTTCAGTTCTATTTGAATCCTTAGCAATTACTGCCTGATCAGCACTCATTTATGCAGTTCTCTCAACAAACATTTATTTATCATTTACAATGTATCATATAATCAGAATATTGAGCCAAATAAGGTGTACTCACGGTTTTCAGGAAGCTCACGATGTATTTGGGGAGATAAATTTGTAAACCAATAATAGCAAATCGTTTTTAAAGTAATATACACAATAATATGGGATGATGATAGATTTGTCTATGCTAAATACACTTAGAAAGTGTCCACTTTGAAACTGGCGACAGACTTAAACATAAAATTAGAAGTCCTAACAGATATTTACCAAAAACACACATTTCAAGACACTTACTTAGGAGTATAGCCGATAGCATTAAAGAGTATGGATAACAAGTCCTCAAAAGTATGTGCTTACAAATTAAGTGGTAATAGCCTAGGCTATTACTACAGGTGTTTTTGTTTTATTTTGTTTTGTTTTAATGTCAGAGGGTTTGGTTGACTGATTAGATGGAGCTTCAGAGATGGGTGGTGCCAGTGAAACAGACACAAGATTGATTGTATATTTCTTCAATTGGCTTTATGCTTTACCAATAAAAAATAAAGCTTCAGGAATGCTAGTATACTTGTGAACTTTGAATACATTAAGGAATGATTCTTGGGAAATAAAGGAAACTGTATTACCTTAATCAAGTTAATCAAGCCACATCCATGTATATCCGTAAAAGAAGTTTCTTTTCTAGGGATAGTTTTTGAGACATCTATGAATCACTACCTTTATTAACAAAGCGCTTCTATAATCATGTTGTAGAATTTACTAATTAAGGCGGTACCTGCCTGGCTGCATCTGGTGGAGCATACAACTATTGATCTCAGGGTTGTGAGTTTGAGCCCCACATTGAGCATAGAGATTACTTAGAAATAAATAAGGGCGCCTGAGTGGTTTTGTCCGCTAAGCATCTGACTTCAGCTCAGGTCATGATCTCACGGTTTGTGAGTTTAAGCCCCACACTGGACTCTGTGCTGACAGCTCAGAGCCTGGAGCCTGCTTCGGATTCTATGTCTCCCTCTCTGTCTGCCCCTCCCCCGCTTGTGCTCTGTCTCTCTCTCTTTCTCTCTCTCAAAACTAAAAACAAACAGAAAAAAATACTAAAAAAATAAAAAACATTCTTTGTTCACCTATTTGATAGGCATTGTGGACATAAAGGTAAATAAAATCTCTGCCCTCAGAGTGCTCACAAATTAGAAGGGTAAGCAAATACGTAAACAACTAATTGCTATGGGATTTTAGTAAGTACTATAATATAGGTATGTTTGAGATAGATTGTGACCCGAAGGAAACCTTATCTTCTTTGGTTTGTCTGTGAAGGTTTCACAAGGGGGAAGAGATACTGGTTATTGTATGCATGACCACTAGTTAGCCAGTTGGGAAGGATATTCAAGATGAAAGAGTACAGAAGAATGAGTCTCTGATAACATAGTATTATGGGCCGAATTGTGTTCCCCCAAAATTCATACGGAAGTCCGAACCCCCAGTACCTCAGAGTGCGATCGTATTAGGAGACAGGGCCTTGAAAGAAGTGAGGAACGGTCTGTGAGTTCGAGCCCTGCATCGGGCTCTGTGCTGACAGCTCAGAGCCCGGAGCCCGTTTCAGATTCTGTGTCTCCCTCTCTCTCTGACCCTCCCCTGTTCATGCTCTGTCTCTCTCTGTCTCAAAAATAAATAAACGTTAAAAAAAAAAATTTAAAAAAAAAAAAAAAAAAGAAAGAAGTGAGGAAGTTAAAATGAGGCCTTTAGGGTCAGGCCTAATCTAATCCTACTGATGTCCTTATAAGAACAGGAAATGTGGGCATTCAGGAGCCACCAGGAATGTATACACACAGAGAAAAGGGCCATCTACAAGTCAAGGAGAGAGTCCATAGGAGAAACGCAACCTGTCAACCCCTTGACGTTGGACACCCAGCCTCCAGAAGTGTAAAAATAAATTTCTGTTGCTCAAGCCATCCAGTCTGTGGTGAATAGTTACGGCAGCCTTTGATGTGTGTATTTTCACACCACCAAGCAACTCCTCAATTCTCAGCTGAGGATAACAGAATGCCCTTCCCAATTCAACTTAGCTCTGATACAATTCAGCCGAGATAGCAGCAGATGTCACAGATTAAAGGCTCAGCCTCCCTCTCCCTCCACAGTGGCAAGCCCAGGTCTACTGCCGTAGATTAGAGGTTCCAACAGCCCCCTCCTTGGATTTGATTAATTTGCTAGAGCAGCTCACAGACCTCAAAGAAACATTTAGTCACATTTACCAGTTTATTATAAAGGATATAATAAAGCATACCGATGAAAAGGTACACGGGGCCTGTTCAAACCCTGACAGTTGGCTCAGGTTGGCCTGGGCAAGGAGGAGATATACTTACCGTGTGGCTAGTGTGACTGAGGAGTTTAATTATTAATTTCATCCCATTTTAATTCATTTAAGTTTGTATTTAAAATCTGAAGAAGTGTTGGGCACCTGGCTGGCTCAGTCAGTAAAGCATGCAACTTGTGATCTTGGGGTGTTGATTTCAAGTCTTATGTTGGGCATAGAGATTACATTAAGAAAGAAAGGAAAGGAAGGAAGGAAGGAAGGAAGGAAGGAAGGAAGGAAGGAAGGAAGGAAGGGAGAAAGAAAGAAAGAAAGAAAGAAAGAAAGAAAGAAAGAAAGAAAGAAAGAAAGAAAGAAAAAAGGAAGAAAAAAGGAAGAAAGAAAGAAAGAAAGAAGCAATTTTAAAAAAGTGGAGCAGTGTAAAAATATTAGAAGTACTACAAAATGTTTTTGTTAAACGCAACTTCATCATTTCGCCTCAGTCGTTGAAAATTTAGTGTCCCAATTAAGATATGCTGTAAATGCAAAATACAGATTGCATTTTAAAGATCTAGTACCAGGGGCGCCTGGGTGGCTCAGTCAGTTAGGCGGCCGACTTTGGCTCAGGTCATGATCTCACAGCTCGAAGGCTCATGGGTTCAAGCCCCGCGTCTGGCTCTGTGCTGACAGCTCAGGGCCTGGAACCTGCTTCCGATTCTGTGTCTCCCTCTGTCTCTGCCCTCCCCAGCTCATGCTCTGTCTCTCTCAAAAATAAATAAACATTAAAAGATAAAAAATAAACAAAGATCTAGTACCAAAAAAAGAGAGAGAAAGTACCTCATTAATAACTTTTATATTAATTACAGGTTGCAATGGTAGTATTTGGCATATGTATATATTAGGTTAAATAAAATATAGTATTGAAATTAACTCATTTCTTTTCACTTTTTGTAAACGTGACTACTGGAAATTTTTAAATTTCATATGTGGCTCACATGTTTCTCTTGGACAGCAGTGATCTAGACTTTATTCAATAAGCATTGAAGATATTTGAGTAGGAGAATGATCCGCTTAAGATTTCGATTTAGTGTAATTCATCTCAGCACTGGTGTGGGATGGAGTGATTTTTAAAGGAAATCTGAGGAGGGGAGAGTGGTAAGGGTCTGAGAGCTGGGATTAGGTGCTTCAGGATCAGCTAGAGTGATGAATGGTTGCAACCCAGTTTAGACAAGAAAATCAACATTTCTCAAATTTTTTCTTTCTTTACCCTGTGTTTTCTTTGGTGCTTTTGGATTCCAAATGAATTCTGACTGCACTTAAAGTGGTAGAGGAAGATTAGAAAATAACATGTTGCAACAAAAGTTGTTCTTTATGAGGAAAATTACAAATACAAAGCAAAGAGTAGAATTAACTCTGGCAATCTTTAGCCTTTAGCTATTTGGTGAGCCTTGAAATGCCATTTACACTGGCCTGTGAAAGAAGCAGTTTTTTCTCTGTCTTTAACTCTACGTGTTTCAAACCCGTATTTCTCGATTTCAGGATTTTTTGGTTTGTTTTCCCACTGAGTTATCGCAGTAGCAAACAGCCTCCCACAGACTAGCAAGAAGCTAAGACTGAGATTTGTGGTCTGCAGATAGCTGTATTTGGATTTAGGAGACTTCAGGCCATTATTTCGTTCATTACTTTCTTCTTAGCAGACCTACATTAAACTATGAGGTGGGAATTTAGTAACATTTCTCCCCAGTCTATTCCATT
This sequence comes from Panthera tigris, assembly GCF_018350195.1. Taxonomy (NCBI): domain Eukaryota; kingdom Metazoa; phylum Chordata; class Mammalia; order Carnivora; family Felidae; genus Panthera; species Panthera tigris. Next base: position 42,273,250 of record NC_056666.1, read on the forward strand.
TTCACATGTATCCACCACATTTCCTCTTTTGTTTTCAGTAAAGGTGGAAGAACGTCCCACAGCAATCGAATGATACAGGATACATGTTTTATTTACCTTGGTGGCCTTCCCTAGCTTAATCACCAAATTAATCACCAGAGCTTGTAACTCCTAACTAGAGTTGGGAATCTAGTGGGACCTACTCTCAAAGTGCATCGAAGACCCCAATCAACCAACCAATCTCCCCAAAACATACCAACGCAGAGATGTATTGAGCAACTGTTATCTATTGCCCAGGGTGTGGATTACCTAATGGATGTCTGTTACTCTGGGGGACAAGCCCAGCACTGACTGGTTTCGGGTCAGGAGTTTATTAGGTCCCTCGTCCCCAAGAAGCATGTGTCTCAATATGTCAGCACACTTTTACATTCTTGAGATTCAGTTGAATTCCAGTTGTAACCTTTAAAAAAAAAAAAGTACATATATTGCCAGAAGTAGAATGCTCTCTGTTCCTGTGGCTTAACTTTTTTTAAGGTAATTTTCTCAGACTGAGTTAGCCAGACAAAATATGTTTCACATCTCTCTCCCGTTCGCCCTCCTTTTTCCCCAAGAAGGAAATATTCTACAAAATTATTTCCAAAACTTAACCTGCAGTCTTATCTTTCTCCATAGCTGTTTTACACACGTTTATTTGGGACACATAAATCCTGCGCCTTCACGATTACATTTATTTCATTAACCATTGGGCAAATAATTACTGGGGCAAAAACTGTGTTCTGAAATTATGCCGGAGCCTGCTCTGAGTAAATGAAGGGGGTAATACGGACCTACCTTTTACTTTTATTTGTGCCATTTGCCCTTGCAAAACATCGAAGAATAATCATGCTAAGCCTAAGGAGAAGGAGAAAGAAAAGATAAAGTGATTTAGAGCCAAGAGTGACACTGTGAGACAAATAATAAATAAAAGCAAAGATAAGAAATAAGATAAATGGGAATGCAAACTGCTGCAGCCATTCTGGAGACCAGTATAGAGGTTCTTCAAAAAAGTAAAAATAGAACTACCCTACGACCCCGCAATTACACTACTAGGTATTTATCTAAGGTGTGCTGTTTCGAAGGGGCACGGGCACCCCCGTGTTTATAGCAGCACTATCAACAATAGCCAAAGTATGGAAAGAGCCCAAGTGTCCATCGATGGATGAATGGATAGATGTGGTATATATATACAATGGAGTATTACTCGGCAATCAAAAAGAATGAAATCTTGCCATTCGCAACTACATGGATAGAACTAGAGGGTATTAGGGGCGCCTGGGTGGCTCAGTCGGTTGAGCATCTGACTTCGGCTCAGGTCATGATCTCACAGTCCGTTGAGTTCTAGCCCCGTGTCAGGCTCTGTGCTGACAGCTCAGAGCCTGGAGCCTGCTTTGGATTCTGTGTCTCACTCTCTCTCTCTCTGCCCCTCCCCTGCTCATGCTCTGTCTCTCTCTGTCTCAAAAATAAATGAAAACATAAAAAAAAAGATGTGGTATATATATACAATGGAGTTATTACTCAGCCATCAAAAAGAATGAAATCTTGCTGTTTGCAACTACGTGGATGGAACTAGAGGGTATTACGCTAAGCAAAATTAGTCAGAGAAAGACAAATATCATATGACTTCACTCATATGAGGACGTTAAGATGCACATAAGGGAAGGAAAGCAAAAATAATATAAAAACAAGGAGGGGGATAAAACATAAGAGAGTCTTAAATATGGAAAACAAACAGAGGGTTGCTGGAGGGGTTGTGGGAGGGGGGATGGGGTAAATGGGTAAGGGGCATTGAGGAATCTATCCTGAAATCGTTGTTGCACTATATGCTAACTAACTTGGATGTAAATTTAAAAATAAATAAATTTTAAAAAAAGAAGAAGCAGCAACGTAATTTTTCAAAACCAATAATAATAATAATAATAATAACATAAAAACGCAGAGGGAGGCAAAACCATAAGAGACTCTTAAATGCAGAGAACAAACTGAGGGCTCATGGGGGGGGGGGTTGGGGGGTAGGGAAAATGGGTGATGGACATTGAGGAGGGCACTTGTTTGGATGAGCACTGGGTGTTGTACATAAGTGATGAATTACTGGGTTCTACTCCTGAAACCAATACTACACTGTATGTTAACTAACTTGAATTTAAATGAATAAATTTAAGAAAGAAAGAACAAAAGAAAGAAAGAAAGAACGAAAGAAAGAACGAAAGAAAGAAAGAAAGAAAGAAAGAAAGAAAGAAAGAAAGAAAGAAAGAAAGAAAGAAAGGAAAGGAAGGAAGGAAGGAAGGAAGGAAGGAAGGAAGGAAGGAAGAAAGAACGCAGAAAAGACCAGAGGAAAACAGGGCATCATGGTCCTCTTAACTCTAAGTTGCAAGGTCCAGCCATGAGCCTCATGTAGCTGTTGAGTATTTACGTGTAGCTCATGCACCTGAAGAGCTGAATTGTTCATTTTTATTCATTTAAAATATTTTCCAATCAAACACAACTTTGTTGTTTTGATAGACACCATATTACTTTAACTATAGAACATTTAGAGCCTAAAATGGAGATGTATGCTAAATGTGAAATATACACTGAATTTCAAAGACTTCTTAGGGGAAAAAAAAGTAAACTACCTTAGTAATAATTGTTAGATGGACGTCATACTGAAATGATATTATTTTGGCTATAGTGGGTCAAATAAAATAATTATTTTTAAATTAATCCCTCTCGTTTCTCTAAAAATTTTTAATGTGGCTACTGGCAAATTTTATATTACATAAGTGCTTGGACTCTATTTCCATTGGACCTCGCTGCCATACAGGATATTCTTTGTCCTTTGGCTGCTCGATTCAGTTGCTGTGGTAACTAAAGGGGCCTCTAGGCTCAGTGTTTCCTGGAAGGACCCGGAGTGAGTCGGGGGAAGGGAGGTGTGACCTCAGGGAAGGTTTTCTTGGATGTCACGTTTCACTCATACTCGGTTCTCTCAGCTAACAGTCGGATTTAGAAAATAACCTCGCTGTAAAAAAGAGAGAGACATCATAATCTGGTTTGTTTCAGGTCCAGTAGCATCAGTTTGAATTCTAGGCCCTCAACCAAAACCCCAAAGAGAGATGCACTTTCCCTGGTTTACCAACTAGAAACATTATGTCCATTTACTGCTCTATCACTGCGGCACCCTCTTCCCCCACAGTGAAGGGGTTGCTAGGCTACAAATTAATGGGCATTAGGAATTTGACCAGTGTTATCCACCCCCCAACACACACACTACCAACAAAGCCTCCATACTATCTCTCACCCAACTCTTTAATCAGAACTAAATTGTCTTCTTTGTTTACTCTCACCCTGGAGCCTCTTCTCTCTCTCTCCTCTTATTATCCTTCCATCTTCCTCTGTTCACATTTTTCTTATCTGTTTTTCCTACTCATCTTGGTCAATTGTCTCCTATGGCTTAGAAATCGGATACTTATCTCAGTCTTTTCTTTCAAGAAATTCACAGTCCGTAATTAATAGGCTATTGGTCATTCTCTCCAGTGTGTAAGAATCAGTTGGGCTTGTCCCTTTTTAACAAACATGGTAAGTGGAAGAAGGGAAATGCTATAAATTCCTTAAAAGCCAGGAAGTTTTTTGCCCTACATACTGATGAGTCCCCAACTTCTTGGAGAGCATCTGACGTGTAGTGCGTGTGCAGCAAATACGTGTTTAACTGAATTTGGTAATTGTTCCATCTGTAGAGGCAAAACATTGTAGAATGGGTAGGATTCAGAATGGGTGGTATGGTGAATGCCGTATTAAGGAGTTTGGATCCTATCCCATAGGCAGTTGATTTTTTCCTTCCTGCACCCCAGGGAAGTTGGTCTGGCTCCCAGATACTCAGGTTTTCTTCCTCCTGGGAGAGATTGTACTAATCCGAGGACAAGGAGAGCCAAAACCTGGTCCAATTCTTCCCTTGTTTGCGTTTCTTCTCTCAAACTGCCCTTCCTTCCCCTTCAAGATTGTAGACCTAGCCTGTAATCAAAAAGCAGATGATAAATTCATAGCATTATGAATCTCTCTGCTTGCACTCCTTCAAGCAACCTTAACTCTCAGATAGTAGCACTCAGTCAACTTTGCCTTATATAAATAGCGTTTATTCTCTCTTTATAGATTAATTTAATTCCCAGCAGATGCGAGAGCAAAAATTAAAGTGTATTTGCCCTCCCTCCAGCCTTTTCTGGTAGCATTTTGTCTGTGAAACTAAGAGGCTATATAGCGGCTATTAGAAGAGGGAAGGAGGACGAGCTTAAAAAACGGAGTGGGGAGGGTGAAGGATGTGGTTTTGAAACAAGGGGAGGGAGGGAGTTGTCGTCTAGGGAGGGGGTAGAATTTGAGGTCACAAAATTCCGAGAGGTCACGGGATCACTAGAGGCGGGTGTGGGGTGGGGCTGGGGGGGCGGGGGGGCTTGTCTCCCTTGCAGGCTCCACCCTTTGCAGAGATTATAAATAAGTAAGCCGGCGAGCTCTAACGGTGAGAGTGAGGGGGACATGTGGAGCGGTCCTGGGGACCTGGAGAAAAACTTGCTGCCCAGAAGGACATTTTGGAGGTTTTGCTGACTGCAAGAGGTGGCTCTGGGATCCCACTCCTAGATCTTTATTGAAGACTGGAAAAGAATTAAATTAGGGCCATGGGGACACATAAGGTAAGAGATGATATGATTATCAATTATTTTTGCGCCTGCGGGGCACACTCAGAAAGGCCGAACTCAGTGGTGATGACTGTGCTGGGTTTTATTCTAAGTCATCTAGCCATCTTCAGGCCTTTTCGCTTCTCCAGCCTGCAGTGCCACAATTTGGCCACTACTCTGGATGTTAGAGCCTATCAAGGATTCATCCCCGTCCCGCTCACCTTTCCGTCGTAGGGAGAGACACCGGGAGAAGTTGTGTGTGTTTCTCAGGGGGTTTTTTGTGTGTGTTTTTGTTTTGTTACATAATCACATGCACTGAGGATGCGAGGGTGAGATGGTTGAGTGTTAAGGCTGCCTGGCTGTGTTGATGACAAGCGTGGGTCTCTGAGCGAGCGCAAAGATTCCTCTGGAAGCATTAGACCTTGAAAAGACCTGGGATTGGTTTGGGGGCCTGGGTCAGTGTTCAGCCATCTGCTCTGTAACCTATAGGAGTTCCTGGATACTAAGGAGATAGAATTCCCGTGGCCCTTATTGTGATTGCGATTGTGAGTGCACGATACATTAATAGGTCATCGTGTGTTGTGTATGCAATATTTGCAAGGAGAAAAGCATCATCACCAAGGTAAACTTATTTGAAAATAAATGAAAATAAGAGAAGGGATGAAGATGGGGGGTGGGGCGGGGAGGAAAAGGCCCTCAGGATAGTAAATGATGAGGTGAGGCAGAAAAGAAGAGGTGCTTACTGATGGGAAAAGGATTAAGCAGAAAGAGCTGTGTACGGGGCGGGCGGGGGCACTCGGGTACTTAGGCCTAGTTGCCTAGGGTACAAGGTCAGCTTGGAGAACGGAAACTCCTAGCCAGCCACTTGGTCTAATCGGACAGGGAGGGGGTTCAAGGAAAGGAAGGACTGGGAGAGCGCTGCAGAAGATGTCTTCAGGCTTAACAATTAGGCTTCCCTCGAGCTGGAAATTTCAGATAACACTTGAATTACTCCAGCAAGGTGAAAGACGACTCCCTCCTCCCCACCTTGTCTCCCCAGTGTTTAGGATGGAAGGGAGCTAGTGCACGCCCCCTGCTGGGTGGGGGCAGCGGTACGTTATCAAGTAAACAGGAAAAATTTCAAATCGGACCTGGATACCTGTGGGTAGATGCTGTAGATTACATTATCTCGAGAGATAAGAACAGCCCAGTGATGAGGACACCACCACCACAACTCTGGGCTTCAGTGGGAGCTGGGGTACAGGAGAGACACTGTTTCCAAAATAATCCACTTCCAGGAAGCCCCAGGTCTATGCTTGCTTTTATCTGGGGCAATTTTTTTTTAATACTCTAAAACCAATTAACCCAGGTCCCCTTAACTTTCTTCCCATAGTATCTTGCCACTTCTCCCAGGTTTACGTAATGGTCTGCACATCTCTGGATAAGTTCTTCAGTACAACCTGTTGTTTTGTGTTCCCCATTCATTACCTAAATTTCATTAAGGTTTTGTTCTTTGCATACTGCTCATAGCCAAGTGCTCCTAGTACTCAATCGAGAGTTTTAAGGACTGTTTTTTTTTCCCTTCTCTCCCTCCCCACCCGAGGTCACGGCGCCGCTGATCTTTGCCATCTCCATCGCTACGATAGGCTCTTTCCAGTTTGGCTACAACACGGGAGTCATCAATGCTCCCGAGATGGTGAGTGCCGGAAACTAGAGTTAAGGGTTAGAATTTGGAATAGGGAAATTATTCCTTGAAGTAGGGTTTCAAGAGTGAAGAATTTCAGTCAAACTTGGTGCCTAGCTCGGCTAAGGCTGAAGAGGCAGAATAACGGTGGGGAAGTCTATAGCTGAATCATTAAAGCAGAAAACTCAGTTGCTCCTTAAACCCGTGACTGGACCCGTTCTCCTCTCACCCTGTCGTGATGGTAGGAAAATGGGGAGGTGGGGGGTTCTTGGGAGGACTGGGGTAGTCACTGAATAACGGTGCTACTACCTACTGGGATTTTCAGGACAAATCAAGCTTGTTCTTTTCGGAGCTGCCATTAACTCCAGTATGTTCTGGGTCTCTTCCAATCCCATCTGTTCACTCACTGGATTCTCTACCTATAAAGTAATCGTAATGCTGTTTTCTTAGGGAGGAGAAGATCGCCCATATTTGTCCCTTCTCTCATTCAAGTGTAACAGTCTGTCTGCCCACCAACCATTTTAATTTGCAGATCATAAAGGACTTTCTCAACAACACTTTGAATAACACACACAACAACCCTCGCGATGAGGTGTTACTCACTTCCCTCTGGTCTTTGGCTGTGGCCATCTTCTCCGTCGGTGGTATGATTGGCTCCTTCTCCGTTGGACTCTTTGTCAACCGCTTTGGCAGGTATTGACTAGAAACTGGGCAAAGAAGGAGGCTATGCTGGTTGCATTGAGAACAGGTATTGAGAATCAGGATGGAGAGGCTGTGGGGCGCCTGGGTGGCCCATTAAGCATCCGTCTCAGGTTAAGATCTCATGGTTCCTGAGTTTGAGCCCCACGTCCGGGCTTCCTGCTGCTGTCAGCACAGTGCCTGCTTTGGGAGGACCCTCTGTCCTTCTCTCTCTGCCCTTCCCCCTCTCGTTCTCTCTCTCTCTCTCTCTCTCTCTCTAATAAGTAAATAAAAACTTAAAAAAAAAGGAGGGGGAGGAGGTGAGGATGTATTTGAATGAGAGCGTTCCCCAATCTGATCAAGGCAAGCTTAGTCCAACAGGCACTGAATAGGACTGCCCTTGCTTGAAGCCGTGTTGCCCGTCAAGAGATTAGCCTTTGGCAGTCCAGCATAAGCTAATTCAGGATTCCCTAATAAAGTACACTGTGGAATTTCCCAGAAACCTGTTTATATTCACAAGGTCAGAAGTTGTTTGCTTTTCTTAAAAACTTTGCGGTCTCGTGCAGATGTTTGCATTATTTTACAAAGCCGGATCGGGAGGAAACGTTTTCTAATCCTTGGTCTGTGGCACGTGTGGACAATGGCCAAATAACTGAACTGACATTCCCCCCTCCCCCAAAAGAAAATTGAATCTCCTCATTCTGTGCTAACTTGATTAGAATGTCTTAGCAGAATACTTCCAGTATTCTGGTGAAGGAACCATTTTGTCTGCTAATGAAATGTCCTGGAAACACAAATGGAATTCAACTTTTTAAAAAATTAAAGCAATCTGTTTCATTTGATCATTGTTTGGCTTGCATTGTTGAGGGCACCTTGTGTCAACTAAAGTCACTGAAATTTTAATGTGGACCTCCCAATTCACGTGACTTTCTTCCAGTTGTTCTTTTCTTGAGAGAAAGAACCTCTCTCCTAGAGAGAGGTGGGGACCCAGGGAAAGGAATGCAGAGAAAGGCAAAAGAGAGAATGAGGGATGGTTTGGGATGTACCTTTAAGATCTCCCCAGGATTTCAAAGCTCCCCTGGGTAATTCCAGTGGGCCTTCCAAGGGGAGAATCTAGATTTGGTTCTTCCCAACATCTGCAGTAATTTTTCAGTGTTAACCTCTTACCTTGTCATCCTTTAGCTGTTCCAGTGGCTTTGCCTCCCACATCTAACACACAAATGCGGCCATTTATTATTTTATTCTGGCTCTCAATACTAATTGTCGACGACCTCCCCACAGGTTAGCCTTAGAGAAGGCGAGCTGCAAGGCGGTCTGCTTTTTACAAATAGAAAAACATGTGTCTGAACTCTATCTTTGTTACTTGTTGGTGACATCTAAGCAGTTACGTTATAACAAGACTCCGTAAGAAGCATACAGAGATCAGTACTGGTCCAAAAATTTCTCTAGAATGTGTTGGACCAGCTGTAGCAGAATTGCCCAGGGCGGTGGTTCTCAAACCTTCTCTTTGAATGAAATCACCTGGACTGCTTTGGGGATCAGATTGCTGGGCTCCACCCTAATGATGCAATAAATTGGGTGGATGGGACAATTTTAATTTGTTGCAGATCTCTAGCTGATGCTGTTAGTCTGTGGCCAACTTTGGGAACTACTGGCCTTTGTGGTTACTGCGATTCTGGCTACAGCTGGGGCTTAGGAGAATCTTAAACAAGTTCTCTAGGTGATTTTATGCACACAGAGGCGCTGATCCTGGTTATCCCAGCTAGAAATGTTCTGATAACAGAAAAAGGAAAAGTTAGACCAAAAAGAGAAGGTACATAATAAGGCTGGAGAAGGGTGAAAAGACAAGGAAAGAAGGAGAGAGACTGGGCCTATTTTGCTAATTTCTCTTGTGTTTTCATTTAACCTTTCAGGCGCAATTCGATGCTCATCGTCAACCTGTTGGCTGTCGCTGGTGGCTGCCTTATGGGGTTCTGCAAAATAGCCAAGTCGGTTGAAATGCTGATCCTGGGCCGATTGATTATCGGCCTCTTCTGCGGCCTCTGCACAGGTTTTGTGCCCATGTACATTGGCGAGATCTCGCCTACCGCCCTGCGGGGGGCCTTTGGCACTCTCAACCAGCTGGGCATCGTCGTCGGGATTCTCGTGGCTCAGGTACTTCCTGAACGTCAGTTTCATGGCTCCCTAAATTAGTTAACATAAAGTAGTCCTGAACCTCTGGCATGTATTCAACTACGTAAGTTTCAGGTATCATTACTACAACTCACAGACAGCTTCGGGAGAAAGGGGAAGAAACAGAGTTTTTCTTTTCCTGTGGTAAAAGCACGGAGGGTTTTCCGAATTTCGTTTTTAATCCACCGTGGCTTGGAAAGGATGAGATTTATGGTAGCCTCCTTCCCTGGCTTCCAGATCTTTGGCCTGAAAGTCATCCTGGGGACAGAAGAGCTTTGGCCCCTGCTGTTGGGCTTCACCATCATTCCCGCGATCCTACAAAGCGCAGCCCTTCCCTTCTGCCCGGAGAGTCCTCGATTCTTGCTCATTAACAGAAAGGAAGAGGAGAACGCCAAGGACAGTGAGTATCCCTCACACCCTCACTGTAGGAATTTTAGGGCTGTGGTTTGTTTCAAGACGAGGGTGTTGGGTCTGTCCTCTCCTTTCCCTTGCCCCTCAGAACCCGAGTGAAGGGTTTCCTGATGGCTCTCATGTCAGAAACTTTCTTTCTTCCTTCTTTCTTTTTTTGTTTTTTAAATTCTTTTTAATGTTTATTTTTAAGAGAGAGCGCACGCACAATCAGGGGAGGGGCAGAGGGAGAGGGAGACACAGAATCCGAAGCAGGCTGTCAGCACAGAACCCGACGCCGGGCTCAAATTCATGAGCTGTGAGTTCATGTATGGCCTGAGCCTAAGTCGGACGCTCAGCTGGCTGAGCCACCCAGGCACCCCTCAATTCGACCCCTAAAGAATTATGTGAGAATTAAAAAGGGGGAGGGCTGAGTGTCCGACTTCATGTCATGATCTCGTGGTTTGTGAGTTCAAGCCCCACATCGGCTCGCTGCTGTCAGCCTGTCAGTGCAGAGCCTCTGTCCCCCCTCTCTCTGCCCCACCGCCCCCTCAAAAATAAATAAACACTTTAAAAAAAATTAAGAGAGAAGCCGATTAAGGCACAGATGCTAGCCCAGGCTCGTCTCGCGTGGCCTCTTCCCAGCTGTTACAGGGAAAATGACCTTGGGTCAGCACCTTAACCTTATCCTTGGTTTGCTTGTTTTACCAGTCCTCCAGCGATTGTGGGGCACCCCGGATGTGACTCAGGACATCCAGGAGATGAAAGATGAGAGTGCTAGGATGGCACAAGAAAAGCAACCCACGGTGCTGGAGCTCTTCAGATCGCCCAGCTACCAGCAGCCCATTATCATTTCCATCATGCTCCAGCTCTCCCAGCAGCTCTCTGGAATCAACGCGGTGAGTATCTGCTCCACGTCTGAGGGGGCAGGCCCACGTTGCACTTAACTCCCCTGACCGCGGTGCCAGGTGCTGGCGTGGTCACCCCACGATGCTCGCCACATGGCGGCCACTCCAAAATGTTGATTATCCAGGCTCTGACTTAGTGTTGGTTTTTATTTCCTTATTACTAGAGTTCATTGATTTAAGTAATCTCTACACCCGATGTGGGGCTCGAACTCACAACTCTGAGATCAAGAGTCCAAACGCTCCCCTGACTGAGCCAGCCAGGTGCCCCTGTTTTATTGCTTTAAGATTCTGTCTGCAGCACATGTTTTCCATGTGGAAAAATAAGATAAATTAAAACAAAAAATTCATCACCTTTAGTCTTGGAACTTGTGGTTCACATTTGTCCTCTTCCCAATTTTTTTCAATATATAAGACATTACAAATTTATCTACTTTTCATTAATCCTCTTTCTGACCCACTCATTTTTTATTGCCGGTTGTCTTTAACTTTGGTCAATCTTTTTTTAAATTTTTATTTATTTTGAGAGAGAGAGAGAGAGAGAGAGAGTGCATGAAGGGCAAAGAAGAAGGAGACAGAATCCCAAGCAGGCTCTGCGAGGTCAGCGCAGAGCCCGATGCAGGGCTCGAACCCACAAACCATGAGATCATGACCCAAGCTGAAATCAAGAGTCAGACACTTAACTAGCTGTGCCACCCAGGTGCCCCTAACTCTGCTCAATCTTATCTCGTGTCATCAAAGATAATGTAAGCCATACAACTAAAGTAGATCCAAGAATTTACTGCTGTGGCTTTTTTTCCCAGGACTTTACAGTCTAGAAAGTATGGTAAAGCCCAGGGGAATAATGAGGCAATCCATTCATGAGGTATACATATACTATTCTATATGTATATTTACAACTAGAATAGTGACTGATCGTTTAAAGTGGGGAACAAAATGGAAGGTGACAGTTGGCAGGTAACTTATATTCTATGCATATAATCACCTTTCAGCATTTGAGTCTTCGATGTGGTAAGAGAGGGTATTCCCCTACCTTCTATCCATTTGCAGATAAAATATTTGTAATTGAGACATACTGCTGTTCTGCCTCTTTAAATTTCAGATGAATGCCTTGAGAGCTTCTGACCAGTCTTTTCTTTCTTTCTTTTTTTTAATGTGTATTTATTTTTGAGAGAGAGAGCTAGGGAGGGGCGGTGGGGGTGGGGGGGGTTACTTAGAGCCGAAGCAGGCTCCACGCTGACAGCAGAGGGCCCTGCGCTGGGCTCGAACTTACAAACTATGATCACGACCTGAGCCAAAGTCAGACGCTCAATCAACTGAGGCCCCCCCCCCCCCGCCCCGCCCGGGTGCCCCTCTCATCACTCTCTGATCAATATGATTAGATCATTTTGTAGCAAGTTGGCCTTTGGCCTTTTCTCCGCAACACGCCAAGAAGGTTGCTTGTATCTGAAATAGCAGTGCTTCTCATGCAGGGTTGGAGGATGTAATATCAGAAATTGGGAGGAAAGATAGTTCAATGAATCTCGTTCTCAAATTTTGTCGCTTTAAAAATCACTGCAGGGGCACCTGGCTGGCTCAGTTGTATAACATGCAACTCTTTTTTTTTTTTTTTTTTTTTTTTTTTTTTTAAATTTTTTTTTTTCAACGTTTTTTATTTATTTTTGGGACAGAGAGAGACAGAGCATGAACGGGGGAGGGGCAGAGAGAGAGGGAGACACAGAATCGGAAACAGGCTCCAGGCTCCGAGCCATCAGCCCAGAGCCTGACGCGGGGCTCGAACTCACGGACCGCGAGATCGTGACCTGGCTGAAGTCGGACGCTTAACCGACTGCGCCACCCAGGCGCCCCTAACATGCAACTCTTGATCTTGGGGTTGTAAGTTCAAGCCCCACGCTGGTTATAGAGGTTACTTAAAAAAATATATATAGGGGCGCCTGGGTGGCTCAGTCGGTTAAGCGGCTGACTTCGGCTCAGGTCATGATCTCGCGGTCCGTGAGTTCGAGCCCCACGTCAGGCTCTGTGCTGACGGCTCAGAGCCTGGAGCCTGTTTCAGATTCTGTGTCTCCCTCTCTCTGACCCTCCCCCGTTCATGCTCTGTCTCTCTCTGTCTCAAAAATAAATAAATGTAAATAAAAAAAAAATTAAAAAATATATATATGTATATTTGTGTATATATATGTATATTTGTATGTATGTACACACATATATATATATATTTTTTTTTTTTTTTAATTAAAAAAAAAAATCACTGTAGTAAAATACACTCTGAAGACTTTCCAGAGCAGCAGGGCTGGGACTAGAGTGAGGCATCGAGGTGCAAGCCAGTGGTCCTAAACATGAGCGCCTCCTTAAATTGTGCACCTCACTCGCACCCAGCATGCATAATTTAGACTCCAATGCGGGCCCTGTGAAGCAGGATCAGAAAAAGCCCACTCTTGGAAAATTACGAATGATGAATTAGCACTCTGCAGTACAGACTCCTCCCACTTCAGGAAATGATGTGTGAAAACACTTTTTCAACCCACATTTGAGTAAACGGTGTTTTCTAATTTCCTTAGAAAAGGCAGAGGGTCAGAGGTTGGGTAGTGTTTACCTAGCAGAGTAAAACTGCTTGAGGGTGAGATGATGTACGAGTTAGCTTGAATCCCACTTGATAGCAGCAAATAGCAAAGTAATTTGAGTGTAAGAACTTTCCTTGAGATGTGTACGTATGCATTAGGTTTTTGTTGTATAGGCTTTTAGATAAGAGAGAGTATTGCCATAACTATTCATTGCTAGGTTTAATTGTTCAAATGTCTTTTCTCACAAGCTTTATAATATTAAGTATTATTGGAATTTTTTTTAACAGTCTTAGCTCCCCCTTCTCTTCTAGAGCAGCAATTTTTGATTGGGATGATACTACAAATCTTTTTTCCTTCCTCCCTCCCTTCCTTCCTTCCTGCCTGCCTGCCTGCCTTGTTTGAAGATTTTATTTTTAACTAATCTCTACACCCAAAATGGGACTTGAACTCAGAACCCCGAGATCAAGATCTGCATTCTCTACTGACTGAGCCAGCTAGTCGCCCTAGTTTCTTTTTTTTTTTTTTTAAAGTAAACTACACCCAACGTGGGTCTTGAACTCTAAGCCTGAGATCAAGAGTTGCATGTTCTACCGACTAAACCAAGAGCCCGCAGATCTGCTTCCAAAAGCACAGCCTTGTGGCACCTGTCTGGCTTAGTCGGTTGAACATCTTGCTCTTGATTTTAGCTCATGATCTCATGGTTTGTGGGTTCGAGCCCCACACTGGTCTCCATGCTGACAGCACAGAGTCTGGTAGGGATTCTTTGTCCCTCCCTCTCTGCCCCTCCCCCACATGCACTCTCAAAATAAATAAACTTTAAGAAAAAAAATTTATTAAGAGCACAGCCTTGGGTGTGCTCAGTCGGTTAAGCATCCGGCTTTAGCTCAGGTCATGATCTCCCAGGTCACGAGTTCGAGCCCCGCGTCAGGCTCTGTGCTGACAACTCAGAGCCTGGAGCCTGCTTCGGATTCTGTGTCTCCCTCTCTCTCTCCCCCTCCCCTGCTTGCGCTCTATCTCTATCTCTCAAGAATAAATACACTTAAAAAAAATAAAAAATTTGAAAAGCACAGCCTTAGTCTTATTTTAGAAAATACAAATATACGTGGTTTCTATCTGAGGTGGTAAGAGTTGTTTCTTGAAAGGTAAATCCCAGTATAGATGCATATATTCATGAAAAAGTCTGACGAATTTTGCTGTAGAGACAAACACTCTGGATGAAATCATAAACTCGTGACTCAAACCTGAGGGACTGAGCCTAGATGATCTAGACACTGCCAGGCACTGTTCCCTTATTACCTTGAAGTCTGAGTCCAATATTTTGACATCTCTTTAACCGTGGTAGTTGTAGCAGCCATACATAACCGTACACGTTAAATAGCAGCTTATTGAATAGTATAAAGTTAAAATGATAGGAGGTATTACTTCCTGAAACACTTAGGATGGACCCAGAGCTAGGAATTCTAGCCCGAGTTCTGCTTCCAATTACATGTACAGGCTTGAGGTTACTCCTCAATTGCTTCACCATCAAATTAGAATATCAGTGTACCTATCACTGTTTTCAGGGCTAGGGTAGTTATCTATTGAAGAAGCTTACTTAAGGGGCTTGCTGCTGGTTGGCTCAGTTGGAAAGGCATTTGACTCTTGATCTTGGGGTCACAAGTTCAAGGCCCACACTGCGTGTAGATCTTACCAAAAAAAAAAAAAAAAAACTTTAAAACACACAAGGCTCAGTTGAAAAAATTAATATGACTTAAACCTTTAAATCTAAGTTGGTAAAAAAGATGTTAAGGAAGAGACTTAAATGGAGCAGAAGGAGTAAGCGTACAAGAAAAAATGGAGACAAGCAGCTAGAATTGACAAGAACTAAGAAGAGAATAGGGGTAAGATTCAGAAGATAATCCATTTGCAGAAAAGATACCGTGATTGAACAAGAAAACCCCAGAAAGGACCCCCTTAACCTCCTGGGACGGTCGAGTCTACTTTTTGAGGGTTCCCTGTTTGCGGTTTCAGAGCTGCATCTTTTGTTTCCCACTAGGTGTTCTATTACTCAACAGGCATCTTCAAAGATGCGGGCGTCGAGGAGCCAATCTACGCCACCATTGGCGCGGGTGTGGTTAATACCATCTTCACTGTCGTTTCTGTAAGTTGGGTGCTTTGGTAGTTTGCAGGGCCGGGCCGGCGGGGGGCAGTTCTTACTACACATGTTCAAAGATGGGTTTCACGGCCTTCCACCTCCCCACCATCACCTAAACCTTGTTGGCCTGTTCTTCGGGGAAAGAAAAGCTATGGAGTGATGGGTGTAAGCAGACTTCGCTCCCTCCAAGCAAACAGGAAGTGCATGAGAAGGAGGGAGGTGTGCGGGGACTACAGAGTATGCTTTCAGCTTGGAACTAAAATGGGCAGGGTGACCATAACAAGTATCCCGCCATTGGGAAGGCAGATTCGGGTAACTCATGCAGCGTTTTCACGAAAGGGAAAGCAGAAATTTCATGTTCTGTTATTCTCCTTATAGCTGTTTCTGGTGGAAAGGGCAGGGAGGAGGACCCTGCATATGATTGGCCTTGGAGGGATGGCTTTTTGTTCCATCCTCATGACCATCTCCTTGTTACTAAAGGTGAGTGTTCTTGGAGGAAAAGAAGGGGGGCGGGGGGAGGCGGGTAGAAGAGGTTACAGGTGACACAGGTGGGAAGATCCGTAAGGTCACATGCCCAGAGTTTTAAGAAAAGTGGATCATCAGCGATAGGTAGTTAAACTGTTACAATTCTTGTATCCGGATAACATGTGGCTTGTAAAATACCCTATGTAATTTAATTCTTAAAGTAATCTTGAAGTAATAATGACTCCCATTTTATGGACAGTGAAATGATCTCAATGTGAAAATGACCTGTGTGTGAGGTGAGCACAAGGTTAGGATTCAAAAACCCAGGGCTTTTGGCTAGATAGTCCAGTAACCCCATTGGACCCCAGCACAGGGAGCTTTTCGTGCTCAGTAGGTCCTCATCTCTGGGAGGCTAGATCCTAGCCAGGTTGTGCTGTCTTTTAGTACTCACTTGCCTTTGTTCCTTTCTCATATAGGATAACTATAATTGGATGAGTTTTGTCTGTATTGCTGCTATCTTGGTCTTCGTGGCCTTCTTTGAAATTGGCCCAGGCCCCATTCCCTGGTTTATTGTGGCCGAACTCTTCAGCCAGGGACCCCGCCCAGCTGCCATGGCAGTGGCTGGTTGTTCGAACTGGACCTCCAACTTTCTGGTGGGGCTACTCTTCCCTTCCGCTGCAGTAAGTAAATTACAACGAAACTCCCCTAGCGGCGCCTGGGTGGCTCCGTCGTTTAAGCATCGGGTCATGATCTCATGGTTCATGAGTTCCATTCTGAGCTCAGGTGAGCTCAGCTCGAGCCCCACTTTGGGTGAGCCCCGCTTCTCTCTCCCTCTTTCTCTGCCCCTTGTAGGGGTTCGCTGTCTGCCCCTCACTCACTTGTGCCCTCTCCCTCTCCCTCTCTCTCAAAAAAGAAAGAAAGAAAACGAAATTCACCTAGCCAGTCTCAAAACCAGCTCACTTAAGCCAACAGGTTTAAAATCTGTTTCCTGACACCACAGAGGATTAGATATCAAGTGTTTTAAAACAGATTTTCTTTCTCATTTTCAATGGCATATAGAAAAAGAAGGAATGATGGCAAAAAAGGATTGAAGCAGGAGGGTAAGACTGGGAACCCACCCCTCCCCGCCCCCCAGAGAGAGAACACGTGCATGGGTGAGGGGGTGCTGAGAGAGAGAGAATCCCAAGCAGGCTTCGTGCTGTCAGCACAGAGCCCGATGCGGGGCTCAAGTCCACAAATGATGAGATCATGACCTGAGCTGAGATCAAGAATCAGACACTTAACCAACTGAGCCACCCAGGCACCCTAAAACTGGGAACTTTTATTAAAAGACCACTAGTCCGAGGTGATTACAGGCATAGTTCTGCCTAGAAACAATGATAGTTTTAAGCCTCCAAGGATTCCAAACCAACACTTAAATCCATAATTTGAATTCGCATTCATGACTTCGTGACCTTAAAGGCTCACTACACAAAGGGATGTCAATGAATGGATGAGACAGCTCCTATTCTAAAATGACCTGGAGGGGCGCCTGGGTGGCTTAGTCGGTTGAGCGGCCGACTTCGGCTCAGGTCATGATCTCGCGGTCCGTGAGTTTGAGCCCCGCATCGGGCTGTGTGCTGACAGCTCAGAGCCTGGAGCCTGTTTCAGATTCTGTGTCTCCCTCTTTCTCACTCTTCCCCATTCATGCTCTGTCTCTCTCTGTCTCAAAAATAAATAAACGTTAAAAAATTAAAAAAATAAATAAAAATTAAAAAAATAAAAAAAATAAATAAATAAAATGACCTGGAGTTGGTTCCTTAAATAAAGGAACTTGCAGTGGACTTCTGGAAAGCAGTTCCTATTTCTGTGAGTCTTTCAGAAACCCAGATTTGATCTGATTTTGTTTTATTTAAATTGTACTTAACAGAGAGTGACAGAGAGAGAGCACACACAGGGGAGGGACAGAGGGAAAGAGCAAGAATCTTGAGCAGACTCTCTCCTAAGTACAGAGCCTGATGTGGGGCTCAGTCCCATGACTCTGGGACCAGGACCTGAACCAAAATCAAAAGTCGGACGTCGAACCACCTGAGCCGTGCAGGCGCCCCAGAAACCCGGATTTTAAAAATCATCTTCAACAGTCCTAAACTACTCCGTAGGTATTTAGAAGCAGGGAACTTTAGTGAAGAGGAAAAAGAACGGCTCAAAATTGCAGAGAAATCTAGTAAGTTAGCAAGGGCATCGGAAATCTCTGAGGAAGCCTTGATGTTCTTGTTAAATGTGGAGAGGTTATGTCTTGGAGCCTACTAGAAATGGACGGCACGGAAACGAGTTTGGCCACGACCAGATTTGACCCTGATGCTCCTTTTTTTTTTTTTTTTAATATCTTTTCACTAGTTCTATTTAGGAGCCTATGTTTTTATCATCTTTACCGGCTTCCTTGTCATCTTCCTGATCTTCACCTTCTTCAAAGTCCCTGAGACCCGTGGCAGGACTTTTGAGGAAATCACACGAGCCTTCGAAGGGCAGGCGAGGGAGGCTGTCAGAGGTGAGAAAGGCCCCATCGTGGAGATGAACAGCATCCAGCCCGAGAAGGAGACCGCCACCAGCGTCTAAGCCGTGCCTCCTCCCCGCCTCCCTCCCAACACGGAAAAGCAACCTCTCCCCAGAGGAGGGAGAGACCTCATCAGGTTGTAACCCAGGACTGTTTCCGAATGCTGCTACTTGATTCCTTTCTCTTCCCTCACACACCATGAGCACTCAGAGGAGCCCAATGCTGGACTTAGTCGTATCTTCAATGGCTTTCGAAACATTTCAGTTCTTGGACGTTTCTCTTCCGTGTAGAAGAGACCAAGTGAACCTAGCTTCATCTCCGGAGGGACTGGCCACTTGGCTTATGACAACATTGCCAGCTCTTCCTCCCTTGGCTTCTACTGTGGCCCCACAAGGGCCTACAGGGGAGTAAGAGTGAGGTACAGTTTCCCTGACCCCAGACTTACCAGGAAGCAGATCTACAGGAGTGTGGAGGGCAGAGAGGGATTAAATACGAGCACCTTCCTCGCTTCCATACAGCTCTCTGCAGAGCAGATTAACTTGAGTTTTATTTATTTTTACCTTCTGGTTTTATTGCATAAATATTTATTTTTTTAAGTGTGAAGTAATTTTACCAAATAATGGAAACGTAAGGAAATTGAGGTTAGAGGGAGGCGCTTAAAGAGAGGTTTATAGGGTAGAAGATTCGATACTGGCGAGGTCAAGGTGCAATAAGGGAAGATTTGCAGAGAAAAGTAATGTGTTATCGGAGGGGGTACGATGGGGTGCGTGAATGTTGCGCGTTGCCTCTCAGCGATTTCTGTCCTTCAGGTGGAAACTCTCAAGTTAAATTTCTCAGAGAAGTCATGTGCCTGTATTAAGCTACTGGTTACCTTTGGAACTTTTTTCTTTGTTTAAGATTTTATGTAGTGTTACTTGAAATCTCGGGTTATTATTGAGATGGGCATTGTAGTTAATGGTGGTTAACGGGTTCTAATTTTGGTTGGAGTCCGAAGAAGGGAAGGCGGTTTCTAGCAATCCTGTCTCCCCTCGCTGGACCAAACAACTCCCTCCCCTTGTAGTGGACTCACTTTTTTGTATTTTGTTTTTTTAATGAGCTCCTACCACCTGCCTGGTGGGAGAGCCTTCCCAATGAGCATCCCAAAATATTGGTTCTTGGTAGAGGTTCAGTATTTCTAAATGCTATTCTTTAGGAGATTTTAGTTGTTGATTTTTATTTTGTTTTAAGCCATAGCTTTAAAAGAATTCAGAGGAGAATGTTGGTAACTACCTTGAATTTGTAACCTCAGCTCTGGGGGTGGGTCTTTTCCTGAACGATTATTATCCAGTTGAACTATATGTTGTCGCTTTAAGGTCATTGCATGTGTGTTCATCTGTTGCCATATTTCCATAGTGTTACGTCAAGTGCCCTTCGGGGCCGTACATTTGAGACAGTTATGAGTAAGTGTGCAGTGTAACCCACACTTGAGAGAGTATGAATGTATGTGCACTGACACTTTGCTCTGGGTAAGGTAGTTTATTGGTAACTTGTTTCCTTGGTGTTCTACAGCCCCCCCTTTCAAACAGAATGTGTTAAAACTCATCTCTCTATATACAGAGAACACTGCCTCTTCTGGGTGGAATTTGCATCTATGGTTTTCTTCCAGACTTTATACAGTTCAGTCTCATCTGGCTACCTTTCCCTGTTGGAGAGATGGGGGAGAATTCCTTAAGGAGACTGCTGGTGGTAGATTCCATCTCACCCTAGACCCAGACAGTGGGAGTAGGAAAGAAGTGTGAGATCAGGACATGTGGCCTCTGGAGGTCGTTGGAGGGGAGTCATGGGGTAGTGGGAGGCCTTTCTTTTAAGAGGACAAAGAAACAAACTGAAGACTTCTAACTCTGGAGCATTTCGGAGAATTAGATGAGATGGAGGGGTTTCTGTTCGCCCCAGCTCACAGACACCTCCACAAATCTCTAGTTTCCCAGTATTTGAATAAATGGAGATTGGACCCCATGACATTTACTCTGTCTTCCCTCTTTCATATGTTGCTTGATCACCCTCTCTCTCCTTGGTGCTTACACAGTTCAGGCCCTTTAGCCAAACCCTTGCCTATGACAGTATTTTACTTCCCAGTTCTCACTGTCCCCTCTGGTCGTTGAGCCGCTGGAAAGAAAAACAAAACAAAACTCACAGAGCTTTTGGAATGGGGCTTTGAACAGGTGACTTCCTCTAACCGCCCTTCTACTTCTGGCTCCTCAAAAACAGTGGGTTGGCAGTTAGCAGGTGGAAGTCTTCCCATTTCGCAGCGACCGGATTGTGAATATTTCCAAATGGATTTTCTATTACTAATGTTACTGTGGTTCTTTGTTTTGAAATAAAAATTCTGAATGTACATATGACATCACAGGCTTGTCTTTTTTCATTTATGCTTTGCTGTGTTTTTGTCCTTCCTGGAACACAAAATCAGCTTTAAGTCCTGGTTTGGCCACACAGTGCCTGTCGCTGTCTTGAGTAAGTTTCTTTATGAGAGTCTAGTACACATAAAAATAGCGATACATGTTTATCACACAGATGAAGTGAAAAGCCTTAGAGCGTTGCTTTGCACACTCAATAAATTACCGTTGCTTCCTTTCCTGAATGAGAATTCTGCTTTTCTCTCTTGTGCTTTCTTCCTTCCTTTCCCCTCTAGTCTTTGCTCTCTGAAATTCATCCTACACTGATTAAGACGTCCAT
Organism: Panthera tigris; assembly: GCF_018350195.1. NCBI lineage: Eukaryota > Metazoa > Chordata > Mammalia > Carnivora > Felidae > Panthera > Panthera tigris. The sequence continues at coordinate 42,294,121 of NC_056666.1, forward strand.
ACTGTATTTATATCGCCATCCTACTCAAAATCCTTCAGTAGCTTCCAGTCAACTACAGAAAAAACAAAAAACAAAACTTAAGCCCCCTACGGATCACTCCCCCACCCACCCAGGGCAAGGTTTGATTTACCATATTGTAGCTCCTATTTATACAGGAAAACACCCACACCCACTTCATCACTCATTAACACTTTTTTTTTTTTTTTAATGTTTATTATTTTTGAGGGAGAGACACAGAATCTGAAGCAGGCTCCAGGCTCTGAGCTGTCAGCACAGAGCCCGACCTGGGGCTCACACGCATGGACCGCCAGATCATGACCTGAGCTGCAGACTGAGCCACTCAGGCACCCCTCTCATTAACCCTTTCATGCCTTCATTTATTACTTTAACACTCCCCTACATTTCCAATCACTTCCTAAAGACACGTGAACAGCTACTTATCTCTATTTAGTCCAGGCGTGAGCTCCATAAAGCCTTCCTTACTGGCAACATAATCCCTCCACTGGTAGGTACTCTGTGAGAGGTAATGAGGGTGAAACCCTGACCTGAAAGAGCCCTGGGAGAGCACCATATTCTCCACGATTGTGGGGATCGCAGCTCCCTTTTTCTATTTTTGCTTCCTTGTAATTCATTCTCCAGCAACCAGACTGATCTTAAAGACTTCCAATTACATCTTGTCACAAACTAGCTTGCAGGCTCCTTTCCTGTGGCCTGTTAATTCAGGGACCACACATCCCAGTTTACTGCGATCGCCCTGGTGTAACTTCCAGCATACTGCTTTCATTCATTTTCAAAACTGCCCTCAAAATGTGTTCGGGGAAAAGGTCTGCTTCTTCAACTTCATCTCTTGACACTCTGCTCACAGGCTAGCCACACTGGGCCTTCTAGTTTTCAAAGACATCAAGTTCATTATCAGTGGGTTCTTTACACTTGGCCCCTTGTACTTAGAATATTCGGCCTAGACATTTTTTTTTTTTTTTTTTTTTTAACCTTCATTTATTTTTGAGACCGAGAGAGACAGAGCATGAACAGGGGAGGGTCAGAGAGAGAGGAAGACGCAGAATCTGACGCAGGCTCCAGGCTCTGAGCCATCAGCCCAGAGCCTGACGCGGGGCTCGAACTCACGGACCGCGAGATCATGACCTGAGCTGAAGTCGGCCGTTTAACCGACTGAGCCACCCAGGCGCCCCTCGGCCTCGACATTTTGTGCGGCTCAATCTACCTTGTGAGTTAGGTCTTAGTAAACAACCTCTAGAATATAAGCCCCATAAAAGCAAGGACCTGGTCTGTCTCACTCATACGTGCACACTGTTGAACAGCTAACATGTTTAAGTGTTATCAGTCTGGTTCGAATCAGAAAACAGAAACCACACAGTGATTGGTTGATTGATTGGGGTGGGGGGAGGACAAATAATTTTTAATTTTTTTAAACAAATACACCGAAGAAACCGCACAAGTATTTAAGCAGGGAAAATGTAATATAAAGAATATCAAGGGAGGCCTGGCTGTTTCAGTCAGTACAGCATGCGACTCTTGATCATGAGGCTGGGGGGGAAAAAGATACCAAGGTATAATAAGAGTAAGTAAAAGATAATAGATAGGACGGGTCAATATGATATCCTAGAGCTGAGGGAGAGTATCCAAAGAGAGACTTGGAAGAGAGGGCATCTCCCCAAAGCTGAGGTTCAGATCTTACTGGAAAAGGCACGGTTGCAGTCTACTGGATAGCAGAGAAATGTGCTGGGTTGCACAGGCCAGAGCCAGTGTGGCCAGGGAAGCAGGGAACAACTGCAGGTGAGCCACAGCTAGTGGCGGGACAATCGAGGGTACCCAGGGAGTCAGTCGGGACACCAACATGGTTGGGGGGGCGGGGCAGGGCGGGGAAAGGCGGCGCTTTGGGCCTTGTGGAAAGTGATTGCCAGACAGAGGCGGAGGCTGTGAGGTGACTGAAGAAGCCTGCATTCTGGGTGTATGGCTGGGGCAGGGTGCCACCAAATGTCCTGTCACCTGTGGTGCGGCCACCGGAATCCGCAGCACCATCTACTGAGAAAACTTCACTGTGCTTAACGCTCTCAAGAAGAAATGATTTCAAGGAATTCTATCCCTTACCAACAGGTACTGAAGGATGAATTTGGAGCTGTGGAGCAATAAATCGGTAAGCGGCACAACTGTTAGATGGCTGGCCGTCCGAAGCGATCCTTGGCTGAATCTACCATTTCCACACCTCCCAAAGCCTACCTGTGCTTCGATGAAATTCAAGTTGAATGAATGAATGAATGAATGAATGAATGAATTTATGTATGTATGTATGTATAACCGAAAGCGTTTGTTGCAGTTATTTGGCTGAAGTTCCCACTGTGCGGCTGCCGCTGAGGTTGGGCTGGCGGTCCCTGCCCAGGGTTTTGGCAAGTGAAAAAGAGGAAAGGGAGAAGGTGGCCCCTGAGCTTGGAGTGGGTGCTGCCGGATGAGGCGGAGGGCCAGGCTGCTGGTGAGGCCCCAGCCCTCTAGCTAGCTCTGGCTCTGCGTTCCCGGTCTTCCCCACGCCGGCCCATCACCACAGAGAACCTCCCGGGTGTCGATCCCCAAAGAGTGACGCCAACGAATCACCCAGTGTTACATCTGTGTCCTTGATCCGGGCCCTGGTTGCCGGCGCGGCTGCAACCCGCCGTCCGCCAAGGCACCCAGCCACCTTCCTCCTTCCGGTCGCCGCCCTGCTCTCTCCGCGACCCCTGCTGCAGGTCGCACCGAGCGCGGGAGGGGGGGGGGTCCCAGGCCGCGGAGCCCCGCCAGCCCTGCGGCCTCGACCAGCCACTTCCTCCGCCCTCCGCGGCGTCGCTGGAAGCTGGTCTGGCGCCTGGGAAACCGCAGACCCTGCGAGAGGCGGGGCTTCGGCGGCGCCCTCACTGCGCAGGCGTGGGCGGCCGCAAACCAGTCATCCTGAGTCCGTTTTGTTCGAGAGCGTTAGAACGATTACTGACTGGCTCTGGTCCAGGTCATAACCCAGCAAACCTTGCAATGCAGGTGTTTCCCACCTGTCTCCTTATAAAGCGACTTTACCCTTCCTGGATTGCCCTAGGCTTAGTGACTTAATTGATGGGACTGAATCACGTGAGTTAGGATAGATTTCAGAAATTAATTCCAGGGGCACCAAGGTGGCTCAGTGGGTTGAACTTCCAACTGGATTTGGGCATCAGGTCATAATCTCAGTTCCGTGGGTTCAAGCCTCGCATCAGGCTCTGTGCTGGCAGCGTGGAGTCTTGTTTGGAAGGCTCCATCCCTCTCTGTCCCTCCCCCTCGTGCGCTGTCTCTGCCTCTCTTATTTCTATTTTTTTAATATTGATTTATTTTTGAGAGAGAGAGAGAGTGTGAGTGGGGGAGGGGAAGAGAGAGAGGGAGACACAGAATCTGAAGCAGGCTCCAGGCTCTGAGCTGTCAGCACAGAGCCCCACCTGGGGCTCGAACCCACGAACCATGCGTGATCTCATGACCTGAGATGAAGTTGGACGCTTAACCAACTGAGCCACCCAGGCGTCCCTGAAGCACAACGTTTTTAATTTTCTTGGTGGTTTTGTAAAATAGTATAGCCATTATGGAAAATAGTATGGAGGTTCCTCAAAAATTTTTAAATAGAACACCTTAAGGGGCCCCGGTGTGGCTCAGTCCCTTAAGGATCCGACTTCAGTTCAGTTCATGATCTCACAGTTCCTGGGTTCCAGCCCCACATTGGGCTCTGTGCTAACAGCTCAGTGCCTAGAGTCTGCTTCAGATTCTGTGTCTCCCTCTCTCTCTCTCTCTGCCCCTTTCCCACTCATGCTGTCTCTCTCAAAAACGAATAAACGTTAAAAAAAATTTTTTTTAATAGAACACTAGATGATTCAGCAATCCCAGTTATGGATATATATCTGAAAGAATTGCAAACAGGTTCTTGAAGAGATTTTTCATACCCATGTTTATAGCAGCACTATTCACAACAGTCAATAAGTGAAAGTAACCCCAAAATCCATCAATGGATCATAGATAAACGGAATGCTGTATGTTTATCTGAGGGAATATTATTTAACCCTAAAAAGGAAGGAAATCCTGTCATATCCTACAACATGGATGAACTGTGAGGTCATTAGGCTAAGTGAAATAAGCCAGTCAAAAAAGACAAATACTGCGCGATCCTACTTGTATGAGGTATCTAACGTAGTCCAGATAAATAAATAGATAAGTAAGTAAGTAAATAAATTCATGTAGTTAAAGTCGCAGGAAGAGAAAGTAGAACACTGGTTGTCAGGGACCAGGGAAAGAGGAAAAGGGGAGCTTTTTATTTAATGGGTATAGAGTTTCATATTTGCAAGATGAAAAGTTCTAGATCTCTGTTTCACGGGAGCATGACTATACGTAACACTACTTTATCGGTACATTCTTTTTAATATTTATTTATTTTGAGAGAGAGAGGGAGAGAGAACTCTCATGAATGGGGGAAGGGCAAAGAGAAAGAATCCCAAGCAGCCTCCCCCTCTGTGCTGTCAGCACAGAGCCCTCCGAGGGGTCCATCTTAGGAGCTGTGAGATCATGACCTGAGTCAAATTGATGTATACATTTTTGTTTTAATTTTTTAAATGTGTATTCATTTTTGAGAGAGAGAGAGACAGCTGGGAGACACAGAATCGGAAGCAGGCTCCAGGCTCCGAGCTATCAGCACAGAGCCCGACGCGGGGCTCGAACTCACAGACCGTGAGATCATGACCTGAGCTGAAGTCGGACGCCCAACCGACTGAGCCACCCAGGCGCCCCAAATTGATCTATACATTTAAAAAATGCTTAATGTCTTAGTCTCTTCAGGCTGCTTTAACAAAATACCACAGACCAGGTAGCTCATAAACAACAGAAATTTATTTCTCATAGTTCTGGCCTGGAGCCTGATGTCCAAGATCAGTGTGCCAGTTTGCTTTGGTGAGGGCCACCTTCTGGGTTGCACACTTCAGGTTGTATCCTTAGGTGGTGGAAGGGAAAGGGGAGCCCTCTTGGACCCCTTTTATAACAGCATTAATCTCATTCATGAGCGCTCTACCCTCGAGACCTTATCACCTCCCAAAGACCCCACCAACTAATACCATCACATTGAGTATTAGGACTTCAACTGGATCAACTTTAAGTCATTTGTTGTCATTGTTCGTGCCGTGGCGAAACTTCGTAACTGTAAACATCAGCTGTGGGCAAGTGTGCAAACACGGGAACTGTTTTTACTGCTAAGTAAGAGTGTAAAATCGTACCACCACTTGAGAAAGCGGTGGCTTTCTGGGAAAAATTGAAAATGCATCGCCCCAGTTCTTCACCCACCCCATCCCACCCCCAATTCCATGCTCTCTACTAAGTGTTTTGTAGTTTTGTTATGGTCTGAATGTTTGGGTCCCCCCCAACCCCAAATTCACACGGTGAACTCCTTCCTAACCCTCAAGGCGATGGTATTAGATGGTGTGGCCTTTGGGAAATGATTAGATCATGAGGGTGGGGCTCTCATAAATGGGATTAATGCCCTTACAGAAGCTCTCCACCCACCCCCGAAGCTTCCTCTCTCTTTCCCTCATGTGAGATTACAGCAAAAAGATGGCAGTCAATGAACCAGGAAGCAGGCTCTCATCAGACACCGAACCTGCTGGTGGCTTGATCTTGGGCTTCTTAGCCTCCAGAACCATGAGAAATAAACTTTTGTTGTTTATAAGCCACCTAGTATGGTATTTTTGTTATAGCCACCCTAACAGACTAAGACAAGTTCCTTCTACTATAAGAGAGGAGTGTGCTTCCATTTTCCTTGTTTGTTTGTTTGTTTATTTGTATTTTCGACACCCAACATGGGACTTGAACTCAGGACCTTGAGATCAAGAGTTGCATGCACCTCCAAATGAGCCAGTTAGGGGCCCCTTTTTTTTTTTTTTTTATTTTGTTATGCTTTCCTTTAACTTCAGGCTCAGTCATATGACTTGATTTGACCAATAAAATAAGGCAGAAGAAATAGCTATGTCAGTTCTGCCTTAAGAGATCATGCCTTACTATCATTTGCCCTCTTTCATATCTGCCATTGCCAAGGGCAGAGCTTCCCTGGGTAACTGCTGCAAACTTAGACTGGCCTCCAAAATAAACAGGTAGAGATATCTTAGTCCAAGCCTCAGGGAGAAGCCTCACTCAACTCGATCTGTGGCTTGAAGCTTAGCCAAACCCAGCCTGGATCTGCTGACCACTCCTAGCCTATTTGCAGATTCATGAGGGATAAGAAAAATTTGTTATTTGAAGCTACTGTATTCGGGGGCTGTACGAGCAAAAGGTAACTGATAAAATACAACTACCTGATGCCCCAATAATTCCATCCTTAGTCATATACCTAAAAGAAATTTTGCACTAAATTTAGGCAAGGATAGATGCAGAGGGACAGTTAGAAGCCACTGTAATTATCCTGGTAAGAGGTGACTATGGCTTGGGACCAGTGGAGCTGGAAGAATTGGCAAACAGGTATGTGGCTTTAATGAGAGCCTAGAAGTCTGGAAACCCAAAAGGAAAAGAATAAAAGAAGACATGTCACGGGGCGCCTGGGTGGCTCAGTCGGTTAAGCGTCCGACTTCAGCTCAGGTCACGATCTCGCGGTCCGTGAGTTCGAGCCCCGCGTCGGGCTCTGGGCTGATGGCTCAGAGCCTGGAGCCTGCTTCCGATTCTGTGTCTCCCTCTCTCTCTGACCCTCCCCCGTTCATGCTCTGTCTCTCTCTGTGTCAAAAATAAATAAACTTAAAAAAAAAAGAAGAAGAAGAAGACATGCCAGGCAAACTTTAATTAAAAGAGTTAATTTAGGGCACCAGGGTGGCTCAGTCGGTTAAGCAGCTGACTTCAGCTCAGGTCATGATCTCAAGGTTCCTGAGTTCAAGCCCCGCATCAGGTGAGCTGGAGCCCTGCTTCTCTCTCTCTCTCTCTCTCTCTCCCTCTCTCTCTCTTTCTGTCTGCCCCATTGTGGGATTCTTTCTTTCCACACCCTCGCTCACTTGTGCCCTCTATCTCTCAATAAAAAAAAAAAAAAAGAAAGAAAGAAAACAAAAACTGTCAACCCAGACATTAACAAAATAATAATAATAAGAGAGAGTTTAGGAGCGCCTGGGTTAACTGGCTCAGTCAGTTAAGTGTCCAACTTTAGCTCAGGTCATGATCTCACAGCTCAGGTTCATAGGTTTGAGCCCTGCATTGGGCTCTGTGCTGATGGCTCAGAGCCTGGAGCCTGCTTGAGAATCTGTGTCTCCCTCTCTCTCTGTGCCTCCCCTCACACTCTCTCAAAAATAGGTAAACATTTTAAAAAATTATTTTTTTTGCATACGTACTTGGGGATATTTTGGATCATCTTTGTCCCATTGATCTATTTTTTTCTGCAGCACCAAATTGCTTACATATTTTAAGGGCTGCAGGGCTACTCCCTCCTCATTTTCCTTTGGAATTTTTCAGGATTAATTTCTTCAACTTCCAGTGAAAATCCTTCTGGTATTTTAACTGGGATAACATTGAATAAGAATTCATTTGAGAAGCATTACTATCTTTACAATATTGGGGGCACCTGAGTGGGTGATTCAGTTGGTTGGTTAAACAACCAACTCCTGGTTTCAGCTAAGGTCATAGTCTCACAGTTCATGAGATCTAGTCCTGCTTCAGGGTCTGTGCTGACAGTGTGGAGCCTGCTTGGAATTCTCTTTCGTCTCTCTCTCTCTCTCTCTCTCTCTGCCCCTCCCCCACTTGTGCTCTGTCTGTCTCTCAAAAATAAATAAACATTAAAAATTTTTTTTAAAAATTACTTGAGGTGCTGAGGAGCATGCGACTCTGGATCTAAGGGTTATGAGTTCGAGCCCCATCTTGGGTATAGGGATTACTTAAAAATAAAATCTTAAAAAAATTATTTAGGAATACATGAAGTAGGGGCACCTGGGTGGCTCAGCTGGTTGGGTGTCTGCCTTTGGCTCATGTCATGATCTCATGTTTCTGTGAGTTCGAGCCCCACATCAGACTCTCTGCTGTTAGTGGGGAGCCTGCTTCAGATCCTCTGGCCCCCTCTCTCTGCCCTTCCCCTACTCACGCACATGTGTGCTCTCTCTCTCTCTCTCAAAAATAAACATTAAAAATTTTTTTAAAAAATACGTGAAGTAAAAACAGGCAGACTAAAGAGACAAATAAAAAATATTGGAGTTTAATCACCACCTCTCACTAACGAGCAGGGTACTCAAAAATCAGCATGTATATAGAAGATGTGAACATTACCAACCACTTTTATCTCAATGACATTTAACGAATGTTACACCCACCCAGTGACTAAAAAATACACATCATTTTCAAATGCACACGGAATGTTGACCAAGGTAAACAACATGCTGGGCCATAAAATAAGTCTTAATAAAATTTAAAACACTGAGATTTACAGAGTATATTCTCTGTCCACAACAGAACTGAATTAGAAATCAGTAATAACATTACAACTAGAAAATCACAACGCTTGGGAATTAAAAACAAACTTTAGGGGCCTCTGGTTGGTTCAGTCGGTGAAGCATGTGACTCTCAATCTTGGGGTTGTAAGTACAAGCCCCATGTTGGGGGTGGAGACTATTTAAAAGTAAAGACTTGGGGGGCACCTGGGTGGCTCAGTCGGTTAAGCATCCGACTTCGGCTCAGGTCATGATCTCACAGTCCGTGAGTTCGAGCCCCGTGTCAGGCTCTGTGCTGACAGCTCAGAGCCTGGAGCCTGTTTCAGATTCTGTGTCTCCCTCTCTCTCTGCCCCTCCCCTGCTCATGCTCTGTCTCTCTCTGTCTCAAAAATAAATAAACGTTAAATAAATAAATAAATAAATAAAATAAAATAAAATAAATAAAAGTAAAGACTTGGAAAGAAAGAAAGAAAAAGAAAGAAAGAAAGAAAACTTGTGAGTAAGTAATCCATGGACCAAAAAATAAATCACAAGGAACACTGGAAAATATTCTTAAATAAATTATAAAATACAACTTATCGACATTTGTGGGCTGCAGCTGAATCAGAGCTTTGACAGAAATTTATAGCTGAAAGTGATTATATTGAAAAATATGTGGAGCGCCTGGGTGGCTGAGTCAGTTGCCCAGGCTGAGGTCATGATCTCACGGTTTGTGAGTTCAAGTCCTGAATAGGGCTCCCTGCTGTCTGTGGCAGAGCCTGCCTGGGATCTTCTGTCTCCCTCTCTCTGCTCCTCCCTGGCTGATGGGCGCACGCCTCCTCACCCCATGCTCACGCATTCTCTTTGTCTCTCAAAAATAAACATTAAAATTATAAATAAATAAATAAATAAATAAAATAAAACCCAAATATCATTTTCTTCTTATAAAGCTAAAAAAGACAAGCAAATTAAACCCAAAGTTAGTAAGAAAGAAAATAATAATGCAAATAGTGGAGGGGGGCCAGGGTGGCTCAGTCGGTTGGGTTGAGAATCTGACTTCAGCTCAGGTCATGATCTCCCCATTCGTGGGTTCGAGGCCTGCATCGGGCTCTGTGCTGACAGGTTAGAGCCTGGAGCCTGCTTCGGATTCTGTGTCTCCCTCTCTCTCTGCCCCTCCCCTGCTTGCGCTCTCTTTCTGCCTCTCAAAAAATAAAATAAAACGTTAAAAAAAATTCTTTAGGAAAAATAAACAGTGGAAATTAGTGAAATAGAAAGCAGACAGGCTAGAGAAAAAAATTAACATTTAAAAATTAGTTCTTTGAAGATTAATGTAATTGGTAAATCAGTAACAAAGGAGACTAAGAAACAAAGGGAGAAAATACAATTTACCATCAGAAAATTTTTGTTAAATATTTATTTATTTATTTAAGTAATCTCTACACCCAACATGGGCTCGAACTCACGACCTGGGTATCAAAAGTTGCATCTTTGGGGCTCCTGGGTGGCTCAGTCAGTTAAGCGTCCGACTTCAGCTCAGGTCATGATCTCACAGTCCATGAGTTCGAGCCCCACGTAAGGCTGTGTGCTGACAGCTCAGAGCCTGGAGCCTGCTTCGGATTCTGTGTGTGCCTCTCTCTCTCTCTGCCCCTCCTCTGCTCATGCTCTGTCTCTCTCCGTCTCAAAAATAAACATTAAAAAAAAAATTTTTTTTTAAAGTTGCATCTTCTACTGACTGAGCCAGTCAGACACCCCTTATTTGCTTTTAATGGCTGTAAAAATACTCCAGTATATGGATTTATCAGGACATATTTAAGCGAAGTCCTATTGATGGACATTTAGACTTTCTTTCTTTTTTTTTTTTTTGTGGCTACTCCCAACACTGATGCAATGAGTTTCTTTATGTAGTTGGCTGAATAATGACTCAGCATACATTTGCAGGAGTGTTAGAAAGCTATTCACATTTTGTATTTCTATGCCAATAACTGACATTATTTATTGCCTATAGTCCATGACCTAGAAAAAAAAAATCATATTAGATGAATGTCTCATTCAATCTTCACAGGAACCTTTTGAAATAGCTTCAAGCATGACCTACAAGAAAACTGAAACACAAAAGATTGCAGAGTAACTTGCTCAAGGTCACAAATGGTAGGGGATTTTAATTGGAGTGGATTTTAATTGGAGAGAACCTGGTTTGGGTCTTTTTATCTGACTGCATTTCAGAAGGGCCATACCAAATATCAAATCAGTCTCCCTTCAATCTGTAATGTTTTTTTAAAGTTCTTAATTTTTATATTAAGTAGTCTACAACCGACAGGGAGAGGGAGAGAGAGTATCCCAAGCAGGCTCTGCATTGTCAGCGCGGAGCCTGATTCAGGGCTCGAACTCACGAACCGTGAGATCATGACCTGAGCCGAAACCAAGAGTTGGACGCTTTACTGACTGAACTGCCCAGGTGCACCACGATATCCTCTTTAAATGAATATTCAAGGGAGTATTAAAAAAAACTCTTACACAGTTGGTGCTCAATATTAGTAGCTAATATGGAAACCTGCCGGGTGGTTTGGAATATAATAATAAGGTAGACTTGACTAGGAACTATTTGGATATGGTAGATGAAGGAAAGTAAATATCCTGGGATAACTGCCAGGATCTGGCTATGATAATAGGATGGATTATCTTGCCATGAACCTGCACAGAAAATCCTGAAAGAGGAGTGTGGGAAGAAGATAATGGGTTTGATTTTGGACGTGCTAGATTTGCAATGCCAGTGAAATGTCCATAAGAAGTACGGTTACCATTCACTGAGTGCCTACCTGGGGGGTTTTGCCTACGTTAGCGCCAATCCTCACCACAAAGTAAGAAAAGTATTACACTTATTCTTTTTTTAAATTTTTTTTAATGTTTATTTATTTTTGAGACAGAGAGAGACAGAGCATGAGCAGGGGAGGGGCAGAGAGAGAGGGAGACACAGAATCTGAAACAGGCTCCAGGCTCTGAGCTGTCAGCACAGAGCCCGACGCGGGGCTCGAACCCACGAACTGTGAGATCATGACCTGAGCTGAAGTCGGACGCTTAACCGACTGAGCCACCCAGGCGCCCCTTACTCATGCTTATTCTACAGATGAGGAAACTGAGTGGCAGAATCAGGTTAGTGTAAATGGAGATACCAAGTAGGCAGACATGTCTGAGGTCTGGGCGCTGCAGAGTCGTAAACTGAAGATCCAGACTTGAGAATAATTAGCCTAGAGGTGTAGGGGTGCCAGTGACAAAGAAGGGTAAAGCATGAAGACTGTTAATAGAACAGGTCTGAGGGCGGACTCCCGTGGAATACTTCCATTAGCAGAGGAGAAGCCCTACAAGGTCTGCAAGGTAACGGTGGGAAAGGCATTTACGAGAATAAGGGTTATTAGCAGAGATAAATTTTATTTTTATTGCCTTATCTGTATGGCAAGGCAAACATCTAATTAACAGACATCTGTTCTTACTGCCCTATGAGTTGCATTCCTTCCCTTCAAAGTCCCCTATCCCAGTCTCCCTAGCTCAGTTAGACATATATACCTCATTTTGCCTGACTGCCTTTGGAATTTCCATGCCTGTGTGGATTCCCCGTATGTATGCTATTAAATTTGGTTTTCTCTTGTTAATCTGTCTCATGTCAATTTGACTCTTATCAAAAGGACTCTGGAAGGGGACAGAATTCTTGCTCCCGGACACCAGCATTCTGAAATGGAAACAAATGTGTATAGGAGTATAGCTGAGGTTATGGGTTTTAGACTCAGCTCTACTTAGATGTGTGTCCATAGGGAAGTTATTATTCATGTTCCAACCCTCATCATCTGTAATGGGACAATCATACCTCATCTTGTTTTATGAAAATTAAATAAGAGATGCATTTAAAGTAGTTATCACAATACTGGGCACATAGTTGCTATAAATGTTAGAGTCAGGTAAGGTAATATCCAAGGTCAAAGCATTTAACTGTCTGTCTTATCTCCAAGAAGACAGGCATAACCTCCAACACCTAGCAAAATACCTGATACCTAGGAAGTATTAACCAATATTCCTTGACTGAGCTAATGAAGGGTGAATTTTATGATGTTTTTTACATTTTAGTTTGATTTATGACAATGGCTCATTGAGAACAGAAAATGAATTGCAGTGGATTGAAGAGGTATTGGGGGGTGCAGTTTCTCAGTGGAGACAGGGGTTGTAGTCAACTCAGACAGAAGAGAAGGCCCTACACCATTGGCTGGGTTCTGTAAACTTCCAGAACTTCCGTTTCGTTTACATAGAAATGGTAGTTAACTTCAGAGTGTGGCTTAAGGATCACGTGAAATCAAATTTATAAATCTATTCCCATGTAAAAGAAATGCTGTCTACATGTACTCATACATAGTTATTTTCCTCCAAGTTGAAACTGGCTTTATTTTCCACTATTCTTTTGGAAAATGCACGTGGCATGAGGAAAGACAAAGTAAAAAGCCGCTGATGGAGTTAAGAATAATAATCATGTTTCTCTCATCCTGATGGGGATTGTAGTGCAGAGTCTCAACAGATAAAAAGAACCCTTTTTTATATGAATAAGAATTGATCAGAGAACCAGTGGAAATTAACATAATTGTGCTGAATGGGTCAAAGGGCAGCACCAGAGGAACCTTTAAAGCCTACACAGTTTGGGGAATGTTAAGTATGATCCTAGGATTTAAGTGGCTGAGGAAGGATTTAGATTTAAGAAATGAGACCTGGAAAAAAAAAAAAAAAAGAAAAAGAAATGAGATCTGGGATCGAGGGGAGGCTAAGAATCAGGGGCGATCTATGGTTGCAAAAACGACAGGAACTGCGTGGCTTATACAGTTTAATGCGCACTTACTATATTGTCTGAGAATGTTCACTTCCACTATGGAACAGAACCGAAATTTTTGTAACACATACGGCACATTAATTACAGAGAAATTAGCAGCCAGTAGGACATATTAGATTTAGGTGGGCAGAGTATATGTGCACAGAGCACCGAAAGGAATGGAAGGAGCCAGAGAAGCCTTATTTAGCACCTCTTATTTAGCAAGCGGGGCAGGGGCAGAGAGAGAGAGAGAGGGAGACTCTTAAGCAGGCTCTGCACTGTCAGCATAGAACCCCAAATGGCGCTCGAACTCCTGAAACCGAGATATCCTGACGCGAGCCAAAATAGAGTCAGACGCTCAACCAACTGAGCCACTCAGGCAGCCCGACAGCACCTGTTAAGTCTTCACTTAAATTGGCCATCCATCCTTGACCCCATTCCAGCCCCACATGTATAATGCTCAGGTAGTGAAAATAAATTCCACAGCGGTTCATCAAGCTAAGGAGAGCTGCTCTTGCGGCCAGGAATACTTGCCACAGTGTCTGCAATAGAGCATGCCTGTGTGACTGTGTCCAGGGACATTCCTTCTGCACGACCCCGGCCCTTCGATCTCAGGTTCTGCTCCTCAGTCTTTGCAGTCACATCAGGCACCAGAGACATATATGAACATCGCTACCCTTTCTATCCTCCTTGCGCCCTGTCCCTACGTATGTGAGCGTGACCCATCTCATTACCCATACTTTGTGGCGTGAGAGTGTGATTAGATTGATTTCATATGTTTCTAGCACCTTTATATCTTGAATATATATATTTAAATACATATGTATATTTAATGGATGTATTTAAATGTATATGTATACTTAATGTTCATTTATTTTGAGAGACAGGGAGAGCCGAAGTATGGGAGGGGCATAGAGAGAGAGAGAGAAAGACAATCCGCACCGTGAGCCCCGGAGCCCCAGGCGGGGCTCGAACTCGCGAACCATGAGAGTATGACCTGCGCTGAAATCAAGGCTCCAACGTTCAGCCGACTGAGCCGCCCACGGGCCTCTGATTCTAGCGTCTTAACCTGATCTTTTCTGATAGCTTGCTTGGTAGTATACCTGGAGGTAATGCTACCATTGGCGAAGTAATTTCTTAGCTTAACCTTTTCAAGTTCTCAAGAAACGCTTTCTTCTAGGACCACAGTTTTACATCAACCACCCACAACCCGGGAATCCTTCAAGGAAAAACTTGCCAGCAGCTGCTGCTTCTTTTAAATCAGGTTTCGCTTCAACCTCACGCAGAGGAACCTATTCAAATGCCTACATTTCAGCATCCTCACTCGAACTAACTTCCTGTGCCAGAAGCTTTTGTCTGCCCCAATTGGCTTCTTTATTTAACAAATTCTCTTTATCTCCCGCTTGAGGCAAAGCTCACGCGGCCCCCAGGAGGCATGCAATATTTACTAAAGTTCCTCCCCCACTTGCCTGCCCCTGTCTGGCAGTTATCTGCTCTTTCCTTTAGGTTTGCAGTCGTGGCCTGTTTTTTTCCCTGTAGACACCCAGTTTTCTGAATAGTAGGATTATTCAGAACAGAATTAAACTTGTCTTTTACCCCCGAGAACCGGGTGCTTGAAATTCAGTAAGCAAGGCTCCTAATCCTACCGCACCAAAAGCTTTGAATCTAGGCTGTGAAATTCAGACGACCCAGGCAAACCGACCCGGTGCGCTTCTTCCTTTCAGGTCCAAACCGAAAGGGAAATGGAAGCTGAAAACGAAGAAAAAGTGAATTTTAAAAACTGAAATATGAGAAAGTAACTTAAATATGACACCGGAGGTAACAACCACCTCCTCTCGGAGGATGGAGAGAGCAAGATTTTCAAAAGAAAGGGATGTAAAAAGATGGAGGGGCTTGGCAGGTGCACTTATAATTAATTTCCTTTCTGCCTTATCTCTATCATACTAGTTTATATTCCTGGCGATTCTGTGACCAAAAGGGTAAGTGAAAGGTTTTAAAATTGAGTTTGCACCTCTCCTCATTCTTCTTGGCAACTTTGTCAAGCTTTTATAGGGCTTACTTAAGAAGATAGTGAATTTTGCTTTTATTAACTTTATTTTCAAAGAGCAATCTTTTACCTTCTTAGGTATTGTGTGTGTATATATCTATACATATATATGTATATATATGTTAATAGCAACATAATATATATTATATATTATAATATATAATAGCATATATATGTTAATAGCAACATAATTTGTAGTGGTAAATCACCAAAACAGAAGCAATTTTAAATAACTTACAGTGCATCTGTAATGTGTAATATAACAATTGAGTCAGTTCTAAATTTACTGGTATGAAGAAACAACAAATTTACTGGTGTGGAAAGATCTGTATGATATATTCTCTTTTTTTTAACATTATTATTATTATTTTAGAGAGAAAGAGAGGGCAAGCAGGGGAGAGGGGCAGAGAGAGAGGGATAGAATCTTAAGCAGAATCTCCTGACTCAGCATGGAGCCCCAATGCTGGATCCCAGACCCAGGGATCATGACCTGAGCCCCAATCAAGAGTCAGACACTCAACAGCCTGAGCCACCCAGGTAGTCCTCTTTTTTTTTTTTTTTTTTTTAATTAAACCAAGCGTGGCTGGCTCAGTCAGAAGAGTGTGCTACTCTTGATCTCTGGGTTGGTAGGTTCAAGCCCCACATTCAGTGTAGACATTACTAAAAAAAAAAAAAAAAAAAGAGAGAAAGAGAGAGAATAAATAAAAACATTCATTTTTCTATGTTCATGAGCACAATCCTTTTTATTTAATTTTAATTTCACTTATTTTAAAATAAGCTCTATGCCCAACGTTGACTCGGGACTCACAATCCTAGAAATCAAGTGTCATAGGCTCTCCTGACTGAACCAGCCAGCTGCTACCGCTCCCCTCCACCCCCGGCCACCCCAGGATATACTTTTAAGTAGAAAAAGCAAGTTACAGAACAAAATGCTTGATGGTATTCCATATTAGGATAGGAAAAATAGGTTATAATTCTATTGTGTGTCACGTGTACACATGGAAATGTCTGGAAAGATAATATCAAAGTTAACAGTGATGTTGAAAGTTAACTTTATGTAATGATCTTCTCTTAATATTGTACAAATAGCTTTTATTTTTTTAAGGGAATGACAAAGTCACACTGAGATGTAAGAAAGAGCCCCCAAACTTAATATTTCCCTGTAGTTCAATGACCTGAACTTCACCCTGATGTTCTTCCCGTCAGAAATGTTGTTAAAGAGAATATTCAAGAAGGAGACCATCTCAACCTTGGCTGATACATTTCAGGAAAATAGGAAATCTTTTTTAAGAATGCAACTATAGGAGTGGTTGGCTGGCTCACTTGAAAGAACATGCGACTCGATTTTGGGTCGTTGAGTTTGGAGCCCCACCTTGTGTGTAGAGATTACTTAAATAAATAAATTTTAAATAATGTAATTATCGATTTTTAGGATTCTTCCAAATAGATATATACCTCTAAATTCTGACATGCAAAGAGGTTGAAGATATAATGCTAAGTGGAGCAAAAAAAAAAAAACAAAAACAAAAACAAAAACACCTCTCAGAAGAGAATGTATGGTATGACCCTGTTACAATATATATAAAAATTCGCATAAAATCACCCAGGGGGTGCCTGGGTGGCTCAGTTGGCTAAGCATCTGACTTTGGCTCAGGTCCCGATCTCACAGATTGTGAGCTCTAGTCCTGCATCGGGCTCTCTGCTGTCCGTGCAGCGCCCTCTTTGGAGCCTCTCTCTGCCCCTCCCCCTCTCTCGTGCGCGCATGTGCACACTCTCTCAAAAATGAAAACATTTATGAAAAAGACCATCCAGGGGCACCTGGGTGGCTCAGTTGGTTAAGCGTCCGACTTGGGCTCAGGTTATGATCTCACGGTCCGCGTCCGGCTCTGTGCTGACAGCTCAGAGCCTGAGCCTGTTTCAGATTCTGTGTGTCCCTCTTTCTCTGACCCTCCCCTGTTCATGCTCTCTCTCTGTCTCAAAAATAAATAAATGTTAAAAAAAAAATTAAAAAAAAAAAAGACCATCCATATGACATATACTAAAATACCTGTAGAAATTAAACTGTGCTTACTAGATTTGATTTATTGTTCATTTCTCTATTATTTAAATTTGTTCTCCATAGCACGTTTTAGTTTTGCAGTCAAAAAGGTCCAGGCAGCTTCTTTCTGCCTGTAGGCGTCCTGTGCTTTGATAAAAACACCTTTCTGTACTGGGGTGGGGAGGGTGGGGAGAGGCCCAATCTCTTAAAAAAAATAAACCCAGACTCTGGTTCCCTGATGATAGTGGGGTTCCCTGAGGTGTTTTGTCTTTACCCTGACAGGTGCCTGTTTGAAGACACAGGAGGTGACTGGCATTTCCAAAATGGCTAATCCCCAAAAGAAAACGCTAAACACCAGAAATTCTTTTTTCCTTCTTTTCTTTCAATCCTTCTTTTCCCCTTCATTTTCAGAACCATGTTTTAAATGTAACAGGTGTTCTGCCACTCTAAATCTTTAATTCTTAGCCATTCCCTTGCTTATTCCCAATGTCTTATAGCTGAACTTAGTCCAAAGCAGAAACAAGCAGCGATCAAGGGTGTAAAAACATCTGTTACATGACAATGTTCAGTACTAGAGAGCTAACTGGAGTTTCTGAAGACTTTGCGGGGCCTGGGTGGCTCAGTTGGTTGAGTGTCCGACTTTGGCTCAGGTCATGATCTTGCAGTCTGGGAGTTTGAACTCTGAGCTCTGTGCTGACAGCTCCAGGGTTTGGAGCCTGCTTTGGATTCTGTCTCCTTCTGTCTCCGCCCCTCCCCCACTTGTGCTGTCTCTCCCCAAAAATAAAATTTTAAAAAATTAAAAAAAAAAAAAAGACTGTCACTTTATACTAGCTATTTTCCCAAGGTCCTAAGTTCTGGTCCACCATTTAGTATTTCCTCATATGTGTTGGCAATTCGTTATGTGCATTTAGTTTTAGAGCAAAGGATTTCATAAAAATGTTAGTGACATATTATCTTTTTTTTAAAGTTTATTTATCTATTTTTGAGAAAGAGAGAGAATGGGGGGAGGGGTGGGGTGGGGGGGACGGAGTATCCGAAGCAGGCTCCACGCTGACAGCAGAGAGCCCAATGCCGGGCTCAAACTCACCAACCGGGAGATCATGACCTGAGCCAAAGTCCAATCCTTAAAGGAGCCACCTAGGGGCCTCCCTTTTTTTTTTTATTTAAAAAAAAATTTTTCTTTTTTTCTTAATGTTTTTATTTATTTTTGAGACAGAGAGAGACAGAGCATGAGCAGGGAAGGGGCAGAGAGAGAGGGAGACACAGAATCGGAAGCAGGCTCCAGGCTCTGAGCCATCAGCACAGAGCCTGATGCGCGGCTTGAACTCACAGACTCTGAGATCATGACCTGAGCCGAAGTCGGACGCTCAACCGACTGAGCCACCCAGGCGCCCCTCCCTTTTTTTTTTTTTAAGTAAGCCCTACACCCAACATGGTTTGAACTCAGGAACCTGAGTCAAGGGTTATCTGCTCCACTGACTGAGCCAGCCAGGCTCCCTAGTGACATATCTTAAAACGCTCTAATCTCTTAAAAAAGAATTTTTCCTTCACTCAATACACTTAAATGAAAAGGCCAGGTGGCAGAACAGTGAAATCACATTTGTAAAAAGTCATACTGGGGGGGGGGGGGGTCGGGGGGCATCTGGGTGGCTCAGTTTGGCTCAGGTCAGGATGTCAGTTTGTGAGTTCAAGCACCCCATTGGGCTCTCCGCTGTGGGCACAAAACCTGCTTCAGATCCTATCTGCCTCTCTTTCTGCCACTTCCCCAACTTGTGCTGTCTCTCAAAAGTAAACATTAAAAAAACAAGTCATATTCAAATTTGCTTGAATAACAAAATGAAAATAGTAGGGATTTAGAGATTTCATGTACTATTTTAATTGTTCAATCAATGCTTTGTTTTCATGATTTACTCAGTTCATAACGTGCTTGGCACAAAATTCAACTATCTGACAACTTTTAAAAGAATATTGTGTTGTACTTAGGTATAGGCAGAAATTACCCCTGATGTCATTTGTCAAAATGTCTAGAGAATTTGGATGGTCCCACAGCAACATTGGAAAATTAGGGAAACCATGAGGGAAATGACCAGGAAAACTGCCTAGTGGACCAGTCTCTGTGTCTGCTTCAGAAAGTAGATGTTGCCATGGAGCAAGAAGGCAGTGGTGATTAAAAGTGCTCTGATTCAGATCAATTCGGGGTGAACTGGGATGGAAAAGGATAGTAAAAAGAACTATTAGTATAGTTCATAGATGCCTACTCTGCTTCTTCTAAGGGGAAAACATAATTTACCTGGGAAAAAAGTATTCCTAACTAGCCTCAGAATTTAAACATGTCTCTGATCCAGTTTATGTTAACACTAATATATTTGTAGATTTACTTTAAGTTTTTATTTTGAGAGAGAGAGAGCGTGCGCACCAGCAGGGGAGGGGCAGAAAGGAGAGACAGAATCCCAAGCAGAGCACAGTTCGAGGCTCGAACTCATGAACCACGAAATCATGACCTGAGCTGAAATCAAGAGTCGGAGACCTTATCAACTGTACCACCCAGGTGCCCCTATACTTTATTTTTTAAAATTTTTTTAATGTTTATTTTATTTTTAATTTTTTTTTTTTAACGTTTATTTATTTTTGAGACAGACAGAGACAGAGTATGAACGGGGGAGGGTCAGAGAGAGAGAGGGAGACACAGAATCAGAAGCAGGCTCCAGGCTCTGAGCCATCAGCCCAGAGCCCGACGCGGGGCTCGAACTCATGAATTGCGAGATCGTGACCTGAGCTGAAGTCGGAGGCTTAACCGACTGAGCCACCCAGGCGCCCCTTAATGTTTATTTTTGAGAAAGACAGAGACAGAATGCGAGTGGGTTGGGACAGAGAGAGAGGGAGACACAGAATCCGAACAGGCTCCAGGATCTGAGCTGTCAGCACAGAGCCCGACGCGGGGCTCGAACTCACGAGCTGTGAGATCATGACCTGAGTTGAAGTCGGACGCTCAATGAGTGAGCCACCTGGGCGCTCCTATACTTTATTTTTTAAAAGATTATTTTAAGAGAGAGAGAAAGGGGAGGGGCAGAAAGACAGGAGCATCCCAAGCAGGCTCCGCACCGCCAGCAGGAAGCCCAACGCGGGGCCCGAACTCAGAAACCGGAGAGGTCTGGACCTGAGCCAAAACCAAGAGTTGGATGTTCTAAAACATTGATATTGTGCTTTGTAGCTTGTCTATAAACTTAAGTCCCTTTTTAAATAAAAGCTGGCATTAAAATGTTTTAAAAAAGCTTATTTCCACACAGTGCCTTCTGGCACAGTACAATTGTAGAGAAGAGTGGACACATCCCTCCTTCTCCAGTCTTCTCTACCTTCCATTATTACCTATTCCCTGGCTGCCCTTTATTTAAGCCTCTTTACAAACCTAAGAGCTCTGTTTATCACTTTTCTGCTTCTAATCTTCCAGATGGGGCACTCTTCTTTAACTCCCAAGAACCACAAATTTTATTGTTTCAATATTATTACACACACAAGGAGGAAAAAAGTTTGTTGAGATTTAATTAACCAGTCACCTAGCTTTGTATACTTAGCTACCTTTTCCATACTCTTTTTTTGTCCCTTTACTTTTGTCCCTAAGAGCAGCCTCTTAGCAGAATCTTAAAGAGATTTCAGTTAATTGGTCCTTCCCACATCAAAAGACTCTAATAAAGACCCGTGTTTAGTCAAGTTTTTTAGTCACTGAGCTACTGGTGAAATCAGGGTAGAGACAACTAAAAGATAAAGTGGGTATTTATTTGTACTTAAATCTATCATAAACCACTAGCCAAACTGGTCCTATCATCACGACACATTAAAATATAAAAACAGCTTTCTACAAATACTGGAATAACGAACACGTCAGGAGTTGTAGTTAAACCAGCACAGGGGGCAGAGGAAATCAACGACGCACATTATAACTTAACCCTCCACCGTTAACAATTGAGGTTGTTAAGCCTCACTATCTCAGAAAATACAAATAATCCTTCATCACATCTTTGTATTTTTACTTCCTATTCTTGTGGTTAAATTCTGGAGCCTAAAGATATACAAATTAGTATTGTATCTAGTTATCTAGAGCCAGAAACATATTTCCGCATGTTGTTCAAAGCAGCCAAAGCTACGGAATCCTCTTTGATGAGACTCCTGCCGTTCCCCCTTGATGGACAGAATAAACATAATGAAAAACAGAATATCAAGGCAGAGATACAGACAAATCCTAGAAGTAATACAGCCATCGCCCAAATGGAGATGGATTAATACACTCATGATCACGCGACTTCAGGCTGTATGTTCAGGGTAGTTTGGGAATAAATCCATTATTTGCTGGGCACTAAAATACTTAGCCGTTTGCTGTATTACACTGTGGCTTTCCCCAGTCGTTTCTAAGAGGGACTGCAAATCGCTGACAGAGTTTTGCTGTAACTGTATCTGGGGCTGCGGGGATTCCTCTCCACAGTCGTGCAGCTGACTGTTCCAGGCCTGGCCATTCCAGGCTTGGGGGCACCAGGTCTGACTGTTCCAGGTCTGGTTGCTCCACGACTGACTGTTCCAGGTCTGGTTGCTCCACGACTGACTGTTCCAGGTCTGGTTGCTCCACGACTGGCTGTTCCAGGTCTGGTTGCCCCATATTGGAAGGTTTCCGGAAGTGTTCATCAGGTATCCCTGGTGATAGGAATAGAAGCCTGGGTATTCTGGATTTGCAGAGCTGTTCTGAAAGAGAACGGTAGATCAACTGAAAGGCTAGAAAGAAAATCAGGATGGTCTGCAGCTGGGGTTCTAACGCATCAGCAAGGACCAAAATGAAAAAGCCATGGAAAAGAAAACAGAGGCATGCCTGGCTGGCTCAGTCAGTAGAGCATGCTACTCTTGATCTCAGGGTCGTGAGTTCAAGCCCCACGCTGGGCATGGAGCCTACTTGAAAAAAAAGAGGAAAATACGTTTCCTGTTACCTGAGTCACAGTGTTGTTATTCTTTGGCCAGTTGTTTTTTTGCCACCTCTTACATTTCATTCTCTGGTTCTGGAACCAGGTCTTAACCTACAAAGAAAAAGGTGACAGGAAAACAGGAAAACATAAAACACCAGTAATGTGGATGTACTAGGGATCAAAGAATATTGTTAACAATTCTCCTCCCCCCCCCCCACCCCGTCCGCAACTACAACTATTTAAAGCTCAGGAAACTGAAACTTCTAGAGTACTTTCTGAAATCTTGAAACCATTTTCTATGAATGAGTGTCACAGCCCCTCAAGTCAGTTGGCTGCTTTATTTAATAAACCTAACCAGTTTGAGAAAAACCACTGCATATCTATTCTAGAACGTTCACATTAAATGTCTACCTATCTCCCTTTTCATAGTTTACCCACGCCAGTAGTCAGCTAAAGGTACTTTGTCTGCAATAAAGAAGGCTCCCCCACATAAGCACACTTCCATTTAACGTGATAATGGTGGTCATTTCAACGCAAGAAATATGAAATATACCACAAGGACAACTATTTGGAAAATATCAAATCTATTTAAGCATCCAAGAGGCTTAAATTTCCAGGTGATTTGTAAAGTATAAGGTAGAAAATGACATTAAGGAGGACCAGAAGTATTTATATACTTAGACTAAGTATGGCACCAGTGACAGAAAACCATACAATATCTGTCTGACTGCAAAATATGCAAGAATATGGAAAATGATTAACCTCACTAGTAATGAAATGCACACAAACAAGAGATTCCAGTTTTATTTTAATGAGGAGCAGTGTTGGTTAGGGACTCTCCTAACCTGGAAGATGGGAATACATGCATCTCCTTTGATTAAGGAAAAATTGGCAACATTTTCACGATTTTGGCTTGTGCAACAGGGAAAAGTGGTTAAATAAACCATGGCATATTAACACATTACAACGTTAAAAAAAATGGTCACGGGGGGCGCCTGGGTGGCTCAGTCGGTTGAGCGGCCGACTTCGGCTCAGGTCATGATCTCACGATCCGTGAGTTCGAGCCCCGCGTCGGGCTCTGTGCTGATGGCTCAGAGCCTGGAGCCTGTTTCAGATTCTGTGTCCCCCTCTCTCTGACCCTCCCCCGTTCATGCTCTGTCTCTGTCTCAAAAATAAATAAACGTTAAAAAAAAAAATTAAAAAAAAAAAAATGGTCACGAAACATTGCAAAGATCCTACTCTCATATGAAAATTATCTGTAGGCGGTACCTAAGCCTACAAGATGCACACACAGATGTTAGGAAATGCTCATCTGCAAATTGGGTTTTTTATTTCGCACTGCAAGAACAAGTAGGCAAACTCTACCTGCTTATAGCTAAGGTTCAGAATGTTGGAAAGTTCTTGCATCTGCTGGAGACTGAGGTATTTCTGTCTCTGAAATCTATCATTGAGTACATATAGCTGGGTCTGAGAGAAGACGGTTCTGATCTTCTGTTTCTTGCCCTGAGCTGGATCGTCCTTCTTCGCGGTGATCTCCTCTGCAGAAGTGGGCAGCACTTTTACTCTGGGGCTGGTGGAAGAATCGGGGCTGTCCTGAACAAGTAGATCCATGCAGGAAGGAAGAGGAGAGACTGTTGGGAATAAAACAACACTTTTCTCTAAAACCTTTCAAATAGCAAATTACATTTGCAAACCTATGGTTGTCAAAGCATTTTTTGAGAGCCCTCAACCTCAGGTAGTAGGTAAAAACATAGAGGTGATAATGGTGGTCATTTCAACTCAAGAAATAGGAGTGACCCCCGAACACTTCGCTGATCTTTGTAGGAGGCCAATCCAATAACTTACCAGTCGCTGCCATCTTACAACCAAGGGACATGGCCAATGGCTTACTAGTTGGGAAGCAGAGTGGGACTCAACTTTTTTTTTTTTTAAAGACTTTATTTTTTAATGTTTGTTTATTTTTGAGAGAGCAGAGCATGCGCATTTGGGAGAGAGAGCGGGGGAGGAGCAGAAAAAGAAGACAAGGATCCCAAGTGGGCTCTGCGGGAGCCCAACACAGGGTGGGGAGGCGGGGTGGGGGGGGTGGGGGCAATTCAGGAACTGAGCCGAAATGGAACACTTAACCAACTCAGCCACCCAGGTGGCCCAAGATTTTATTTTTAAGTAATCCCTATGGCCAACATGGGGCTGGAACTCACAACCTTGAGATCAAGAGTCACATGCTCCACTGACTGAGCCAGCCAGGTGCTCCTCAAACCTCGTTGACAAAAGCTTTCTACTGCAAATCGATGCTCAAGAGTCCGTGCTGTGACTGTTCAGAAAAGTGGGAATGATCACTGGAGTCCCCTCCCGCCCCTATCATGTCCCTTCCTAACTTCCTTTTGTAAAGTTAATCATCCCTTACATCATACTTAATACTGTAGGATCAGTTTCTGGGGACCCTTTAAAATCCAGTTTAGGGGCGCCTGGGTGGCTCAAGTCGGTTAAGTGTCTGACTTCAGCTCCGGTCTTGATCTCCGGGTTGGTGAGTTCGAGCGGCCCGCATTGGGCTCTCTGCGGTCAGCAGAGTCCGCTTTGGACCATTTGTCTCCATCTCTGTCTGCCCACCCCCACCCCCGCCCCCGCTCGCGTGCGTGCTTCCTCCCCTCCAAAAAAACTAACAAATATTATATTGCCTAGATTTAGTAGCCGTTTAAACTCTTTAATTTCTACCCTAGTCATGAAATAAAGAGACAGCCTTTACGAGGCAAAAATTCACAATCTTGTGCTTCTTGTAAGTGGGCGAGACCAAGGACTTCAGTGGGGGCATCTCCTAAAAAAAACCGGTCTCTATAAACTTGCACTTGGCTTGCTAAGGAGGACACGCCCACTTGCTCATTCCCGAGCCATTTCTCACAATCCAGCGCTGTATTTTCAATGTTCGGAATTAGAAAAGGACATCGACATGAAGTTTAGGAAAACCGGGGAACATTAAAATCCAACAATCCAATAAAGCAGTTTCTTAGTCCTTCTCCAACAGCTTGGTTTTAGGGGTAATCATGTAAACAATGTTTAAACGATTATTTTTACCATGAATCTTAAAAGTGGTTTTTCTTGGGTAAACATTCGTTTACGTTTTCATTTTTAACAATTACTGCCGAATTGATTCACAAAAAAGCGGTGCGGACTTTACAGCAAACTGATCATCCCCCGCCCCTGCGGTTACCATGTAGAAGCCAACCTGAGTTTCAAATTTGGGCTCTCGCCCCTGAATGTCAGCAGGTTAAACCTTCTGGGATCTTCTACCATAAAATGGGGTGGACATTTCCTCAGGATATAGGAGACTTGAGCATAGCAGGCTCTCAGAAATTCGGAGCTGCCCCAATTACCACCCACAGAACCAAAGAGGCAGGAGAGCCACTGCCGCTGTTGTACGAAGGTAGAACTTTTCAACAAGGTGCGATTCATAATTAGCCACGCCATTTCTGGAACTCCTTGAAAACCCGACAAATCAAAAAGGTGATGCTCACGGCATCCCCTACGCCTAGCTGTGATGTTAGCACTTTTGACTTAATAGTAACATTTACTGTTACTATGTGCTCAGCACCCAGTCTGTTAAGATGTATATATCAACTCATTTTTCACAACACATTTGTGTTTCCACAGGACCTATGCACCTAATGCCTCACTTATCCAGTGAGCCATTGAAATGCCAGCGTCCTGCGGCCCTTGTCGCTTACCTGACACCTGGGACCTGGGTGCAAGGGCACGCACCCACCAAGTTACAACTGGGACAGGTGTCGAGAGGCTTAATAGAGGACACCTGCTTTCATTAATGGGCTGTAATTGCTCACGAGGGAAACGAATGACCCTTCCCCTCCTCAGATTTCACTCTCCCTCAAGGAAATCAGCCTTTCAAGGATTAATTTTCTCTTACCGGTCTCCGTGTGGGGGGTCTCAGCAGATGACATTTGCAAGGGTGCATAATTTTCTTCAGGCCCATCAATCTCAGGCACTGGAGAAGAGTCCCTAGAATCGGGCGCTTCGGGGCAAGGCGGGCATTGGGGCTGAGCTGGATCCGTATTCATGTTGCTGAGTTGAGGGAAGAGAGAAAAAAAAGAGGGAGATGCAGGCTTACGTGTCTAGGTGGAAGAACTTAAAAGAGAAATCTGAAGATCTCCAGATGTAAGAGTATCAGAAAGACAGGATGCAGTGGCGTCACCACCGAAAGGGCCAAGCGCCAACCAACCCAATTTAGCAAAAGGTGAAGATTCTGGAGGCTCTAGATTTATAAGGAAAGTTCGCCCATCCTTAGACCCGCCCCTCCCGGCAGCCCCACGCCCACACACACCCTCGCGAATTCTCAGTTAATCCTGTCTGCCAGTCTCACCAAGGCCATTGTCATGCAAAAGGTAGCTGCCGGGTAGTCCAGACTGGGTGGGGAACGGGAAAACTGGGGCCACAGGACCTAGGAGCAAAAGTAAACCCGGCAATTAAATATTTCTGGGTTCACCACGTTTCCGTCTTTTAAAATCAAAGATGCACTTGAGGCACCTCAGACGACTGAATCTTCCACTCGGGCAGTTAATATCTTGATATAAGGCCCCGTAGGGTCTCAACATCGAGCTGGTTATGGCAGAAGCTCCAACCACGTAGCTCTATTTTCCTCCTGAGTCCCCCTAAGGTCACAATAAGACACACATTGTATGTTGCTAAGGCGTCAGTGGTTGTTAAAAATAGTACTTGTTTTCAACTCCCTCTTCTTGTTTTGTAGCTTTCCAGAGACAGGCTTGTCTTTGCCCCAGGACTGTTGTCTCCTTTAACAAAAGCCAGAGGAGGGGACCTGTGGCCTGCTGATCTGTAGCTGACTTTGGTGCCTCGTAGGTAATTATGCATTCGCCACCAGTATGGAAAAATTTTCAGTAGTTTTTAGACATGCGTGGCTGGATAGAATCTTGACTCGGTTTCCTCATCTGTACCTTGTCTGTGTTGCTATAAAAATTAGAGGAAATAAAGTACTGAATCCTCATAATATTTGACACTCAGTGATCTACAAATCGGGGCTATTAATAGGAATTCTGTCTTTATCCTATGCGCTCATGAGCTCCAAGTTTGAAATTACCTTTTTGTTGTGTTTATTATTTTAATGCAGCGAACAACATGATAGATTGAGAGCAGTCCTTTCTTATTTCACCTGGGACGTTCCTAGATCTAAAATAATGAAATTTATTGACCTGTAAACCAACCCAACTGAAAAGAGAAAGGTAGAGAAGAACATCCTCCAAGCAAATGATATTCCTGTGAATGGATTTGCCAACACATTTGCGACAAGTTTCTTTTAGAATCTGTGTTGGACCTCCCGTCTCTTCTTTTTTTTTTTAATGTTTATTTATCTTTGCAATATAGAGAGAGACAGAGCGTGAGCAGGGAAGGGGCAGAGACAGAGGGAGACACAGAATCCAAAGCAGGCTCCAGGTTCTGAGCTGTCAGCACAGAGCCTGACGCGGGGCTCGAACTCCTGAACCGGGAGATCATGACCTGAGCCGAAGTCGGCCTCTCTTTCCTTCTCTGGCTCTTTTTTACGTTAGCTTTTCCTTCCCTGGCCCGGCAATTCTGTCATGTCCTGCAATCCTACTCCATCCCCGGCTTCAATTATTTTTTTTGTTTTCAGTCAGTTTTCCAAAGGAGCAGTTTTTAGGGTTCGGTTTTAGCAGTACATATTTATAGACAAAGATTACAGTCTGCAGCTTTCAATTCTCCTCCCTACTCCTGAATTCAATATTAGAGAAACCTGAGGCACTTGGGTGGCTCAGTTGGCTAAGCTTCCAACTGGCTCAGGTCAAGATCTCAAGGTTCATGAATTCAAGCCCCGCGTCAGGCTCTGTGCTGACAGCTCGGAGCCTGGAGCCTGCTTCGGATTCTGTGTCTCCCTCTCTCTGCGCCCTTCCCCCACTTGCACTGTCTCTCTCTCTCTCTCAAAAATAAAAATAGACAGGGGCGCCTGGGTGGCGCAGTCGGTTAAGCGTCCGACTTCAGCCAGGTCACGATCTCACGGCCCGTGAGTTTGAGCCCCGCGTCGGGCTCTGGGCTGATGGCTCAGAGCCTGGAGCCTGTTTCCGATTCTGTGTCTCCCTCTCTCTCTGTCCCTCCCCCGTTCATGCTCTGTCTCTCTCTGTCCCCAAAATCAATAAACGTTGAAAAAAAAAAAATTAAAAAAAAAAAATAAAAATAGACATTAAAAACATTAATATTGGCGAAGCCTAACATTTCTTCCTCTTTTCCAATCTCCCACCCCTAAAAGTAAACCCTTAGCAAATTCCAATTATGTATTTTTCTGAGCTGCAAGCTGATTACACCTGTCACATTCTCTGCTACTTGGGTCTCCACCTAGAGCTGCTGGCTTTGCTTCCATGCAAAGAGAGTTTTGCTCATAACTTGAGATTGCCAATTCGTGAGCATAGGAGTACTGCTGGGACCAAAGCATGGAGATAAATTCTATGTAATCTTTTGTCTTCTCAGACCGTCCTGCTGGAGGGGAAAAGAATACAAATAGGAACATCAAGGAAAAGATGGGTGGAAATACAGTGTGCTCAGGCAGACAGTCTCTGTCTCATTACAAATAGAATATGATTTTTTTATACTTTTTAAAATGTTTTTTTATTTATCTTTGAGAGACACAGCATGAGTGGGGAAGGGCAGAGAGACAGGGAGACACAGAATCCGAAGCAGGCTCCAGGCTCTGAGCTGTCAGCACAGAGCCCAATGTGGCTGAAACTCATGAACTGTGAGATCATGACCTGAGCCGAAGTCGGATGCTTAACCGATTAAGCCACCCAGGTGGCCCCATAGAATATGATTTCTTTTAATCAAGGGAATGTAATGTTGGATGTGTACTAAACTTATTGTGGTAATCATTTTGCAACATATCGTACATCAGTTCATTATGCTGTGCGCCTTAAACTAATACAATGTCATATGTCAATTACATCTCAATAAAACCGGGAGAAAAGTAAATTAAGACGCGGAAGGGGCGCCTGGGTGGCTCAGTCGGTTGAGCCTGTGGTCCATGAGTTCGAGCCCCGCGTAGGGCTCTGTGCTGACAGCTCAGAGTCTGGAGCCTCTTTCAGATTCTGTGTCTCCCTCTCTCTGACCCTCCCCCGTTCATGCTCTGTCTCTCTCTGTCTCAAAAATAAATAAAGGTTAAAAAAAATTAAAAAAAAAAAAAAAGACGCGGAAAACTTGACTTCCTGCCTCTCAATTCGCACAGTTGGTAAATGAGTGCAGTCAAGGCCACCAGACGCCTTACTTTGCCCACAGCTCTCTAAACTGCAGGTACCAGAAGCTTTGTTCTTTGCTGACTGGGATCTTTGCATGAAAGCCTGGGCTGAAGTCACCCCTCCCCCATCTGTGTCTTATTGTATCTAGGGTCGGAGCCTCCGGAGAGAAAGACCAAAGGGAAGGGGGCTGGTAGCTAGAAGGCAAACTTAACTACATTCTTTGCCCAGGAAAGCAATTTGAATAAGGTTGAGCATGCTCAGGTAGGTGTTGGAGACCTAGGAATTGTTGGGGTGGGCTGCGTGGGTGGAGGAGGGGTGTGTTACAATGCGCTAGAGTCCAGGGCTGCAAATGCAAAAGTGATTTTAGGTTTTGTTTTCCTAGGACCGCCCTCTGGGAAAGAGCTGAAAAAAAGCTAAAAATGAAAAGTATTTTTCAGACAAGATTTATTCCTCACTTTAAAGTTAGGAAACGCACGTTGGGTGACGTAATCCTTTCAGAGCACAGGTGTCCCAACTTTGCACCAGATTTTTGCTGACCTGTCACGAAAAAGAGGAAGTGACAATCATCAGGAGGATGAATATTGACTTCACTGCTCCTCAGTTTAATGTATACATCAAACATGGAATTAATTTCTCACGGACGGGATCGTCGGATTTATTATTGATGCATCATTGTTTTTACCCTGCACCCATTGTCCATTTGAGTTGACTTGGATGTATCCAAACTGATAGGCATTCACCTGTTTTCTTTTCACTTAATTCTCACGTATGTTTCTGCTCCTATTTTCTCTTTACGTTCTTTCACTCTGGCTAATAAACCCATTCTATAAGTAAGTAACTGTTTCTTGCCTACATACGTACAGACATAGTGTATGTATTTATTTACTTCTTATTCAACTAATAATTCATGAGTGCCTATCATGTGCTAGAGAGAAAAGAAATAATTAAACATCATCTTAATTTTGAGGAGGTAATAGTTTAGTAGAGTAGATCAAAACAGACCAAAAAAAAAAAAAAAAAAAAAAGAAGAAAGAAAGAAAAAAAAAATCCTGGGATGAGTATTGAAAAGAAAAATAAATCCAAAAATGATGTATGTACTGGATGCTAAGGGGGCCCAAACAAGAGAAGGTGTGTTTGGGGAGGAGAATCCGCAAAGCCTTCTTGGAGGATTTTCTGTTGAACCGAGATGGAAAATTGTTGAGAGAATAGGGGAGGGAATTCTAGAAAATGAACACTTTTGGCAAAGAATCATTATTATTTTAGAAAAATAATGGATGGTTAGGAAGAATTATTATTATTATTATTTTAGAGAAAATAATGGGTCATTGGAAAATAGGGACAAGAGACCTGGCAGGTAATGAAGTGACCACAGGTAGCAAAAAAAAATTTTTTAAATATATTTATTTGTTTTGGGGAGAATGCAAGCAGGGGAGGGGCAG
The DNA here is from genome assembly GCF_018350195.1 of Panthera tigris. Lineage (NCBI taxonomy): Eukaryota > Metazoa > Chordata > Mammalia > Carnivora > Felidae > Panthera > Panthera tigris. The sequence continues at coordinate 42,325,101 of NC_056666.1, forward strand.
GAAGAGGGGGACCGAGGATCTTCGTGCTGACAGGCTGACAGAAATGAACCTGGTGGGGGCTCAAACTCACGCACTGAGAGATCATGACCTGAGCCGAAGTTGGACTCCTAACTGACTGAGCCACCCAGCCGCCCCAAGAAACTGTAAGTTTTGACTTAAATCTTCTTTCTTTAGTTTATGCTCTGTTGGTGTCCTACCTAATGGCCTGATGGTTCTCTCTCTGTCTCCTTTCTGATTCTTCTCATCTCCTTTCATCTAAAGGTTAGAGGGTACCAAAGCTTAGTTCTCAAACCTCTTTTCTATCTTGACTCACTATAGTGGTGATCTTATCCTGTCTTATTACTTTCAATACCGTCTATATGCCTTTGACCTTCAAATGTACATCTTTATCCTAGACCTAGTCCCCAAACTCAATCTCGTATATTCAACTGCCTACCTAACATCCCCACTGGGGTTTCTATAAGGCGTCACAAAATTAATATTTCAAAAACCAAACTCCCAATATTCCTCTTTAGACAGGCTCCTCCTACGGTCTCCGTCTCAGTGTATAACAATTCCATCTTTTCAGTTCAGGCCAAAACCTTAAGGCCATCTCTGTTGATGGTGCCTTCAAAATACATGTAGAACCCAATGTCTTCTTTCTTTTAATTTTTGTGTCTTCCAATGTTTCTTTCTTCAATGGTTGGAGTATTTTTTTTTTTGTTAATATTTGTTTATTTTTGAGGGACAAAGAGAGAGAGTGAGAGAGCAGGAGGGCGTGACGGAGGGGCAGAGAGAGAGGGAGGCAGAGGATCAGAAGCAGGCGAAGGGGGTTCTGTGCTGACGGCAGCGAGCCCCATGTCGGGGCTCATAGTCACAAACCACAACCATGAGATCGTGACCTGAGCCCGAGTCAGACGCTTAACCAACTGAGCCGCTCAGGCGCCCCTGTGGGAGTGAATTTTGATCATCACATGGGCCAGGGCTTAGAGAGCCAGCAGAGCAGCAAGAAATGGTTATTTATTTTATTTTTATGTATTTGTTATTTTTATTTACTTTATAGCCCATGGTGGGGCTTGAACTCACAAACCCTGAGATCATGACCCGAGTCGGAATCAAGAGTCTGATGCTTAACAGTCTCAGCTACCCAAGGTGCCCCATGGTTATGTTCTTTTAAAGAACATGTATTTACTGGTTATTGCCTGTGTCACAAGAGAGCCAGGGGCTTGAAATTACGTGTGTCCAAGCTGCATTTGACCTTTTCTAAACTATCTCCCAGGTTACCAGTCTATCCAAACCACCATCTGTCCCTTGGATGATTCCAATAGCTTCCCACCTGGTCTCTATGTTTGCACCCTAGCCTTCCTATTATCTAGTCTTCAACATATTGTCCAGAATGAATTTTTGTTAAGACAAGTCATATCAAGCTATTCCTTTGCTTAAAATCCCCGTTCGGTGTTATCACATTTACAGTCACAAATTGAGGTCCTGGATTAACGTGAACCTCTTCTGGCCTTGTAAGACTCTGTCCTGTCACCTTGTGTTCTCCACCCTCCTAGCTGGCCTCCTAACTGATCCTGAAACAAGCCAGGAAATCTCCAGAATCAGGGCTTTTGCTATCATTCTTATCTCTCCCGATCGGTTCTTCCCCTAGAAATCTAAGCAGCTTGATCTCTCCACTCCTTTACCTCCTTAACATTACCTTCTCAAAAATGTCCCGCACTCCCTATCATTTTCCACTTGGTGTTTCTTTTTGTTTCACTATTATTATTTTTTAATGTTTATTTATTTTTGACAGAGAGAGAGAGAGAGAGAGACAGAGATGGAGACAGAGCATGAGTGGGGGAGGGGCAGAGAGAGAGGGAGACACAGAATTCGAAGCAGGCTCCAGGCTCTGAGCTGTCAGCACAGAGCCTGACGCCGGGCTCAAACTCACAGACCTCGGAGATCATGACCTGAGCTGAAGTCAGATGCTCAACCGACTGAGCCAACCAGGCGCCCCTCCACTTGCTTTTTCTTCAGACCTCCTGTCACCATCTGACACAATATATATTTGCTCTATCCTCATCTGTCTATATCATCTCTTCATCTATCTATCATCTTCTATTTCCCTACAACTAAAATATAAGCTAAGGGGTACTTGGCTGGCTCAGTCAGAAGAGCGTGTGACTCTTGATCTCAGGGTCATGGGTTCAAGCCCCACGTTGTGTGTAGAGATGAGTAAAATAAAAAAAAAAATAAACTTCTAAAACACTGTTAAAATATAACTACGTGATGGGGCCCTTGGCTGGCTCAGTCGGGAGGAGCATGTGACTCTTGATCTTGGGGTTGTGAGTTTGAGCCCCATGTTGGGTGTAGAGATTACTTGAATATAAATAAAAACTTCTTAAAAATCTTAAAAATACGGCGCCTGGGTGGCTCAGTCAGCTAAGCGTCTGACTTTGGCTCAGGTTATGATCTCACGGTTTGTGGGTTCGAGCCCCACACCGGGCTCTGTGCGGTCAGCATTGGAGCTGCTTCAGATCCTCTGTCCTCCTCTCTCTGTCCCCCCCTCTCTCTGCCCCTCCCCTGCTGGTTCTTTCTTTTTCTGTCTCAAAATAAATACACTTTAAAAAATGTAAAAAACAAAAAGGTTTTTTTTAATCTTAAAAAATCAAATATAAGCCATGTGACGGCAGTTATTTGAATTTTTGCCAGTTTTGTTCCGTGTAGTATTCCAGCCCTAGAAGAGTGCGGCTGTCCTCATCAGCATCACTTGTGAGCTTGTTAGGGACACAAATGGGTGGGCTTAGCACAGAACTCCAGAATAGGAATCTGTGGTGGAGGGGACTGGGAATCTGTTTAAAAAGTTCTCCAGGTGATCCTTTAGTATGCCATTGTTTTGAGAAGTACTATCTAGAAAAGTACCAGGAAAATAATAGATATTCAGTCATTATTTGTTGATGAAGGAATGGGTTTAAAGGAGACCTAGGGCTTTGTAAGCAAATAGAGGGCAGGAGGCATTTCCTTATATTTAAATATTAAGCTGCATTTCAATTAATAATCTTTAAAAAGCAACAATGCTCTTTGCCTCAAGTCTCCTAAACTGTATTCAGTGAGCCTGAAGCTCTTCTAAAAGAGTCAACCTTAATTTGCAACAAACAATCCATCTTTCTGGCTCCTCTGGGAGATAGATGACCCTCAATTTACCTGTGTTATCAGGATGAACCACACCACCAAAGCTGCTGGTTTAGAGATAGCTAGGAGAGCAAAACCACACTTTTTTCCCCTAAAAGAAACTTACTACGAAAAACTTCACACTTTTTAAAAAAAATGTTTTTTATTTATTTTTAAGAGAGAGGGAGAGAGAGCAGGGGAGGGGCAGAGAGAGAGGGAGACATAGAATCTGATGCAGGCTCCAGGCTCTGAGCTGTCCGTACAGAGCCCGCTGTGGGGCTCGAACTCACGCACTGTGAGATCATGACCTGAGCCGAAGTCAGACACTTAAGTGACTGAGCCACCCAGGCGCCCCGAAAACCTTCACACTTACATGGTGGATAATATGATCAACCTTGATAATATATCTGTCATCCACTTCAAGTAATTCATGGCCACTTTATTTCATCCAGTGACTTTACCGTGAGCACAAGTTTCAAAGTTCCGTAAAAATTCACCCAATAGGGGCACCTGGCTGGCTCAGCCGCTAGAGCACGTGACTCTTGATCTCAGGGTTGTAAGTTTGAGCCCCGTGTAGGGTGGAGAGATTACTTAAAAATTAACATCCTTTAAAAAAAAAAAAAGTTTATTTATTTTTGAGAGAGAGCATGAGCTTGATCAGGGGAGGGGCAGAGAGAACCCCAAGCAGGCTCCGCACTGTCAGCACAGAGCCCGACGCAGGATCTCACAAACCAAACCGCAGGATCAAGAATCGGCCATTCAACCGACACAGGCACGCAGGGGCTGCCCCCCACCCCCAATCTTAAAAGAAAATTCACCCTACAAAATAGGTGAGATATCACTGACTCCTTTTTCCACCACCCAAACTTCTATTCAGTCAGTCAATAACTATGTCAAGGTCACTTATTCACGCTGCCATCTTAATGGCCTCACTTGACCCTTGTCCAAGCACCGTCTCTTGCCCCCATCTCTGTACGCCTCCAGTGAACCTTCCACACGCCGAACCAACTCTGTGCCGGGGTGATTTACTTTCCATTCAGCCTTACTGTCCCTCTGCTTAAGTGTTGGCTAAGGAAGCACGCAGTCATCACTCTGCCTGCCTCTCAAGCCAGTTCCAAGCCTTGGCAAATTGTTCTACCCAAGCAATCCCCTCTACTCTGAATGCTTCCCTCCGGCTCTTTGTTTGGTTCGTGTTTTTAGGGTTTTTTTCTTAAGCTTTTTTTTTTTTTTCCTGCCTTATCTTTTTTTTTTTTTTTTAATTAAAAAAAAGTTTTTAATGTTTATTTATTTTTGAGAGAAAGAGAGTGAGCAGGAGAGGGGCAGACACAGAAGCCAAAGCAGGCTCCAGGCTCGGGGCTGTCAGCACAGAGACGGACATGGGGCTCGAACTCATGAACCATGAGATGATGGCCCGAACCAAAGTCAGAGGCTTAACTGACGGAGCCACCCAGGCACCTCTTCCTTGGTTATCTTTTAAGACACAGATCGGGCATCACCTTCCACCGTCCCCTTCTCTGGGTGAGTTAGATGTCTCTCTTCTGTACCTCAATCTTCCCACAGCAGTGGTCACTGCATTTTAGTTGTTATGTTAGGAATAATAATAACTGGCGGGAATAATAACTCTTTAAGGGCCTGGTTTATTTCAAGAACCTAATGCAATGCTACTCCAAGTATAGTCCTTTTTGGCAACATCAGCATCACCTAAGCGCTTGTTAGAAGTCAAAATCAGGGGCGCCTGGGTGGCTCAGTCGGTTGAGCGTCTGACTTCGGCTCAGGTCATGATCTCGAGGTCCGTGGGTTCGAGCCCCGCGTCGGGCTCTGGGCTGATGGCTCCGAGCCTGGAGCCTGCTTCAGATTCTGTGTCTCCCTCTCTCTCTGACCCTCCCCCGTTCATGCTCTGTCTCTCTCGGTCTCAAAAATAAAAAAACTTAAAAAAATATTAAAAAAAAAAAGAAGTCAAAATTATTGGGGCACCCGGGTGGCTCAGTGGGTTGAGCGTCCGACTTTGGCTCAGGTCATGATCTCACGGTCCGTGAGTTCGAGCCCCGCGTCGGGCTCTGTGCTGACAGCTCAGAGCCTGGAACCTGCTTCGGATTCGGATTCTGTGTCTCCCTCTCCCTTTGCCCCTCCCCCGCTCATGCTCTGTCTCTCCCTCTGTCAAAAATAAATAAACATTAAAAAAAAAATTAAAAGAAAAAGTCAAAATTATGGGCTCCATGTTATCCCAGACTTACTGAGTCAGCATCTCGGGGAGTGGGACCCAAGAATCTGGCTTTTATTTTATTTTGTTTTATTTTTAGTGTGTGTTTATTTTGAGAGAGAGAGTGTGTGCACACTAGTCAGGGGAGGGACAGAAAGAGAGAGAGAGAGAATCCCAAGCAGGCTCTGGGCACTGTCGGCACTGAGCCGGACATGGGCTCCATCTCACGGAACTGTGGGGTCAAGACATGAGCTGAAATCAAGAGTCAGACACTTAACTTACTGAGCCACCCAGGTCCCCCAAGAATCTGTTTTTCAGGAATCTGTAATTCTTGTGCATCCAGTAGTTTGAGAACCAGTGCTCTAGAATACAGTGCGTAGCAGTAGCAAAAAAATCTCAATACATATGGTTTTAAATCTTTTTTTTTTTAATGTTTAGTTTTGAGAGAGAGAAAGAGAGAGGGAGAGAAAGCTGGGGAGGGACAGAGAAAGAGGGGGACAGATCTGACGCCGGGTCTACTTCACAGCGGCAAGCCCAACGCAGGGCAATGCAGAGCTCGAACTCATGAACTGAGATCATGACCTGAGCCGAAGTCGGAGGCTCAGCCAACTGAGCCACCCAGGATCCCTTCAATACATGTGTATTGAATTAATGAATCAGCTCATGTGGTTAAAACACTGATATTCAGAAAACTGGAGAATTACAAGAACTCTCAAAGAAAAAAAAAAAAATCCCCCCCCCCAACCCAACCATCTTCTTCCCTGTGGCTCTGTTTTGCATTTGTCAGAGTTTACTCTAACTAAAGGCTTTTAATATTTAAGAACTGAATTCCTAGGTGTAGCGAATTCTAAGGTGTCCCTGTGGAGACCTCTCAAGGGTAAACTGAATTGGCAAAGAGCCTTGACCCTGAACCACACTACGGATGTCGAGGCTACTCCCTGTTTCCCACCCTACCCTCAGGGGATCTTGACCCAATGTAAAAAGGGAATCCTTTCTCGTCCCTAGCGGGGCTAGCCCCCAGGGAGAGGGGACATACCTAAGAATGTCCAGCAAAACTTTTCCGAGCATAAAATTGCTCTGGAACAAGCCCGGAAGAGAAGTGTGCTTCTCGATTTCTCAGTAGGTGTGAGAGAATGAGGAAGAAGAAGAACTTGGAAAAAGTAGGTGGTGGGAGGGGCTGGGGGGAGAATAAAGGGAAAAATCTAACACCTTGCCAGTTGCTCTAATTTGCTGGTAGTGGGATTAGATAAAGCTGTTAACTCTCAAAATACCACATCTAAATAGTTGACTCAGAATATCTCTGGATACCAGAGTATTCTAATATTATAAAAGGACTAGAGGAAGAGGTAACAAGAGCATCCTGCCTTCCAGGAGTAAGTAAGTTTAATTGTGAAAAATGAGTTCAAGGTTAAGGCAACTAGTTTGATGTTGAGAAAGGAATTCAAATTTTAAGGAAGCATTTAAGGAAGCATTTGTTGAATGCACTAGAAAGGGTTAGGGCAAAATGAAACAAAGATTTTTCTTTTTTTTTTTTTTTTAAATTAATACTGAGAAATTACTTGCATAGAATGAACAAATCTCACGTTGTACAGCTTGGTGAATTTTCTTACTTATGTATACAGATCAAGTTACAACCACCCAAATGAAGACAGAAGCCTTCTAGCACCCCAGGAGGCCGGCTTGCATTTTTGTTAAAGGCTCAGAATCTCAAAATCCAATGTCTCTCAGACCTTTGTCAACTTCTTTTGTGTTTTAGATATAAGGTAAGACAGCCTGAATTTTTAAAAAATTTTTAAAAATGTTTATTTTTGAGAGAGAGAGAGAGCAGGGGAGGGGCAGAGAGAGAGAGGGAGACACAGAATCCTAAGCAAACTCCAGGCTCTGAGCTGTCAGCACAGAGCCCAGAGCCTGAAAACAGGCTCAAACCCACAAACCATGAGAACATGACCTGAGCCTAGTCGGAGGCTTAACTGACTGAAATTCTGTTCAGGCGCCCCTGAATTTTTTTTCTGAAGTCGGCTCCACACCCAACTCAACTGACTGAGCCAGCCTGGCACCCCCACTAGCCTGAATTTGAATCCCCATTCTACCCACTAGCTATGTGACAAGGTTCACATTTCTGTGCCTCAGTTTCCTTCCTATGAATAACAAAGAGTGAGATAATACAAACTGATCAGATTTGGACGCGGTATTTTGGAAGTGCTCCGTAAGTGTTAGCTCTTATTATTTTCTCTATGCAAGCTATATTTTAGGGAATCCATGAATTCATTCACCCAACAAATACCTATTAACATCTCTGAAATGTCAAGTGCTAGGAAAAAGAAATGAGTTAGCGTGCTTCCTGTACCAAAGTACTTTATAGCGTAGTATGGAAAAGAAGCCATGCGAACGAATGCGTGCGTGAAGATATTGTGAAACTGGGGTATGAATATGGGGTAGGCAGAAGGAGTACAAAGGAGGGACTTCTGTGCTGGAGGGAAATGAATTAAGAATGTCATTATACCTGGCGTCAGCTGGCTCAGGGTCGGGCCAAGATGTGGTGTGTGCAGAGCCTCTGAGGCAAGTCCTGGGCCTTAGCTTCCCACTGCTGACCCTCCAGCCGCCTTTCCTCTGTCCTCACTTTGTGGGGAAACCACTCGTCATGTTTGTCTTGGGCAGTCCCAGCACTGGCAAGGGGACCCAGTGTGCATCGTAGAGAAAATGAGCTACACATACCTGTTTGCAGGAGAACTTCTTCGTGATGAAAGTAAGAGCCCAGATTCACGGGATGGTGGACTCACTGAAAAGTGCATTGAAGATGAAAATACCGTGGGGCACCTGGGTGAAGTCGGTTAAGGTCCGACGTCAGCTCAGGTCATGATCTCACGGTTCGTGGGTTCATGTCTCTCTTCGGGCTCTGTGCTGATGTCTCAGAGCCTGGAGCCAGCTTCAGATTCTGTGCCTCCCTCTCTGTCTCTCCCCTCTGTCCTCAGAGCTTGTGCTCTGTCTCTCAAAAGTAAATAAACCTTAAAAAAAAAAAAAAAGATGGAAAGATTGTGCCAGTTGAGATAACCATCAGTTTGTCAAAGAAGAAAATGGATCAGACAATGGCTGCCAATGCTCAAAAGAATGGATTCTTGATTGATGGGTTTCCAAGGAATCAAGACAACCTTTAAGGTTGGAACAAGACCATGGATAGGCAGGCAGATGGATCTTTCGTTCTGTCTTTTGACTGTAATAGTGAGATCTGTATTGAACAATGTCTTGAGAGGGGAAAGGGTAGTGGTAGAAGCGATGACAACAAAGAGAGCTTGGGACAGAGAATTCAGACCTATCTTCAGTCAACAAAGCCAATCATTGACTGATACGAAGAGATGGGGAAAGTTGAAAAAAATAGATTCCTCTGGCCTGGATGACTCAGTCGGTTGAGCATCTGACTCTTGATTTTGACTTAGCTCGTGATTCCTCCATTCAAGAGTTCAAGTCCCACGTTGGGGCTCTGCGCTGACAGTGCAAAGCCTGCTTGGGATCCTCCCTCTTACCTCTCTCTCTGTCCCTCCCCCACTCACACACGCTCTCTGTCTCCCAAGATAAATCAATAAAATTTTAAAAACAACAACAAAAAAAGAAAATAGATGCCCTAAATCTGTTGATGAAGTTTTCGATGGAGTTGTGAAGATTTTTTTTTATAATTTTTTTTCACGTTTATTTTCTAGAGAAAGAGAGAGAGAGAGACAGAGCGTGAGGGGGGGATGGGCAGAGAGAGAGGGAGACACAGAATCTGAAGCAGGCTCCAGGCTCTGAGCTGTCAGCACAGAACCCAATGTGGGCTCAAACCCATGAACCGTGAGATCATGACCTGAGCGGAAGTAGATGCTCAACTGACTGAGCCACCCAGGCGCCCCGGAAATTGTGAAGATTTTTGACAAAGAAGGCTGACTCTAAACCTGAAAGCATCCTTGAAATCATGCTTGAATATTGCTTTGATAGTTGCTATTACAGCCCCCTTTGAAGGCAGTTTTAATCTTTCATAATTACCTCTTAGAAAGTATGTAGTACTTTCTAAAGTATGTAGCTAGAAAGTATGTAGTAAGACAAATTAAATTAAAAAATTTTTTTAATGTTTGTTTATTTTTGAGAGAGAGACAGAGACAGAGTGCTATCTAGGGAAAGACAGAGACAGGGAGACCCAGAATCCGAAGCAGGCTCCAGGCTCTGAGCTGTCAGCACATGGCCCGATGCAGGGCTCCAACTCAGGAGCCACGAGATCATGACCTGAGCCAAGGTCAGACGCTTAACCACCTGAGCCACCCAGGTGCCCCGACCAATTGCATTTTTATTTTTGATTTTTTTGGTCACAGGAGTAGATCATGAATTCGGGTCTAACCTCATCTTAGCTATGGTACCCACAAAACAAAGAAGGATATCAGCTAATTCTTTGTTTTTCCTCAAAAAAGCATATCCCTTTTATAGTTTGTGCCTTCTGTGAGCAGAACTTTAGTCTGTGTGTATATCCCTTTAGTAATTACAACATGTTAGGATTAAGGATTTTCTACTTCCTTGTTTTCTTGCAGGTTTTAAATTTCCAACATTTTAAGTGAATTTTATGGACCAAATTCCACAGGAATTTTTGTGTGGTCAGTTCTTGCAAAATGTGTTTGACAAACAAACTCATAAAATGAATTCCTAGAAGTGTTTTAGTATTTATCAAATAACTGAGCATTTCCTATAGAAAGGTAAGAAACCTTAGGCTTTGTTTTATTGCAATTTACAGAAAGTTGTGTGACAAGCCATTTTTTTTGCTTCCAGGGATCGGGATGGGGTCACTGGGGGTTCGGAGCCTGGCAGAATTATCAGCTTTAGTGTGACATGAATCGGAGGGTTAGGGGCAAGGATCACATCTAATGACATGTGTTCCTGTGCCCTTTTATATAAGCGTTATTCATGATTAAACTGATTTTTAACAAAATTCCTAGCAGTGGAACCTTGAAATGCATGTACTAGGCTTATGGTAAAATGATTTGGTTAGTGTTTTGTTATTTTGATTTTTACTTACGCTTATTTTTGAGAGAGAGAGAGAGAGAGAGAGAGAGACAGAGCACGAGTGGGGGAGGGGCAGAAAGAGAGGAAGACAGAATCAGAAGCTGGCTCCAGGCCCTGAGGGGTCAGCACAGAGCCAGATGGGACTCGAACTCACGAATCATGGGATCATGGGATCGTGACCTGAGCCAAAGTCGGACGCTGAACCGACTGAGCTACCCAGGAACTCCTGGTTAGTGTTTTAGTAACACTTCATTGGAATTTCTTTTGTTTGTTTTCTTTTCTTTTTTTTTTTTTTTTTTTTTGCTTTTAAGGTTTATTTATTTCAAAAGAGAGAGAGGGAGAGAGAGGGAGGGAGAGAAGGAAGGAAGGAGGGAAAATCCCAAGCAAGCTCCACACTGTCAGCTCAGAGCCTGACATGGCTTGATCTCAGGAATCTCAGGAACTGTGAGATCATGACCTGAGCTGAAATCTACAGTCTGAAGCTTAACCTACTGAGCCACCCAAGAGCTCCCCCCCGCCCCCCCACCCACTTAATATTCATATAAAGGTAAAATAAACATTTCAATAGGGAAGATCTTTGGCAGATCTCACTCCCATTGGAGTACAGCAGGGAGTCCAGGAGACCGTAGGTAGGGTGTGGTGGGGACTAAAATGATGACAGGGATGGAGGTTGTGTACAGAGGCATCCGTGTGGACTTTCACTCCCTGAGACTGACCTGGCTACCTCCACTGCTGAGTGCCCCGTCTGCTTGTAGCAAAGACCAATACTGCATCCCCAACATGGCGCCATTCCCTGGGGTGGGCGATCAGCCATCTACCTAGCGGCCGGTTGATTACACTGGATGGCTTCCACCTTGGAAGAGGGAACACTTTGTTCTTCTTGAAATGGACACTTACTCTGCGTATGAATTTGCCTTCCCTGAGTGCAGTGCTTCTGCCAAAACTACCATCTGTGGACCTCCAGGACGCATTATCCACACAGCATTGCTTCTGATTGAGGAGCTCACTTGGTTGCAAAGTGAGCTCCTGTTTATGGAATTTACTGGCCTCGCAATGTTTCCCATCATCCTAAAGGGGCTGGGTTGATAAAATAGTGGAACAGACTTTGGAAGACTCAGTTACAGTGCCAACCAGGTAGTGATACCTTTCAGGGCTGGGGCAGTGTCCTCCATTAGGCTGTGTGTGCTCCAAATCATCCAGTACATGGTGTTGTTTTCCCATAGCCAGAATTTACATGTCCAGGAATCCAAGGCTTAGAAATAGGAGTGATATCCCCTACTGCTATCTCTAGTGATCCACTAGCAAAATTTTTGCTTCTAGTCCCCCTGGTGCTATGCCCTGCTGGTCTAGAGATCATGCCCTACCGTTAAGGTCAATAGAAAATTATAATAACCCAATCTAGGCAGGACACTAGTGGCTTAGACCCCTGAGGAATGAAGGTTTAAGTCACTACCAGGAAAAAAATTACCAGCTGAAGTGCTGGTTGAGGACAAAAAGAATACGTTGTAGTCTTTTGATAAGTTTGACCAGTATAATGCAATATTGTTGTCTATATTCACTATACTTACATTAGATCTCTATTACTTATTTACTACTCGTTGGGTTCAAAGGGAATATGGAATGGAAAATGAAAGAAAGTAGATATAAACGTCACCTGTGACCATGTGATCAATTTCAGAAACAAAGACTGTGATTGTTGTAAGTGTTTCTTCCCTTTTTTGTTATTGTATAAATCTGCTCCCGGCTCCTATAACAGAATATCACAGACTTGGTGGCTTAAACAACAGAAATTCATTTTCTTGCACTTCTGGAGGCTGGAAGTCCCAGGTTAAGGTGCTTGTGTGGTTGTGAAGGGGAGGAAGACATTATTTTTAGTCCACATTTCATCTAGCTGGACTAAGAATTAAATTTACAAAGGACAGATTAATAGGGGAAACACCCAGAGTTTTATTACATGCACATAGAGGCCCAATAATAGCATTGAGACATAAAGAAATAACCAGGACAGGCAGTTTTCATACTGTTCAGACAGAGACAATCTGTGAGGAATTGAGAGGAGAAAGAAAACTTAACTTTGGGAGCATCCATTAAGGAAGACATTCTAAACAGAATTTGGGCTGGGGTATGGGCGCCTGGGGGGCTCAGTTGTTTGAGCTTCGGACTTCAGCTCAGGTCATGATCTCACGGTTCATGGGTTCGAGCCCCATTCCGTGACCTCAAGGAGCCTGCTTTGAATTCTGTGTCCCTCTCTCTCTCTGCTCCTCCCTGCTCTGTCTCTCAAAAATAAATAAATATGAAAAATAAAGAAATAAAGAAGAATTGGGGCTGGGGTAGTAAATTAGCTCAAAGCAATAAGGGTTGTTTACAGTCTTCTGGGCTCTGAATTTCCTATCTCTAGGGGAGGATGTCTCCTTACTTCCTGGTACAGGGACGCTATCTTTCACGTGGGAGATGTTTCTGCTTTCAGGAGGACAGAGGAGGATCTGAGTGTCTTTATTGAGTAGACTGTCTCTTACAAGTAAATTTTGTTCAAAATAATCAATATGCCAAAGTGGCACATTTTGGGGCAGGCTGCTTTTGGCCCCTGCAGCTGGGCCTGATGAGAACTCTCTTCTGGGATTGCCCGTGGCAGCCTTCCTGGTGGGGCCTCACACAGCCTTCCCTGTGTGTTTGTACTCCTGGTGTTTCTTCCTCTTCTCACAAGGACATCAGTCCTGTTGGATTAAGGCCCTACCCTTATGACCTCATTTAATCTTAATTACTTCCTGAAAAGTCCTTTTCTGCAAATAGAGTCACATTTGGAGTTAGGGCTTCAACATATTAATGTGAAGAAGACATAGTTGAGGGGCGCCTGGGTGGCTCAGTCGGTTGAGCGACCGACTTCGGCTCAGGTCATGATCTCGTGGTCTGTGAGTTCGAGCCCTGCGTCGGGCTCTGTGCTGACGGCTCAGAGCCTGGAACCTGCTTCGGATTCTGTGTCTCCCTCTTTCTGCCCCACCTCCACTCATGCTCTGTCTCTCTCTCTCTCTGTCAAAAATAAATAAACATTAGAAGACATAGTTGAGTCCTTAACAGTTACAAATGTGTGTGTGTGTGTGTGTGTGTAGCAAATATTTTTATTTACTTTGTTCTCTTATCCCCATGACATCTACAACAAGACGTATTCATAGTTAACTTTACATTACAGTATTTAAGTTACAGGATATCAGGGAGAAGAGTGAACATCACCCAAAGACTTTGCATTATCTTATGGGGAGAGAACATGTTTTTGGTTTTACCCCGGATAGTTGTCTTATGTAGGCAGGAGTAAGACTTTGCTCTCTGCCTTAGTTGGAGATTAAATACGGTTTAAAGAGATGTATACGGGTGCTAAGTTGATAAGGATTGTTTCCAGTTTAGGGCTATCGCTCACAATGTTGTATTATTCTTGTATATTTTTCCTGGTGTATGTGAGTATTTCTAAGGACATACACTGGGTAGTGGAATTGCTGATTTAGAGAGTATGAGTATTTTTATTATCTATTTTATTTTTAAATGTTTCCTTATTTTTGAGAGAGAGAGAGAGAGCGTTAGCACGATCAGGGGAAGGGCAGAGACAGAGCAGGGGACAGAGGATCTGAAGCAGGCTCTGTGCAGACAGCACAGAGCCCCTCACGGGGCTTGAACTCATGAACTGTGAGTTCATGACCTGAGGCGAAATCAGATGCCCAACTGACTGAGCCACCCAGGTGCCCCTAAAATTTTAGCTGTTCTTAAGAGTGAATATATAATTATATTTCGTAGTGTTTGTAACTGGCATTTCCTGTCGGTGTCAATAAAGCTGGGCATTTGCATTTCTCTTGTGAGATGTCTGCTTAGCTCTTTTGCCCATTTGATTCTTATTGATTTTAGTATTAGTTCTTTATATCTTTTAATGAACAGAAGATCTTAATGCAGTCTAATTTGTCCATCTTTTTCTTAATGCTTTTTGTGTCGTTTTTGAGAAATCTTTCTCTGTCCTGAGGTCGTTTTATTTTTCTATATTGCTTTTCTCCCCCCAGTTTTTTTTATTGTGGTAAAATGCACATAACATAAACCTTACCATTTAATAATTTTTCAGCATACAGTTCAGTGGTAATATACTTATAATGTGCAGCCATCGTCCTACTCCATAACTCTTAATTTGTAAAACTGAAATATTATACCCATTAGATAGTAACTCTGCTTTCCTCCCTCTGTCCAACCCCAGGAAACCACCGTTCTTCTTTCTGGCTATGATTTGACTACTCTAAGTATCTCATATAAGTGTACTCCTACAATATTTGTCTTTTTGTGATTGGGTCTTTTTCTTTCTTTCTTTCAGTTTATATATTTATTTTGAGAGAGAGAGAGGAGAGAAGAAGAGAGAGAATGAGCCAGGAAGGGGCAGAGAGAAAGAATGAATAATCCCAAGCAGGCTCTGCACTGTCAGTGTAGAGCCCATGAACCTTGAGATTGTGACCTGGGCTGAGATCAAGAGTCTGAGGCTTGGGGCGCCTGGGTGGCTCAGTCGGTTAAGCGTCCGACTTTGGCTGAGGTTATGATCTCACGGTCCGTGAGTTCGAGCCCCGCGTCAGGCTCTGTGCTGACGGCTCAGAGCCTGGAGCCTGCTTCAGATTCTGTGACTCCCTCTCTCTGACCCTCCCCCGTTCATGCTCTGTCTCTCTCTGTCTCAAAAATAAATAAACATTAAAAAGAAATTAAAAAAGAAAAAGAGTCTGAGGCCCCCCAGGGACCCCTTGTCATTAGGTATTCCACTTAATGTAATGTCCTCAGGGTTCATCCATATGTTATAGCATAAGTCAGAATTTCCTTCCTTTTTAAGGATGACTAATGTTCCATTGTATGTATATATCACATTTTGCGTATCCATTCGTGTGTCTGTGGCCATTTGGGTTGATTGCATGTTTTAGCTCTTTTAAATAATGTTGCTATGAACATGAGTACAAATATCTCTTTGAGATCCTGCTTTCAGTTTTTTGGAGTATATGTGCAGAAGTTGCATTGCTAGATCAGATAAGAATTCTATTAAAAAAATTTTTTTTTTAATGATTATGTTTATTTTTGAGACAGAGACAGAGCATGAGCAGAGGAGGGGCAGAGAGAGAGAGGGAGACACAAAATCCGAAGAAGGCTCCAGGCTCTGAGCCGTCAGCGCAGAGCCTGACGCGGGGCTCGAACCCACGAACCGTGAGATCATGACCTGAGCCGAAGTCGGACACTTAACCGACTGAACCACCCAGGCGCCCCAGGAATTCTATTTTTTTTTTAATTTTTATTTTTTCATTAAAAAAAAATTTTTTTAACGTTTTATTTATTTTTGAGACAGAGAGAGACAGAGCATGAACGGGGGAGGGGCAGAGAGAGAGAGGGAGACACAGAATCGGAAGCAGGCTCCAGGCTCTGAGCCATCAGCCCAGAGCCCGACATGGGGCTCGAACTCACGGACCGTGAGATCGTGACCTGAGCCGAAGTCGGACACTCAACCGACTGAGCCACCCAGGCGCCCCAGGAATTCTATTTTTAATATTTCGAGGAGCTGTTGAACTGTTTTCCGTAGAGGCAGTGCTATTTTACATTCCTACCAACAATGCACAAGGATTCCAATTTCTCTACATGCTTGCCAACGCTTGTTTTTTGTTTTTGATAGATAGCTATTCTAATGGGTATGAGGTGATATCTCACTATCATTTTGATACATTTCCCTAATGATTAGTGATATTGAGCATCTTTGCTTATTGGCCATTTGTATATCATTTTTTTGGAGAAATGTCTATTCAAGTCTTTTGCCTCTTTTCTCCCCAGCATCCCCCCCTTACAATCCCATTTTTTTTAATGTTTATTTATTTTTGAGAGAGAGAGAGAGAGCGAGAGAACGAGAGAGAGTGAGCATGCGTGGGGGAGGGGCAGAGAGAGAGGGAGACACAGAATCAGAGCTGTCAACACAGAGCCCGACACGGGCCTTGAACCCATGAACTGTGAGGTCATGACCTGAGCCGGAGTTGGACACTTAGCTGTCTGTGCCACCCAGGTGCCCCAACAACCCCATTTTTTTATTTAAATAAATGTTTTCAGTTGAAGTATAAGTGAAACATGGTGTTAATCCTTTGTCGTGTGTGTGTGTGTGTGTGTGTGAATTTATTTATTTTTTAAATTAATTTTATTATTGTTTAAAATTTACATTCAAGTTAGCATATCAATGATTTCAGGAGTAGATTCCTTAATGCCCCTGACCCATTTAGCCCATTCCCCCTCCCATAACCCCTCCAGTAACCCTCTGCTGGTTCTCCATATTTAAGAGTCTCTTCTGTTTTGTCCCCCTCCCTGTTTTTATATTATTTTTGTTTCCCTTCCCTTATGTTCATCTGTTTTGTCTCTTAAAGTCCTCATATGAGTGAAGTCATAGGATTTTTGTCTTTCTCTAATTTTGCTTACCATAATACCCTCCAGTTTCATCCACATAGTTGCAAATGGCAAGATTTCCTTCTTTTTGATTGCCAAGTAATACTCCATTGTATATATTTACCACATCTTCTTTATCCATTCATCCTTCAATGGACATTTGGGCTCTTTCCATACTTTGGCTATTGTTGATAGTGCTGCTATAAACATTGGGGTGCCTGTGCCCCTTCGAAGCAGCACCCCTGTATCCCTTGGATAAATGCCTAGTAGTGCAATTGCTGGGTCATAGGGTAGTTCTATTTTTAGTTTTTTAAGGAACGTCCATACTGTTTTCCAGAGGGGCTGCACCAGCTTGCATTCCCATGTCAATTTTTTTTTTTTTAAAGATTTTATTTTTAAGTAATCCCTACACCTAACAGGAGGCTCCAACTCACAACCCTGAGATCAAGAGTCACACGCTTTTCTGATTGAGCCAGCCAGGCACCCCTACTTTGTCTGTTTTTGAATTGTTTGGATTTTGTTTTTGTTTTTGTTTTTTTGTATTTATTTATTATTTGTGTGAGAGAGAGAGAGAGAGAGTGTGTGTGTGTGTGTGTGTGTGTGTGTGTGTGTGCCCGAGTGGGGGAGGGCAGAGAGGGGGACAGAGGATCTGAATCAGGCTCTGCACTGACAGCCGCCAGCCAGATGCAGGGCTTAAACTTGAAGTCAGGTGCTCAACCCACCGAGTCACCCACGTGCTCTGAGTTGTTTGTTTTTTTGTTATTGAGTTTTAAGAGTTCTCTATATATTCTGGATATTAATCCTGTATCATCAGTTGTGATTTATGGATATTTTCTCCCATTCTGTGGGCAGCCTTTTTACTCTGTTCATATGGTCTTCTGGTGCATATACGTTTTTTACAATTTTAGAATTTTAAATTAAAGCCCACAATTTATTTAAATTTTATTGTTGTTGTCTGTGACTTGGTGTCATAGCCAAGAAATCATGGCCAATTCCAATGTCGTGAAACCTTTGCCGTATGTTTTCTTCTAGGAGATAATGGTTTTAGGTCTATATATGGTGTTAGGTAACTAACTCTATTCAACTCTATTGCCTTTGAAAAGTTTTATAGTTGTACCTTTCCCATTTAGATCTATGAATTACCTGCAATTGACGTTTGTGTATGGTGTGAGGTAGAAGTCTAATTTTATTATTTTTCATATGGATGATTAGAGGGAGAGACAAAAGTCCTAGTACCAGCTAATGAGATTAGTTTCCCATTTTTCTTCAGTGCTGCCTTTATCGAGTCTCCGTATATATGTAGTTTACTCAATTTCACTTGTCTACTTGCCTACATGTGTGCAGGGCTATACTGTCTTAACTGGTATAACTATAATAAATACTGATATCTAATAGAATAAGTTCACATATTTTATTTGTGTTTTAAACAAGTGTCTAGGCTCATACTATTTTTGGCTCATATTATTGAGTCAAAGTCCATCACATAAATAGGGAGTCAGTCAAATTTTTAAAAACATATCTTAAGAATTTGTTTGGAATCACAGTGAAGACATAGAAATTTGGAGGATATAGCAGCGCCTGGGTGGTTCAGTGGGTTAAGCATCTGATCTTGATCTTGGCTCAAGTTATGATCTCGTGGTTCGTGAGTTTGAGCCCCGCATCAGGCTCTGCGCTGACAGGGGGGAGCCTGCTTGCGATTCTCTCTCTGCCCTGCCCCTGCCCTCACTCTGTCTCTCTCAAAATAAATAAATAAACTTAAAAAAAGAAAAGAAATTTGGAGGATATTTACACATTTAAAATATTGAATTTGTAATACGACAAGGATTTATCTCTCATTTTCTTAAAATTTTTTTAAAGTTTGTATTTATTTATTTATTTATTTATTTATTTATTTTGAGAGAGAGACTCAGACAGCATGAGTAGGGAAGGGGCAGAGAGAGAGGGAGAGAGAGAGAATTCCAAGCAGGCTCCACACTGCCAACACAGAGCCCTATGCAGGGCTCGAACCCACAAAGCCGTGAGATCATGACCCGAGCCGAGACTGAGAGTTGGATGCTTAACCGACCGAGCCACCCAGGAGCCCTTAATTTTTTTAATTAAAATATAGTTTTCTCTGTAGACACATTACGTAACTTTTGTTACATCTATTACTAGGTCCTTGATATTTTTTGATGCTATTGTACATCACATGCTTTTATTAAATTTTATTTTCTTCTCTTGTAAGTTGAAATATAGAATTTGGGGGTACCTGGGTGGCTCAGTTGGTGATGGTCCAACTCTTGACTTTGGCTCAGGTCATGATCTCATGGTTCATGAGTTCCAGGCCCGAATCAGGCTGTGAGCTGACAGCATGGAGCCTGCTTCGGATTCTCTCTTTCCCTCTCTCTGCCCTTCCCCCACTTGCATGCACGATCTTCCCCCGCCCCCAAAATAAAATAAAAAACATGATAGATTTTATGTATCGATTTTTGATCTAGCAACCTTGCTCATTTTTAAATTCTAATAATTCATCTGTAGATTAAAAATTTTTATGTACCTGATTATCATGCAAGTAATCATATATTTCTTACTTTTTACAAATTCTTATATCTTGTAATTTTGTGTGTAGTCATTCTCCTACTTGCTAGGATTTCCAATACAATATTAAACAGAAGTGGGAATACTGAGCAGCTATGAATTATTCTCAATGTCAAAGCGAAAGCTTTTAATGCTTTACCATTAAGTATGATGTTTGCCATGGCTTTTTAAAAAAAATTTTTTTTTTGGATGTTTATTTATTTTTGAGAGAGACAGAGGGTGAGCAGGGGAGGGGCAGAGAGAGAGGGAGACACGGAATCTGAAACAGGCTCCGGGCTCTGAGCCGTCAGCACAGAGCCCGATGCGGGGCTCAAACTCATGGACTGCGAGATCATGACCTGACCTGAAGTTGGCTTAACCAACTGGGCCACCCAGGTGCCCCTATTTGCCGTGGCTTCAACGCACACTTTGATTAACAAGCATGCCTGTTTGCAGCAGAACACCTTGTCCCCAGCCAACTCTGTCTAGAAATTACAGTGCAAGTAGGTAGGCTTCATAAAATATGTAAATCATCCAGATGCCCCCACCCCTATTCTTGGGGTGGCCCTGTGGCCTGTAGACAGAGAGGCGGGGAGGGGAAGAATTCCTGCTCTGCCTTTGTTTACAGAGGGATCTAGTGGGGCAATCTGCCTTTGGGGACTGAAGTTGCTATTCAGCCCAACAGCGACACCATCTGGATGGAACAGGAATGAACTGAAGTCCAGTGAGTTGAACTTAGAACAGTTGGGCTGATGATCACTCAAAAACCCTGGCCATTAACGCTTTGTGCTGACAGTTGGACTGTTCTAAAGGGATTTACCCTATGGCTTGGACAATGAGAAGCCGAGAGGTGGGTATTCAGGAATAAGCCCTTGTAAAGTCAGAATATATGGACAGAGAAGCACCTGGCTGATTCAGCTGGTGGAGCACGAGACTCTTAACCTTGGGGTTGTGAGTTGGAGCCCCACGTTGGGTGTAGAGATTACTTAAAAAAAATTTTTTTTAAAGAAAAAAAAGTACGTGTGGGGGTTCCTGGGTGGCTCAGTTGCTTGAGCATCCAACTTCAGCTCAGGTCATGATCTCGCGGTTGGTGAGATCGAGCCCCTCATTGGGCTCTGGGCTGACAGTTTGGGGCCTAGAGTCTGCTTCGGATTCTGTGTCTCCCTCTTTCTCTGCCCCTCCCCCACTTGCACTGTCTCTCTCTGTCTCTGTCTCTCTCTCTCTCTCTCCCTCCCTCTCTCAAAAATAAACATTAAAAAAATAGTAAGTGGAAAGACATTTGGGTTCCCCTGCAAGAGCCTGAAGCAGTCTTCACTGTCTTCCCAGTCTTAAGGGACTGACAGTCAGGAAGCTCATGTCCTAGCTCTGGTCTAAGCCCCAGGAACTGACCCTTCAGTAGATACGAAATTGGGTGCAGAGAAAGAGTGGGTACTGCAGTGCTGGAGTAGGGTGGCACGGAGCCAGAGATGCTGGATTGCTCTGGAACTACAGTGATTTGGTTAATCCAGTAACGGCATGCTCTGTGTATTCCAAACAACGCCCAAGGCAATTGCCAAAGGAGTTTGGGTCCACCTACCAAGGTTCCCAACCAGTGAGTGAGTGGTGAGTAGATTATATTGGCCACCTCCTTCCGAATGAGGGTTCTAAATATGCCTTTGTGTGGACATGGCAGCTGGTTGAACCCAAGCTTTTCCCTGTCCCTGTGCAAACCAGGGTGCCACCATGAGGAAATTAGAGAAGCTGAGTACCAAATACTCCCACTGAATCGACAGTGTTTGGGAGGTGGCATTTCAAAGGTCGTGATATCCAAGACTGGGCAAAAGAACATGGCATTGAATGGAGCTTTCATCCCCCCTATAATCTGCAAACAGCACGACTGGTAGAGAGGAAAAATGGAATATTAAAGCAGCAGATGAAATTATTAACAAGTAAAACCACTTTGGCTGGGTGAACGAAGGTACTGCCCCGGGCTCTAATACTTTTGAATGATCAACCAGTAGGGACTATTGTTCCATATGCCAGACTGGGGACGCCTGCTGAGACACTCAGTGTTGTAAATGTATAAAAATCATGGGAGGGGCACTGGATGACTCAGTTGTTTAAGCATCTGACTCTTGATTTCGGCTCAGGTCACGATCTCATGGTTTGTGGGATCGAGCCCCGTGTCAGGCTCTGCAATGACAGCGCAGGGTCTGCTTGGGATTCTGTCTCTCCCTCTCTCTTGCACTCTCCCCCACCCCCTGCAACTTGCACTGGAATTTGTCTGTCTCAGAATAAATAAATAAACTTAAAATTGTGGAAAACAGCCATGACCCCAGTTCTTACTCTGGATCAGTATGCTATGTTTCTGAGAACACCAAGCCCCCACCGTGCCTGAAGAAGGAGTTCTCTACTAGAATTTGCAATGGGATGTCCCATCAGGGTGGGTGAGTTACTTTTCACCCCCAAGTAAGGGGGAACTACTCAGTCTCACTGGCATCCTGTTGTCCTGCTTCAAGTTGCACCAGTTGAAATGCACTCTACCTGGAATGTAACATGCACCGTTGAGAGGGGAGAAGGTAGTGGTCCTTGTCTGGCATAGTTCACCCTTAATCCATCTCTCACACTAAATGGTGCTGTCCCCCTCCTCCGCTCCCCACTCCCCCCCGGGGCAACACGTACAGCATGAACAAGGAGGTCAAGGGGCAACACGTACAGCATGAACAAGGAGGTCAAGTTCCTAACGCTATCCATTCTCCCCAAGGCCAGGTGGGTGTGTTCTGTTTTCTGGCACAAGTATCTGCCTGCCATCTTTGTCCCTCTGTGTTGGCCTGGAGAAAAACGTAGCACCCATAGAAGCCTTTGCTCTATTTACCCAACAAGCCTTAAGTGATAGCTGGCGAAGCTTGTATTTACTGAATACTGAAATGTCTCTAGAGAGAAAAGCCGTCCCCCCAACTAGGATGGCCTTGGACATCATTACTGGCTTGCAAGGGAGCACCTGTGCCATCATCCAAAGACGATGCTTTGTGCTCCTACCTGATGAATCTGCTACTGTATCATCGGTATTAAATCACGTGAGAATACAAGTGAACACCCTGGACGATTTAACCCCCAGCCTAGGGGATTAATAAATCATGGGCTTTTGGTAGAAAAAAGACATTGTTACTTATTTTGGGAATTATTTTCTTAATCTGTGTTTTTTTCTTGCAGGTGCCTATATTGCTGCTACGGAGTCTGCCTCCAATGCAGCCAGATAGCCACCAAATGAGCCATCCGTATGCTAATGAAAGCCTTGGCCGACCGCTCCGGGCACACTTCAATAGAGGGAGGCTTGTAAGATTATAAGAGACTGTCCCAGAAGGGGTAGAGTGTCGCAGTAAATCGTGCAGGAGAATGTGATCTCTGGTTGACCTGTGACCCGGCCCTGGGCAATTGGAGGCTCCTGATCCCCACCCACGTCCTTGGAATGTATGTTCTGTTTACTGTTCCCACAGTGGCAGCCATTTGCAGGGACAGAGCCTTAAGGGAACAAAGTTTTGTTGAGACCATCTGGAGGTATACGTGACTGAACCCACTTAAGGGCTCTATAGAAACTTTTAAGACTCTTGACAGGCAGTTTCAGAGATCTGTTCATCTTGTGGCTGCCCGAAGCAAGGCTCGTAAATAAGTTCCCTTGCTTATTAAGTCTGACACCTAGTAATCTGGAGTGGTGGACCTCTTTCTTCCGTCTTTCATTGCCCTCAGTGTGTGAGTGGGGGCCAATTTCAGATTTCACTGGGGAAATTCATGAGATCACAACCAACAGGGTGGAAGGCAAGGGAGGTTTTGCTTTTTTTTTTTTTTTTTTTTTTGTCCCCATGACCTTCAAGTATTTCTTTTTTTTTTTTAATTTTTTTTTTAACGTTTTATTTATTTTTGAGACAGGGAGAGACAGAGCATGAACAGGGGAGGGTGAGAGAGAGGGAGACACAGAATCTGAAACAGGCTCCAGGCTCTGAGCTGTCAGCACAGAGCCCGACGCAGGGCTCAAACTCACGGACCGCGAGATCGTGACCTGAGCCGAAGTCGGCCTCTTAACCGACTGAGCCATCCAGGTGCCCCAAGTATTTCTTTAGAAGGCCCTAATTCATACCTGGAATATATTTGGAGTTCTCATTTAGTGCGGCTAAATGATAATGACTTCTTCAATAGAGTGCACGGTAGGGTGCAAGGTACTTTCGTGAACAGTATCCCATTTGATTTTTGCAATCAACTTTATTTTTAATTTTTTAACTTTATTTATTTTAAGAGAAAGAGAGAGGGAGAGAATCCCAGGCAGGCTCTGCACTGTCAGGGAGAAGCCCGATGCGGGGCTCAATCTCACAAGCCTCAAGATCATGAATGATCTGAGCTCAATTCAAGAGTCTGATGCTTAACCGACTGAGCTACCCAGGCGCCCCGCACTCAACTTTAACCTAGGATGTGGTAACCATTGCTTTCAGGGTCAGAGAGACTTGAACATGTTCTTAGCCTGAGAGGAAAGAATGAGTGTTTTGACTGGTGAAATCTGAGTTGAAGGGGGTGAGTCAATAAAAGGAGGGAAGATCAGATTAAAAAACAACAACAACAACAACGGATAGAACCATCATATATTTATAACCTTGATCTAGCTTTTTCTTTTATGCTGAGTAAAAGAAGCCAGACACGAAGAGTCACACATTTATGTAAAATGTCCAGAATCGGTAAATCCAAGCAGACAGAAAGACTGGGTTGCAGGGGCTAGGATGGGAGAATGTTGCCTGATGGGAACCTGGTATCATTTAGGGGTAGTGGAAATATTCCGGAACTAAGTAGAGGTGAACTATTCACTTTTATTTTCATTCATTCATTCATTCATTCAATCATTCATTTTTATCTTAGAGATTGAGAGTCCCAAGCAGGCTCCACGTTCAACATGGAGCCTGTTGAGGGGCTCAATCCTGTGACCCCGGGATCATGACCTGAGGTGAAATCAAGAGTGAGTCGCTCAACCGACTGAGACACCCAGGCGCCAAACTTTTATTTATGCTTAAAATTTTACTTATTTATTTATTCTTAATTTTTTAAAATGTTTATTTCCAAGAGAGACAGAGACAGAGGGCGAGCGGGGGAGGGGCAGAGAACGAGGGAGACACAGAATCCAAAGCAGGCTCCGGGCTCCGAGCTGTCAGCACAGAGCCCGATGTGGGGCTCAAACTCACGAACTGCGAGATCATGACCTGGGCTGAAGTCGGACACTCAACCGACTGAGCCACCCAGGCGCCCCTTTTTACTTTTATTTGTAAGTAATCTCTACACTCAATAAGGAGCTCGATATCAAGAGCCACGTTCTCTACCGACTGAGCTAGCCAGACACCCCTATTTACTTTTAAATGGCTTATTTTAGGTGAATCTCACCTCAATAAATTATTTCTATGGGGGGACTAAAGAGCAGGCCCCAATTATCTACCCCCAGAAAAGGCCCCAGGGCAGGGAGCAGCAAAGGTTCCCGCTCCCACCCAACCCCTTACACTGAGGGCCTACCTGCAGGGGACCTGGTTGTGTGTTTCCCAGTCTTCAGTCCCTAAGCTAGCCCACTCACCGTCCCCTCCCCACCCCACTGCCACCCCACCACCTTCTTTGTGCTGAGCACACCTCCCACACCCTGTGCTTCTGTCTCTCTGTCTGTGTCTCTCTCTCTCTCTCTCTCTCACACACACACACACACACACACACACACGCACACACACTCACCTGCCTAGGTCTGAGGCCAGCCTGGGTTGGCAACCCAGGGCAGGCCTGGACCAGGTCGGAGGGTGCAGACAGATGCCAAGCAGAGCCCTTAGGTAGAGTTCCTTAGCACGGAAGGGTAGGCAGCAGGCCCAGGTCCCATCCCTGGGTAGAAGACAGGCCAGGGAACGAAGGAGCGCTCAGCCCTCTTAAAGGAGCCAGGGGCAGGGGAAGCGCTGGGAGGGGTGTTATATTCAGCAGACGGTGAAGCTAGGCTTCTGAAGGCATCGCTAGCCCAGGGTCCCAGCACTGACCGCAAGCGGGAGGCATGGCAGCACAGCCTCAGGCACAATGGGCAAAGAGGACAAGGACTGGGCAGAAACCCTGGCCTGGGACATGGGAGCGTGGCTCCGCGATGACAGTTTTCCTAGCTTGGGAGGAGTTCTCACTCAGGCACTCAGGATTCCGGGGTCCAGCCAACAGCAACTCTGGCGCCATGAGATCAGGGCCTGGGGAGGTCAGGGTAGGGGGGCAGGATGAGGGGCGGGGCTGTAGCCCACCCTGCAAGAGGGGTGGGGGCCAGGGCATAGCCCTCCCCAGCTTGAAGGGCAGCACCCAGAGCCACCGCTGAACAGCAGGGCCCATGGCCTTCGGTGTCTCTGTGGAAATAAAGAGGTTGCTGATCAAGGCCGCAGTAGTAGAAATGGGAGCTGTTTTCTGAGCACTGTTCCCAGTTAGGGCCGGTGCCCAGAGAGGGGCTCCCGGGATGATCTCCATCTAGTAGACGTAACCTTGGTACAGCTTTTAACATAAACTACTAAGCTACTATTCTGAGTTATAATATGTTCAAAAGAAACCCTGACCTCACCTATAACTCTATCACACCCCTGAGCCATCAGTGATGATAACCAAAAAGTCATGTTTTGTCTTACTCTAATGGGAAAAAAATCTTTTTTAATTTATTTTTTTTGGGGGGTGGGAGGGAGAGGAGGGTGGGTGATGGGTATTGAGGAGGGCACCTTTTGGGATGAGCACTGGGTGTTGTATGGAAACCAATTTGACAATAAACTTCATATATTGAAAGAAAATTATTTTTTTAAATTTACATCTAAGTTAGCATATAGTGCAACCATGATTTCAGGAGTAGATTCCTTAGTGCCCCTTACCCATTGAGCCCATTCCCCCCCCCCCGCCACAACCCCTCCAGTAACCTTCTGCTGGTTCTCCATATTTAAGAGTCTCTTCTGTTTTGTCCCCCTCCCTGTTTTTAATATTATTTTTGTTTCCCTTCCCTTATGTTCATCTGTTTTGTCTCTTAAAGTCCTCATATGAGTGAAGTCATAGGATTTTTGTCTTTCTCTGACTAATTTCACATTTAAAAATTTCAAAGAGGTGGGGGCACCTGGCTGGGTCAGTGGAGCATGCGACTCTTGATCTTAGGGTTGTAGGTCCGAGTCCTACAGTGGGTGTAGACATTACTTAAAAATAAAAATCAAATCCTTAAAGGGTCACCTAGGTGGCTCAGTTGGTTAAGCGTTCAACTTCGGCTCAGGTCACGATCTCACGGGTTTGTGAGTTCAAGCCCCCCATCAGGCTCTGTGCTGACAGCTCAGAGCCTGGAGCCTCCTTCGGATTCTGTGTCTCTCTCTGTGCCAACCCTGCTCGCATTCTCTCTCTCTCAAAAATAAATAAACATAAAAAACAAAGTAATAAAATTCTTTAAAAAAGTGTTTTTCAAAGAGGTGAACAGGTAAAGTTATGGAGGTGGAGAAGAAGGTATAAGAAATTTGAAATACTCTCACATTGGTATTTCAATAGAGAGCATTATGAGTATATAAACACCACATATAAAACACAAGTTGATACAGCCTCGAATATTTCCCAGCTTAATACCAAAAATGCAGCATGTGTAGCTGAGAGATGCAGGCACAAATTGAGGGTTAGATGTTTAGGGACTGGTACTTTTTTCTTTAAAAAAAATGTTTTTTTTTAAGTTTATTTATTTTGAGAGGGAGAGAGAGAGAGTGCGGGGGAAGGGCAGAGAGAGAGGGAGAGAGAATCCCAGGCAGGCTCTATACTGTCAAGCACAGAGCCCGATGCAGGGCTTGAACTCATGAACCTGTGAGATCAGGACCTGAGCCAAAATCAAGAGTCTGACACTTAACTGACTGAGCCACCCAGGCCCCCCCCTCTCTTTTTTTTCTTACGGGAAGTAGGATTTATTGATGGGCATGAATAAGGAGGGGGTAGTGCCGTTGGGGTTCTCAAGAGTGCCGAGCTCACCATTTGTTCAGGGAACCATGATTAGGGATGCGTGTGACCCCGCAGCCATTCTGGGATGAGCCACTTTTAAGCCCCCATGTCTTCAAATTCATCCACATTAAACTTAGGAAAGCCCCATTTCTTGGAAATGTGGATCTTCTGGCGGCCTGGAGACTTGAACTTAGCCCTTTCTAGGACCTCAATCACATGCTTCTTGTTCTGCAACTTGGTACAGATGGACACGATGACTTGGCCAGTGTGGACCCTGGCCACCGTGCCCTGGGGCTGCCCAAAAGCACCCAACATACCCGTCTGGAGTTTGTCAGCCCCAACGCAGGAAACATCGTATTGATGGGGATGATGGAGAAGAGCGGAGTCAAACGTGGATGTGTTGGCTTTTCACCATGTACCTGTTGGCACAAATAAGGGCAGCCTCCAGGGCTGCAGAGGAGAGCTTCTCGTATTCATCTGACCCCATGCGGCCTTACAGTGGGAACTCATCCACTTTTGTCTTCTTCCACTTCCGGTCAAAGATTTGGATTTTGGCATCGGGCGCCTCTGCAGAAAGGGGACTTTAAACACGACTTGTTCTTTTTTTTTTTTTTTTTTAATGTTTATTTATTTTTGAGACAGAGAGAGACAGAGCATGAGCAGGGGAGGGGCAGAGAGAGGGAGACACAGAATCTGAAGCAGGCTCCAGGATCTGAGCTGTCAGCACAGAGCCTGATGCGGGGCTCGAACTCACGAACTGTGAGATCATGACCTGAGCCGAAGTCGGAGGCTTAACCAACTGAGCCACCCAGGCGCCCCTAAACACGACTTGTTCTTACAATATCAGTAACACTGGGCGGAGCAGTGGCCCATAGCAACTTCAGAGGTGGGCTGAAAAAAAAGAGAGAAAGTGGTACTTGTTGATAAAATCGCATTATTTTTTTTTTTAATGTTTATTTTTGAGAGAGAGAGAGACAGACTGGGAGTGGGGGAGGGAAGAGAGAGGGAGGCACAGAATCTGAAGCAGGATCCAGGCTCTGAGCTGTCAGCACAGAGCCCGACGAGGGGCTTGAACTCACGGACCTCGACATGATGATCCGAGCCGGAAGTCAGACATTCAACCGACTGGGCCACCCAGGCGCCTTGATAAAATCACACTATTTCCCAGCAATTCAGATTGCTCATTTATGGTGTAGGGTGATGATCAAGTGAGGTAATACATTAAAAATTGTCTACATACATCTACATAAATAATACATAAAAATTCTATATACAAGCTAGTCTAATACTTTGAAAAATGTTGATGTTGTTCTTAAGTTTTTCCACTCATGACGTGCTGCCAATAGGTAACAGAAAAGACAAGCGTCCTAAATATTCAGCATCTAAGGAACAAAAAAAGACAAAATTATTAATTCTATAGTGCGATCAATAAACGTTTAATGGCCATAGTTATATATTTGATAATATGACTCCATTGCAAATGCAGTCATTGCAATATGCATTTTTGTGTGTTGAGCAGAATAACAAATAGGACAAGGACAATCAATGATTCTCTGTGTCACTGGCTGGAACGTGAAAAGTTTTATTTATTTTTTTTTTTAAGTTTATTTATGTTGAGAGAGAGAACTAGAGAGCACGAGCAGGGGAGGGGCAGAGATGGGGGGAGGAGGCAGGAGGAGGGGAGAGAAATCCCAAGCAGGCTCCACGTTGTTAGCATGGAGCCCGACTCAGGGCAGGATCTCAGGAAACCTGAGATCATGACCTGAGCTGAAACCGAGAATTAGATGCTTAACCAACTAAGCCACCCAGGCACTCTCCCCTCCTCCGCTTTTTTTTTTTTTAACATGTATTCTTACTTTATTAAATCTTACTAGTATTCTTTAATGAAAAACACACAAATGAGTAGGCTACATTGAAGAAATCTTATTTTTTATTTTATTTTTTTAAATTTATTTTTGAGACAGAGAGAGACAGAGCATGAATGGGGGAGGGGCAGAGAGAGAGGGAGACACAGAATCGGAAGCAGGCTCCAGGCTCTGAGCCATCAGCCCAGAGCCCCACGCGGGGCTCGAACTCACGGACCGTGAGATCGTGACCTGAGCCGAAGTCGGACGCTTAACCGACTGAGCCACCCAGGCGCCCCAAGAAATCTTATTTTTATAACAGGGATAAGAAGCCTTTAAGATGCTTCCAGGTATTATCTTCAGTAATGCTTCTTATCTTTATTCTGGGACTCCAGGTCATATTCAGCCCCTACAGCTACCACAAATGCAGCAAATCCCTATTTGAATCCTTGTAATAATGCACCAGCAAAGGAAACATTGTTTGCAAAGCCACTCATGTATCTCCAAGTTTCATTGCGGCCCAATGGCTCCCTTAGCCCTTGTTCTGCCAGCTTGTTTTGGACCGTTTCTAATGGTGTCCCTTTTATCTTCCATTATTTATAATCTGGAAGTTCTAGTTTACTATGATCATGTCCTTGGGCCATATCTGACGGCAATCTGACCTCTCACGACATCCAGTATTCAACCCTGTAGTCGGAACCAAGTGGGAATGGTGGAACATGAAAAGTTTATGGGAAATCCAATAACTATGGAAACACAATCTGTCTCTAAAAGTCAATAAATTCCTTTTTTTTACTTCCTTACAACCAAGTATTCTACATATAACACATTCTTACCTCTTAGGTCTCTTCTTATGTTTCCTCTTGTACATCACTTTATTGTATTTCTTCCTCCTTTTATGAAACCACTGCTTTATCTGCAAAAAAATAAGGTGGGGAGGTGATGAATCAAGGAATAAGGTATTGGCTTGTCTGGGTAAAAATACTCCACAGGTGACTCCGTCAAGGAAGAAATATGTTGTCATACCTGTTTTACTGTCATATTAAATTCAAATGCAAGTGATCGGCTATCTCCCGTTGTGGGGCATTTGTTTAACTTAAATGTTGCCCAGAGAGTGTCCATGAGGGGCTTACTGACTAATCTTTCCTGGGGATGTTGTTCTTCATTTTCTTCTTCCATTTCTTGTTCTTCTTCCAGTTTCTCTTCTAGTTCCTCCTTTTTTTCTTCCCCTTCTCTTTCTTTCCATTTTTTCTTTCCCTTTCATTCATCATCACTATGGTTCCTATTTGATTGTTCTGGGTTTTGATCGCAAAGCACATCTGGTTCTTTCTGTATAGCAAAATCTGTGAAATAAAATCAAACTGCAGCTAAATTTGACTTTTAGATCATAGTCAACATTCTTCAGTGTGAGACTATATATTTGATTTTCATAAAATATGAGTGTTGTACATTGTTGGAAAAAAGAGAGAAAAGAAAAAGTCAAGTTATGAAAATCAGTGAAGATTTTCATAAAAATATCATTTTAAAAATGATTTACTTTTGGCGGTGCCTGGGTGGCTCAGTTGGTTAAGTGTCCGACTTTGGCTCATATCATGATCTCAGGGTCCATGAGTTCGAGCCCTGCGTCGGGCTCTGTGCTGGCAGCTCAGAGCCTGGAGCCTGCTTCAGATTCTGTGTGTGTCTCTCTCTCTGTCCCTCCCCCACTCATGCCCTCTCTTTCAAAAATGAATAAACATTAAAAAAATTTTTTAATAATAATCCTTTTGGATTTAAATGTACACTGAGTACGGAGAGGGGCTATGTATTGAAATTAACAATCCCTTTGTTATGTTAAAAAATAAGTTATCTTGATATAAATAAGTTACGAATGACCTTATTTAAAGAACTATTCAGGTTTTTTTTTTTTCCTCTTATGAGAGTTTTGGTAAAATATACAATCTTTAGAAATTTGTTCATTATGTTTTGGTTTTCCTAGGATTGTTATTATTATTATTTTTAAAAAAATTTTTAATGTTTATTTATTCTTGACAGAGAGAGAGTGAGACAGAGCACAAGCAAGGGAGGGGCAGAGAGAGGGGGAGGAGACACAGAATTTGAAGCAGGCTCCAGGCTCTGAGCTGTCAGCAGAGAACCAGATGCGGGGCTCAAACTCACGAACCATGAGATCATGACCTGAGCCGAAGCTGGACGCTTAACCGACTGAGCCACACAGGTGCCCCCCTAGGATTGTTATTATTGATAATGATTATGATTATGATTATTTTAAGTAAGCTCTACACTCAATGTGGGGCTTGAACTCCCAACCCTGTGATCAAGAATTGTATTTTCTGGGGGTGCCTGGGTGGCATAGTAGGTTAAGTGTTCGACTATTGATTTTGACTCAGGTCATGATCTCATGGTTCATGAGTTCGAGCCCCGGATTGGGCTCTGCACTGGTAGGATGGAGCTTGCTTGGGGTTCTCTCTCTCTACTCTCTCTCTGCCCCCCCCCTTACGCATTCTCTTTCTCACTCTCTCTCTCAGATAAATAGGTAAACTTAAAAAAATAACAAAGACACATAAGAAAAAGAACATAATTAGAAACACAATAGAAAGCAATAGTAATTAAGACAGTAAAGTATTATTGTACAGATGGACCAATTAACTCCTGGAACTGAAAGGGAGTCTAGAAACAGATCCATGGATATAATCAAAAGTTGATATATGATAGAGGAGAACTATAGGTCAGTAATAAGCTATTTAATAAATACTGCTAGAAAAGATTGATAAAATTAATATTAAAAATTGTAACTGCTGGGGCACCTGGGTGGCTCAGTCAGTTCAGCATCCAACTTCGGCTCAGGTCATGATCTCGCGGTTCGTGAGTTCGAGCCCCATATCGGGCTCTGTGCTGACAGCTCAGAGCCTCCAGCCTTGTTCGGATTCTGTATCGCCCTCTCTCTGCCCCTCCCCTGCTCGCCCTCTATCTTTCCCTCCCTCAAAATAAATAAACATTAAAAAAAATTATAAGAAACTGCTATTCACCAAAGATCTTAGAAATAACATGGAAAGCCATAAATCTAGGGAAATTTTTTGTAACAGATAACTGACAAATTATTGGTATCTACAATGTACTAAGAATTCCCATTAATTAATAAGTAAAAGAAAAGCAATCCAACAGAAAAAAAAAAGTAGAGTGGGGGCAAGAGTCAGAATAGCTCTAAATGGCCACTATTTTAGAAAGAATTTTAACCTCAATAATAGTCAAGATGAAGATAAGAATGAAATGTCATTTTGTACCCACATGAGAGGCAGAAATGAAGAAATCTAATAATACCAAGTGTTAGTGGTGGATTGACAAAACTTAAAAAAATTTTTTTTAATGTTTAGTCATTTTTGAGAGAGAGAGAAACAGAGCAAGCAGGGGAGGGGCAGAGAGAAAGGGAGACACAGAATCGGAAGCAGGTTCCAGGCTCTGAGCTGTCAGCACAGAGCCTGAGGGAGGGCTTGAACTCACGAACCGCAAGATCATGACCTGAACCAAAGTCGGTGCTTAACCAACTGAGCCACCAGGTGCTCCCGAAAACTTTTTTTTAAAGGAACATTTGTATATTTTGGGTGAAAGTGTATAAATCCGAGTTGCTTAGAAAACAATTTAACACATTTTTAGAAAAGTATACATTCTCAGGGCACCTGAGTGGCTCAGTCAGTTGACTGTCTAACTTTGGCTCAGGTCATGATCTCGCAGTTGGGGAGTTCAAGCCCCACATAGGGCTCTGTGCTGACAGCTCAGAGCCTGGAGCATGTTTCAGATTCTGTGTCTCCCTCTCTCTCTGCCCCTCCCCCGCTTGTGCTCTGTCTCTGTCTCTCAAAAATGAATAAATGTAAAAAAAAAAAAATTAAAAAAAATAATGTAATAACATTAACTTAAAAAACAGAAGTGGAAAAAAAATTAAAAAAAAAAAAACAGAAGTGGAAATAATCCAGTGTCCATTGTCAGAATGAAGTTAATGAATTAAAGCTACATCCAACTAATTTTAGAAACATAATTTTGAGTAAAACAACAAGTCAAAAGTACATAGTAATTAATATTTTTTTAAAGCTCAAAAAACACGTAATATTATTGAAGGGTGCATAAATATGTGATAAAAATTATAAAACTAAGGCAATAATATAATTCAGGAAGATGGTTGGAAAAACAGCATAGGATAGAGGAGATATACATATAAGTAGATGAAATGTAGGGGTAATGCTATACTTATATTGGTAAATGTTATATTACTATATTATTTAATACATAGTATATATTAATATACAGTTTTATAAAATATATTGTTTTTTGTTGGTTGGTCCTTTCGTGTTCATGTCATTAATTTCCTTATAAATTAAGTATATATCAAATATGTTTTTGCATATTTCAAGCATTACATATTTTTTAATGTTTTATTTATTTTTGAGAGAGAGAGAGAGAGAAAGAGAGAGCAAGTAGGGGAGGGACAGGGAAAGAGGGAGACAGAGGATCCAAAGCAGGCTCCCGGCAGGGAGCCTGATGTGGAGCTCGAACTCACAAACCACAAGATCACGACCTAAACCAAAGCTGGACGCTCAACTAACTGAGCCACCCAGGTGCCCCTTAGCCTCCTTTTTTATACGGTAATAGTTAAAAACCTAAATCAATCATTAATCATAGGCTCATCCCTTTTACTTTCGTTGGATTTAAGTTCTTCCTAAAACTATGTGAGAAAAACATATATTCAAATGACATCTCTTATACCCTGTTGGTGAGAGTCCAAACCAGTAAAAATCTTTTTGAAAGGAATTTGGAAGTACCTGACAAGGTGTAAAATGTACAGACTTTGATCCAGCAAATTCAAGAAATACTTGCTCCTTAGCATAAAATTGTATGTAAAAAGATGTTTATTGTAACATCCTTATGGTAAAAGGATTGTTTATTATAGGTAATGTTATTTTTTTTAATGATTTTAAAATTTTTGAGTAATCTTTCCATCCAAAGTAGGGCTCACACTCACAATCCCAAGATCAAGAGTCACATTCTCCACTGACTGAGCCAGCTGGGTGCCCCAGTAATGTAATTTATTTTATTTTATTTTATTTTATTTTTAATTTTTTCTTTTTTAACATTTATTTATTTTTGAGACAGAGAGAGACAGAGCATGAACGGGGGAGGGGCAGAGAGAGAGGGAGACACAGAATCGGAAGCAGGCTCCAGGCTCTGAGCCATCAACCCAGAGCCCGACGCGGGGCTCCCACTCACGGACCGCAAGATCGTGACCTGAGCTGAAGTCGGACGCTCAACCGACTGAGCCACCCAAGCGCCCCATGTAATTTTTTTTAAACTAATGTTCATCAATGGACGAATGCTGAAGTTTTTTTTTTGTTTGTTTATTTATTTATTTTGAGAGAAAGAAAGAGAGAGGGAGCACAAACAGAGGAGGGACAGAGAGAGAGGGAGAAAGAGACAATCCCAAGCAGGCTCCGCACTGTCAGTGCACAGCCCGGTACAGGGCTCAAACCCACGAACCGCGAGATCACGACCTGAGCTGAAATCAAGAGTCTGATGTTTAACCGACTGAGCCATCCTGGCGCCCCAGTAATGACTTTCTATGATTTGCTTATAGGCACAAGAATGATTAAGAATGGAATAAATGATAAGGAACGATTTGCTTATTATTTGATTTCTACTTAATTTGTACTTACTCCAACTTGGTGATTTTGTGAAGTTGTCACCAGCTTCCAGCCCTCGCTGATGTAGGCTCATGATTGTTTTGTTTGTCTCCTAGATGCTCTGCTTGATGTTTAGAGATAAAACAATTCTCAGCCCCAGACAATTTTATCTAAGAGAAGTCCTGAAAGAGATAAAAAAGTGTATTGTTGTAGGAACACACTCAAAAGCTCTTATAAATAAATGACTGCATTTGCTATTTTTCAGAATGTTTCTAAAAAAATTTTTTTTTAAATGTTTATTTATTCTTGAGAGAGAGACATAGAGCATGAGGTGGGGAGGGGCAGAGGGAGAGAGACACACAATCGGAAGCAGACTCCAGGCACTGAGCCATCAGCACAGAGCCCAACGCGGGGCTCCAACTCATGAACGGCGAGATCTTGACCTGAGCCAAAGTTGGACGCTTAGCCAGCGGAGCCACCCAGGTGCCCCCAGCATGTTTTTAATTTGAAAAAAAAAAAAATCATTAAACTTACGGAGTTCACAACTTGAACCTCATTGCTCTGTTTTTGTTCAAAATACAGAAAACAAAAAAGAATTATTAGAGAATAAAAATATGTCCAATAGCATGCTTGCTACGAAAATAAACCAATAAATAAAATACAGAGAATTTTTTTTATGCCTAAAATTTGAGTGACCACTAGTACGGGATTGGTTGCAATGACTCCTAATTTCAATATATCTGAAAGCGTTGTTTTCCCACGTTTTGATCTCTCAAGCAAACGTAAAATGTTATCTTCTGATAATTCACAAGAGACAGTAAATATCTCCTTGAAGATTTTGGGCGCCATTATAATTTAGCAAACTAAACTTTTATTATTTTTCTCCCAGCAGCCTCTGACACCTGTTTCAACATTTGCGTTTCCCATTCCCCAGGCCTCCCAGTTTCCAAACAACCCTGTATCCATCCTGGAGGGCACTGTTCAAACCCAGACCTTATTTTGCTTTAGTTTTTGCAATTAATGATCTTGTGACTGTGGGCAATTTACTATCCCTCTCTGTGTTTAGTCTCCTTGGCTGAAAATCGGCCCCATACGATTGTTGTGAGGTCCAAGAGTGCTAAAAACAGGACCAATGCTCAGAATTCAATAAACTCTTGCTTTTATTGTTGAAAGCAATAGATCTTTACAGGTCTCTGGTGCTTGGGTGATACTGATACGGTGTGTGTAACTTGGTGGTACCTGCCATTGCCAAGTGCCCTGGATCATTCCTGCTCTTGGCATCTTCTGTTTCTGGTATCGTAGGCTACCTTTTGCCCTTTTGCTTCCCAAACACCGGCTTTCATATATAGAAACTTAACCACTTTAGTTAGAAAAAGAAATGTGCAGGGGTGCCTGAGTGGCTCAGTCAGTTGACTGTGTGACTCATGGTTTCGGCTCAGGCCATGATTTCACGGATCGTGGGTTTGAGCCCCGCATTGGGCTCCGTGCTCACAGTGCAGAGCCTGCCTGGGATTCTTTCTCTCACTCCATCTTTGCCCCTTGGTCTCTCTCTCTCTCTCTGTCTCTCAAAATAAGTAAATAAACTTAAAAATAAAAAATAAATAAAGGGCACTATCTCTAAAAAAAATGTGCAAAGAAAATTTAGGAATAGGGTTATAACGCTAGCAAAATAGAATCATTAATGAGAAAAACTACATCTAGAGAGAAGGTTCAAGTTTAGGGATAAGACGTATGTCATTTACCAAGCCGCAAAAAAATAGATTTTCTGGGGACTCATTTAATAATTTTCCTTCTTATTAAATTTTACATGCTGAAATTTCTCCTAGGGTGCCTGGTTGGCTCAGCCCAAAGAGCATGTGACTCTTGATCTCTGGGTTGTGAGTTTAAGCCTCACATTGGGTATAGAGATTACTAAAAAAAAAAATAAACTTAAAAAAATTTCTCTTATTGTGAGATTTTTTCATTTATGCAAGTCTTTTTAAAACAATTTTTTTGATGTTTATTTATTTTCGAGAGAGACAGAGCATGAGCTGGGGGGGAGGGCAGAGAGAGAGGGAGACACAGGATCTGAAGCAGGCTCCAGGCTCTGAGCCCTCAGCACAGAGCCCAATATGGGGCTCAAACTCATAGACTGAGATCATGACCGGAGCCACAGTCGGATGCTTAGCCGACTGAGCCACCCAGGTGCCCCTCGTTTATGCAATGATCTTACTGGTCCACATACTTTTTTTCAACTGAGTATTTGTAGATAACTCTTACATATAAGGAAGCAATGAATCCAGATTCCCTAGGCTCTATGCCAGATCTACTGGATCACATGATCTTATAAAGTCTTATCTAGATGAACACTCTTATTTTTTTTAATGCCCTCTTTATTTTTTTTAAGTAAACTCTGTCCCCAATGTGGGGCCCACACTCACGACCCCAAGATCAAGTGTCGTACGCTGTACTGACTCAGCCAGCCAGATACCCTGTGAAGTCCTTTTTAAACAAAATTTTGATTGTATGGCCACCATTTAAAAAAATCAAGAGATTTGGGGTGCCCGGCTGGCTCAGTTGGTAGAGTATGTGACTCTTGATCTTGAGGTTGTGAGTTCAAGCCCCGTGCTGGGTATAGTGATTACTTAAAAATAAAATCTTTAAACAACAACAACAACAAGAGATTCAACATCAAAATTTAAATTTCTAGATTAAAAAAAATCTGAAATCAGTGGTCCTAAATTTTCATGTCATCAACAATTGGCTGTATCTTGTCCTCTTTAGATGGATTCTGCTTTCTCTAATTAACTGGAGTCCACACCACCTGCTTAATTTCACCTGCCAACCACTGGCAGGCAGAAAAAAAAGAAAAAAATAACACATACACTCATTCTCCATTTCTGACTCAGAAGATCATATATTTTTATATAATAAAACCGCTCTTCCCATTTAACTGTTCAGCTCTGCTGTGGTCAAACTTACACTCTGTTATTACTAAAACCCATAACTATTTTGATTTTTTAAAGCAGGCTCCATGCTTAAGGTGGCACTTGAACTCATGATCCTGAGATCGAGAGTCACATGTTTTACTGACTGAGCCAGCCAAGAGCACCTAAAATCCACAACTATTCGAAAAATTTTGCTTTTCACTGAGGATCTCTGGCTACAAATGGCTGCAATAGGGAATACCACTGTCAGGCTAGTAGAATCTTGGAGATTTATGTTTGGTTTTGTTTTCCAAAATCAAGGTTTATCTAAGGGGGGATGGAACAAAGAAAACAAAAACAGAGGACTTGAGAACAGGCAAGGGGGCGCGGATCAGATGTTGGAGAACAGAGAGCGCCACTGAAAGAATGCAAGCACAAGATCCTAGCTTTTATCCACAGTTCTATCCTAGTCCCCGACAGATGATAGATAGATGGATGATAGATCGGTAGACAGATGATAGATAGATGATAGATCAATACATCTATAGATAGATCGATAAATTGATAGATGATAGATCGCTAGATGATAGATCGCTAGAGCAATAGATCAATAGATCAATTGATAGATGATAGATAGATAGGAGCAGTCCAAACTTGCACTACTGGTAAGATTTGTAGTTAGGATTTAAACTCTGATCTGCCAAGCTAAAAAAAAAACACACACACAACCAAAACACTTCATGTATTATACTATGGAATATCATGCACCAATGAAAAAGTATTAAGTAGATCAATAAAAACTAACATGGGGGCGCCTGGGTGGCGCAGTCGGTTAAGCGTCCGACTTCAGCCAGGTCACGATCTCGCGGTCCGTGAGTTCGAGCCCCGCGTCAGGCTCTGGGCTGATGGCTCGGAGCCTGGAGCCTGTTTCCGATTCTGTGTCTCCCTCTCTCTCTGCCCCTCCCCCGTTCATGCTCTGTCTCTCTCTGTCCCAAAAATAAATAAAAAACGTTGAAAAAAAAATTAAAAAAAAAAAAAAAGACTAACATGGAAAGATGTTCCAGGTATATTTGAAATAAAAGAACCACTTCAAATGAACACATAAAGTAGAACAGATTTCTTGGAGAGAAAAACAAATCTTATACATTGCACATAACCAAAGGGCTTCACCAGGGAAATACCAACTTTTAAATAATAATTGAATACTTGCAAACTCGTCCCCAAAAAACCGAAGAGAAAGGAACACTTCCCAACTCATTCTATGAGGCCAGTATTAATTACCCTGTGTTATCAGTCGGGGTTTAGCCAGAGAAACAGAACCAGGAGGGGATCTATATCAAGAAACTTATTATAAGGAGTTGACTCACATGATGGTGGGAACTGTCCAGGTAAGTCTGAAATCCTTTGGGCAGTTGTCAGAACAGCCGTCAGAAGCTGCTGTCCACAGGCAGAATTTGTTCTCTTCAGGGAAGCTTCAGCTGTACTCTTAAAGCCTTAACTGATGGGGGCCCTTGGGTGGTTCAGTCGGTTGAGCAACCGACTCTTGATTTGGGCTCGGGTAGTGATCTCTCAGTTCGTGAGATTGAGCCCTGTGTCAGGATTCTCTCTCTCCTTCTCTTTCGGCTCCCCTTCCTCTCTAGGTAAACACTAAAAAAATAAAAACAAAAACAAAAAAACCCAAAAAACAAAAGCCACACACCTTAATTGATTGGATTAGGCTGAATTAGGTGTACTCAGGCCTAAGGTTATGGTAGGATAATCTTCCCTACTTTAAGTCAACTGATGAGAGATTTTAACTGCATCTAAAAGATACCTTAAAAATACCAGCAATCCCTACATTAGTGTTTGATTGGGTAACCGGGGTTTGTAGCCTAGGCATGTTGCACAGAAAACTGACCATCACACCTTTATGCCAAAACCAGACAGGGATATCAAGAAAAGAAAACGATTGACTAACAAACTTTATGAATAGCAGATGCAAAAATCTTCAACAAAATACTGGCGATTCAAAGCCGGCAATGTATAAAAAGGATTATACACTGTGACCAAGTAGGATTTATGGCAGAAATGTGAGGTTGGTTCCATATTGCGAAAATCCATCAGTGTAATGCCTCAGTAGAATAGAGGGAAAAAACCATATGAACATCTCAATAGAGGCAGGAAAAACTTTCTCTAAAAGTTAAACGTACAGTCACCAGATGACCCAGCAATTTTTCTCT
Source organism: Panthera tigris (assembly GCF_018350195.1). NCBI lineage: Eukaryota > Metazoa > Chordata > Mammalia > Carnivora > Felidae > Panthera > Panthera tigris. The sequence continues at coordinate 42,365,028 of NC_056666.1, forward strand.
TAGGTACTATACGCAAGAGATATGAAAACATATGCCCACACAAAAATTTGTTATGTGAATGTTCATAGCAACAATGCTTATAATAGCCAACGAGTAGAAATAATTGAAATGTCCACCAACTGGTGAATAAGTGAAATATAGTGTATCCATACAATGGAATATTATCTAGCCACAATTGAAGGATAAACTATTAATTCATGCTCAGGGTGAATGGATCTTGAAAATATGCTGAAAGAAGCCAGACAAAAAAGGTCATATACTATACGATTCTATGTATATGAAATATCAAGTACAGGCAAATCTACAGAGGCAGAAAATAGATTAGTGGTTGTCAGGAACTAAAGTAGGGCAGAATGGGAAATGTCTGATAATAGGCTTTTTAAAAAAATTTTGTTTAATTTTAATTTTTTATTTTTTTAATATATGAAATTTATTGTCAAATTGGTTTCCATACAACACCCAGTGCTCGTCCCAAAAGATGCCCTCTTCAATACCCATCATCTCCCCTCCCCTCCCTTTTTTTTTTAAATTTAGTTTATTTACTTTGAGAGAGACAGAGACAGCATGAGTAGGGGAAGGGCAGAGAGAGAAGGAGGCAGAAAATCCCAAGCAGGCTTCACACTGTCAGTGCAAAGCCCGACATCGGGCTCAAACTCCCGATCTGTGAGATCATGACCTGAGCCAAAACCAAGAGTCGGATGCTGAACCGACTGAGCCACCCGGGTGCCTCTAACAGGCTTCTTTTTAAGGTGATAAAAATGTTCTGGGATTAAATAGTGGTGATGGTTGTACAACATCGTGAATGTACTAAGAAACCACTGAATTTTACACTTTAAAAGAATGAATTCTATGGTTTGTAAGTCATATCTCAATTTTTAAAAGCACTCACATAGGATTTTAGACCATACTATAGCTAAATGGCTTAGATGCTTAAAAAAATAACTGAAATTGAAATTCAATGTACTAACTCTTTTAAAACTTGCAACTTCAAATTTGTGGGATTCACATCAGTAGTTACATCATTTTCCCCATCACTTCCACCCACAATATAAACATGCTGTAATTATTATCAGGTTAGAAAAACAAAAACACACATCCCTCTAATGCTTCTGTCCCATTTCTGTATTTTCTCTTTAATTTTTTTAAATATTTTTTTTAAATTTTTTTAACGTTTATTTATTTTTGAGACAGAGAGAGACAGAGCATGAACAGGGGGAGGGTCAGAGAGAGGGAGACACAGAATCCGAAACAGGCTCCAGGCTCTGAGCTATCAGCACAGAGCCCGACACGGGGCTCGAACTCACAGACTGCGAGATCATGACCTGAGCCGAAGTCGGCCGCTTAACCGACTGAGCCACCCAGGCGCCCCGAATGTTTATTTTTGAGAGAGAGAGAGGGAGAGAGGCAGAGTGTGAGCGGGGGAGGGGAAAGAGAGAGGGAGACAAAGAATCTGAAGCAGGCTCCAGGCTCTGAGCTGTCAGCACAGAGCCCGACACAGGGCTCAAACCCATGAACCCTGAGATCATGACCTGAGCTTAACTGACTGAGCCACCCAGGCGCCCCTATAGCAAAACTCTTTTTTTTTTTTTTAATTTTTTTTAACATTTTATTTATTTTTGAGACAGGGAGAGACAGAGCATGAACAGGGGAGGGTCAGAGAGAGGGAGACACAGAATCCGAAACGGGCTCCAGGCTCTGAGCAGTCAGCACAGAGCCCGAGGCGGAGCTCGAACTCACGGACTGCGAGATCGTGACCTGAGCCGAAGTCGGCCGCTTAACCGACTGAGCCACCCAGGCGCCCCGCAAAACTCTTTTAAAAAGTTCTCTATGTTTGCTGTTTGCATGCTGGTGATTTTTTTCCTCCTCTTTCTCTCTTGAATTTACTCCAATCAGGCTTTCCCATCCAACCTCCACAGATATTCCTCTTGTCAAAGTCATGAGTTAATAATGCTAACATTGCCAAAATCTAATGATCCATTCCCAATCCCCATCTTACTTGAAGTATCAGGAGCTTTTGAAGTATCAGGAGTCTTCCCTACTTTGAAAAAGCTTTCTTCTCATAGTTTCCAGGACACCATCGTTTCCTGAGTTTCCTTCTATATCCACGGCTGCTCCTTCAAAGTTTTCTTTGTTCCTTCTCTTTCCTCCCACCTCTCCCCAGCCTTGGTCCTGTCGAATCACTCAAGATTAAATCCCTCAATCTCTTCTCTCCTATATATATACCGAGGGTCCTAGCCTCGGTAATCCAATCTCAAGGATTATCCACCCAAATGCTAATCACTGCCAGATTATCTCTAGGCTCATATACCCAACTCTTAATTCAGTATTTCTGCCTGGATGTCTACTAGGTAGCTTAAGTCAAACCTAAAATTCCCAGACTCGGGGTGCCTGGGTGGCTCAGTCGGTTAAGCATCCGACTCTTGGTTTCTGCTCAGATCATGATCTCACAATTTGTGAGTTCGAGGCCCAGGTCAGGCTCTGTACTGGCAGTGTAGATCCTGCCTGGGATTCTCTCTCCCTCCTGGAGCCCCTCCCTCGAGTATGCTTGTGCTCGTGTTCTCTCTCGGTCTCAAAATAAAAGTAAAACATACATTTTTTTAAAAAGTAAAATATAAATTAGACAATACCATTTCATTACTCAAAACTTGACAATGCCTTTCTATTTCTTTCAGAGTAAAAGCCGAAGACTTTATAACGGCTTATAAAATCCTATAAGATTTGATCTCTTGCTACCTTTTAGATTTCTAGTAACCCTTCCCTTCACTCTCTTTGCTCCATTCCCTTTGGTTGCTTTTTAGTAAACAAGCCAAGCACAGTCCCAGTTTAGCCTCCAAATGTGCTATTTCCTCTGCCTAGAAAGGTATTTCTCCAGAAAAAAAGCACAACTTATTCTCCTCCCTTCAGTTTACCCTCCAAGTGCATTTACTGGGGAGGCGGTGACCAGACACGAGATTTGAGTCAGTATTTGATAAGTGGAAACTACTGGGGAGTTTTAATCTGAGTTGTGATCAAGTAAAATTTAAATTGGGAAATTGATTACAGATGTTCCAAACTGGAGACCTGTCAGAAGGCTTTTCCAACTCAGGCCAAGGATTTTGTGCTAAATAGTTAAGATTACCGAATGCCATTGAAGGGTTGTAAATGATGAAAGAAACTACAGAGTAAAGAATAAGTTTGGAATAAGGACTATTAGAGACTATTCCCTAGTAGTAGAGATTACAGTGATAATGGTGACCAGAACTAAGGTAGGTGTCATCTGTATCTTGGACGTCAATAGGCCATTAGAAGGAACAGCCAGTGATAAAGGAGGCAAAGTATTTAAACAAGTTAAAGAAAGAATGAAGGGGTGCCTGGGTGGCTCAGTCGGTTAAGCGTCCAACTTCGGCTCAAGTCACAATCTCACAGTTCTTGGGTTCAAGCCCCGCGCTGGTCTCTGTGCTGACAGCTCGATCCTGGAGCCTGCTTCAGATTCTGTGTCTCCCTTTCTCTCTGCCCCTCCCCTGCTCACACTGTCTCTGTCTTTCTCTCTCAGAAATAAATAAACATTAAAAAAAAAAAGAAGAAAGCATGCATTTCCAATAGGTATATGAAAAATGTTCGATTTAATCAAGATGCAAAGAAACTAAATCTTAAACAATGAGATTTATGCATATAGATGTGAAAAATATTATTTGCAGTATGATGCAAGTTTTGTTGAAATTTTGTGAATATAAATATTTATTCAGCACTAGCCCCGTAGATGGCAAATATGTGTATGAGCAATCTAGAATATGTGCCAAAATGTTAAAGTAGTTTCGTTTTGTTTTTTTCTGGAAGATGAGAATGGAAATGATTCTTTTAATATTTTTATTGTTTTGCTTGTTTCTATTTATTAAAATTTCTGTGGGGCGCCTGGGTGGCTCACTCAGTTAGGGTTGTGACTCTTGATTTTGTTTTAGGTCATGATCTCACAGTTCGTGAGTTGGAGCCTTGCATCAGGCTCTGCAGTGACAGTGTGGTGCCTACTTGGGATTCTCTCTGTCTCTTTCCCTCTGCCCCTCCCCTGCTCACTCTCTCTCTCTCTCTCTCAAAATAAATAGATAAACTTAAAAAATAAATAAATAAAATTTCTGCAATGTGCAAGACCACTGGTATAATAAAAATAAATAGAAAAAAGTTGACTATGCATTCAGTGTACCCACTTGTCCAGTCTTGGAGAGTTTCAAGGGAAGGAACGAATTAGATTTTTTTCTTTTTAGCTACGTAGTTAGTTTCCCAGAAAACAAAGGGTATAATTAAGTTGTTTTGAGTGGTATGGAAATGGTCTCTGATTTGATCTCTGGCTTAGTCGGTAAAGCGACCGACTCTTGATTTCAGCTCAGGTCATGATCTCACGGTTGGTGAGATGGACCCCCACGTTGGGCTCTGCGCTCACAGCGCAGACTGCTTGGGACTCTCTCTCTCTCTCTGCCCCTCCCCAGCTCCCGTGCAAACACTCACACGCTCCCTCTCTCAAAATAAATAAATAAACATTAAAAAGAAAAAAAAAAGAGAACATTTGGAAACTATAATGAGGCAATGTCAACCAAAATACTGCGCATTGGGGCGCCTGGGTGGCTCGGTCGGTTAAGCGTCCGACTTCGGCTCAGGTCATGATCTCGCGGTCAGTGAGTTTGAGCCCCGTGACGGGCTCTGTGCCGACAGCTCAGAGCCTGGAGCCTGCTTTGGATTCTGTGTCTCCCTCTCTCTCTGACCCTCCCCCTGTTCATGCTCTGTCTCTCTCCGTCTCAAAAATAAATAAAACATTAAACAAAATTAAAATTAAATTAAAAAACCCCAAAATACTGCACATTGATCAATTTTACCTACAATGGTGGCAATATGTCACCTGGTGCCAATCTTTCCAAAGCGAGTCTGAAAATTTCGGGCTTAAACTTTGAATTGGTAATAACCATGAGTTTTCAAGTCAGACAAGAGTACAGCCAATTCAGGTGGGGTCTTTGAAGGGATGTTTCAGTAGGCAAAAACTGCTTGCTTTTAACAAGGCCGTGTGCACCACGGAAGCTATGAAACATTTCTCTGCGTCTTGTTTCACCTGTGCCACCGTTTGGAAGACAGAAGGGAAGCGGCACATTTCTGTAGAAAAATAATTTAGAAAATGCTACCCACTTCCATGGGCAATTGCTGAAAGAGGAGGCTGGTGGAACAGGCTGGGAGATTTACCAAATGCATTTCTTTCTGTTACTCCTAAAGGCATTGAAGAGGCACGGACTGTGAGCTAAAGCAAAACATCTGAGTATGTCTGTAGGCAGTCTTCCCAGAACGCCCTTCTGGCATGACTGCCTCGTGCTCTACTGGACAATGTGGTGAATGCGGGCTTTCGCTGGTGTTTGCTGGAAAGAGCCAGACACTTTTGCGACCTGATGCTCTGGACTCACAGAAAACTACTTGTGATGTTGTGATTTATAATAAAAAATGTGTATTTGGTCTTCATCCTGTTCCAGGCCCAGAGCTCCTAAAAAAACCTTGTAATTTCCTGGTGAGAGATTCAAAGGTGTCTTCTGTTGTGGTAAAGAGGTGACTTGGAATGTCTCTAAGTAACCGGAGGATAGGGCTGGTTGCCAGGGGAGCCAACCACGTGATTTAGAGAGTTGAAACTTCCAGTCCCAACCCCTGACTGACCTCCAGGGAAGAGAGAGGGACTGGCAAATCACCTCGGTTATCAATAGCCAATGATTTGATAAATCATGCCTATGGGATGAAGCCTCCATCAAAACCTTAGAGGACGGGGTTTGGAGAGCTTCGGGGTTGGTGAACCAGAACCAGAGGCCCAACATGTGCCACCCTGTTGGGCTCCAAACCCACTGGGACAGAGTAGGCAAAATATATAAACAAGTTAAAGAAAGGATGCATGGCCAATAGGTATATGAAAAATGTTCGATTTGATCAAGATGCAAAGAAACAAAATCTTAAATAATGAGACATATATATATAAACATGAAGAATATTATTTGCAGTATGATGCAAGTAATGGCCCCCTTTGTCTGGGGTCTCGCCATCTGTATCTCTTCATCTGGCTGCTGATTTGTATCCTTTAATATCCTTTATTTTTAAAAAAAAAAATTTTTTTTAACGTTTATTTATTTTTGGGACAGAGAGAAACAGAGCATGAACGGGGGAGGGGCAGAGAGAGAGGGAGACACAGAATCGGAAGCAGGCTCCAGGCTCTGAGCCATCAGCCCAGAGCCCGACGCGGGGCTCGAACTCACGGACTGTGAGATCGTGACCTGAGCTGAAGTCGGACGCTCAACCGACTGAGCCACCCAGGTGCCCCCTTTAATATCCTTTATAATAAGTCGGCAATCTAATAAATAAACTGGTTTGCTAAGTTTTGTAAGCAACTCTAGCAAATTAATCGAAGCCAAAAAGGGGGTCATGGGAGCCTCCTATTTGTAGCCAGCTGGTCAGAAGCACAAGTAACAACCTGGATTTGTGATTGGTACTCGAAAGAGGAGCAGTCTTATGGGACTGAGTCCTGTACTTGTAGAATCAGATGCTATGTCTGGGTAGCTGGTATCAGAACTGAGTTGAGGGGCGCCTGCGTGGCTCAGTCGGTGAAGCATCCAACTTTCGCTCAGGTCATGATCTCACAGTTTGTGAGTTCGAGCCCCACGTAGGGCTCTGAGTTGACGGTACAGAGCTCTTGGAGACTGCTTCAAGTTCTGTGTCTTGCTCTCTCTCTGCCCTTCTTCCACTCCCACTGTGTTTCTCTCTCTCTCAAAAATAAATAAACATTAAAAAAATTAAAAAAAAAAGAACTGAGTTGAATTATAAGATAACTAGCTGATGTTCAGAGACTTGCTTGGTGTGGGGGAAGAAACCTCGCCCTTCAGAACTGGTGTCAGAATTGTACTATGGATGCATTTTTAGTGTTTAATGTTAATTCTGTGTACTCATTTGCACACATGAAACCAGAGGGAATTTAAACTTGTCGACCGCGCGATAGATTTTGTGAGAACATTCTCAGGTGGCAAGTTTAAAGTTTTTTTTTTTTAATTTTTAATTTATTTATTAAAAAAAAATTTTTTTTAACGTTTATTTATTTTTGAGACAGAGAGAGACAGAGCATGAGTAGGGATGGGGCAGAGAGAGAGGGAGACACAGAATCTGAAACAGGCTCCAGGCTCTGAGCGGTCAGCACAGAGCCCGACGTGGGGCTGGAACTCACGGACCGTGAGATCATGACCTGAGCTGAAGTTGGACACTTAACCGACTGAGCCACCCAGGCGCCCCTTTATTTTTTTATTTTAAAGAGAGAGAGGGAGAGAGAGTATGAGTGGGGGAGGGAAGCAGAGAGAGAGAGAATTTTGTTTTACACATTTTTTTATCCTGTTTATTTTCGAGAGAGAGAGTGCACATGGAGAGGGGCAGAGAGAGAGAGAGAGAGAGGTTCTGAAGCTGGCTCTGCGTCAATAACAGACAATGTGGGACTGGAACCCACTAACAGTGAGACCATGACCGGAGTTGAAGTCAGATGCTTAACCAACTGAGCCACCCACGTGCCCCGAGAGAGGGAGAATCTTAAATAGGCTCCATGCTCAGCATGGGGCCCAACACGGAGCTCGATCCCACGACTCCGGGATCATGACCTGAGCCAAAATCAAGACTCAGATGTTCGACTGACTGAGCCACACCGGTGCCTTTCAGATGTCAAGTTTAAAGGTATAACACTAAATACATTGTAATCAGATAGAAATTTGATGTTCCTCTCTCCCTCTCTCTCTCTTTTTGAGTTTTGTTAGAGGTCCCCAAAGTTATGAACAAGATGCTCTGTATAAAACATGCTAAGAGATTATGAAACAGATTTTGCTATTAGTGGCTTATCACCCACCTGAAGTGTTTCTGAGGCAAGGAAAATGATCAAGAGAGATAATCAAATTTCTCTAAAGAGAGTTGGTGATCGGCCATGGTAGTCTTCTCTGTCCCACACTCCAGCCTCACATTCTGGTGGAAGAAATGGTTGCCACTTTGTCAGTCTCAGTCAAGTGAAGAGAATTTCTCAGAGTCATTCACAGAGCTTGACTTTTGTCAATACACAGGGACTTGCACCTGACTCCAGCTTGGGAATGTCTAAATGTGAGAGGCACAATTGGGAGCTGTCCATGGTGGTCAGAAGGTTTTATGGGTAGAGCCTTCACTAACAAGCAGCTCAGGAGTATGTAAGCCATAAAAATAACATCTGACAGAGTCTGGATTTGGTCTATCATGCAGGGTCACTTCTTATGGCTTCCCAGGTCACCTATCCTAGCAGTCTTGAAAGGGACACCGACTACCAGAAGACTGGTGCAGAGGAGGGAGTCCCACGGGACAGGTGTAAGAAGTGTAGCCCTCCTTAAGAAAAATCATGGAAAAGGCACTCAGGGAGAGAGATTGTAAAAACCAACAGAGGGGCGCTTGGGTGGCTCAGCTCATGATCTCATGGTTCATGAATTCGAGCCCTGCATCGGGCTTTCTGCTGCCAGTGCAGAGCCTGCTTCCCCCTCTCTCTCTGCTGCTCCTTTGCTTGTACTCTCTCGCTCTCAAAAACAAATAAACATTAAAACAACAACAACAACAACAACAGAAAATGTCTTGGGAAAACAATCCAGAAGTATGATCTCTGCCTTGCCTGGAAGGCACATTTGGCATTGTTGCCATCATACCAGTAATGGAGGACTTTGTCCTTTTTCTTTAACCTGCCTGTCATCTAGCTGAGTCAGACCCTGTCAGGCTGGGGATGTGCAAGCACCCTCATGAGGTTTTTAACCATTTCAGTGATATATTTGAAATTGTTTTTGATTAGAGAAGGAGCTTCACTCCATGGCTGAGCAATCTGTTATTTGAAAAACATGTTAAATCCTAGACAAATAACTCTTCTGACAATCTTGTCACTAATTTAATTTTTTTTAACATTTATTTATTTTTGAGACAGAGAGAGACAGAGCATGAATGCGGGAGGATCAGAGAGAGAGGGAGACACAGAATCTGAAACAGGCTCCAGGCTCTGAGCCGTCAGCACAGAGCCCGAACTCACGAACCGTGAGATCATGACCTGAGCCGAAGTTGGATGCTCAACCGACCAAGCCACCCAGGCGCCCCTTAAGTCACTAATTTAAATGGCAGTTCCTGGGACCACCTAGGTGTCTCAGTCAGTCAAGTGTCCGACTCTTAGTTTCAGCTCAGCTTCGTGGGTTCTAGTTCCGCGTTGGGCTCTGTGCTGACAGTGCAGAGCTCGCTTGGGATTCTCTCTCTCTGCCTCTCCCCTGCTCACACTGTCTCAGTCTCTCTAAAAATAAATAAATAAATAAATAAATAAATAAATAAATAAATAAACAAACTAAAAAAAAAATTACATGAAAGTACAAACTTTGAGGTCCAAAATCTTTGAGGATACAACTAGATAACATACTTGGAGATAGTTTCCTTTTCTGGTCCTGTGCCTATGCTTGCGATCTTCCAACAGTCATCTATGCTGCATGGTAAGATTAAGGAATCAACTAACTTCACAAATTTGACGCTTTGTTAATTACGCTGAAACTTGTATAGTGACAAACTTGTAAAAGCCAATAGAAATTCTGGATTTTCAGGAGTTACTTCCAGGTGAAAAAAGTAATGAATCATCATCATCTCTACCTCAACTAGCCAATGAGTTCCTGTTTTTTTTTTTTTTTCCTATCCAGTCAGTTGCTTTTTTCAAATTATATTTTCTTTTTTTTTTTTTTTTTTAAGTTTATTTATCTGTTTTGAGAGAGAGAAAGAGACAGTAGGGGAGGGGCAGAGAGAAAGGGAGAGAGAATCCCAAGCAGGCTCCTTGCTATCAGTTCGAAGTCCGACACGGGGATCGAAGCCACGAACAGTGAGATATGGCCCTGAGCTGAAATCAAGAGTCAGACACTTGGGGTGCGTGGGTGGCTCAGTCGGTTAAGCTCATGTCATGATGTCACAGTTTGATGGTTCAAGCCCCATGTCGGGCTCTGAGCCATGGTCCAGCTCAGAGCCTGGAACCTACTTTAGCTTCTGTATCTCCCTCTCTCTCCATCCCTCCCCTGCTCACACTCTGTGTCTCTCTCTCTCTCTCAAAAATAAACATAAAAAACAAAAACAAAAACAGAGAGAGAGAGACGCTCAACCCACTAAGCCACCCAAGTGCCCCTCAGATTGTATTTTCAAGCCCAAACTTGTCCTTCCAGGGCACGTGTCTGTCTCCGTAGGTGAAACATGTGACTTTTAATCTCAGGGTGGTGAGTTCAAGCCCCACACTGGGTATGAAGCCAACTTAAAAACAAAACAAAACAGAAACAAAAAACCAAAACACTTGTCCCTCCAACCTCCCACGAAAACCTGGTAAAAACTAAACTGTTGTGATTGAAGTATGAAAGTTGGCTAGAGACCCTTGGAACTCCTAGGCATCCTAGAGGCATAGTTAAATTACAGAACTGAGGTTTGCAATGAACTAATGCTTATTTTTTCCTGACCTGTGCTGAGGGGGAGCATCAGACACTCTGGAGCAGTATCATGAGTGTTCTTTTTTATGCATTTAAGTTAAAATATCTATTGTCTTCTAGGGAAACTGTGGGGACTATCTTAGCCCTCTAGGGTATAGACACTAAATAAACCCAGTTCTACTTAATGGTTTGTTATTTGGGAGAACTTACTTAGACAGTGGGACATGGGGTTCTCTCTATTCTCCATATCTTAAAAAGGGGTATTCTCTCATAGTCCCAAGTGTTAGATTTTGCTGAAGGCAGAGTATAGATGCAAGGTTTCCTTCACTCACATTATACTCCAAAATATGGCATGTTGGTATATTGAATATTCTAAGCTGAACTGGTTTGAGAAAACTACAGAAGCAGTAAGGTCACTCTGACCTCCTCCCCCACTTTCCTTCTCTCCTGAAATAGGCCAAAAAAAAAAAAAAAAAACAAAAAAAAAAAAACAAAAAAAAAACACAACCCTCATGGGAAAGGTGCCTTCCCTATACCCAAAGGGGGAAGAAAAAAAAAACCATCCTTATCTCTGGAGACAAAGAGGCACCAAAAAGAATCCTAACAAACAGGCCTGGCTGAGTTTCTCCCAGTTTACTACAATTACCTCATAATCTTTGACAGGTCATATTTCTTCTCAACCGTCTACTTTTCATCACACCAGGCATAAAAATACTCAGGTTTAACTATTTCTTTAGGGTCTTCATTTTCTTATGGACTCGCCGGTGTCATGTAAAACTTAAATGCGGATGCGTTTGTTCCCTATTAATCCGTCTTTGTTAGGTTGATCTTCAGACCCAGCCAGGGACCCCAGGGAGTTAAGGAAAACTTTTTCCTCCCCTACATTCTCTAAATCAGACTGCAAACTCCTTCCTGTACTTGAAAGCAGCTTTGATCCACATGCAGTAACGGAGAGGGGAAGAAAGCTAGTTCCGTTTAATTGCATTTTGCCTATAGTCCTTGGTAGCTGAAACCAGGCTGCACATTGTGGACTTAGAAGCCAAGAGCTTCGACATTTTTGTAGTCTGATTTTGCCATGCCAGTCTAAGTAAATGAACTGGCACTGAGGGGACACACAGAAGGGACACGTCTGTTGATTTTTTGCCTATCATCCTACCGCGGCGGAGCTAACGTTGGAGTTCTTTGGCTTCTAGCTTGATGAAGGATGGTTCCGCCAGCGGAAACAAAATTTTGGAGAGAAATAGGTGTGTGAATTAGTTAGTTTGCAGATACAAATGAGGACCTATCACTGCCACTTGAAGATTCGACCTTAAAGGCCTTAGGAAAGGTTGGAGCTAGAGAACGCGGGAGCCTGAATCATCACGGCACTGAGATGACTTGTTTGGATGAGACACATCCAGGAACTGCTTAAAACAGCAAATGGATTTTCTGGAGTTACTTCAGGGTGAAAAAAGTAACAATCCATCACCATCTACATCTCAACTAGCGAATGCCTCCCTCCTTTTCTTCCCCGCCCCCCCCCCCCATCTATGAATTTGGGTTTTTTTTTCCAGTTATCTTTTCAAGGTCAAAACTTATCCCCCCAACCCCCCCATGAAAATCTGATTTTTGAGAAGATGGATATTTGGGGAACAATAGAATTAAAGGGGAAGAAATCAATCAGCTGTATGATGATGATAATCGCTGACTGTCTTTTCTTTCATTTTTTCTTTTTTTAAATTTAAGTAATACCTGCACCCAACATGGGGCTTGAACTCACAGCCCTGAGACAAAGAGTCTCACGTTCTTCCAACCGGGCCAGCTGGTATCCACCTGACAATCTTAATGTAAACATCTTCTGTGGCATTGGGGGAAAATGGACAAGGAAATATGGATAACGCTTGTCAGAAGTTTGGGCGGAAAAAGGAGAGAGACAGATGAAGCTGTTGTTAGAGCAAGTTAGAGCAAGTTTAAAGGAAATAGAAAAAGGCAGAAATCATCTCTGGACAAGGAAAAATAAAAGTTAAGGGCTCAGGTGAGTGGTTGGCCTTGAACAGAAGGAAGAAAAGGAGGAGTCCTTCAGCCTTTATATTAGACCCCAGAAGTGACAGATACCAGGTAACTTTGTTGGGGGTGGGTGGGTTGAGGAAAGTCATACTTAGTGGCCTTATTTTTTGTCAATGAGCAAGGAGAGAGGATATCTGCTTACAGAAAGTGGGGCAGGGTTCCATGGGTGACATGAGGATTAATGAATAACAATATTAACTGTTTATTGAATGTTTGCTATTTATTAATTTTTTAATGTTTATTTTTGAGACAGAGACCGCGTGAGCAGGGAGGTGCAGAGAGAGAGGGAGACACAGAATCTGAAGCAGGTTCCAAGCTCTGAGCTGTCAGCACAGAGCCTGACGCGGGACTCGAACTCACGAACTGCGAGATCATGACCTAAGCCAAAGTTGGAGGCTTAACCAACTGAACCACCCAGACACTGTTGAATGTTGGCTATTTAATAATATGCTATTAGGGGCGCCTGGGTGGCTCCGTCGGTTAAGCGGCTGACTTCAGTTCAGGTCATGATCTCACGGCTCATGAGTTGGAGCCCCACTTCGGGCTCTGTGCTGACAGCTCAGAGCCTGGAGCCTGCTTAGGATCCTGTATCCCTCTCTGGCTCTGCCCCTCCCCCTCTCATGCTCGCTCTCTCTCTCTTTCTCTCTCAAGAATAAGGAAATGATGGAGGGGTGGGAGGGAGGGGAGGGTGGGTGATGGATATTGAGGAGGGCACCTGTTGGGATGAGCGCTGGGTGTTGTATGGAAACCAATTTGACGATCAATTTCATATTAAAAAAAAAAGAATAAGGAAACATTAAAAAAATTTAAATAATATTCTATTAAAATAAGAATATTACATGGTTTTATTTAACACTTCAAATAACCCTGTGAGATAGAAACTACGAAAATCCTCATTTTGTGAATGAGGAAGCTTAAGCTTAGAGCACATCAGTCGCTTGTCTTAGGTCACGGTTCAGGAAGTGGCAAAGCCTGGAGAGGAAGAAGGGCTATCTGACTCCAAATTGCAGAAGTAATAATGTCATCCAGGAAAGTTAAAGGGATCATCCCCGGGGCGGGGGCGGGGGGGGGGGCGGGTATCTGAGAACCATGATTACCTCGCTGCTTGAGAATAATAACCATCTGTACTTAATACATTAACAGAAGGCTTGCATTTCCAGAGTGAAAAAGAACAGGACCGATAAGTGACACAAGGAGATGAGCCGGGACAGTTCCAGACAAAATGCAGATAAGCAAACCTTCGAAAATCTCTGTAGGACCCATTTATCGAAAGGACAAGTCCGCTTAGCAACAACCTGGTTAAAGGGGGGAGGCAGAGGTTTCGTGTAGAAGTTCTAGTACTTTTTCCTTCTTGCAAACGCTCCTTCTGTTGGAGAGGAACAGACAAACGAAATGAGATTAGCAAAACCCCTTTGGCAAAATTCCCTACCACCCCCTACTTCCATCACCTCCCCACCCAGCCTACCCCTCCACCTCTACCCCACCGGTGGTTCTCAAACTTTTGCATGCATAATAATCCCCAAGAGTCCTTGTTAAAACCGAGGCCCCTGGGGGCCATCCCCAGAGCTTCTGATTCAGTAGCTCAGGGGAGAGGCTCAAAAATTTGCCCGTTTGACAAACTCACTGGTGAGGCCAAGCGGCTCCTCCGGGAACACACTTGGAGAATCACTACTCTGGCTTGTTTCACATCACATGCTTAGCTGAAATATTGCAAAGGGTAGATTCTTGGGTCAGATTGGAAGTCCCAGTCCTCAAGCTAATGCCTGAGTGACAGTTGACTCTGCTGGCCACAAGGGACTGCCTACAGTTTGCTTCCGAGAACAGAGAGTGAAAAATGATGAGTTCTGGAATCCTAGCAGCTGAAACGTAATGGGATTACATGCATAGCTGAGAACTCAGCTCATTTAAATTTTAACTAACTGAAAGCATCAGGTTTTTACGACAGTATTCTCTTGCATCATAACACTAATGTCCTGGGGCGCCTGGGTGGCTCAGCTGGTTAAGCGTAGGACTTTGACTCAGGTCCTGCGTAGGGCTGCGTGCTGACGGCTCAGAGCCTGGAGCCTGCTTCGCATCCTGTGTCTCCCTCTCTCTCTCTGCCCTCCCCACTTGTGCTCTGTCTCTCTCTGTCTCTTAAAAATGAATAAATGTTAAAATTTTTTTTTTTTTTTTAAACACTGATGTCCTTAAGAATCATAAAGAGCTGCTGTTTAGGTATTTTCTACAAAATAAATTTCTGGACACCTCAGAGCTTTATTTATTTATTTACTTTTTAAAGTTTATTTATTTTTGAGACAGGGCATGAACAAGGGAGGGTCAGAGAGAGAGAGAGAGACAGAATCTGAAACAGGCTCCAGGCTCTGAGCAGTCAGCACAGAGCCCGACACAGGGCTCGAACTCACTGACCGTGAGATCATGACCTGAGCTGAAGTCGGCCGGTTAACCGATTGAGCCACCCAGGCACACGGACATCTTAGTGCTTTAAACAGTAAGATAATCAGAAGAAAACACTGCAGTGGTCTGCCTCTGATGCTTCTGATGGAAATTTGCTTCGAGCATGTTCTGTCATTAACTCCAACTCTGGCAAAAGTATTGTTGTGTAAAAAAAAAAAAAAAAAAATTCAAATAATAATGGTAACCTATTTTCACCTGGAAAAGTGGAAAGTCGGAAAAAGTTGGAAAAAGTGGCAAATTGGAAGGTGCTGGCAAGTTTTAAACATGAATTATACATTCCCAGAGATGCATTGGCGGAGAGGCACTCACAGTGTCTTTATATCCAAGGCTTTTAAAATATTTTTTAAGAGGGACAATATTATTTTTCTTTTTTTTTAATGTTTTTTTTTTTTTTTAATTAATTTTTTGAGAGAGAGCAGGGTGGGGGAAAGGCAGAGCGAGCCGGGGACTGAGGATCCAGAAGCTGACTCTGCGCCGACAGCCGGGGGAGCCTGATGCGGGCTCGAACTCGTTCACGAACCCCGAGGTCATGACCTGAGCTGATAGCGGATGCTCCACTGCCCAAGCAGTTGAGTCACCCAAGCCACCTGTATTTATTTTCAAAGTATGACAAAACCGATGGTAGTTTATGACACGAGATGTATGTTTCATCTCTTTTCTGAAAACTGAAACTTGGCTTGTGTATTAGTTTTCCAGGGCTGCTGTAAGAGAGTATCATAAACTCGGTGGCAGGCACAACAGTTTGTGTCTCATATGGTTCTGGAGGCCAGGAGAATAAAATGGAAGGGTTGGCTTCTTGGGAGGGCCGGGAGGGAAGGATCTACAATATTGTTGTTGTTTTTTTTTTAATGTTTATGTATTTTTGAGACAGAGAGAGACAGAGCATTCGTGGGGGAGGGTCAGAGAGAGAGGGAGACACAGAATCCGAAGCAGGCTCCAGGCTCTGAGCTGTCAGCACAGAGCCCGACGCGGGGCTCGAACTCACAGACCGTGCGATCTTGACCTGAGCCGAAGTCAGAAGCTCAACCGACTGAGCCACCCAGGTGCCCCTACAATATTGTTTTTTAATGGAGATGTAAACTATGCCGTAGAGGATACTAACGTCTGAGATTAACAACAACAACCCCCCACTCCCCCCACAACAAACAAAAAGGACGGGGAGCCTGGAATGTCACCATCTTGTTCCTTGAGAAAAATCCTCTTAGATGAAAGACACTGGACTGTCATCTGCATGTCAAATGCAGTGTTCTTTTTAAAACCCCAGGGACAGATATAATGTTCTTTTCCACCTTGGGACTGGCCCTGCCGGAGAAGCTTCTACCTTTCTGTTTCTGTCTCAAGCACAAATAGCTTATTCGGATCAGGACTGTAGCTCTACAGATGTGCCTGGGACAGTCTCATTTCTTTTCTTTTTTTTTTTTTTTTAATGTTTATTTATTTTTGAGAGATACAGAGAGAAGCAGAGCATGAACGGGGGAGGGGCAGAGAGAGAGAGAGAGAGAGAGAGAGAGAGAAAGGGAGACACAGAATCCGAAGCAGGTTCCAGGCTCTGAGCTGTCAGCACAGAGCCCGACGCGGGGCTCGAACCCGTGAACTGCGAGATCACGACCTGAGCCAAAGCCCGACTCAACCGACTGAGCCACCTCCGTGCCCCTGGGACAGTCTCATTTCTAAGTGCATCCCTCCCTTGAAAGCTCTAAGAAGTATATGATGATATAAACATTACATTGTATATTTATAGGTAATAAGACTGGGAAGAAATGCAATAAAAAGTTCAGACTGGTTCTTTCTGAGTAATTCAATTACAGATGATTTTTTTTTCACTCTTGGTGATATTTAAATTCTCCATGATGAAAATGTATTACTTTTAAAGTTAAGAGAAAATACTGTTGTTGTTGTTTTGTTTTTTTTTAAGGCTATGACTTATTGTTTGATAGGAGTGCCACTGCTTCTGATAAATTTTGCAATTTGGAAGGACCCTTTGGACAAAATATAAACATTGGCACGTCTCAGCGCAACCAAAAAAGCCCATATCACTTTCACTTGTTTATTCAATCGCCCCCTCCCACTCACCCCCCCCCCCAGGAATGTTACACACACTGCATCTGAGGTTTCAGAGAACCCTACTGCCATGATTGTTCTGAACCCATAACCATCCAGATTTCAGTACTAAAAATTGCCTGAGAAACATATTTTTTCAGCTTATTTCTTTATTTTGAGGTGGGGGAGGAGAGAGAGAGAGAGAGAGAGGGAGAGAGAGACTCCCAAGTGCCGCTCGAACTCATGAACTGTGAGATCATGACCTGAGCTGAGATCAGGAGTCAGACTGAGCCACCCAGGTGCCCCTGGCCTGGGAAATATTAAAACAGCAACAAACCAGCACATAAACAGCAAACTATTGACCACGAATAACGTTTATACAATTCAAGAGGCTTCTGGGTAAACGGCAGCCGAATGGGGCAGGTATTTTTGAATAAATGCTGTTTCTTTCTGCAGCCGGAGTGCATTATAGTTCAGCTGATTCTCATTCCCAAGCAGTAAACCTGGCAACTGAAACATGAAGAGCTTGCCTTGAGAGAAGGCAAAGCTAACTCCACCCAGGCCAGTTTCCAGGACAGATTAAAATTACCGTGAGGGCACCTGGGTGGCTCAGTCGGTTGAGTGTCTGACTTCAGCTCAAGTCATGATCTCGCAGTTCTTGGGTTCGAGCCCCGAGTTGGGCTCTGTGCTGACAGCTCAGAGCCTGGAGCCTGCTTAGGATTCTGTGTCTCCCTGTCTTTCTGCCTCTCCCCTGCTCATGCTCTGTCTCTCTCTCTCTCTCTCAAAACTAAATAAACTTAAATTAAAATTACCAAGAAATCTGACTCAGGGCACCTGGAAGGCTCAGTCAGAGAAGCATCTGACTCTTGATCTCGGCTCAGGTCATGATCTCACAGTCCGTGTGAGCCCTGAGTCGGGCTCTGTGCTGATGTGTGGAGCCTGCTGGGGATTCTCTCTCTCTTTCTCTCTCTGCAGTTCCCCTGCTCTTGCTCTTTCTCTCTCTCAAAATAAATAGACATTGAAAAAGAAATCTGACGTGATGGGACTTCTCCCTTCTGTGTACGTCTATCTCACAGGCACACGTGAACTGGGACATTTTGTGAATAGCACACAAGAGCTAGAAGTCTATTAGAAAATGGGGTCCAAGGGAGCCTGGCTGGCTTAGCCAGTAAAGCAGGCAACTCGACCTTGGGGTTGTAAGTTGAAGCCCCACATTGATTGTAGACATTACTTACAAATAGAAATCTTAAAAAGAAAAAAAAAGAAAAGGCATGGGGCCCAGAGAGGAAGGAAGCAAGGAAGTCATCTGTTTCCTAAACCCTGTGACTTATGGGCGCTTTTTTATCCATTCACCAAAAACAGTAGAATTTTTTTTAAAGACTTTATTTTTTAAGTAGTCTCTACGCCCAATGTGGGGCCTGAACCTATGACCCTGCTATCAGGAGTCACACGCTTGCTCAGCCAACTGAGCCAGCTAGGCGCCCCAGAAAATTTCACCAGGAGTTTTTAGCTCCCTGCAAGCGGGAAAGGAGTCAGCAAAGGAGTCGGAACACACACACACATACACAATGTAAAGAAGAGATGTTTTCACAACTGCTTTCACACATGCACATTCTTAGGTGGGTGATATGGAAGGAAAACGAAATAAATGCTATCCCTAGAGGAAAATCACTCCCGTATAGACTCACTGTAGCCAGTTCAACTGATCAGAGCATCCTTGTTTAGTTTAGAGGAAAACATATAAGGTATTTCGTTAAAAACAAGGATGCATCAGTTTATAGTGTCAATAAACTCTTTATTAAGTAAGCATATTTTCAATTCTTTATGGCTAGAGAAATGTCCTCACCCGACAGACATGCAGGTGTATAACATGCATGTGAATGAGATGCGGCGTTAGCCACACACTTCCCCAGTACTGCCTACCTTTTTTTAAGTTTATTTATGTATTTGGAGAGAGAGAGCGCGCGCGCGAAAGAATGGGGGAGAGGCAGAGTGAGAGGGAGAGAGAGAATCTCACAGTTCATGAGATTTTGACCTGAACCGAAATCAAGAATTATATGCTTAACTGACCCATCCAGGTGCCCCCCCACCCCTCACTGCCTATCTTGAAAATATCCTATCCAGGGACGCCTGGGTGGCTCAGTCGGTAAAGCGTCTGACTTCAGCTCAGGTCATGATCCCGCGGTCTGTGAGTTCGAGCCCTGCGTTGGGCTTTGTGCTAATAGCTCAGAGCCTGGAGCCTGCTTCGGATTCTGTGTCTCCCTCTCCCACTCGCACTCTGTCTCTGTCTCTCAAAAATGAATAAATGTTAAAAAATTAAAAAAAAAAAAAAGAAAATATAATATCCACAGCCTTTTTTTTTGGGAGGGGAGCAATTAAAAATCATTTATTCCAATTTAATATCTCCTCTTTTATTTATGACTTTATATATTTAAGTTGTCTCCTTTTTTTTTTTTTTAAGATTTTATTTTTAAGTAATCTCTACGCCCAACGTGGGGCTCCAACTCATAACCCTGAAATCAAGAGTCACATGCTCTAGGGGAGCCTGGGTGGCTTAGTCCATTAAGCACCCGACTCTTGATTTCAGCTCAGGTCGTGAGCTCATGGTTCATGAGACTGAGCCCTGCCCTGGGCTCTGTGCTGACAGTGTGGAGCCTGGTTGGGATTCTCTCTCTCCCTCTCTCTCTCTGCCTCTCCCCTGCTTGTTTTCTCTCTCTCTCTCTCAAAATAAATAAATAAACATTAAAAAAAAGGAGTCACATGCTCTACCAACTGAGTCAGCCAGGCACCCCTCTCATATTTTCTTAGTCTAGCTAAATAAAGGTCTATCAGTTTTATTAATCTTTAAAAAAAAAAAAACAGTTCTTAATTTTGTTAATCATTTTTATTTTTCTGCTCTGTTTCATTTATTTCTGCTCTGGTCTTTGTCGTTTTCATAATCTTTTTATTTAAGAAAATTAGATGAGCTTGTGATGTTGAGTCCTAATCTGGAGAAAAACTAATCAGGTGATCATTCAAGATAAAAAGCTTGCGATGGGTCATATTATGATCGCTGTTTTACAGAGGTGGAAATTGTGTCGATAAAGTCACATAGCTAGGGGAGAAATTGAACCCCGATCTAACCATTACACTATATTACCACCTCCTGGTCCAATCTTCAGAAATATTCTTTGGAAGTCAGGATTGTGTCTTTTCTGGCCAAAGCATGTGCCTGATAAGATATCAGTATTCCAGAAAAAGTCTCTGTGTTTTCCTGGAGTTATCATGCTTTCAATCATCCTTTTGTCCAAAGAGATTACACGAATAGTCAACCACATAAGAAAAGAAAAAGTTTTACTCCGGTGGCTCAAACATGGCTACATACTGGGGTCACTGGAAGAAGCTTTAAAAATACTGATCCCTGAAAAAAAAAAAAAAATAATAAATAAATAAATAAATAAATTAAAAAAAAAAAAAAAAAAAAAACTGATCCCTGGACTCCATCCCCAGACATTCTGATGTAATTGGTTTGGGGTATGTCCCAAATCAGGATTTCTCGAAGTGGTTCCTCAAAGTGATACCAGTGTTGAGAACCACTGATCCAGTTTGGTGCTTTTGTTAAGATGCAGATTCTGATTCAGGGCACGGTGGCTCAGTTTGTTAAGTGTCGGACTTCAGCTCAGGTCATGATTTCGCGGTTCGTGAGTTCAAGCCCCATGTCGGGCTCTGTGCTGACAGTTTGGAGCCTGGAGCCTGCTTCGGATTCTGTGTCTCCCTTTCTCTCTGCCCCTCCTCTGCTCATGCTCTCTCTGTCTCTCTCTCAAAAATGAATAATCATTAAAAAAAATGCAAATGTTGAGTGGGACCCAAGAATCTGCATTTCTAACAAGCTCGTGCATGTTACCACTGCTGCTAACTCACCATTTTAGTGTCACAGAGTCTATGCAAGGTGACGAAATTCTTTTCCTCTAACCTAACTAGAAGGGATGGGCAGGAAGCAAGTTGCAGTGTGAAAACTCAACTGAAACCCACCAAAGGGGTGGGGGAACTCCTGAGGGAAACAGACTATCAGAGAGGACATAAGTGTAGGGTGTCAGGAAGTAATCGGCTGCCATTGGAGTAGTGAAATTCTGGGGATTTCAAAAGCTGAGAAAGGGCCCCCAGTTGAAGGACACTATATCAGTTCTCACCATCCCTCTTGCAGATGCAGGCTGGGAAAGTACCAGCAATTCCAGCTACCATTCTGAAATGCTGGGGGCAAGACTTTCTATTAGAGTATATTTGGTAATGGGGGTGGGGTGGGGGAGTGGGGACTCTTTCTGGATGGTAGGGTTGGCTCACCGTCCTAAGAAATCACCGAGTAGAAGATGGGCACAGCAAAAACTGAGCAGAAGAATGAACATGTATGTGGAGGGGACGTTGGGCTT